>NW_022589727.1:10518026-10926494 GCF_004348235.1 Phoca vitulina | reverse complement strand
CTCCTGCTATCTTCTTCTTTTTTTTTTTTCTTAACATATATTGCATTATTTGTTTCAGAGGTACAGATCTGAGATTCAACAGTCTTGCACAATTTACAGCGCTTACCAGAGCACATACCCTCCCCAGTGTCCATCACCCAGTCACCCCATCCCTCCCACCCCACCCCCCACTCCAGCAACGCTCAGTTTGTTTCCTGAGATTAAGAATTCTTCATATCAGTGAGGTCATATGATACATGTCTTTCTCTGTTTTCTCTTGCCTCATTTTCAAAGAACTATCTACCATTTATTAAACCCACTGTTAAATGAGCGTACAAGAGACCGGGCCTATGCCCACATTAGTTTCTCCAAACGTACATACATCTCTACTTTCACCTATGTAAATAAATAATACTAATCTCAAAGAACACTGAGTAAGAGCAGATGGCTTAGGATAAGGGTTGGCAAACTTTTTTCTGTCAACTGCCAGAGAGTAAACATTTTAGCCTTTGTGAGCTATACAATCTGTCATAACTACTCAACTCTGCAGAAGCAACCACAGACAGCATCTGATGACAAGGGTGTGTCTGTCTTCTAGTAAAACTCCATTTACTTAAACAGGCAGCAGGCCAGATTTGGCCGTGCCTTAGGTAAAGTGATATTTGGTGGCAGCGGAGTGGATGGGAGGCTCAAGTAGAGCAAAATCAGAACTGTGTGCATAGTGCACGTTTCCGTTTTTTGAGAAGCCTTCCCTACTACTTTCCACTCCAGGGCACCTCCCCCCTCCCACCCGGCTAAAATCCCATCCTGAAAGCTATCCAGTAAACTGAAGATTTGACAATAAAATAATAAAATACTATGATGAGGTGTGTCTTTCCATTCCTAATGGCATCAGTGGCCGTACTGTGCTACACGCCCATGTGCCCCACGGCGAGCTGGCCACCACGTACTGGGCAGCGATGAAGCACACGAGCTCGGGGTTCTGGGTCCTGGGCTTCGGGAAACAGGTGGGGCGAGCAAGAAACACTTTGAAGTTATGTGAAAAACTCTGTTTATACCCATGTCTATTTGCAGCTTTCATCAGATCTCCAAAAAGTTATGCAAGAATCACTGCTCAAGTTGTGCTAATCAATACACAATGTAAAAATACCATCCAGTAGAGATGAGTACTGGGGGAGAAGGGGATCGGCTGCTGGGGTTGGAGCCTAAGTGTGAGCACACGCCCCGATCACATTTCTTGTGTTCTCGTTACTTCTGACGGCACCAGCCTATCTTAGTTTCCACAATATTTGCTTGGATCCCACAGCATTTGCTATTTATTTCACTCTGTAACTGTAAAATACACTGCTCTTCAGTTTCAGGATAAGGACTTGACTATAGGTGTGGGCTCTGTGACTGATGCACATCAAAAGCAGAGCCTCTCAGGGAAGAAGGCTGGAGTTTTGCCAAGTCTCACCCCAAGGTAAGTGAAGGATATTACTATATTTATGGGTTTATGTATAGAAGTATCACATAGATGAATGTGCAAATGGAAGTAATGTGTTTTACCTGTCACATTCCACCCCAAGTCTTTCTTGTTGGGGAGGGTGGGAGAGGAAGACAACAAATATTTAAAATTGAAAACCTGGGCGCCTGGGTGGCTCAGTCAGTTGGGCGTCTGCCTTTGGCTCAGGTCATGATCCCAGGGTCCTGGGATGGGGTCCCGCATCCAGCTCCCTGCTCCAGAGATTCTGCTTCTCCCTCTGCCCCTCCTCCCATTTGGTCTCTCAATCTCTCTCTCTCAAATAATAAATAAAATGTTTTTTAAAAAATAGATAAAATAGAAAACCCACCTCAGTAATTCCCAGTGTCCAGTTTAGTTCCCATCGTCTATTAACAGTTCTGTGGGGCTGTTGTGATTCTCGTGACTTCAATCAGTGCAACCAGGCCCATCCTGGGTACCTTGCCTATTAGTGGTTCAGTTCTAATAAAGATGATTGACAAAAGGGTTTCTCATTCTATAATGTGCAATATGAGTGGGAAAAGACTCCTGTTGGCCTGAGAATTGGGAGAGGCAAGCTAGAAGAACCATTAAAAGTTAGGACTGGCTGCTGGCTTCACTTTCCAGCTTGAGCTTAATTATTGCCTTTCTCTCAACCTCTGTTCCTTGTAGGTCGCCTTATGTCAAAGAGTACCTGTGAAAATTAAATGAGATAATGTACATAATGTGTTGTACGACAGCTAGCACCATAATTAGTCCTCAATAAATGTTAATTATAATCATCATCCAGGAGTAAACACCAATGACGTTGCTTGCTTGAGGAATACAGAACAGTTACTTTTAATAGTTTTATGTGTCTGTTGTCAAGAAGGTAAAAGCTATAGCTTTGTTGTTCTTTTCTTTTTAAGCCTTCACAGTTTAGTGCTATCAAAAAGTAGAAGTTCTATGAATACTTGTTCACCTCGAGTGTAAAGACCAGAATTACCATTTTACCATCACTACTATCACAATTCTGCAAAATTTCCTTCAAAGAAATAACGGTGACATGCATTAAACCAGGTTTGTTTTTTTCATTTTCCTGAGAAGTGCATAATCTTGAAGGAGGGAAGTTTATTGGGGGTAATCACATATGTCTACATGAAAAGTTTAAAGAATGAGTATTTAGGTGTAGACCCCAATGGCGGTTGGGCAGGCAAAAGCACAAGAACCTTTTAAGAGAATGGAGACAGAAAAAGCATGTCTCCTTATGTAGATACATTGGCCAATAAGGGAAAGTGCTATTTAACTACCTCCCTTTGCCAGTAATTGGAGCTATAAAAAGAGTATCATTACAGCAAGGGTTAAGCCCGTATCTTTCTGTCTGAGGCACAAGCAGTCAGAAATTTTATAAGGATTCTCATTTTCTGAGTACTCAGCAATCTTAGTATCAATCAACTTGTAACTAACTGTTCTTCAGATCAAACTACAGTAACTATCCTTTGCAATACTTTTTCTTCCCTGCTGGGTCAGAAAATTGGCTGAAATCCTACTGCAAAATCTAAAGGCACCTTTTAAATTACTAAATGCAAGTCAGCAATTTTGGAGTCTGAGAAAGCTAAATTCCGCTTAAGTGATTAATTCAATTCCTATGCCAACATTTACTTAAAATTATTTAAAAGTTATAACAAACTGCTAAAAAAAAATACCGCTTAGGGTTGCAACATTCGTAACCACAAGCTCATTAACCTTGATCTTTTACCATCATTAGCTCAGCTTCTATTCCCTCCTGATCAATGTCATTCACTCCTGTGGCTTGTTCTACAACCTTTACATTGAAATCTTCCAACACTCTTTCTCTAGCCCTGAACTCTTTCAAGATGCAAGCCCAGATTTCCAGTTCCTTCTGAGCTAAATTTCCCTGAAATAAATACCTCAAGTTTAACATTTCCACAAATTAGCATGCTGCCTTTCCACACTTGCCCCCACAATGATCGCTGGAGTCAATTCCCAGTATAGGGAAAGACTGCACATCTCTACCCTCTTGAAAGTTAGGTGTGGCCGTGAGATTTGCCACTAACAACGGAGTGTGAGAGGGACACAAGGGACATCACTTCTAGGTAGAAGCCCTAAGGGGCCAACACATGATCTGCCATATTCTCTCTAGTGCCTCAACAAGCGTGGAAGCATACACAAGGGCTGGGTCCTGCAGTGAGGGTGAGGACAGAGCAGAGCCCCAGCCAAATCGTCATAAACACGTGGCACAAGTCTCTGCTGTTTTACTGCTATCTCAGCGTTGGTACCACGGCCTACCCTGGCCCAGCCTGACCAATGCGGCCACCTGCAGCCTGCCCTTCTCATCTCCGATAAGGGCATCAGCACCCAAGCCAGTAAACTCAGGACTACTGAATGCTTCCCTCTTCCTCATAGCCCCCAATATCCAAACATAAGTCCTGGAAATCTCACCTTTGAAATATTTCCAATTCACCCCCTCCTCTATATTCCCACTGAACTAGTTCTGGCTAGAGGCCATCTTTCTTCTTGATTCTAACCCTACAGCTTCCAAATATTGTCATTCCAGTATCCCAAATTTTCCTGCTCTAAATGATCTTCCAAAATGACACCACCACGACCATTCTAGAAATTAAATATGATGGGGTGCTTCCCATACTGAAAGCCCTTCAACATTTTCCCACTGCTCATATTAACAAACACTTGAGGAGCACTTTTGTAAACAAGCACTGTGCTTGGTACTCTGGGAACAACGATGAGTCATTTGCTTAACACTGATCTTCACACTGAGATATGGTGACATAGCTAGTTGTAGAATGTGTTGCTCAATACCAGTATTTAGTAAAGTATTAAAGTTTCTTAGATAATTTATTCTTTTTAAAAAAGATTTATTTATTTATTTGAGAGAGAGAGTGTGTGTGCACGTGAGTGGGGGGGGGGGGAGAAGAAAGGCAGACTTAGCTAACTGAGTGCGTGGGGCGGGGGTGGTTCGATCCCATGACCCTGAGATCATGACCTGAGCTGAAACCAAGAGTTGGACGCTTAACTGACTGAGCCACCCAGGCGCCCCTAATTTATTCTTAAAATAAAAACTAGAGTGGGGGCGCCTGGGTGGCTCAGTCGTTAAGCGTCTGCCTTCGGCTCAGGTCATGATCCCAGGGTCCTGGGATCGGGTCCCGCATCGGGCTCCCTGCTCAGCAGGGGGCCTGCTTCTCCCTCTCCCACTCCTCCTGCTTGTGTTCCTGCTCTCGCTCTCTCTCTCTCTGTCAAATAAATAAAATCTTTAAAAAAAAAAAAAAAAAACTAGAGTGCACTCAAATTGAAAACTTGACTCAAATTCTTTTTTTTTTTTTTTAAAGACAAGAGAGCATGTGGGGGGCGGGGCATGCAGAGGGAGAGAGAATCCCAAGCAGGCTCCATACCCAGCGTGGAGCCCAATGCAGGGCTCGATCTCATAACCCTGAGATAATGATCTGAGCTGAAATCAGGAGTTGGACACCCAACTGCCTGAGCCACCCAGGTGCCCTGACTCACTCAAATTCTAAAAAGTTTTCTTGCGAGAAAGAAAAGGGGATGGAGTTTAGCGAGGCAAGGAGGTGCACAAGGTCCAAGATTCTCCACTGGCCTCTCTGGAGACTGCTACTGCCATTAGTAGCTTACCTGCTACTAGAATACAGATCATTGTAGTTCATTATTTACTAATTTTTATGTTGGAGTTCACCAAAATTTCAGACCCGAGTGGATTCTGTGGCAGTCTACAGGCAAAGCTGGTTTTATTGCGCTTTGCTTTATTGTGCTTTGAAGACGATGCATTTTTTTACAAATTGAAGGTCTGTGGCAAGTCTGCATTGAACACACCATGTTTCCAACAGCATATGCTCACTTCATGTCTCTGTATCACCTTATGATGATTTTCACAATGTCAAACTTCATTATTATATTTGTTATGGTGATCTGTGACCAGTGATTACGACTCTCAGAAAGCTCCAATGATGGTTCGCATTTTTTTGGAATAAAGCACTTTGTAATTAAGGTATGTACATTATTTGTTTAGACATAATGCTATTACACACTTAACAGACTACAGTACCGCATAAAGAACAACATATATATACACACACTGGGAAACCAAAAAATTCATTTGACTTGCTTGATGGTGATACTCGCTTTACTTTGGTGGTCTGGAACCAAACCTGCAGTATCTCCAAGCTATGCCTGTATTCTGTTCTAACACCCTCTATTATCTGTGTCCTGGAAGGGGGGGGGCAAAAGGCTAAGAGCCACCAGTTTAGCCACAAGATAAAGGTCAAACTTCAACATGTTACAGCTCTTCAAACTCTGCTTCCAATTTGCCTTTGGGGCCTTGTCTCCTATCACCCTCCATCAGCTGCCTCTGTTCAGGACGTTCCTAACCTCTGTTAGAAATAGCATTCCCCTTCTTCCAAACCCACCAAAACTCTACCCGCTCTTCCGGGACTGGCTCAGTAGTCAATTAACATTTTCTGTGAAACTTTCCTCAAGAGCTCTTGGCAATATTAAGCTGACCTTCAGAATGAAGCATTTCGATGCTTATTACATGTTAATAGTTGTCTAAGAATAGACAAGATGCTAAGTCAAAGAAGAGTCAATAAAGATGCTCCCAGCGGGCCTCTGAACTCCAGTATCAGGACTACATTTATTCACCTTCGTGTTCCCAGCACTTTACTACGCTTATAAGACAGCAGGCATGGGACCCACAGTTGCTAAATGAATACCATTATGAAAACCACATTCCATAATCCCACATATGCATCAGCCTACTGACGGGTGCTAGGGTCAACTATTATTTTGAAAATCTAGAAAAGAAGGTTATATACTTGTAACTTCTAACTTTAAAAGCTTATCTGTCATTTTTTAAAACTATAGGCTAGCAAAAATGATGTACTTACGTATGTTTGCGCTTCCGTGCATGCGTGTATTTACGTATGTGTGGTAGTTCCCTTTGGCTACCATAATAAATTTTCACAAACTGAGTGGTTTAAAACAACAGAAATTCATACGCTTACAGTTCTGGACGCCTAAAGTACAAAATCAAGCTGTGGGCAGGGCTGCACTTCCTTGAAAGGCCCTGGGGGAGATTCTGTTCCCTGCCTCTTTCACCTTCTTGTGGGTTCAGGCAATCTTGTTTGTGGCTCTATCACTCCAGTCTCTGCCGCCTCCTCTTCTGTCTCAAGTCTCCCTCTGCCTTTCTCCCCTTGGAATGGCACTTGTCCTTGGATTTAGAGCCCACTCAGGTAATCCGGGATGATCTCATCTCAAGACTCTTAACTTTAATTACATCTGCAAAGACTCGTTTTCCAAATAAGGCAACAAATAACTTACAGCTATTTGGACGTGGACCCATCTTTTTTGAAGCCACCATTCAACCCACTACACTGTGAATGTGTATGTGTGTGTGTTGTAGACTGCTCCAAAGAACAGTCCTCAAACCAGGCTCGACTGAACACGTACACGTTGCCCAGGTGACAGTTTGGAAACTGCTGGGTGCTGGGAACACCATGACGAACATGAAAGACAGTGCCTGCCCTCACGGAGGAGAGAGTATGGTGGGGGATATAGAAATCAAGTTATTTTGGGGGCGCCTGGGTGGCTGAGTCAGTTAAGCGTCTGCCTTTGGCTCAGGTCATGATCTCAGGTCCTGGGATCAAGCCTTGCGTTGGGCACCTTGCTCCATGGGAAGTCGGTTTCTCCCTCTCCCTCTCTCTGCTCATGCTTTCTCTCTCGTTTTCTCTCTCTCACAAATAAATAAATAAAATAAAATAAAGAAATCAAGTTATTTCTTAAAGTTGAGAAATGTAGTATGAGGGAAAATTATACCATGGTTGTATAGAACAGGGAACCTCGCCTTACCTGTTGTTAAATGTTAAATGTAACCCTGATATTTTCTCAGTGAGAGGTGGATAGTTCAGAGAACATTCCTTGATTTTCAGGTTAGAATATCTCCTACCCTGTGTTGGACCCTCCACGAAAAGTCCTTGTTTCACATGTGTGCTTCATACTTTAAATTATCTGACTCAAAGATACTCCCTGGAACCATCATAGTTTGCATAATTAAGGACGCCATCCCTTGTAATACAGTCATTACTTCACAACAATCAAGAAAGAATAAACATGGCTGATTAAACTATGACATGCCATTAATTATAAGATGCATCCCAATTTCAGGGCTATTAAAATGCACACTTTGGAATTAGTGAAATATGTCCATTTCCATTTTCAAATACATTCTCACAATGCATCAGAACAAATTAAACAGCTTTTGATTAAATAGTATTACCAAATCTCAAGGTTCTTCCAGCAAAATTTTAATGCTGAGTTGACTTCACCCAGACTCAGAATATTTTTCACCTTCTTTCCATGAGGTTAATATATGTAAATATAATTCAGTAAGTCCTAAAATAAGACATACCCTCATACATTGAGTCTCTTCTAAGCTTGAGATAATTTCAGAAGTCAGAGATTGGGAAAGAACTCTAAAAAAACCCTTGAACTGAAAAGCAGGAAGGAGTGGCTACTGGAATTATCATTCCTTCCTTGCCCAGAACTTGCTAACAGGTCACAAGGTGAAGAACAGAGTGCAGGTACCCGTGTGGGTAGTCGGGCAGGGCTTGCAAATACTTTAGGGGTAAGCTGGAGTATCCCCAAGACCCTATGCCAGAGTCCTGCTACACCCTGTGAAATGTACAAGGGGAAGAGAAGCCCGGACGTCTGCTCTCAGATGGCTTAGAAGGACATATCTAAAAAGAGACGTGATAAAACTTCTACACATACCTGCCTCCAACCTATTAAAGTTCCTCATGGGATGCAGGATTGAGATTTTGTTGTAGTCTGATGCAGAGGTCATGCAGGAGAAAAAGTTTCAGAGAATAATCTGTTCTGAGTCTCTTCTTGCCCTATTTATTTTCTCCTTTATTTATGCAGCCTGGGTTTTGACATTGAGATATAAGGCCCATGTTGCCCTATGTTTTTCCTAAAAAGATTTAATGTTGGTCCTTGCATGTGAAGTTAAGAGGACTCAGGAAGACAATGCCATCAAAGATTTTGTGGGAGGTAAGGAATATGTAAGAGAAATTTACTTTAAGTCTTTAAAAACAAACAGATGTAGGCCATTATGAAATTTTTTCACACACACATATATATTATGAATGGTGTGTGAGGGGTGCCTGGATGGCTCACTTGGTTAAGTGTCTACCTTTAGCTGAGGTCATGATCCCAGGGTCCTGGGATCCAGCCCCGTTAATGGGCTCCCTGCTCGGCGGGGAGTCTGCTTCTCCTTCTCCCACTCCATGCTCCCCCTGCTTGTGGTCTCTCTCTGTCAAGTAAATAAATAAAATCTTAAAAAAAAAAAAAAAAAGAATGGTGTGTGAAAAGGGCACCTTGCTGACTCAGTCAATGGAGCATGCCACTCTTGATCTCAGGGTTGTGGGTTCAAGCCCCATGCTGGGCGTAGAGATTACTTAAATATAAAATAAAATAAAAATAGAAGAATGGTGTGTGAAAGTGTGCCCCTCATCCAAAAAATAATGGAGGAAATACAGTTTCAATTAAGTAGTCTAAGTTGAGGGCAACTTGCAAATGCTTCTTAAATTCTGAAAGGCACATTCTCTGCCCCCCTCTCTCTCTCTCTCACACACACACACACACACACACACACACACACACACGAACAGCAGCTTAGTAAAGTATCATTTTAAAACAGATTCTTCCCTGGAGAAAACTTATTGCCAAAGCATCTGGACTATATTCCAGAAGGCATTTAACAAGTTACTATCATTTCCCAGACTCACCAGGGTAGCGCTGGCTTTAAAATGAATTAAAATTTTCTTTAGAAAAACAAATCTCAGGCCTCCCACAGCCACTGGAAAAGAGGAGTAAGTCAAGACTGGGGTGGCCCTAGCCACTTCTCTTCTTTGAGGAATAAAGGATTTTTTTCAAATTTCATTAACTGCAAGTATTCTTAGATCACAGCCCAATGCATTCCCTGAAAGACAGGTGCAGTTGAAATGTATTTTTTCTACTTTTAAAGAGCAAAATAAATTTGACAAAGATAGTTCAATTCAGTAGTTAAGCAAACTTTTGAGTAAATTGGCTGGCATAACAATAGTCCAGAAGAAAATAAAAATCTTACATCATATGTAAAAATGAATTCCAGACAGATTAAAGACTTAAATAAAAAACTTTTAAATCTTACTAGAACATCTAAGAGACTACACATATATTCTAGGGGTCAGGAAGATATTTCTTAGCCAAAAGTGAAAACACAAGAGACTTGTCTGTCCATATAAAACTTAAAAATTTTGAAATGGATAAATGTAACATAAAGGCAATAGATAAATGTAAATAAGGAAAAATCTCTCTATAATATACAAATAGCATCTAGAAATTGGCAAGAATGAGTCAACAACAGAAAAACCAACAAAAAGTATGATTTCATTTTGCAGAAGAGCAATCTAAGTGGTAAACAATCATATAAAAAGGGCACAAAATCACTAATAATCAGGGAAATGCAAATTAACATAGCAACAAGATCTCATTTTGTATCCATTAGGCTGGCAAATATTTTTTAAAAACTTTATAATAGCTAATGTTGACATGGACTTGGAGAACTAGCATTCTCATGCATCAATGATGGAAATGAGAATTGTTATGGACTTTTTGGACAGCATTTTGGCAACATCTATTAAATCAATTCCACTTCTGTGAACTGCGATACTGGGAAGGAAGACACACTCTCCCCTATATTTTTCCTAAAAAGATTTAATTTTGATCTTTGCATGTGTGATTAAGAGAATCAGTAAGACAGTGCTATCAAAGATGTTTTGGGAGAAGAAGTAAAAGACATGAGATAGAAATCACAGACTTCTATAGAAACAATGAGCAAATTAATGACTTAGGTATATTGAGGTTTAGTGAAGTATAATTCAGAGGCTAATAATTAGAAACAAACTGAACACCAATCAATAGAAGGAGTATTTCCACTCTGTGGAATATTATGCAGCTATGAAAAAAGAATGAATGTTTTACACCCAATATTTCATAAAAATTCCCATGAGTGATACAACCAAAAGACAAAAAAATATGAATATAATCCCATTTTTATAAAGCAATGACACATTTCTCTTCCAGTATGTGCCTTTGTATGTGTATCTAATGTCGATGTGGGATTATGTGAGAATGGAGAAAAGAAGGATATGTACTGGATTAAAAAAGTGGGTTGGGGGGTAGGCAGGGTTGGGTTGGAGGAATAGGGGTTGACGTGAAAGGAGAAAGCAAAAAAAAAAAAAAAACCTAAAATTTTTAGTTCATGTAAAATTTTAAGGGTGTGTGTGTGTCTGTGTGTGTGAATAGAGGATATATGAGAAGGACAGTCACCAAAATGTTGATGGTGGGTATCTCAAGGTGGTGGGAGCTCAGATTATCTTTAGTTTTTAAATATTTCTATGTATTCAAATTCTTCATAATGAATGCATTATGTTAATCATCAAGGGAAATGAAGTTTTGTTTCATTGTGACAATTTTGAAACTAGATATTTATACATAGTTCATATATTTTCCTCCTTCCCTTCTCTCTGGTCTCCACTTATTAGCATAAAACTCCTGTAGTATCTATTGCACAGTATTTTTTTTTTTTTTTAAGATTTTATTTATTTATTTGAGAGAAAGAGAGCACAAACAGGGGAGAAGCAGGTGTGGGGAAGCAGGACTCCCTGCTGAACAGGGAGCCCGATGTGGGACTCGATCCCAGGACGCTGGGATCATGACCTGAGCTGAAGGCAGACGCTTAACCGACTGAGCCACCCAGGTGTCCATATCGCACAGTAGTCAACTGCAGAGTCTACTCAGACTTGTATCTTCCCAACTGACTCAAGAAAAGGAGAGTGAGCAGGGTATCTGGGTGGCTTAGAGGTTAAGCATCTCTGACTCCTTGGTTTCCACCCAGGTCATGATCTTGGGGTCATGGGATCAAGCCCCCTGTGGGGCTCCGCACTCAGTGGGCAGTCTGCTAGGGATTCCCTCTCTCCCTTTCCCTCTGCTCCCCCGCCCCACGTTCTCTCTCTCTCTCCAATAAATAAATCTTAAAAAAAAAAAAATAGTGAGTGAGAGTAAGGGGGAGAGGAGGGAGAAAGAGAAAAAGAGGGAAGGGGAGAGAGAGAGAGAGAAGACTAGGGGGAGGGATAAAACAATTCATAAACTACCTGATCTACTATAAAGTTAATTTGAAGCTTCCTCTTTGGCAGGAAAAAAAAAATCTTAAAGTCATCTTGTACTTCACTTTTAGCAAATGTCACCTCAATCCACTGATAAATAGAACTATTCAGAGTCCTCTGTGCCAAGTTGGTAAAGGGATACGCATTTTATTCCCCATCAATCACTGCCTATACATAGAGAATTAAACTGGGCTTTTCCCCCTTCTCTGTGGTTCCCTTCTTCTTAGACATTACACTGAAGCTGACATTGACACAGATATTCAACAGAAGAAATGAAATGACATTCAAGCCATCATGTTTGCTTTTTTCCCTGATGTCTGGAAGCTGTCTGTGAATCTCTATTATTTATTCTCTCACATCAGCACTCAGGTTCCAAGCTTCAACAGGCTCTCAAATTGCTGGGGTCCACCTTTTGTAAAAGAGAGAATAGAAAACTCCAACTGCCCCAAACGTGGTAAACTTGTCAACTTATTCTTGGCCCTGGAAACCAGATAGTGATGAACCTTACTGCTCAGCTTAGTTTCATGCAATGCACAGGAATTTATCAACAACAAAGTATCTGTGGGGTCCTCTCCATGACTTGAATTCATGTTATGAATACACAGCACGGTTTTACCAAGACTTTCATAAGGTTATTTTATTTTATACAATGGAAGAAGATTCCTTCTTCACAATGCAACAATGAACATAACACTTAAAACCAATATCCAGGTTGATAAAGAAAAGTACAGCTTTGAAAAACTCTACCAAAAAATGGAACAAAGGGCTCATAAAATTCACAAAAGAAATATGATAAAATTATTGGTGATATTCTACTAGTAATCAAAGAAACACAAATTAGAAAAAGTGCCAATTTTTAAATTATCTAAATTGGCAAAGACTAAGAAATAACTATGATAGTCAATGATGTATAAAGTGATAAGCTTACCCATTCACTGCTAATGGTACAAACTTTCCTGGATACAATTTAGCAACACATATCAACAATCTAAAAATAATAAATTCTGAATAATAATCCCATTTCCAGGAAACCCAAATAATGAAATGATATAAAACTGGCCAATTCACTTACAAAGATATCCTCGAAAACACAATACTCAAAACAACTAAATGTCTAACAACTAAAAAAGTCAAGTAAATAATGGTTTATTGCTAATAACAGAATCCAATTAAGTCATAATAATTTTATTTTCAAGGGATACTAATAATGAAGGAAAATGCTCATGATCTAACGTGAAATCAAAAATGCAATTTTATATGGTTTGGTCTTTTTCCACTTTTATAGTCTCCATTTACATGCCATGCCTGCGTAACAGGAAAATGTTAATAATGGTTACATAACAAGTTATGTAACTTCTGGAATTAAAACTGATACTCATTTTCGTCATTTTTTGGTCTATATTTTCCAAATTCTCAATAATAACGATATCTGGAGGAAAACAGTAAATACTTTTTTAAAACATAACCACCAAGCCTCTCTGGCAAAAGAAATAAAGCAGGGAGAAAAAAGCACCCTTAAACAATTGGACAACTATTCCCATTTTGTGCATCAGATCAGAGAGAAAATCTGAAAAGTAGCAAGCCAAGTAAGAATGTGAGGAGTGTCCTATAACAATAATTTTTTACAAGTACACAACTTTTCATGGCTTACTTATAAAGTACTTTCACATCTAATAGAGGGTATTTCAGTGGAACTGCTTTAAGGTTTTAGCTCATCCTCAAGGATGAAAAGAGAAAAGCTGGAGCAAGAGGTTCAAACTATCTGAGCTAAAGAAAAACCTATACAATATGTTAAGGAATTCAGGCCAAATGCATAGTTATTTTGCTAAGGTTTTGTGTAGGAAAAAAGGTGAAGAAAAAACATGTAAGCACAAATCTAAATGGCAGAGACTGCTAAACAGCTCCCAATATCCAATGCTCCCCTCTCCTGTAGTAAGAACTCATGGGTATTGTGTCCAGTTAAGACTTCAGTTCCTTACTTTCCTGCCTATAGAGAAGTCCTGACCAATGAGATATGTGAAGTGCTGTGTTAGGACTGGTGGTAAGGCATACCCTTTTACCCTCCTGCTGTATGAGATGCAGACACGATGGCTAGAGCTCCAGCAGCCATTAAGGACCATGAAGTGAAAACCATCTCCTAAGGATGAAGAGCAGAAAGACACGAAGAGCCTGGGTCCTTCACTCTGGATCTGCCGTATCTATCCTGGAATAGATGCCTTCAGACTCCTTTTATATGAAAAGAAAGAAATCTCCATGTTGCATAAATTACTTTTTTTTTTCCTGTTATGCACTACTAAAATTAACTTTAACTGATGTACCTGGCCATGATGACCTTGTGAAAATTTCTTCTGATCCTGTCTATTCTCAGTGGCTCTCTGTTTCTCCCAAAAGATGGGACCAAAATAAAAGGGGGGGGGGCAGCAGAATATCTGTATAAAGTCTCATGTTACTTACTTATGTTTAAGTAGGTAATCTGTATCTTCTAGAGCTCTCTCTCTTTAGACACAACAAATTAAACTGTTTTTAACTTGGGTCTGGTGCTTGGTTGATTTCGTGGGTCACTGTGGGTCAAGGTAAAAAATGGATCTTGCATTATTCCAACTGTAACCGAAACAGACTAAAATTGAAGATCTCAAGCATAACCTTTCTGAGGACCAGCAATGACAATGGAATAGATGCTAGTTCTTTGATTCCAACCATCCTTTGCTCATCTGTTGCTGATAAAGGAAAAGAGAGGCAATTAAAAGTGAGTATCAATCCATGGATATGTTTCCTGAGGCATTTCATTAACCTGATTTTGAATGCATGACAGACTGTTACAACCAGTGCTTCCTAATTACCTACAAGGTAACAGAATATTAAAATAGAAAAGTAAACATTTACCCCTTTTTGGTTACTTTTAGATATTTGCATCTAGTTTCCTGCCACGAGGAAAACACAGTCAATGTAAACTAATTATCCAAAATAATTATCAAGAGCAGATCTTCATTTCCAACATCATAAACTCTGGTATTGAGGAAACTGTCATATTTGAAAAAGAAAATGTTTGACCAAGGAAGTTTTCCTCTACTGAGTGGAGAAAAACAGAACATAACTTACTTCAAATCTTCACAGGGGTATATCTTTAAGCACTGTTCATATTCCCTTCTAAGCTGTAACCAGGCCTAATCATAACAACTTACTGAAGATGTTAAATATTAACCTAAATAACAAATATCTTCGTAACTATAAGACTTCAGATTGCATTTTAAATTCAATAACTTGGTATTTATTAAACAACCATTAAGCCATCAAAGCCCAAGTGGTATTTAAATACTTCAAACTAGGTTTAAGAATTAGCAGAATCAATTAAAATGACTTGCCCTTTAATTACAAAGTAATTCATCCACAAAACTGGAAAAAGGCTTGGGAACATTGTTTTTTCCTTCTTTTACCACCATGTAATATTCCCACAAGGGCATAAAAGGAAACTCATTGTATGGGATTAAGACACTAAGGTTTCAAGACAATCTTGGGGCTATTCTAGGAAGACAACAACTGTACCAAATTAGCGGTTGTCGTTTTGTAACACTATTTAAACCAAGTGGCTTACTTTGCTTAGAAGTAAAATCCCTGGTACACTGAGAAGATGATACATTGGAGAGTTAAATGGTTAGCTGACTATCCAATCAGTCCTATTCTTTATTATACTGTAAGAGTTGACTAATTCTGAAGACTGATGGTATTCTAGTCCATACAAAATTAAAAATTCAATGACATAGCTACATGTAATATGTAAAGGAGGCATCTTAATTTTGGAACCAAAGAACTAGCAAGAGAGCAAAGAATCTAAAAAGGAGTTGTAATTTCTAGAAGTAATTTATTTAAAATATTAATAACTAATGATCGTAAGAATCATTATTTCATCATGTTGGTCCACTAAGTCTTTATTTTCCCTACTGCTAATTTTAAGACCTACCATCTTAGTTCCAATTTATGTATTTACGAATATGCCTATCACAGTTGAAACAAACGTGAAATTTTATTTCAAACGTGCAGAGTCATAGATGCTTTAGTAATGCAGACATTTTGGACCTGAAAATTGTTAATTCTGAGATTTGCTCATTCATGTATTAACTGCTTATAAAATATCTTTTATACACCAGGCATTGTGCTAGGAGCTGGGAAATAGCAAAAATAATTGTAGGTACCTTTAACCTGAAATTCAAGTAAACATTTTTGTGCCACTAAGGAGTAGGAACGGGGGCTAAGATGTGGGGGAGCATCTTCTCGTGGAAATGTCTTCTAAACGGCTTAAATCCCATGAGACTTAAAATATTTTAGCAGGTATTTTCTCTTTTGTCAAATATGACAAAATAATACATAAAGCAGCAATAAAAGTTATTTTTCAAGTTACATATAATAGCTGGTGTTCTTAAGATTGATAGTCCTGCTGAAGACCAGAGGGAGTTTATCAGTCTTCCTAGAACTGCAGCTCAGTAAGTAAAAAGACGGATACCTCAGGAATCTCAAAAATAAACGAGTTTACAAGCTGGCCTACTAGGACTTGCTATTTCAATAAGGCAGCCAAAAGGAGCAAAAGAGACTCAAATACACTCTTTAAACTATGATACAGTCGATCACAATGGTCAAACCAGTTTTCCTTTTACAGATGACCGAGTGACTTAAGGCTTTCAAAACAGCCATCTTACTTGAAAAGCAAGAGCACTGAAGGAGCTATGTCCAAATCTTGTCTTGTGGGTCTGAATGCTTATCACTGCCCAGAACGTCCCTTCCTATTCTTTTTTCATTAATTTGTAGGCATGGAAAATTAGAATAGGTGGTAACTAGAGGAAAGTGAAAGAATATGGTATATGAAAGAATATTCAAGAGGCTTTCTTTATCACCCACCTTGTACATAACATTATACAAGGCACTCCTTTCCTGCTAACAGTTATGTAAGTGCTCAGAAAATCATAATCAACCCAGTAAAAGTAGCGATGAGTATCTACTAGAAAAAGATTCAAGGGTCTTGGTAGCATTTGTTCAGACTTACATGTAATGCTGGATTAAGTTAAAAGTTTCTTTCCTAACTTCCTGCTCTGGTCGCTCCCAAATACAATCTTGGGTTAGTTAGTTCATAACACTTTCTCTCTGATAAAGATCTTAATGCCACCTTTTTATAACCTGGGGATTACCAGATCTCAAATACTCAGAAGGAAATACACTAAAGTCACCCAGAGTGCTTCCCTCAGTATCTTTAGCTGTACAAAAATAATAAAGTATTATTCAGTGCACTTCTGATGCACTCTGAAGCCTCCCTCTCAACTGGTCTACACCCCCACTACTCCAATCTTATGTATGCGTGCTGTTTTGCAATACATATTTATTTCCCATATTTGCATTTAACTCTTATAGTAAGCAGATACACAAGAATGCAGGCTGCATGAGGACAGAGATTCCTGATTTGTTCAGTTTTATTGTCCCCATACTTATAACAGGGCTTGACACATAGCAGGGGCTTACTAAATATTAGCTGACTGAATAAGCAAATTAACCAGTAACTATGAGATACATGGACCAGGATAATGTACATCTTCTCCTGCATGAGATGTCTACAAATCAAAGGGGTGCCGCGAAGGCACATAACTATGAAGTGGCAGCCCCTGAACCTGAGCAGAGAGGTTTCTAGGCTCCAAATCCAGCATCCTTTCAACTACTATCTCTCCTGCCTGGGGCATATGTACCCTCTTACAATATAGAATGTCAGGGGAAATGAAGCCACGGAGAGGCACATCTTCTGGGAACAAGATTGACACTAAGTTAATTTAGAAAAAAATTACCCACACACACACATCAATCACGGAGATTTTGAGAACTTATTTTCAAAAATAAAACACAGATCTAGAAACACCTCTGACATTTGCAAACGGCCAAATGGAGCCTCGCCGTGTTCAGAGTGTTCACGTCTCCGTTCCTTCAGCCTTCCGGGCACTTACATGCTAGTTAGAGGAGCACTTCAGCACAAAGCAAGAACCAAGCTCCCACAGTGCCAACACACCTGGGGATGAGCACCGGCTCTGAGTCCTCTGCACGGCTGGGAAGGAGAGGTTGCTGCTGATCCATCACTGCAGCTGCCTCCAACTCTATCATCTTTTTCTCCCTCCCAGTCACTCCATACAGGCTTGGTCTTCCTTTTCCTTTCACCAAACAGGGCCATGAACTCATCTTTCACTGATGGAGGCCAGCATTCTTCGAACAGGGTACATACTTGATGCAAAGCCAATACTTACCATCATAGCTGTAGGGGAGTCAATTAACCAGAGCCCCAACTTCCCAATATTCTCTTGTCTAAAAATTGATTTGCCTGGGATCATGGCTATGATGGACGGACACCACCCCAGGATGAATGGAAGCTGTCCTCCACCACCTCCCCGTCACAAAGATCCCCGTCACAAAGACCCTTCATCCACTTTACAGAAACAATGCATCTTTAGATCTTTCTAAACTGCATGACCCCAGGGTGTAAAGACCTCAGGGTGACCAACAAAGAAACAAATAAAAACGCTAATGCATGTAAAGGAGTGAGGCTTTAGCATCTGGGTTGCAAGGCCTTTTCTAAATCGGGTAATTTCCAATTCTTCATTTCAAACAACCTGAAACATTCAAATATGAAGAGCCCTAAGGTCAAAAGAAATATAAAATATTGGGTTTCAATTCATATATATTTTTGTTACAGAAAGAAAGTATGACAGAGTGATCAATAAGACACTTTCAAGCATAAAAATATATTGGATTGGGATAGAATTCTGTAGGGGAAGGAAAACGAAAATAATGAATTTAAGGAGAAAAAAAGGTGTAAAGATTTTAACTGTTTAAGAACTTATTCATGCATTTTTTAAAAATGAATGATACTGGGAATCAACTATAGACCTACTAAAGTATTTTTAACGATGTAAGAATTTAAAAGGTCAAGGTTTATAATATGCTGAAAAATGACATCCTTTGCAACTGTTTAAACTTAAGATGAAAAGTTTTAGCAATCAGCTTAAAAATGTGCCTAGGGTACAGACGTCTACAGGATTTTTTAGGAGCTACAGGAACAAAAAACGTGGAAGAACACTGCTATAGACCAACCACTGGAGCCTTTCCAAGGCAAAATAACTGAAGAGACAAAGAAGGAACAATTTCCCACCTACCTAGTTGTGAGCTAGGATGGGCTGGAGATGGGGTGGGGATTAGCATTTGCTCCACCCTCTTCTTGGTCATAAACACATCTGTTGAACCTGGTTCTACAGCCAACAGTTTCTCAGACTGATGACCAGGTTAAATATCTCATCCCAACTGCATTGCTGATGGGGTTAGCCTTTGGCTGATGAGCCGGTATCTTACTCCCTAAGGAGAACTGCTACTTCTTGAGTACTTTTCTTTGTGTTTTCCAGAAAAATTCATGAGGCAATACCAAAAAGGCTCACTATTTTGTATTTCTCTTATCATTCGATGACAAATATCACCACTGGGGATGCAATATTGAATGCGTCTATCTGACTGGCATTTCAGGCGTAACATGCATTATGCAAAGAATTGGAGAGTTCCTTACTGTGTAGTTAATATTTTAAGTATGGCAAATGTACTGAGGAGTAATCTCAACAGGCCCATCTATGTACATAAGCCCTCAGATACCATGTTTTTCCTTCTTTTTCTGATTTCGTACTCTCTTCTTCCCCACTGCCCCTTACGTCTTGTCAGCCGCTCCTTTGGGAAGCAGAAAGTAGTCTAAATATGATGGATGAGGCCAGCACTTAATTCGGTGTCTACACTGTTTGAAAAATATTGACTTTCCGGTCCTCAAGCTCTCAGAGAGACAGTGGGGCTATTTAGAGTAGACATTAGACCTACTTTAAACCTACTCCCATTTAGTACGAGGAGGTAAAGTTTGAGATAAAAGGTCTTTCTTTAGAGTCAGAAAGTTGGCTGAAAATCCCACTCCACACATTTACCAAGTATGTCACTCAATTTCTCTGAATCTCAGGTTCCCAAAGTCCTTAAAATGGGGTGCTGAGAATTTGAGACAATATGCAACAAGCACCTAGAAACGTACAGCACGTAGTAGGCATTCAATAGTCAACAGTTATGAAGTTAGATGTTTAATGTTCTTTAATGACTGTTTAAAATTAGCCAACAGTTCTCTCTTGGCATCATGTCAGCTGTGGCATGTTTTTCCGTTTCTTTCTAGTCTCTTTTAAAATAAGTGATTTGGAAAATGACTACCTTTCATGTCAAGTATGGAGTGTGTGTGTGTGTGTGTGTGTGTGTGTGTAAAATGTACCTGCAGTACTAAAACTGGCAAAAGGACACAGAATGAGGACTGCACAAAACTTGAGATTTCACCTACAGCTTTTATAAATATGGCAACATGTCCTGAATATGTTCTAAGCATGCTGTGAAACGTGATTAAAAATAAGCATGGCATCAATGATCGACTCTTTGAAAGGTTATCCAAATTTAATTGGAAAGCTAACACTTTCCCCTCATCGGATTAGCAAAATTTTTTTTTTTGTTTGTTTGTTTGTTTTTTTAAGGTTACTTAATATTGTAAGGCTGTGGGGAGAGTGGCACTCCCATAATTCTCATGGTAGTCAAAATGAGTATCACCTTTAGACTCTGAAAAGCAATTTGACAATGTATATGAAGGACTCAAAAAGGATTCCCATGTTTATTTAGAAAGGCAGGACTATATACCAGCCCAAACAAACAGATTTATGGGTAAGGGTCTTCATACATCACAACTTGTAATAGTAAAAAAACGGAGCAGCTGATGTCCACCATAGGGAACTAGATTATATAGTATAGCCATTCCCTGGAATGGTATGCAGCTATTAAAGACAAAAAATTTAAATAAGATGGGATTGTTAAGTGAAAGAAACAAGGTATAAAGCAGTATTTGGCTATGATTCCAAATTTGTATGTGCCACTGTTGATTCTCAAGGGGTAAGAAGAGAAAATTTACAATCAAGAATTGGAATTACACAGTGATCAAAATCCATTCCACAGCTTGAAAGGACACAGTGTTAGGAGTTGCAACCCACGTCCTAATTTTAAAAAGAAGTGTGGGATGAGTACACTGCTGATTCAGATCCTTCTTATGAATGACAGGGATAGGAAAGCAGATAACAAAGCTAAAAGTTCTATCCGCAACTGACATTCGGCCTCTTTAAACTTTCAACTTAATGAAGCTTTTGGGTGACTTTTATACCACATGCATCAATGCTCTCTGCCTAGGTAAGAAGTTTTGGCAATGTGCAGTGATGAGAGAAGGTCGGAAAAGGTGAGGATTCAAAACCTTCCAACACACACAATTTTGCACAGCAGAAGAGGAAATGAAACACTGTGAATATGAACACACACACACATACACATACACACACAGATTCAGACCTGCATATACATAGTTAAAGCAAGGAACACTTTCCCACCCCACTGCAAGCAGAAATGCCACGACACACCACCTGTCCTTCCTGGGTTCATCTGCACTTCATTACTAGTTTGAAAACTCCTAGTTTATTCCCACCACTACCAAGTCCAACCAAACAAGGCTAGAAAGCATGGCCAAGATTGCTTTCATGAACTTTCTTGCATTTATTTCTCACATCAGTACTTCAAATGTCTCATCTAACCCCACAGATAAGAAACAGAACAAAAATGCCTTTGGACATTTACACATCTCATGTTACACACTCTTGTACTCCAGAAAAGGAGTAACCCAAATCCATGTGACTTGAAATGACATCTTTCTGCTCAGTGCTCTCCTTTTAACTTGGCCTGTGTGACCACAGTTCTATCTGCTCGCCTGCCAACCTGGGCCCAAGTGCTTTCCAGCAGCCCCACGGCAGAGCATGCTTCTGAAAACAGTCTAAAATTACATGAAGCCCAAATCAACTGAAGTTATTGTGAAAACACAAGACAAGACACACCTAAATTGCCACCTTACATGTGACAATGCAAACTGAAAGGGGTCTACTTGCTTGACAGTATGCACTTGTTTGCAGATGTCACACTGCAGAGGGAACAGCTGGGGGATGTTGGTTGATTTCTGGTGGTCAGTTTCAGAAAATACAAGCATTTCTTAGTTTCGAGCTCAGGTTCTCAATCAATATAGGTTTTGGAGACTTAAATTTTTTCCAGGCTCGAAATGTGCTAAGCTAATAATTAACCTTAAGCATACCATCACTTCTGCTGAAAACATTTTCTACACTCAGCCCCAAATTACTTTCAGTTCAGTTAAACAAAACAGACAAGCTGTAATAAAAGGTCTCTGAGAAATGTGATCCCTTTCATTGGTCACCCAGGAGCTTTTCCTCTTAAATCTGCTGCTTCTTGGGGGGGGGGGGGAGGGGAAGGAGAGCATCCAAAATACAGATGCCACCCAAAGCACAATGATTTTGTAAGAAAGTTGCCTAAGATAACTCTTCAGGGTTTCCCAGGTTGAGTAATTCTTGCAGGCGGGTGGGGAGGGACAGCTCGCCTCCAAAATTACTATCTGCAGAGGTTTCCCTAATGTTGATTTTTTTTTTTTAAGGCGTCCTTTTTAATTACACTGCAAGGGCTCTGATTTTCACATCTCTAGCTGATGCTGAGAGCAACGCGGCAGGGCTGCGGCAGCCGCTCCGGCCAACTCCAGCGCCGGGGCGGGCAGCCCACTCCCCACCCGGTCCCACCCTCCCCAGCACACGCGCGCACATCCGCGCCGAGACTGCGGTCCGCGCCGGTCTGCCCTGAGCTGGCGGCCGGGCCGGGACTCACCGCTGTCCAGCCGCGCGATCTGGGGCAGCCGGTAAGTGCTGACCAGCAGGTCGAGCGGAACGGCCACCGAGCTCCACTTCACATCCTTGAGGCTGCAGCCCAGCGAGGGCGCCGGGTCCATCTTCCCCGCCTCCTCCTGCCCCGCGCTCCCGCCGCCGCCGCCGCCGGCACCACCCGCGCCTCGGCGGCCGCGACTGCTCGCGCTCGCGGTCTGGGGCGCGCGGGAGGCGCCGGGCACTCCGGCCGCGGGCAGCCCGGGGGCACGGCGGCTGAGGCGGCCGGGAAGGAGGGGGCCCGCGCCCGGCTCAGCTACCAATGCGGGGCATGGCCAGGGAGCCCCGCGTGCCCTCAAGCCCGGAGAGGACTCGCAGCAGCCCCGCGGCTGCGGGCGGCGGCGGCCGGGGTGGCTGCAGCGGCTCCCGCTCCGCCTCCTTCTCTGGCCCCGGGTCTGCAGCTGCGGCGGCCGCCCGCTCGCCTCCTCCTCCTCTTACCCCTCCTTCCCTCCGCCTCGAGCGTGTGAGGAGGAGCCGCGGGTCTGAGAAACGCCATAGCAGCGCTCCCAGCACTGACCAACAAGGTGCGAGCAACGCCTGCGCAGCTCGGGGAGACACCGCCTCCGCCTCCGCCTCCCCGGCGCCGCCCGCTCCTCCTCCCGCTCGGCCTCCGCCTCCCGCGGCCCGGCGGCCTCGGCTGGGCGTCAGCCGCCCGGCCGCGGCCGCCGACGCCTGCGGCTCGGCGTGCTCTGCAAGCTTTAGCTCTCGCTCCCCCGTCCGACCGCTCCGGCGCCCTGCAGCCTCCCGGGCGTCACTGCGCGCCCAGACTCCTTCCCAGCCCAGGGCCCATCCCGGAGCCCAGCAGGAGCGGAGCGAGCTCGGGAATCTTTCTCCTAGTCGTGGCGTCGGGCACTGTCCCTTGCTACTCCCCGCCCTGCCGCTGGAGTTGCTGATACGGGCCACAAAAGGTGTTCACCTCTTGAGAGTGTCACAGACAGACCAGGAGGGAAAAGGCAGGCGTGGAGCACTGCTTAGCGTTTCTCCCCCAACCCCACAACTCTACCAATGGAACTGGAAGTTCTTCCTACCAGTCTACACTTTGCTAGGCAGCCCGGAAAATGCCGAAGCACCGAGATGGAGAGAGGTGATGATGAGTGATCAGCGCCCACAGAAGGGAAGGTGACCATTCGGTTCAGTACCTTCGTTGTACGAACGAGATGCTGGAGACCGTGGGGTGTGAGGTCACCAACCCCCATAAACACGCCAAGGGAAAGAGCAGACTAGGTTACCTGGAGCCTCCTGGGGCCAGCTGTTTTCACATGCTTTTCTCAATTCTCTTCCAGTCTTTAAGGTTGGGATAATTCCCTTTTTCTAGATACGCATACCAAGACATTAGGTAGTTTGGCCAGATTACACAGCTTGTACACAGCAGTGCTAGGATTCAAATCCACAGTTTACTTTCCATGATAAATCGTTGTTTCCCCCAGTATTGCGCGTAGCCTGCTCACTGCTGACAGTGCTCAGAAGGTAAAGGTGGCTGTAGAGTTCCTCTTTATCTAAGCAGATCCTGACCTTTGTGTACTAATCTTTTTTTTTAGCATTATTTTACACTAGTAGAGGTGAGTGGGTGCCAGGTGAAAGGGTTGTGTATTAACTCTTTGTTTTTCAACACGTATTCAGTGTTTAGTGCATAAGGGAGAACAAGCACCTGCTTCGCCCAACCAAGGGGACTTGAAAGCACCCTGCTGCCTTTCAGTGGGCTGACTTAGGTCTGTGCCAATGAACAAACCACTCCATTAGCAACTGAAGAAAAATACGGAGATTCTTCTACACCCACCTTCCTTGTCTTCTCACTTTGAAGCATTGGCCACAATTTTCACAAAATTTTTTGCCTGAAAGGTTTGACCTCTATATCATGCACATCAATTTTTTGAAAAAGTCTTGGGGAAAAGTGAGAAATATTTTAATATATTATTTTACTCAGAATCACAGGCCCATTAAAGTTCTAAGATTTTGCTCACATAAAGAAGAATTTTGAAAAACCGTAAGTAGCTAGGGGTGCCTGGCTGACTCAGAGGGTAGAGCTTGCCATTCTTGATCTAGGTGTTCATGAGTTCAGCCCCACATTGGGCGGAGAATTTACTTAATAATAACAACAAAAAACCTAAGGAGCTAAGTGCCAGCTAATTTTTTTCTATCTAAATTATTGTTTTAAAAATTATTTTTTAAGTTTTTATTTTAATCCCAGTTGGTTAACATACAGTGCAATATTAGTTTCAGGTGTAAAATACAGTGATTCAGCAATTCCATACATCACCCGGTGCTCATCATGATCTAAATAATTATTTTTGGAAATAAAGTTCAGACTCCAAAAATGACATAGGAAGCATCTAAGAATGGGCAGGGTGGAGGTCCTTCAACTAAGTAGATCCTGAAACCTTATATGATAGAATGATTTCTTAAAAAAAATAATTTTCTGCTGTTATGATATCCTCTTTAAAAGCTTCAGGAAACAAAATTCCTATAATTCCCTCGCATGCAAGGATTGGTGACTTATGACCTAAGGACAAGATAAAAAGTAAAAAGATTAATGCAGTCAACTTTTTTTTAATCAATAAAGAACTTACATTAGATTTGCTCTTATTGCTGACCTTGCAGAAAAGGTTTCATTTTAATCTTGAGTATTAAAGGGAAGACACTTTAATGAGCTACAAATTCTTATGTGAGTCTTCATGTCCTAGGAGAATGCTTACAGAAAGATCTTATTTGTGATATGGAGAGAGTTTGGGTTAAGCTGTAAGGAAAATCATTTAAGAAAGGTAATTTTTCTGTCTAGCTGAACTGCACTTCCAAACATGGTACGAGGAATTATGTTTCTTAAGATTGTTGGACCAATGCAAACCATGTAGATAAAGGCATAACAACTGGGTACAGGGACAAAACTTCTAGGATTCTGTAGTTTATTAAAAAGGGAGAATCCAAGAAAAGTTTTCTATAAAACAAAATTCCATGTATCAGTCCCTTGTTTCCTACTAGGTACCTTGTAAAATTGAGATTTGTGAGAGGCAACACATGGTGATTAAAAATATCAACTCCAGAGCCTGATGGCATGAATATGATTAGTGCTTCTGTTCTTATGTGGGATCTTGGGCAACTTGCTACTTCCTCCTCTGAAAAATGAGGGTAATTGCTACAGATTTGAATGTTTGTGTCCCATCCCCCAAATTCTTATGTTAAAACCTAATCCCCAAAGTGATGGTATTTGGAGGCGGGGCCTTTGGGAGGGGACTAGGGGCATGAACCAGGAAGCGGCTCTCTTTAGACGTGGCATCTGCCAGCACCTTGATCTTAAGACTTTGCAGCCTCCAGAACCGCGAGAAATAAATTTTTATTGCTTTTAAGCCACCCAGTCTGTGGTATTCTGTTATAGCAGCTTGAATAGGATAAGACAATAATAATAGTTGTTGTCTTATCGGGTTGATATGAAAATTTAATCATTTAATGTATGTGGAGCATTTAGAATAGTACCTGACACATAGGAACTGCTATGGAAGTACCTACTGTTATTAATAAAAGAAGTATTGGCTTTGAATGGGGCAAATTTTAGAGAAAAGATGAAGAGACCAATGGAGCTGTGAAGTAATGATTAGATTTTGGAAGAACAGTTTGTATTAACAAGGAGTAGAGGAACATTCCTCAAATGGGAAACCCGGGCACCTGCTCCCAGCTGTGAGACCTCACTCCCCAGATCTAGAGTCTGTGGAGTTAACTTCTTCCACAGTGAGCCAGCCCTGCTACATAGCAGATCCAGACAGTGACCCTGATGGCTCTTCAGATGCTGATCTAAGGATGTTGATAAACCCAAGGGTGAATCAGGCATATGATACTATAGGACTCATATGAGGGATGCTTCACAGCTTCCCAACTGTGAAACTATTGTTTATACACACGTAACTTGTTAACTGCCTGTATTATCAGCTTTGAAAGATAAAAATATTACATGTTGGTTTTCCTCATATCAGCACGTCCTGGGTCACATAATAGGCTAGCAGTCAAGTGTGATACCAAAGTTCACAGCCCCAGTGGTTTTCTAGGTCTCTAAACTCTTTTCCCTTTCAATTAATTTCCACACCATTGCCAGAGTTGACTTAAAAGTTACTCCCTGACTAAAACCTTGTACGGTGTCTGTATCCTCCTTGTCTGTGGAATATAATATAAAGCCTTCTGCATGATATAAGAGGTTCTTCCCGTATGTGACTGAGTCTGCCTCCCCAGCCTCATTTCGGTTGACCACCTTCTGACACCCTAGGATCTAGCAGCACTATCTTCCTGTAGTTCCCCAAAGGTGCCATGCTAATGCACACCCTTGAAGACGTCGTCCTGTCAGCATGGAATGCCTTTCTCCCTTTCTCTTCCTGTGAAACATCTATTCCAACTCCGTCTACAAGTAGTTCCCCCTTATCCGCGGTTTTGCTTACCCTGGTTTCAGTATCCCGGTTAACCGCAGTCCGGAAGCAGATGATCCTCCTTCCGACCCGTGGCTGGAAAGTCAGTCGCAGCCTGTCGCTGTGTCTCAAGCCCGCGTCGCTCACCTCCCTTCATCTCTTTATGCAGGCATTTTACCGTCTCACATCTTCACAAGAAGCAAGGTGAGTACAGGACAAGGTGAGTACAATACTTTGAGAGAGACTGCATTGACATAGCTTATTACAGTACGTTTTTATAATTGTTCTATTTTATTATAGTTATTGTTGTTACTCTCTTACGGTGCCTAATTTATAAATTAGACCTTTATTATAGGTGTGTACGTATAGGAAAAAACATTATTTCGTAGTGCTGGAGGGTCCGGCATGGCCCCTGGTTTTCAGACCACCCACTGGGGTCTTATAAGTATCCTCTGTGAAGCAGGGACTACTACTGTACTTGCATTTCAGGAAATGCTGGTCTCCTCCTCCAAGACGCTGACCACTTCTTTTCCTGTATCACCATTGTACCTGGCAATACCCTTTTCTAATTGTGCTAATTGCATTATGGTTTGTGATCTGTTTTTATGTTACCTTTCGCTGCTAAATAGCAATTAACCGTGGCCACTGAAAGTGTATTTTATTCACCTTTGTTTCTCTGGCTCCTACCACCCTGGCTGGCACGTGGAAAGTACTCAACTAATGTTTGTCAAACTGAGTAACAAGCTGAGTCATCCTCTCGCTCTGGATTACTCCATAGGTCACTGCATCTTTGGATTATAAACAATTATTATTCATTCATCAAGTCCAGAAAACAACAATGTTTACTCTCAAATTGGCTCCCGATTTTGTTCATTCACCTGAAAATTTGAATTTCGTTGAGATCAAGATCTGCACTTTTGCCACTGAACTGGAGATGTACCTCTAGACTATCAGTTACAACATTTACTAAAACTGTTAGCATATTGTTAGCTTATGGTGTGTTAATTTGTAGTCTCCCTTACTAAGACTTTACCCTCAGAGGGGCTTGCTTTATTAACTTTGCATCCCTAGCACCTGGCATTTAGTGGGCACACTCTCTCAATAGATGATAGATAGATAGATAGATAGATAGATAGATAGATAAATTGATCTTTCTTTCATCTATCTATCTAATCTAGCTTATTGAGAAAATGGATAAATGAAGTCCCATAAAGAAACATATCCCACATGGGTACTTTCAGGAAGGATTTGAAAGCATATTCAGAAATTTACTTTTCATCTCTTCCTTTCTTGCTTTTGATGTAGGATATGCCTTTCTTAAATAGATAATCAAATAATAACAGATATTACAGTGCCAATATAGGAATGTTAAGGAAAACTCTTTCAAAAATATCCCTAGTTACAAATTGGGTATCGTGGGGCATGTTTGCTTTTCAAAACAATACACAACATATTGTATCCCCATTTAAATATACACTCAGGATGCCTGGGTGGTTCAGTTGGTTAAGAGTCTACTTTCAGCTCAGGTCATGATCCCAGGGTCCTGGGATCAAGTCCCACATGGGCTCCTTGCTCAACGGGGAGCCTGCTTCTCCCTCTGCCTGCCACTTCCCCTGCTTGTGCATGCGTACTCTCTCCCTCTCTCTCCCTCTCTCTCTCTCTGACAAATAAATAAATAAAATCTTTAAAAAGCATACATATCACATCGTAAGCCAGTACACACATTCATATATAACTGAAATTAGTTTTACGAAATAATACTTTTTTTGGTATTTCTAATGTGTACTCCATCCTGATCTTGTAATCTATTCTTTTATGTTTAATTTTTTTAATATTAGTCATGACCCACTAATTTTATAGTCTATATGCAACCTATAGTGTTAAAACCACTGTTTTAAATAGTAGTTCTTCTTGTGCTTTAGGTGTTTACAGTTCATCAAAAGAGGGAACATTATGATTGAAGTAGCAGGAACTTCTAAAATTCTAGGATAATTAGAAATGAAAAGGCAAATGATAATTTAATTATTGAATTTACCAAAATCATCGTGGGGGTATGTGTGTATGTGTATAGTTTTACTGGTTATAAGTTTGGGTTTATGGAAGCAGCTAGCTCTTTGTAAGTGATGTTTTTCCTCCCAACCAAGCACAAGACCTCAGTTTGAGGAGCTGCTGATAATGAGTAGTGGTCCTGGGTCTAGTGTGGTTTTGTAAATTTTGAGCAAGGCTTTCCAAAGGAGTGCTTAAGTGATTCATAGGTTAGTTATACAGCTCTGCAGTTTCAAGAAATCCTTTACTAAAATAAAGCACAATTACTAACTAATCACTACTCATTTTACATATATTAATAAATTGTTTTTAATGATACATTTAAAGAATTGGTTAAAGAAATAGATAGCTTAATTGGCTCTTATCACTTATGAAGTAGACAAGCTAAGGTTCTTTGCACCTAGTAGAGTCTATAGTTCATGATATAATTTAGATTTTTCTTAATAAATTTATTTAATGTGGTAAAGCACAGGTAGAAAAACTTTCATTTTATTAGTGCCAAAATTAATTAATATTATCAAATATTTCCTAGTGCCAAAATCTTTGCAGGATATGTATAAGTTTGTGGTTGGCATTCTGGTGATTTGAAGCTTCAAATGAGTTTCAATGTCAGAGGCAGTTATGGATAGCTTCCGTTTTTAAGCCTCTCTCTAGAAAGACAATGAGATTTTAGATCCCTGCTGACAAGTCTTCTAAAGAAAGACCATCATATAGGTTTTTACCCCTCTTTTGTAGTAAGCAGTGAAAAAAGAAAGACAGGAAGATTGTGATTATGCTGCACCTCTCCTATAACTTGACTTCCCTGATCCAAGCTGGATGTGCTTTTCCCCACTAACTGTTCCCATTATTCAGGTTCCTGGTCTGTGAAGGCTAGAGTGTGCCACCATAATTTATTTAGAATTGCTTAAGATCACATTTAACTATTTTCTATTTACTCTCAAACCTACTTCTTAAAGAATTTGTCTTTCACCCACCTCAGAAACAAATTTAAAAATTCCCCCAAATGGTGTTTAAAAAATGTCTTTTTTATAAAATGTTTTAAATATAGAAAAATCCAATGAAGAAAAAAATATGACCTATAATCCCACCACCCTGAGTTACCTATTTATCACTCTTCATATTTGGTGTATATTCTTCTACTTATAGTATACATGTATGTGTGTGTGTCTTTTTAACTGGGATCAACCTATCATTTTGTAGTCTACCTTTCTCACTTAAAAATATATTGTGAACGTTTTCCCATGTCAGTAAGTATTCCAAAATGTGACTTTTAAATGACTGGTTAGTGGGGCACCTGGGTGGCTCAGTCGTTAAGCGTCTGCCTTCGGCTCAGGTCATGATCCCAGGGTCCTGGGATCAAGCCCCGCATCGGGCTCCCTGCTCAGCAGAAGGCCTGCTTCTCCCTCTCCCACTCCCCCTGCTTGTGTTCCCTCTCTCGCTGTGTCTCTCTCTGTCAAATAAATAAATAAAACCTTAAAAAAATAATAATAATAAATGACTGGATAGTTTCCCATCATATGGACATACCATAATTTATCCAACTCTTCATGATTTGCCATGTTTATTGTTTACATTTTTTCATTTATTAATAATGCCTTCATGACTATCCTTGTAAATAAATCTTTGGGCATATCTGTGACTTTTTTTCTTAATATAATTCCCATATGGGGAATTGCTGTATTAAAAGGTATGAACTTTTTTAAAGTTTTTTTTTTACATACTTCCAATTTACTTTCCAGAAATGTATAAATTTTCACTTCCATTGCTTTAAAACTAAAGCTACTATGTTATCTTGTCCTTTTACATAATTAGGCAAAAACTAAAAATACTTAAAGAAGTAATACGAAGTGACAAAAATTGAGTGCTTAGTCCATATGAGTCTATGCATGGAGAAGAATATTTAATAAGAGATGCATGAACCTGGATAACATATTCTTCCTAAATTCAGTAAGAATGGTTATTAACAGAAGAATAAGAAAAACTTTGGAAATATTTGGGGAGGCCAAATTTAAAGAGAAAATTCTCAAAGTATAGGAGTACCATAGGAGGCCACTGAATGTCAAGATAAGAAACAGGAGGAGAGGGGCACCTGAGTGGCTCAGTCGGTTGGGTGACTGCCTTTGGCTCAAGTTATGATCCCAGAGTCCCAGGATCCAGTCCCTGCTCAGCGGGGAGTCTGCTTCTCCCTCTGACCCTCCCCCCTCTCGTGCTCTCTCTCAAATAAATAAGTAAAATCTTAAAAAAAAAAAAGAAAGAAAGAAAAGCAGGAGGAGAGTATTTATGTGTCTAACTATCCATTAAAAATTTATATGTACTTTGATTAAAATGCTATATAAAGACTGTGCTTCTGTTTCAGATCTACATTTGTAGATTAACAATATAAAAAGATAAAACATATCTAGCTTAAGTTGATCTACCCTCAAAATCACATGATATTTAAATAAGTGCTAGGGAGTCATAGCGAAGGGAAAAACCAAGTTCCACTTTGCTCTAAACTATTCAAGCTAATGTGGTGGAAGAAGGTACCTTTAGAAAGATTGTGGAAACTCTAGGTGTCATCAAAGGTTCTGATTCAGTACTTGTGAAAAATATCTCTGCTTTCCTTCCCAAGCTCCCCTTCACATTCTATTTTGAGATACATTTATCTTGTACTATTATTTATCTCAGATGATTAAAATATCTTCATTGTGTTCACTACTTCTTCTGTAGCAACAATTGGAAGTCCTATATACTCTTTTCCAAATATTTTATCACTATGTATCATCTATGCTCTGTGCTTTCTTTTCCCTTCCCTATCACATACTTCATAGTCACACCGGAACTTAGTACCATCAGTCTTTTCCAAGGACACAAATCATTTATGACATTTTCTTTGAATTGATATAAATGGGAATGAATTCACTAAGGAGAAAGAGAAGAAAGAGGAGAAGGAGAGCAAAGTATACAATATTAATATAAACTCTGTTCATTATATACTTCAGTGTTATAAATGCTTTACATTTACCAATTAAAAAGAGGCTGAAGATACCAATTTGAAAATAATAACTATGTTCTACTTTATCCATTATATATGTCTAATTTATCAGGAGCTTAGAGTCTCTGGCTGGCTCAGTTGGTAGAGCATGCAACTCTTGATCTCCTGGTCCTGAGTTCGAGCCCCACATTGGAGGTAGAGTTTACTTAAAAAAAAATAATAATAAAGAGAGAGATTAGCAGGAGAAAAAGAAAATATTTATTGGAACAGCAGCCAGATCTTATCCTATTGTTGGTATGTTTATCATACTAACGCCCTCTCAGTAGAGCACCGTACTGTAGTCTGTCCATTTTTCCATTCATTAAAATTTCAAATGTACTTTGATTAAATTTCTATATAAATATTCATAGCTCATCTCCCACTCTTCATTCATCTATCCACTCATCTACCCATTCATTCAATAAATATTTATTGAATATTTATGTGCCCGATACTGTTCAAGCCAATAGGAATGGAAAGATGAGTTCTTGCTCTCAAGTATCTTACTCTAGTGGAGGAGCCAGAAACACAATAAATACATGTAATTACAATCCAGTGTGTTAAGGGTTAGAGATAGATAGTGGTATTTTGAGAGTGCAGGCAGGATCCTCTTACATAGGAAAGAATTGGATGAGAACACCATGGACTTCTTTGAAGAGACGACCAACTAGAGAAACATGCAATAGACTGTCTCCAAGTCAAGACAGAGCATGGGGAGAGGACTAGGAAGTGAATACTAGGGAAAAGGAACAGTATGAGAAATGGTGTGGAGGCGAGAAGAAGCATACTATATGGGAGGAACTTAATCATTTTGGTTTTGCTGTATCTTGAGATTTAAAGTAGGAAGTGGCTAAGATGAGGCTGGAGAGTTAGACAGGATTCAGATCATGGAGAGGTTTGTCTGTCCTATGAAGAAACTTGAACTGTATCTTGAAGGACCTATAATAAATGATCTGTGGTGTTAGTGATTGGAGCTACTGATATTGGGGGGTGGGTCTTAAGCAGAGGATTTGTAGTCAGGTATGAATTTTGAAAAGAAAATTTGAATAGAAAGAGTATACAAGCTAGATTTGAAGAGATTAAGACTGAAGAGACAGGACAAGTAGGAGGCAGTAGAAGCTGGTTGTAGGTGATAAAGGGTTAAACCAGGATAAAGTATTCCCAGAGATAGAAAAAAGGAAACAGATAGAAGATATTTGTTAAGGAGGTAAAATTCTCAGAACTTGTTTATTAATTAACTTCATGGGGTGAAGCAACTCTCCAGAAGTGATGATGATTCCATTGGACACCAAGGTGATCTGTGTACAATTCAGTTTGACTAGGCATATAGTTAGTGCACAGGGACAAATATGAAGAGCCAACAAGAACTTTGAAATAAGAATAATAATACTGGGGGTGCCTGGGTAGCTCAGTCAGTTAAGCGTCTGCCTTCGGCTCAGGTCATGATCCTAGGGTCCTGGGATCGAGCCCCTCATTGGGCTCCCAGCTCAATGAGGAGCCTGCTTCTCCCTCTCCCTCTGCCCTTCCCCCAACTTGTACTCTCTGGCTCTCTCTATCTCTCTGTCAAATAAATAAATAAAATCTTAAAAAAAAAGAATAATAATATTGAACTATCAAGTCAACCAATAATAGATTGGAATAGAGATAAAGCAGTCACTTTGAAGGGACAGGACAACTCCCAGGTCGAAAGTCTTTATTGACAGTATCAACACATAACAGGCTTCAGTAGCATAGTTTATTTCAGGCTGATACTATTAAATTGGCTTTTCTTTGCTCTGATGACATGCCTACCTACCAATGAGAATTTTTTGTGGATTTCTTGCCTGAGGCCCTGGGAATGATTATTCCATTAACAGTTATGGGGAGGAAGAGACAATTGAGTACATCAGGGAAAGAGAAAGGGTTCAATTTTGGACACGTTAAGTTTGAGTCACCTGTAAAATATCCAGATGTGAAGTAGGCAATTGGAAACAGGGAGCTGGAGCTTGGAAAGAAGTTAGAGACAGATGTGCATATTTGGTAGCTAACTCATTTGAATGGATAGAATTTCCCAAGAAAGAACATACATTGCAAAGAGAAGTGGGACAATGACAGAATCTTGGGTGACCCCAACAAAGGAGGAACCAGTAGAAGATACTGAGAAAGAATGGTCAGAGAAATAGGAATAGAAGGATAATTTATGCTTTCCTTTTACTATATGAGTTCCTTTTCTTAACTTCCTACATGAAACTGTCTCTTGGACAAAATCAATTTTGTTCTTTTCTATAGTATTTTGGATAACTGTTATTACAATGATAACACAGTATGGTTATCTGTGTGCTTTTCTTACATTTTTATTAAATAGTACATTTTTTGATGGCACTGTCCAGAACCGTGAAGGTTTAAGAATTTACCTACTTGAAGGCTAACAAGTTAGTCTGCCACAGCTTCATGGATGTTGGCAGTAGACAGGAGACTCCTGGGTCAGAGACAAAGAATTATTCTTAGTATATCAGGTAGCATGAACTTTAGTTCTCTTTGTCCTAAGTCCCATGCGGGGACTCAGAGTGCCCCAGGTGGATGCTACATACACAGTAGGTTTATGTTATAGCAAAAAACCCCTGAGATGAGGGAAGCAAATCTTTGATAAGCAAACCTGGCCTTCCTTTTCTCCAGAGGGAGATGTTCTTTTTTATTATACTAGACATTACAGAAACTGCCTTCTGCTCTAAAAGGAGACATTATCTTTACCTTCCAAGCCTGTTCACTGTATAAACATCCTTGAAAAGATGATCCAAAACAAAATCTGTCAATGCCTCTGCTCACAAGACATGCAGAAGCATTGGAGACCCAAGGAGATTTGTCTCCCTACTGTAGGCACACTTAATGTCTTGTATATTTTCCTATATCCCTTTCATCTTCCAAGTTAGAGCCTTGCATATGACAGGTGCTAATAAATATTTGTTGAAATAGTGATTTTGAAATCACATCAACGATAGAAAGAGTTTAAAAGATGTTTCCCCAGAATTATTTACCATAGATCAGTACAAAAGTTATTTTTAACTTCTGCCATATTTAGAACTATTTAGATAAACAGTTCATTTATAACTGTAACCTTCTTGAGAACAACAACGCGTATTGTTTTTTGCTTCCTAGAGTCTAAAACAGAGCTTAGAACATAGTAATAGAGAAACAAAGATTTGTTAAATAAATTGAAATATGTGGACCATCACACAGGTGCAAATGATGCAGAATTCAAAGTAAGCTGTTTGCCCTTCTTTAGCTCTTCTGCTACTCCTCGGTAACAACACTCCCAGTTTTTATACTCTCCAAACCATCTGAAGAAAGGAAGATGAAAACACCAATTCCTGATAAATGCTAGTGACTTGGTAGATTACTTATACGCAAAGCTTTTTTTTTTTTTTTTTTTTTAACCTCAGGAGCAGTCTGGATGACCAGGATAGGATGAAATGGACTTTCTCATATCTTGTTGGTGGAAATGTAAATTGGTCTTTATTTACGTATTTGGCTATTTTCAATGAGGCTTTCAATGCCTACCCAGCAATTTAATTTTCAGAAAACTGCCCTAATTAAATTAACTTAACTACAGAAAAGAACTTTTATGTATAAATATATCAAACCCAACACTTTATTTGTGATAGCATAAAATTTGGAAATTTTTATTCAGCTTAAGAAGGAGTTCTACCCTGAAGTGGTGAATCTCTGTATAGACCATGAAAAGACACTGCGAAGTTTTCCTCCTTGGAGATCTTTAAGAAGAATAAATTATCACCATTCCTAGACAATTTAAATATTGGTGCCATGTGTCTTTCCCAAGGTCTTTTCCATTTCATTTGGTCTGGGTTTTATGATCTATACTTCTCTGTAAGGACAAGTAATGTGGTTTTCAATTCCTTCTATTTGGGGGTTGATTTTTTAATACAGTGATACTCAGCTAGAAGGAAGGAATTGAACTCTCTGGGGATGCATATTCAATATTAAACATTTTACATTTCTAATAGTGGGGGAAGGTATTGACTTCAAAATCGTTTCAGTCTAGAAAGTTGCTTTTTAAACTTTGTTGTAATATAGAATCATCCTGGGGTGCCTGGCGGGCTCAGCCAGGAGAGTATAACACTTGATCTCGGGGTCATGAGTTTAAGCCGGATGTCGGGGGGTAGATTTTAGTTAAAAAATATAGACTCATCCAATATTATTTGTATTTACTCAGACATTGAGGAAATCAAATGGGATCTTATCAATTTATGTCCTATTATTCTGCCTGCAAAAGTGTCACCAGTTCATATCAAATCAGGAAGCAGTAGGCAGAGGACAAGAATACTTACTTATAAGGCTTATTTCATGTAAAAATATAAAATCCTGATGAAGTCTATTTAGTACTTTCAGGATTTCATTAAATTAAGTGTTGCTACTAGATTTGTGCAATGTCAAAAAGCAAATCCCACATCTGGAGGGAAGTAATTTAATAAAGCATTTGACCTTTTCATATTAGTCATAATTCTATCCAGAAAAAGAGTTAGTAGAGTTCTTTTTATTAGTAAATCTCATTGATGCCAAGATATTCATTGGTGTATTTAACTTGCTTTTATTTGAAGTATGCATTCTTGGGTCTCATTGATATAAATATGATATTTGGTGTCTTTGATTTTCAGGGAACCCCCCCCCCCCCCCCGCTACACACACACACTCAGTGAGCAGTTTATACCACCTTTCTCAGGATTTTTCAATATGATTTTTATTTTTAAGTAATCTCTACACCCAACGTGAGGATTGGCCTCACAACCCCAAGCTCAAGAGTCGCATGCTCCACCAACTGAGCCAGCCAGGAGCCTCTACACCACCTTTCTCAGGATTAAAGAAAACATGAGTGCGGTTGGGCAATATGGGTTTTTCTACTCTCTTTACATTTCTGTGGTCAATGTATAAAATGAAAATGATAGGATTACTATCTTCTGGGATGAATCCATCTCAGGCTCTCCAGGAAGGAAAGAGGAGAATGTCCTATTACTTTTCTGACAAAAGTGATAGAGAAGGTAAAAGATAGGGTAGGAGTTGAGAGAAAACCTGAAAATGGGAACATGGAGAGGGAAGGTCAAGGTGAAACAAAAGAGATAGAGGACTGTGGGATGCCTGAGGAAAAAGCCGACTAGAGTTGACTGAGCTATGACTGGGAAAGAACTGTGTCACTGGGGGTTATGGCAACAGTGAAGAATAAGTAGAAACCCTTGAGGGAGATGATGAGGAAGGGGGGTTTGTGAGAGGGAGTGAGGGGGGGAAGAAAGAGGGAAGAGAAATCATAAGATAAAATCAAATTTGCGCTAGTAAGTTTTCTTTTCTTTTCCTGGCATGGAAGTGGGTACAGGAATGCAAAATTTTCCTATGTCCTGAGAAATCTATTATTGGTTTCTGAGACCCCCTGCTAAATTTATTTTAATCACCCGTAATATATACCAGTAGGAATATTGCTTCAAACATATAGAGAAGCTAATTTAAGCCAACAAATATTCCATGTTAATTACTCACATACAAATATTTCACATTTTCCCTTTGATATCAAATGGAAACGTTTACTGGTCCAACAACATGGGCTATATTATACACCACCTGACAATACTGAGAAAGATTGGGTTAGTATTTCATTATGAAATATTATTGAGATTTTCCGGGATTGCTATAAAAGTCGTTTTAAAATTAGTTGTTTTTCTACCTCTTTTTTTTAACATGTGAAATTTCAGAAATACAATTTATTTAGGATTTGATAAAGTAACATGCTAAACAGCCACCATTTTGGTCCTCTTTAGCTGAATATAGTCCTTTTCTATCCATGTAATATTCCTACCCATCGATCTACATGTACCTTTGGATCTCCATTGTGCCCTAAAGAGACATTATGCTATTACCTTAAAATAGTTATAAAAAGCAAGCTTTTTATAATAGCTTAAGGATAGAGCCCTCACTTTCATCTTTTGCTTTGTTTTATGTTTTAGCATAGACTCAAGAAAGGAATGAAAGGTAGTCAGCGATTAATATAGTAAAGTTTTTGTCATTAAGTGTATTTATATAGCTGTTAAGTACCTTAGTATAAAGGCAGTGTGAAGTAACTTTAATTCTCACCATGAACAATTTATGACAATTTTAAGAGGTCTGAGGATTTTATTTGAAGTACTTGCAAAGAATTATTTAATACTAGATTTTGTCATATTTTAGATGACTTGCTCCAGTTGGATTGAAGACAAATCCACATTTATTTCAGAAGAGAAACTTGTTTCACATGGGCTATGGGGGAAAGAGCATCATCCACCTTTCTCACTTATCTGCAAGGCTGAGTTGGGTGTGGGTTGGGTTGGGGAGCTGCAGGCTGTGGGTTGGTGTGGGTCAGAGAGCAGGCCGAATGGGAACAGAATCAATGGCAATGATCCCAGGGGAATTTGCTTGTGTTATGCCTCGAGTAGGGTGGGTTAAGAGAAATAGGAGTTTATCCATCGGACGGTGTGTTGGTAATTGAATGAAAGATACCTGTGATCATCATTTACTCGTCATAATCTGAAATTACTTCCCACCTAAGGTGGCTTTGGGGCTTTCTGGTCAACCTCTGTTACCTTATAGAACTGGGTATTCTGGCTAAGCCTCCCTCAAAAGGCTTAAGTGACTCGAATAAAGGAAGCAAAATATCCCTGGGAATTTCCTGAGAAGCCTGAAGAAGATTTGAAGTTTTTCAGATATTCAGGTGGAGGTGAAATATATTAATATTGATACAACTTCATAGGTACATAAGCTGGTAGAACCTGGGACCTCTGTGTTACAGCTATGGAGTAGGAGAGGAGAAAGATAGGAGAGGGAATATAAAAGGAACAAAAGATTAAATAAGTAAACTGATTTTTTATTTTTAAAATTTTATTATGAAATGTTTCAAATAATAAAAGGGTATGGAGAATAATATGACTATCCATATACCCACAACCCAGTGTAAACAAATATTAACTTTTTGCTTTATTTACTTCAGAGGTGTTTAAAGAAAAAATATTACTGTTACAAAGACTCCCTCCCTGTTTCCATCTACTATTCCTTGTTCCCTCTTTTCCTTGTGGTAATCTTTACCCGGTGTTTGGTTTCTGTTATCCCTATGAATGTTTCCGTATTTTTACTAGATGTGTCTATGCCCATAAATAATATAACCCTGCTTTGCATATCTTTAACATTTATATAAATGATACATTTATACATATATTGCAGCTTGCTCTTTTGGCTAACCATATTTTTAATATTTACCCATGCTGATCATTAATCTCTAATCTTCTTTCTTTTATATATTTCATTGCATGAAGAGTCCAGAATTCTCCATTGATAGACATTTTAGGTTGTTTCACATTTTGTGGTGACTGTTATTGTCTCCTTATATTAAATCTATATTCTATCTAGACTTTTGTCCTCTTTTCGATTGCTAACATAGACATAGGTCAGTCATCTTTTTCTCTTTTGTTCTTGGTAAATCTTGCTAAAGAGTTATGAATTTGTGAGTTGCTGATGTTGTTTGAGAGAACCAGTTTCTTTGGTTTGGTTGAACTAATTTTTTTAAATTTCCTATTTTATAAATTTCTGATATTTGCTTTACCTTTTACTCTCCTCAGGTTTACTGTTCTTTTTCTAATCTCTTGAGTTGATTTCTTAACTCATTTGTTTTCAATCCTCTTTTTTTTTTAAATGAATATGTTTATAGGCTCGAAATTTCACAAGAAGACCCACTTTGGCTTCATCCCACACATTTTAACATATTAATTATCATTTAGTTCTAAATGTTTTGTAAATTCTATTGTGAGTCTCTAACCGATGGCTTTTCTTTTTAACCATTGACTTATTAAGAATATATTTAAAGCTTTCTAAATATCTGGAGTTTGTTTTTTTTATTTTTTAAAGATTTTATTATTTTTTAGTCTGTTAAAGTAATTTCTATCCCCAACGTGGAGCTCAAACTGATGACCTCAAGATCAAGAGTTGCATGCTGTACAAACTAAGCCAGTCAGGTGCCCCAAGGAGAGTCCGACTCTTGATTTCAGCTCAGGTTGTGAACTCAGGGTTATGAGATCAAACCCGACGATCTCCCCATGTCAGGTTCCGGGCTGGGTGCAGAGCCTGCTTAAGATTCTTTCCCTCTCCCTCTGCCCCTCCCCCATCCACTGCTACCCCCACCCTCTCCACCTCCACCCCTTCTCCCTCTCTTAAAAACAACAACAAAAAAGCGTCTTAAAAACATTTATTGGACTTCTTTTGTGACCTACTTGTGATCAATTCATATGAATGTTTCATGTATACTTGAAAATGTACTTGAAAATGTGTATATTCTGCTTGTTCAGTGCAGAGTACTATTCATTTGTGCAAGCTTATTAATTCATTGTTGAAATATTTTCTATCCTACTCACTTTTTTTCTGTTCAATAAGACTTGAATCTGTTCAATACGACTTTCTGATAGAGATTTGTTAAAATTGCATACTATGATTTTGGATTTATCAATTCCTACTTGCAATTGCGTTTTTGTTTTTGTTTTTTTGCATTTTGCAGTTTTTGTTTTGTTGTTAGGCTCATGAAAGTTTATAATTGTCATATCATTTTGGTGGCTTGACTATCCTGTTGCGCATCTTTATCCCTCTGTCTTATTCTATTTTCTCTGATATATATATCCTTCATCAGATTTCTTTCAGGCAGTATTTGGCTAACATATCTTTTCTACCATTTTTCTTTATATATTTCTGTGCTGTCATGTTTTAGGGGTATATCTTAAAAAGAATGTATAGCTGGATTTTCAAAAAATACAATCTGATCTGAGAAGCAGGAGAGAGCTGTCTTATTGTGGAAAAGTGCTAGGTTTACTTAAGCCATTCCGATTCGTTTATAGCCTTAATCTCCATTGTCTCTTCGGTATAAAATTTCTTAGTGAGAAATACAAGATGCTCTGTCTAACAGTTCCAAGGAAACAGAGACTTAAGTTTATACAGTGATATGTCAAGATGCCCAAAGCAGGCAATAAATCCAACGCTTAATTTGGTTTTCTTGTGTGCCTGCAGAAATTAGGGGAGAAATGATTCTGCAGGTACACTAAAAGAACAATTTAATAAATTCTACTTCGCTTTCTATTATTTTCCCCTTTAGTTTTCATAGACGATAAATCTTGGGAAGGAATTTTGCCATAACCTACACAGATAGATGATTTCATACCCTCACTAAATTGTAAACTTTTCAAAGGCAGACACATTTTATACATGTTTGTCTATCTAGTGCATACAGTGGAAGCCTAAGAGTCGACCTGAACTGAACTATTAATTTATGGAGGGAAGAAGGAAAAAGAAAAACAATGGAAATGTGCAAGGTATTTTTTTCTTTAAGACATCAATTATTGTGAAGGAATGGGAACATTGCTAGAATTTTTATTGTACTTTTTTACTGATCTGAGTTATGGCCTCAGTGACCATTTTTACAAATATGTCCAAGTATATTATTAATACTTTACAAAAGAATAAGTGACAGGAAATTTCAGAATATATAAAGTATCCCCCTGTATCAATCACACTGTTAGCTCCTCGAAAGAAGTACCATGTCTTCTCATTTTTGTGACCCTAGTATATTGTGACGGTGCCTGGCACATAGTAGGCTTTCAATAATTGTTTGAATGAGTAGATGGATGGAGGTCATGCAAATCAACATTACATAACCTTAGCTGTACTGAAAAATTTGTAAATTCATGTCATTTCTTTCTTTACCTTCGATTCAGGTTGAAATTCTTTCATTTCTGCACAAGATTTCTGGCATCCCAAAGGAAGAATTAACTGTTCTTCTTTGTGTTCCCACTTTGTCCGTTACGTTGAGACAGCACTTTTTTTTTTTTAAAATCACATTGCAGGTAGCTATTTACACATCTGTCCCCATTCTAGTTTATGGAGAATTGTTTCTTAATCACTTTAAAAATCTGCTGTATATTTGTTGCACGATATATAATAGAAGTGTCAGCAAATCTTTCTTGAATTAGATTTTAAAAGAGTAAAAATTAAGTGTAAATATTTGTTGAACACCTACTAAATTTTAGACCCTGGGCAAGAAAATTTAAAGAAATTTTTCCTTTGGTTCTCATAATAATCCTATGAAGTATGAATTATTAATCCCTTTCAGTGTATGAGAAAAGTAAGGACAAAGTGGTTAAGACAGCCACTGAATTAAGGCCTAGGCCTTAATCCTAGGCCAGGCATTCAGTAAGTGAGGAAGGTGGGACTAACTCACATGCTCTTTTTACCTGACCATGCTACCCCCAGCTTACTCCCAGAACAAAACTGAGCTCATAATGAAGCCTACACCTGGAGACTTCGTCCTTGGAGTCTTTTTTGGATCATACTATTTACCTCAGAATGTACACTATTGTTTTTAGTTGAGACATGATCACCTCTAAAAATAAATATTCCTCCTAGGATCCAAACACCTGGAAAGGAGGGATTATGCCTTGTTATACTAAATGATCACCCAGTCAGTTGTCCAGAGCATTCCATGGTGTGATACTCGGGCCACAGATCTGTCCTCTAGTTGCTTACAATCTAAGAGAATTGAGGGGAATTCCAAGCCTGATAGTGAACATTAATGTACTTGATGATTATGATAAAGAATTTCCTCCACATTTTTTGGCTTTGTGGTCAGATATGCCTGTGCTTGAATCTTTGTTCTAATTCCCTCCTAGCTGAATGCTCTTGAGCAAGTTACTTTAGCTATCCAGGCCATAATTTCCTCAACTGTAAAACAAGAATAAACATACCTGCCTCAAGGGTTAAATAAGATCATGCCCATCCTATAAATGGTGGTAGCCATTGTTGTTATTATTAACTCCCATCCCCCTCAGAAAAGCATGTTATCCAAAAACAATGAACAAGTTAGATTTGTCTATATGGGTTAAATGTCTAGCTAATACTATTTACTTAATACCACCTAGTGGTCTCAGGGCTACTCCCAAACCAATGCAGAGACAAATGAGTAGAGAAGTTCCCCAGACACAGGTTAATGCCCCAGACAGAGATTGAAGAGAACACAAGTATCATTTCCTTCTATTCCTGTACAGCAGTTTATAGGGGCATTGGAGTAGGATGTGACATAAATTTTATAAAGATATTGTACATTAAATATACATACTATTACACCCCATCTAGAATTACAGCAACATCAATTATGAGCATTACTTGTCAGTCACTATTACTGGTGTTCTCTCTATAAACAAGCTCAAAAGTCCTGTGGTGATCTATTAGAGGTTTTCCATATCCTTCCTCCGCCCCCTTCTGATCCTTTTAGGCTCTTATGAGCAAACTGTTGATCATGACTAAAAGCAGCTAAGTGCTTTCCTTCTTGGTGCTTAGCAGTTTCTCTGGAAGTCAGCAGACAATAATGTAGCCCTTAATACAGACTCAGACCAAATTTAGTGAGTGGGGGAAAGAGCATGATAGAAAGTTAAGGAAACATGGTCTTTCAAGAAGACAAATGAAGACAAATATTTTCAAGGTAACCTTTAAGTCACATGGCAGGGAACATTTTCCTTTGCAAATTTCCTTTATAAATTACTTCTGAACCTTTAGTCCTGTAGAAAAAACTACTAAAAGAAATGGAATGGGCTAGTTGCTTAAATGACAGAAATAGAAATTTGTAAGTTATACGTACCGGATATCAGTTGGTAAAATGGTGGAACAACTCCTCTAAGTCTTAGGATAAAAATAAGAGTAAACTCTGAATTAGCACCCTCCCTGTTCACTGTCAAAGAAAAATCCCTTCAGTAGAGAGGAACCCTGTCTTTTGCAGGTACCCTGTCAGACAGGAACTGCTTGGGCAGTGTTCTTGCCTTTTCTCTTGGTCATCCACTCGGACATCATAGTCACCGAGGAAGTTTGGGGTAAATTCCAAAGAGACCACTTAGTTCTCTTCCTGGAGCAGAGTCAACCATTCCCCCCCCCCCCCCCCCGGCACCCAGTACAATGGTATTGCCATTTTACCAATAATTTAACTTTGGGTGTAGAATTATACAATTAGGACCGCAAAGGATATATCATACCAGTGTTAATATTTTTGAAGTAAACATTATAGACTGATTTGTTTTATCAATAATAGGTATTAAGAAAAGAAAAATTACAGGGAGTCCTCAAATGATGAATTTGCTTTGCAGAGAGGCTGTTGTACCTTGTATCACTCATGCTTTGTGGTCCTCTTTGGGTTTTGAGGCAACATAAACTACAATTAGGCATGCTGTACCAGACCATTTATTGGGTAACCCCATAAGCTGGGTTTTTAGTGGGACCTGAAATAGGAAAGAGCTCTGAAATAGGTTCAGGCTGCAGTTCAGGCAGTCTTTCCGTGTGGACCCTGTGGCCAAGCAAAACCGATGGTCTGCTCCATCTGCTGGTGGCAGATAGAGATGCTATATGGCATCTGGCAAGCCCCACCAGCAGAATCACAACAGATACCCTAGAGCTTTGGAATAAGGCTGTATTCTGTTCTGCCAACAACTATTCATTAGAAAAGAAGATCCTTGACTGGCTGCTGGTCTTGGAACAGATTGAATGCTTGACCATAGGATATCCAAATTGCCAAACTTGTGCTTTCTGATTCACTGAACCATAAAATTGGATGTGCACAGTGCATTCTATTATAAAATAGAAGTAGCATATATCAGGGGTCAGCAAATTTTATCTATAAAGGGCCAGATAGTAAATATTTTAGGCTTTGCAGGCCATACGGTTTCTGTTGCGACTGTTCGATTCTGCTGCTGTAGCTCAAAAGTGGCCATAAGCAATACATAAATGCATGGCTATGGCTGTGTTCCAATAAAACTTTATTTATTGACACTGGAATTTGAATTTCATATCATTTTAAGTGTCATGATATATTATTCTTATTGTGATTTTTTTCCCCAACCATTCAAAAATGTAAAAACCATTCTCAGCTTGCAAAGTTGCACACTACAAAACAAACGGTAGGCTGGATTTGGGCCATGGGCAGTGGTTTGCCAACGCCTGGTATATATGAAACTAGACCCAAGTAGGTCCAGAAGGTACAACAAACTGCCCAAGCAGAGCCAGTGGCCCAGGCTCCCTTGGTGCCTGCCTGCTTACTGGTTTTCCTTTTCTCCTTTAATCCTTTCTATAATGCATTACCAGGAAAGAAGATGTGGGCTCAGCATATGAATGAGTCTGCATGGTATCCTGCAACAGGAAGACATGGATGGCTCCTGCATCACAATCCCACTGCCAATCAGCTCAACCCTGATCAGTACCTATATTGCCTACTTCATGTAGAAGGAAAAATGGCCTGAGAAGTAGTTCTATATTAATTCAAGAGCAGTTGAAAATAGGTTTTTACACTCAGGAACTTGGAAAGAACCCTATTGGGATATTGATCCTAATGTGAAAGTGGGGAGAAGTATGTTGATGAATTTCTTGGAATGGAAAGAGCATGAAAATATTTGTGTCCCATATAAATGTTCACCAGAGGCCATTTGTAGTGAAAGAGGCTCATAATAATCAGGTAGACAAGATGACTCATTCTGTCAATGTCAGTTAGTGTCTTTCTCCAGACAGCCCAGTGTGTGCTTAATGGGCAGTAGCAGCAGGGACAGTAGCTACCGGCTCACCAACTTGGTCTAACCCTTATTAACATTGATCTGACTAGCGCTATTTGCCGACCAGTGCAGAGTTTATCAGATCGGGGTTATTTGTCTATTAATAGTTAAAAATGGACGAGGGAATAGCAGGAGATGCCACAGTGGATCACTTGAATGACAAATATATTCTAACATGCCCAATTATATAGTAGCAACCCTATGTCCTTATTAATGATTAGAGTCAAGTATCTCTTCCAGTATGTTAACTGGTTTTGTGCCTACTAATCTACTGGCACAAAGATCCCAAAGTGACCACGTGCCAGTGGTAGCTTTAAGTTTAATGGGACTGTTAATGTGTGAAATCACACTCCCTTTGACAATCAGATGTGTAGACACACAGGTCTTTCTTAATCTGTATGTGCTGCTATAACAAAATGCCACAGACTGACTTATAAACAACAGAGTTTTTTTGTATTTGAAAAATACAGAGTATTTTTCACAGTTCTAGAAGCTGGAAGCCAAGATCATGGTGCCATATTTGGGTGAGAACCCATTCCAGGTTGGAGGCTTTTTGTATCCTCGCGTGGCAGAAAACAGGCAAGGAAGCTCTCTGGAGTCTCTTTTGTAAAAGCATTAATCTCATTCATAAGGGTTCTCTTGTGATTTAATCATCTCCCAAAGGCCTATTACATAGGGTATTAGGATTTGAACATATGAATTGCGGCAGGGAGGGGGACACAGACATTCAGACCATAGCAGGGCCTAACACTGCAGATTTGGGAAAGCATGCATTCTCCAAATGAATCATTAGGAGTGATGGTGGACAGGGCCACTCCTGTTTTTTCTCCCTGATTCTCTGACCCATATATTTTACTGGAGACAGAATAATATAATGGCATTGGTTTAAGGTACATAGTGTATCCTGAAGAACATTGTATCCTGAAACAATGTCATCTCAAAGCTGGTACCTTAGCTTCACCTTTGAGAGACCACTCTAATGTTTTATCAGGCTGTCAGGCTCTGGATAATGATGTAGGTGATAAGAGCAATGGGAGTCTATGGCCGTGTGCTCACTGACCTATCTCCTTTGCCAAAAAGTGCCCTTTGATACTAAGTAATCAAACAGAACAGGACAGGAGGAGATGGATATCTCAGCTCTCAGCAGAGAGAGCAAATTTGCCCGTCCTCCACCTTTTTGTTCTTTTTGCCCTTAATGGATTGTATGATGGCCCACGAACATTGGGGACAGCCACCTGCTTTACTTAGTTCACCAATTTAAATGCTAATCTCTTACAGAAACTCCCTCACAGACACACCCAGAAATAAGGTTTTACTGGCTACCTGGGCATCCTTTAGTCCAGTTAAGCGGACACGTAAAATTACCTATTACACAAGAGCTTCCAGAGTCCTTATAGCTTCTTGCTCATCAGGTCTGATTAACATGATATCACCAATGTAGGGGACCAACGTGACATTCTCTGGAATGTTCAAGTGGGCCAGGTCCCCTTAGATCATATTATGATAAAAGGGCAGGAGAGCTCTAGGACAAGACCATGAATATAACTGGTTATCCATCTCAGTTAAATTTCAACCGCTTCTGATTCTCCTCTTATGGATATTAAAAGAGATGCATTCACTGGTGTATTCAATACCAGAAGCTGACACTGGAGTTCCCCCTTGGTTAAGTTTGTGGTAGTCCATTATTATTTACTATGATCTATCCATTTTTCCCAGAGCCAAACTGGGAAAATAAATGGGAGTATAATAGGTGGACTAATCTCTCCATCCTCCCCAGGATGTGTCATGATTTTTAGGTTACTGTGTTGGCAGAAGCTAGGAAATAAATTGGACACAGAGACTTTCCCCTGATCTTTTTAGCCTACTCATGGCACAGAATTGATAGGGGAGGAGGTTATTATTGGCAGAGAGAGAGGGCTGCCAGATGTCAAGGTGGTCGAGAAAGACAATGAGCCAAATTGAAAATAATTAAGACTCTATTCACTTATTGTGATAGTATAAGCAAGAATCTAAACAGGAAATGGGTAACAATTCTCCAGTGTTCCATGTTCCCCATGGAGGGGCACTGGGCAAGGGTCAGATGTATCAGTGCAGAAGTTGGGGGGCGGGGGGAAGGACACTGTGTCATTCCTGAGGGAGCTGGAGCCAAAAACTCTTACAGGTGGGGAGGGGGGTTACGGTGGGAAGGAGAGGGGGAAAGTCTCATCGTGGAAAATCGTTTTCCACGTTGAATACTGGGTCAGAGGGGAGAAAAGTGTTTAGGGCCCCCTAATAAAGAGGTCTTGGCAGAGGCACCTGCACAATTTCTCAGCTGAGACCTCACAAGAGGCTTCCAGCTGAGGCTCCTAGGCTAGGAGTACAGATATGTGGAAGAGCACGGCTGACCCACCGAGGGGTGGGTATGGAGGGGGGGCTCTGAGTCCTGACTGCAGCTCCCTCCAGAGGCTGTGCACCACCTCTGGTGGGGGATTAGAGTAGTTCCTCCACCCACAGGCCTGCCAGAGAACATCTTGGTAATTGTCTATTGTCCGGTCTGAGAGATGACACATAGGATTTTGACCTTGTACTCTCTGGGGAACTGATTACTGGAGAAAATTGGTTGCTCCTGCACCATGGAAGAGGACTATGTCTGGAATCCAGAGCATTTACTTTTAGGGGGTGTGCACTCCCTTTTGCTTAATATTCCATTTTCCAATAGCCTTACAATGGAAAACTGAGATAATTGAATAAGGGCAAGGCCACCAAAGGCTTGTATCCTACAGAAATGAAGGTCTGGGTCACCCTACCAGGTTAAGATGCCCATCAGACTGAGGTGCTGGCAGAGAGTAAGGAGAACATGGAATGGGTAGTGGAAGAAGGCAGTTAGTGTTACCAGCTTAGATCTTATACACACACACACACACACACACACACACACACACACACATACTAGCAGCAATTATACTCATGCTCTATAATTGGCCTTCTCCCTGCTACTTTACTTAAAAACCACCAGTAGAGGCCAACATTTTAAGTTTAGATGGCAGTCTGAGAGAATTGACTGCATCCTGCTATCAGTTAGTAGCTGATGGTACCCCGTGTATCCTGTTGTTTAAGGACAGGAATTTTTCAAAGGGATGAGGGGGAAGAGGCAATACTGAGGGGCAAAAAAGGTATATCTTTTTTTGCTGGCTATCTTCCATTTGTTCCTCTATATCCACCTTCCACATCTTTCTACCCTACTCTTTGCTCCTGGAGGCAGTTCTATATGGTCTACATAACAAAATTCCTCTTGCCTTCTGGCTTCTGATTGGGTTTGGCCAATGAGGAATCCAGGCAGGAGATGGGATAAGGGGAGAGGAGAGTGAGGTGAAGGTATATATTCTTCCAGCTTTTTTCCTGCAGGTTTGCTTAGGTTGGTGGTGACCCTTGACCCAAAGTCATTGCTCCCCTCAAGGTCATGGCTCCTCCCAAGGTGGTCACTTTCCCACAATACTCCCCTTTGGCTTTCCGGTGGCTGCTCTCTCCCCTCATCCTTCAGCCATACCAGGGGTAACAGCTACACTGTTACTCGCCCCTGGGTTCTGAGCTACCTATTATATTCTCCAATACCCTGTCCATGACTTTGTAAATAGTCTTTCTGTTAAACCTTCCTTGAATTATCCTAAGTAGTGTGTGCCTTCTCTTTTGTGTTGCAGGTCAAATTTATAAAATCCACCCCTAACTCTCCTTTTAAAAATTATTCTGAACCTGGTGTTCTCAAGTCAAAAACTTTGGAGTTATTACTTAATAATGGTCAATTAATTGTCAATATTCCAAGTTGATATCATTTATGACTACTGTGCATCATTTACTAAGATATTTCTCCTCTTTAAAGGGAGAGTGCCAGGAAATATCTTAGTAAATGACCATATGGCTCCAGAGGATATTTCTGAAAGGCAAATTGTAGCAAATCCCTACTCTCCCTAAAATCCCTAGTGGCCCACCTTCACATATGAAATGATGTTGACATTCCTTGGCAGGCTGCATCAGGACCCTTCTCCAGCCCATCCTGACATGGTTTTCCCCTACCCACTCTACCTTCCAGTCACACTGAAATCACATTTCCCCCATTGGAAATTCTCAGCACAAGTAACTGACTCCTCTCTGCTTTGCAAGCCATTTCCTCTCTTTCAAGACTCAGCTCAAGAATCATCTCTCCCTGCAAACTTCCTTCCAGCACTCTAGCACACTCCTCTTTGTTCCCACAGTGTGAGTAAAATTTTATTTTAAAATTTTACACTCCTTTTTAAAACTATTTGACTTCTCTCAATAGACTTAATAGTTTTCAAGGGATAGAAATATCCTTCTGTCTAAAATGTAATTAAGTATTTTGTAACTATTGGATTAAATCCTTTAATATTTAAAAAATGAGGTATATGGGGCGCCTGGGTGGCTCAGTCAGTTAAGCGGTTAAATGGCTGCCTTTGGCCCAGGTCACAATCCTGGGTCCTAGGATTGAGCCCGGTATGGGGCTCCCTGCTCAGCAGGGAGTCTGCTTCTCCCTCTCCCCCACTTGTGCATGTGCTCGCTCTCTCTCTCTCAAATAAATAAACAAATCTTTAAAAAAAATAAATGAGCTATGAGTTCAATGTCTGTGGTCTCCTTCTTCCTTGGGCTTCAGAGAAGCTGGTCTTTTTCTTAATCATCTTCCTTTTGAAGTAAAATCTTCCCTTTTCCCCTCTGACGCAGTTATGTCCTCTGAGTTGTAATTCTTAGTTCTATTCCCTACAGAAAATCTCCCTCATGAGACGGAGCAAATCTTCCTCTGAAATTGTCATTGTACACTAGAGACCTGTAGTAACTTAATTATTTCTCTGATTCCTGCCAAACCCTCAAGAAATCTTTGAGAAGATAAATTACCAGGTTGGAGTTTTAAGCCACACACTTATTTTAATATGCAAAAAAATTAATTAAAACATAATTGTATTCAATTCCAGCATCTACATAAGGTAAATAGAATTTTGCATACTGTCACATATTTCCTAGGAATTAAGCTAGTCTGCTGCCTCTAAAACCTTAAAAAATAATAATTGACTTAGGCCAAAATAAAGTCAGGTGGTTGGTTTTAATTTGGTAATCTCTTAAATTATAACATACAACATACTTACAGAAACAGCCAGAAATAGTTTGATTTTAATTCAGGTTTTAGTAGACAGTGGAGCTAGAGGTAAGGGTTAAATGTTGCTGTGTGGCCCCAGACTGTGAGTCCCAACTGTAAACAAAAATTTCGAAAGTATCTGCTGCGAATTATAATACGTGTATTTGGATTAGCGTATTTTTCTATCTCTCTTTTTACACAAAAGACATAAACGGGATCAAAAAAAAAAACAATATGTACAGTGTATAAGAGCTCATTTGAAAAATTATTTTTTCAATTTGCTCTTCAAACAAGCTTCTGAGTAGGTCTTTTGTATTTCCACGGACAAGATTAGGAAAGAAGCAAAACAGATGATTCATTATATGTGTTTTGGAGTTTGTAGGCTTCACCATAAGATTAATTTGGCTTTTAGTCTAAATAGCTAATGCAAGGGCAAATCTAAATAAGGAAATATACTTACATTAGCATCTTTCCTTTTCTTTCCGTGTGATTTGGAAAAAGTGAAGGAGACTGAATTGCTTGCTGGAATTCAGGGGGAAAAATGTCAATTTAACTCAGTGCAATCATTCAACAGAGTTCTGTATTGAGAGAACAACATATCCTACCCTACCATTCAATTCCAAATAATATTTAATTGCTTCCTGAATCTCTTCCAACTTCAATTAGTGTTAATTTAGTGTGTAACTAAATATATGACCCTAAAATAATTAGGAATGGTACGGTGTCCTCCATAACATATGTGGTTTGTATTAGCAGCCTTGGTTCCCAAGAGTCTCAAGTAGGGAAATAGACAAAGAATCTCTTTTCTCAATATGATCTGTTCTCAGCCATACACAAAAAACATACATGCACACACATACATGGACTTAATTAGCAATAGATTCCTTTTGTCATTTGGGAGACACAGGCTGTTATTCGTTATGTGGAGTATGGTCTAAGTGCCTTGGCATGACATACCAGGCCCTCCAAGATTTGACTTCTACTTCATCTCTGGCCTTGCCTCCCACACTCTGATTCCACTAATATGACATGTTTTGTTTTCTCACACTTCCGTGTTTTTGTTTTTGTTGTGCTATCTGCTAAAGTGCCCTCCTAACTGAGCCACACCTACTCACATTTCCAGGCTCCTATCAACAGTGAGTGTGCTGGTTATTTTCTATCTGCCCCTCCAGTTCTGCTTCTCACCCAGCTTTGTGTCCCAGGGGCTGATGTGGGACATCTCCTCCATCACTGTGCAACTCTGAGCTCTAGCTTGCAATTGAAGTTGGCCAATGGGAGGCCCCATTGACTGGAAGATTAGAGGGCAGGAGGAGAGAGAGGTCTGGGTATTCCCTCCGTTTCTGCATGCTTTCATCCTTGCTGGTCTGTGGTTTGGTAGTGCTTTGCTCTTCTCTCCAGTGCCGTAGCTCCTACAGCCACAGCTCTCCCTTGATACTGGAAACAAAACCGGTCTATGGGTTTAATACTTCTTCCCACTCTTGTTCATCCTAGGGGCCTTCATCATCCTTGTTAGTTCTCTTAACCCTGCCCATACCTCTGTAAATAGTCTTTACGGTAAACTCTTCTCATTGACACCTTGGAGTATGCCATCTCTCCCTTGCTGGGACATTAATACAGTTAGCCTCTTTATGACTCCACCTCCTGGGATAGACTTGAAGTTTTGTGCTCTCACTGAATCCATGGCAGACTTATATCATACAATCTGACATACTTGATTGCACCATTTCCTTAAAAGTTTATTTCCTTCTACAGTTAGAGGAATCCCTGTCGGCATCACTAGGGTAGAACTCAGTGCCTTGCACATATTTGGTGCTTCTTAAATATTTTTTGAATAAATTGATAAATATTATGAGTGGTTGGTGTGATTATTAATAATATGTTTTTTGAACATACATTATCTCATTTAACCATTACAGTAACTCTACAGAGTGGGATTAACATCTTCCTTTTACTGATGAGTAGACTGAACCAAGAGAGTATAAATAATTGATTCAAGTAACAGTAAATGAAAAAGTAAACCCAGGTCTTTTTTTTATTCTAAAGCTTGTTCTTGTAACCATTATGCTACAAAGCCTGAATAATGAGGGGTTCCTACAGAAACCCATAGAGTTTAGCCAAAGCCTTAGAAATATTTTTGAGTGGCTTCCTTATATTTTCTAAGATGTCCCAATCTGCATCTTGACCCTTGCTCAGGGACAAACATCTCTGTGTTAACTACATTAAAATGATTGTTCAGGCAACTGTGAAATGTTAATTTGTGGTATCATATGTGAATTTTCAAAGGCTCAATGGAAAAAGTTCCATACAATTTATACATTTGACTTCTGATTTTTCAAACTTATTATTTAATTTTACTTGGAAACGCATAATTCCCTTGGCACCGGGGGTGGAGTGAAATAGGATCCATCAAGAAGTAGGAGGGATGGGGGAACAGTCGTAATCCAGTTGGGATAGATTTCAGTCATGGAATCATAGTAGAAGACCACACATTTTAGATCTCTGCCAGGATTTACCAAGACATCAATGCAAGGTTATTCCTTGACCATTTGATAACTGATATATGGTTTATAGTGTTGAGATTATATACTAATTTCTTTTGTTACTATTTAAATAAAAATTCTTAAGCCTTTTTACTATAAGCCAGCTCTATATCTGGTTTGTGTCCCATAATGTTTACAGTCTCTACCAAATGAATCAGCCCAGTGTTTAAAATGGCAAGAACAGGGTGCCTGGGTGACTCAGTCGGTTAGATGTTTACCTTCTGCTCCGGTCGTGATCCGGGTCCTGGGATCAAGACCCACACTGGGCTCCTTGCTCAAGGGGGAGCCTACTTCTCGCTCTCCCTCTGCTGCTCCCCCTGCTTGTACTCTCTCCCACTCTCTCTTAATGCTTAACCTACTGTGCCATCCAGGGGCCCCTCATTTGTTTTGTTTCTTAAAAAAACGATAGAAAAAAAACAAAAAACAAACGATAGTTAGATGCCACAAAGTAGGTGGCCATGCCTTAACAGTATGTGTGTTGTCAGGCCTGAGGTCTTCTTCCTTCCTTGTCAGGGGAGTGCTAACCTTGTCTCCTTTCATACAACACTCTAGTACAGATTTTTTTAAAAGCAAGAAAGGGAAAAATTGGGCATAGTTCCTGACTTCCAGGACTTGAATTTTAAATGTCCTGGTTATGACAAAGAAAGCCTTTATTTAAGACTGTATGGAATTATCATGATCCCACAATCAGTAATCATTAATGATATAATTACAAACAAGAATCATTCTAAATACAGCTATTTGTTCTTCAAAGTGTGGGACAATTGGGCATTTTAATTTTTTAATTCAATACCTATTTATGGAGCATCTACTATAGGCTAGCTGTTTCTAATGCTTGGGAATCATCGATGAACAAATAAAATGTCCTTACCCTTGTGGATCTTGTGCATTTTCATGGAATGTGTTCTGTACATGTGGACAACTGAAGAGTGCAGTTTTCAGAATCATAACCTACCCAAATATTATTCCTTATTTCTAAAAAATTTTAAAAGAACACAGAAGGAATCCATATAAAATAAGTGACACATAATGCATGTGAGTTGTCAGCATACTTTACACATATTAACTAATTTAACCTTCACAAAAGCTCTATGACAAGACTTTCATTCTCATTTTATAGATGAAGAAATGAGGCAGGGAGAGGGTAAAAAAAACCTTGCTAACATCAAACAACTTTGCCTCTAGCGCAGCTGGGACTTAAAGCCAGGTCCTTTATCCTCCTGGTCTTTGTTCTAACCCACCACATGATTCTGTTTTGCTGGGATAGACCTTCAGCCAAAGCCTCCCAGAAGTTTTAATGAGGATACAGGTTTATAAACTCATTCAGTAAAATATCTCCTTCATTTCAGGAATCCCCCAAATAAGTACGTTCAGAAGGGCATAACTTATTGCTTCTAAAACAGCCTGAGTAGAAATATGTTTCTGGTAGCTTATTTTGTCAGGCCCTGGTTCGATCTTTTTTTTTTAAAGATTTTATTTATTTGACAGAGAGAGACACAGCGAGAGAGGGAACACAAGCAGGGGGAGTGGGAGAGGGAGAAGCAGGCTCCCCGCCAAGCAGGGAGCCCCATGCGGGGCTCGATCCCAGGACCCTGGGATCATGACCCGAGCCGAAGGCAGATGCTTAACGACTGAGCCACCCGGGTGCCCCCCCGGTTCTATCTTGAAAATTCTATAGAATAATATCATTCCTCCCTCACGTGACAAAGCCCTTCAATTATTGGCAGGTGACAATATTTGCCCATGCCCTTCCCCGACCCCAGCGCTTTTGACAACTTCCTCCTTTTTTTAGGTTAAACAACTTCTTATTCCACAATTATTTACAAGTAAAAATTAAAATGAATGATGGGGGTGCCTGGGTGGCTCAGTCGTTAAGCGTCTGCCTTCGGCTCGGGTCATGATCCCAGGGTCCTGGGATCGAGCCCTGCATCGGGCTCCCTGCTCAGCGGGAAGCCTGCTTCTCCCTCTCCCACTCCCCCTGCTTGTGTTCTCTCTCTTGCTGTCTCTCTCTGTCAAATAAATAAATAAATAAATAATCTTAAAAAAAAAATAAATTGAATGAAGAAAACTTTAGGTCATTTCTTTCAAAGTCATTTCCAGTGCTGCGTTAAAAAGGGGAAAAAAAAGCAATCTGCAAGCACAACAATAAATGAGGTATGTGATTTAATTCTGGATATTACAGAGAGGCTTAATGAAGCAGAGAAGTGGATTTCTGGAGAAGGAGAGATTAAAGTCTGGAAAAGAAGTATACCTGTCTGGGGATTAAAAAACAAACAACTTTAAAAGGCCAAGGAATTTAGAAAGGAAACTCATAAAGGTAACATTTGGACTTCCAAAGTAACTGAAGATGACAACAGTTAGCTGAGAATGGACTTATTGAAATAAAATGCTGCCATAAGAAATCATTTTCTTTGAAAAAGTAATTTTCACATTGAGGAGCCAAGGAGTAATTATTAGGGAAGTTGTGGCAGAACCAGATTTGGTTCGTATTTCAGACCCTCTAAAGAGTAGTTACTTCTGATTAAATAATAGGTATAAAAACACATTAACAAGTTAAAAATAACTGTATAGCAATTTTATTTTTTATGTAAAATTTTAATTTAGGTAGAACAAAAGTTGTTATCTTTTGTAGCACATAATAAGACTAATGAAATGTTAAAGCCTTTTGTTTCAAACTCACTTTAGTAAGGGCTTGAAAGTTACTTGGATAAACCTGAAATTATGGGTGAGAATGGGGCATATCTGTGTGTCTAAATATTTTTCAAATATTAAAAACAAAACAAAACACCTCAATAGCCCAAGAAACCCCAAGGAGAAGATGGGACAATCTAATGGCCATCTTGTTCTTCTAAACTTAACCCTAAAAAATATGTTGTGTCTGAAATGAACTATGGCCCTATATAATAAGGTGTGAAACTTCGGTTAGATATTGAAAATTATTAAAATTTATTATTTTTTTAAGATTTTATTTATTTGAGAGAGAAAGAATGAGAGACAGAGAGCTTGAGAGGGAGGAGGGTCAGAGAGAGAAGCAGACTCCCTGCTGAGCAGGGAGCCCGATGCGGGACTTGATTCCGGGACTCCAGGTTCATGACCTGAGCCGAAGGCAGTCGCTTAACCAACTGAGCCACCCAGGCGCCCCTGAAAATGATTAAAATTTAATAAATAGTTACTATACTAGATGATTTATTCACAAGGGAACAAAGAGAGATGAATAAGGGAACAAAGAGAAATCTCTTCAGGTCTGGTTTGTTTTGCTACAATGTGTGTCTCTGAAATGAGAAATAACAAAATTAGCTCATATGGGATGCATAAATAGGGGAATGGTGTCAGCAAAGTGCTGAGGTCTCCACGGTTTATGGCTTTTCCAAGCATATTAATGCTTTGTACCCCCAATTAACAGCAGTTTAACATGAAGTAAGAGGGTTGAAAGCAGCAAGCCATGGGTGAGCCCAGTTTTGCAATTTCATACCAAGTTTTCCTCTTGCTCATATGACTGTATGCTCTGTCTTACAAGTGCTTAATAAGAGTGAGTCTTTCCAGTGTTCGTGCAATTTACCTTGTCTCTACGATTTATATCAGCCTCAACCCTTTCTCATACCCATGTCCATCAAGCTACTATCACTTTTTCTTAAGGTAACGTCCTATATATTCTGTAGCATTATTTTGTTTATTAAAGATTTGGCATGTCTTTTCAATTGTGCAATGTTTTTTAAAGATTGTTATTGATACCTTTGGTTTCCAGACTATCCAGTTTTAAGTTTTCTGCTCCTAATGCCATTTCCCCCATATATCTTGTTACATGTGGAATGCTATTTTGTTACCACCTCTGCATTATGTGAATGGAAGTCTCAGTCCTTGGAGTCCCCATGAGAAGATTTATGTGGGGGACCCATGCTTGAATGAAGACAGCAGAAGGAAAGTAGCAAGCAAAAAGCAGTTTATTAAAGAGAAAGTACACTCTCAAGGTGGGAGATCAGGCAGCTTCTACAAAGTGGAACTGGGTCCTAGGTGGTTTGGGGATTGGATATTGCTGGGTCTCTCTGGGCTGGGCGTAGCTACCACGTAGAGTGGGGTGGTCTCTAATGGAGGCTGCTTCCAATCATTTGGGGAAACTCCTCCCACAGGTTGGGAGGGGGAGTTTTTGACTCTACAAGCTTTATAGTGGAACCATCAGGTCAGCCTTTCTCAGTGGCATGGGGAGGCAGGGGCTATATCGCAATGCAAATGTAGTACAAGGAGTCTAGGGGTTACCCTGGGGCACAGGTGGAAGAGGAGAATGCATGCCCTGCACCTGTGGCCCTTGATAGGTCAACTCCGGCTCTTGGAAGCCACAAGGCCAGGATGCTGTTCTCCACCCCGCCCCCCACACACACCCGGGGCTTTTAATGTGTAGCTTATTTATCATCATCCTTGCCTCCAGCTCTTATCTCTATTTTTCCCCTTCAGGGACTTGGGACTCTGTCCCTGGGCATTCCTTCCCCTGCTCAGGCCTAGCTTCTACCTAACAGTTTTAGAGGATGTGAAGTTTTTCAGGAAATGCCTTCTAATATTGTGTCTTCACATGGTGTCCCTCTTTGTGTGTCTATGTCCTAATCTCCTCTTCTTATAAGGACACCAGTCTTGGTTTAGGTCCCACCCATAATGACCTCATTTTACCTTATCTCTTTAAAGACCCTGTCCCCAAATACAGTAACATTCTGAGGTGTTGTAGATTAGGATTTCAACACATGAATTGTGGAAGAATATAAATCAGCCCATAACCAAACACATATCTACAAATACTTTTTATGTAGCCATCTCTATCTTAAACTGTTAAAAAAAAAAAACACAAAAAAACATGAGTTCATACTGAAGTCTCTAGCTCAAGGAACTTTTAAAGAAAACTTTCAATATTAAAATAATTATAAATTCACAGGTAATTGAAGAAATAGTACAGAGAGGTCTAGTTTCTGATTTCATCCAGTTTCTCCTGATGGTTATATTTTAGATAACTATAGTATAGTATAATATCAAAATTCAAAAATCGACATTGGTAAAATGGGTGTTGTAGCTGGACACCATTTTACCACATGTGTTGATTCATGTAACCACCCCCCAGTCAAGACACAGAACCATTCCAACAACACAAAGCTCTCCCTCCTGCTACCCTTTATAGTCACACTCCTCACCCTGCTCCCTTCCTCACATGATCCCCTATCACTGGCAACCACTAATTGCTTTTCCATCTTTATAATTATGTTGTTTGGGGAATGTTATATGAATGGAATTATACATTACTAGACTTTTTGAAACTTGATTTTTTTCACTCGGAGATCCATCCAAGTTGTTCATCCTTTTTTATTCCTATGTAATATTCCATGTTGTGGATGGGCCACAATTTGTTTAACCATTCAGGATTGAAGGACATTTTGGTTGTTTCCAGTTTTGAAAAATTACAAATAAAATGGCTATGAACATTAGTGTACAGGATTTTGTGTGGACATAAAATTTCATTTCTCTGGAATAATTTCCAAGGAATGTGATATTATTTCAAAAATAAGGCATGGAGAGAATCTATATCACGTAACAGTGCAACCAATAGAGTAATTGCCATATTCATGAGCCTACTAATTACTCCAAATGGCATTTACTCTGTACGCTTCTGATATTTGGTTCTACCCCATAAGATCTCTTTATTTTTTCTTCTTGTGAAATTCACATCATTGTTTTCCATCACTCTTTCAAAGCTATGTCTGATGATGAATATGCTTGTGTGCAGACATTCTCAGGGTGGAGTCTGGGGACCCTTAAGAGTCTCAACGATCCTTTCAGGGAGTCTGTGGGATCAAACAATTTTTATAATAATTTGAAGATGTTATTGGTCTTTTCATTCTCATTCTTTCCAGAGGCTACATGATGTGTGATGACATTATTACTAATGGGATGTGTGCTTGTGTATTAAAATTTTCTGTTCTAGTTCTTCTACTAGATTGATAGATGATACAGATATAGATAAAACCTACACAAACAAAAACTTTTGGTGATCCTTAATAATGTTAATGGTGTGTAAAGTTGTTCTGAGACCAAACGGTTTGAGACTCATTAGTTTCCGTTATTTGTGTTAACATCCCTGGTTGTTCTGCATACCTTATTAGACCATAAGCTCTTCAATGGCAGAAGGTATATTTTTACAATTCTTTATAACTGTCAGTAGCGCCTAAGACAGTGATATGGGAACACAGTAAGTGGTGATAAATGGATGAAAAAATGGAGATGTGATGCAATAATATTGCTTTTCTGGGACACAGTTACGAGATATAATTTCAGAAAGAAGTGCCTACTTAAGCCAGGAGACAACTTTCATCCGTAGTTTTCAGGGAGAGACTTTATGATTCTATTTGAAAGAGGGCCTTGGCCCACCTCTGAGATGGATCACAAGTAGATTTATTCCGGTGGTGGGAGAGAATGGAGGTGGTTTATCATTTGCTAAAATATCACCCTCGGTGGAGGAATAATAATAGTGTAACTTTGAATAGGTTCCTACCCAGCTATCCCTACCACATACCATACACCAGAAAGAAGCCATTTTTTTTTTTCATAAAAATAGTAGATTAAAGGTTTTCACTGTGCTTTCCAGGGGTAAAATAACAACCTTTTCCTTCTCAAGATTCCCAAAGATTGTCCTTTTAATATGAAAAGACACAGTTAGAATCACTATATTGTACACCTGAAACTAATATAACACTGTAAGTTAACTATACTGGAATTAAAATTTAAAAAGAAGAAAGACATAATTAAACATATAGTAATTTAGCTCTTATTTTGCACCAGGTACTGTATTTTTTAAAAAAATATGAAGATGAAAGCCATGATTCTTTTTTTTTTTTCCCATTTATTTGAATGAGTGAGAGAGAGAGAGATTACAAGCAGGGGTGAAGGGTAGAGGAAGAAGCAGACTCCCCACTGATCCCAGAGCCCGATGTGGGACTCCATCCCAGAACCCCGGGATCATGACCTGAGCCAAAGGCAGACACTTAAATGACTGAGCCACCCAGGTACCTGAAAGCCATGATTCTTATCATAAATAGATTCACAGTTTAATACTGATTTAATTTTTGAAACCCAAAATGTAGCTTTAGGCCCCTTCATATGCTCTGGTTCTACCCTCAAAGGAAGGTGTTTGCCCTGGGACACTCACTTTTTTCCTAATATGACTAAAAAGTAGGCTCCAGTCCTCTTATCCTCTCAAACAATCTTTTGTAAATAACAAAATGGCAGAACAATTCTAAATAAGAGCATTTGGACAAGCTTATTCTAGGTACTGAGATAATGTTTATACTAACCAAAGATAGATGAAGTGGTAAGACATTTGTGGTCTTGGCCTGTTTAAAAGCTACAATTTGACAAAGCACTCTGTTTTTCATTATTAAAAAGGATTTTTTATAAAGATTTTATTCATTTATTTGAGAGAGAGAGCACAGAGGGAGAGAGAAAGAAGCAGACTCCCCACTGAGTAGGGAGCCCCATGTGGGGCTTGATCCCAGGACCCTGAGATCGTGACCTGAGCTGAAGGCAGACACTTAACAAACTGAGCCACCCAGGCACCCCTAAAAGGATTTTTTTTTACAAAGAGTATAATACATTTATGTATGATTTTTAAAATGCTACGTTTCCAATTCTGCAACTAGGGGCCCATGTGGAAAAACTAGTCTGACAATCTTCACTTGACCTCTATAATGTAGAATGTTTCTTCTTTATTGTATGACTTAGTTCTTTTTATTTCTTTGCAATCCATGTATGGCCCATCTCCTTTCTCCTGTTACAGTTCTTGCTTTTTAATTAGGCTAGTGCATGCTAATGCACAGCTGATTGCAGGGGAATATTTGAAGTTTTATTTTAACTGCAATACAATAGTCTTGTGCTAAATATTTGCAAAGGTCAAAATTTTTACATGGAAAAGGCACTTCCACAGAGAATGAAGGGTATGTTGAGTAGCTTTTCATATACCTAGCACTTGGTAGAGACTTGATAAATATATGTCTAGTGATTGGAATGGAAACATACATTGAAGTTCTCTTATGATACCATTGTCAATTCATTCAATTATACATGTATTGTGTATTGTGTACATTCTTTGTGCCAGGAACAGTGTAAGGGATTAAAAAATTAGTAGGATGTGTTTGCCTTCAAATACCCCAGAGTCCAGAAGAGGAGACCCACTTCTTCTAAGCAGATATTTTCAATATACTATGATGGTAAGAATGAGTGGCATGGGAACAAAAATTGGGGGCTATCTAACCCAAATTCAGGGGGTCAAGGATGGCTTCAAAAATGAATTAGGGGTGCCTGGGTGGCTCAGTCATTGGGCGTCTGCCTTCGGCTTGGGTCATGATCCCGGGGTCCTGGGATTGAGCCCTGTGTCGGGCTCCTTGCTCAGCCAGGAGGCCTGCTTCTCCCTCTCCTACTCCCCCTGCTTGTGTTCCCTCTCTCGCTGTGTCTCTCTCTGTCAAATAAGTAAAATCTTAAAAAGAAGAAAAAAAGGTGGGGAGGGACCACCTAGAGATGAGAGGGCCAGTGAGGATCCTTGAGGGGGCTGAAAGTCCATTTCATTGGTCCAGGATGGAAATGTAAGGGTAATGACAAGAAAGGGATAGACAGGACTTACTTTCTTCTCTGCTATTCTTCACCCTGGAGAGGGACCTCAACACCTGCAGCTGACCTTAGGGCTTGCTGTTAATCCACTGGGGACATGGAAAAAGGAACAGTATTCAAAGGGAAGTGTTAGTGATATACCTGAACCCCTTGGGGCATGCGGCTATGTACCCTACCCCATGTAGAAGCCATAGTTACATCAAGATCAAAGATCCCACTACAATGCTCCTCTTACATGGGGACAGCTCCTTTTCTGGACTGCTTTCCTTTTGGATTGTCTTCTTCTGATGGTTGCTTTCTGCTGTTGCCTGCCATCATCCTGGTAATTCTCTCATGCTTCTGGGTACAGTAAGGAGCACTCAGGTGAAACATCTCCCCCAAATGTAGCAACTTGTGTGGGGTTTAGGGAAAAAGGGGTGAAGTAATTTGTAATCTGTTTAAACTTCTTTTTAAGGGCCCCTGGCTGGCTCAGTTGGTGGAGCATGCAACCTTTTGTCTTGGAGTTGTAAGTTTGAGGCCCACATTGGGTGTAGATTACTAAAAATAAAAATCTTAAAAAAAAAACTTGCTTTTAATCTAGGCCTAAATATAGATGGAAAAACTGATTCTCCAATATGGTTTGGCCAATATCAGCACATAAGAGAGTGTTGGGATCTCCTTAGTAATAATGAATGTATAACAGGGTCTTATTTCCCACCCTATGTTCCAGACACTCTTGAAAGGAACAAAGCAAATTTTCCCTCCTTTACCCATAGGAGGATTATCCAGGTCTTTGTTCATTTGGGGAGCCAGAAAGAGGTCTTGCTGTTTGCATAGTCTATGACAAGGTCTATGGTGTGGACATGTGATTATGTGATTGAAGTGAAGGAGAAGTAAAGGTGGTAGAGCTGAGAAGGTCAAGAAGCTCTATCACATCAGGATGCTGAATGGATTTCACCTATGTTGGAGCTAGGGTGGAGATGAAATCTAAATTCTAATTATCAGAGTCCTCAATAGATTTGTTAGAATAATCTGGTAAGAATGCTAAGAAATGTTAGAGGGGTGCCTGGGTGGCTCAGTTGGTTAAGCATCTGCCTTTGGCTCAGGTCATGATCCCGGGATCCTGGGATTGAGTCCAGCATTGGGTTCCCTGCTCAGCGGAGAGTCTGCTTCTCCCTCTCCCTCAGCCCCTCTCCCTGCTTGTGCTCTCTCTCTCAAATATATAAATAAAATGTTATATAAAAGAAATGTTAGGGCGCCTGGGTGGCTCAGTCGTTAAGCGTCTGCCTTCGGCTCAGGTCATGATCCCAGGATCCTGGGATCGAGTCCCACATCGGGCTCCCTGCTCGGCAGGAAGCCTGCTTCTCCCTCCCCCACTCCCCCTGCTTATGTTCCCTCTCTCGCTGTGTCTCTCTCTGTCAAATAAATAAATAAAATCTTTAAAAAAAAAAAAAAAAAAGAAATGTTAGAGAACAGTGAAATGGAAAGTGTGAACTTTAGAAGAAGAAGAAGATTTTCTTATTGCACGAATGTGGAAGAATATCTGAAAGAAGCTAGTATACATTTGTTTGCTCAGTTACTTTGTCTAATGATACTATACTATGTCCTGGGTATATTAGTTTGCTAGCCCTACCATCACAAAGTGCCACAAACTGAGTGGCTTAAACCAAGAAACTGTTCTGGAGGCTAGCAGTCCAAGATCAATATGTAAATAGGGTGGTTCCTTCTGAGGGCTGTGAAGAAGGATCTCTAACTTCTAGGGGTTTACTGGCAATCTTTGGTTTCCTTGACTTGTAGAAACATCACTCTGATCTCTTCCTGGCTCTTCACATGGCATTCTAGGTGTGTGTGTGTCCAAATGTCCCCGTCCCTTTTCTTTTTTAAAGGTTTATTTATTTACTTTAGAGAGAGAGAGAGAGCATGTGGGAGCAGGCAGAGGGACAGAGGGAGAGGGAGAGAGACTCCTCAAGCAGACTCCCCACTGAACGAGGAGCCCAATGCAGGGCTTGATCCCAGGATCCTGAGATCATGACCTGAGCCAAAATCAAGAATTAGCCACTTAACTGACTGAGCCACATAGGTGCCCCTAAATTTCCCATTTTTATAAGGATACTGGTCATATTGAATTTGTGCTCACCTTAATGACCTCATCTTAACTAATTATATCTGCAATGACTCTATTTCTAAGTAAGGTCACATTCTGAGGTACTAGGGGTTAGTACTTCAATATATCTTTTTGGGGTGACACAGTTCAACCATAAAACCATCTTGATTTTGAAAATCTTGATGTATTTAAAAACTTAACTATGACAGTAAAAATACTGTCATTGGCAACTGCTAGAACTAATGACTTTTTTTCAGAGACATGACCAATAAACTCAATTATTTATTTAGTTTTTTTTTATCTTTTTAGTTTTTATTTTTTTCATTTGAGATAGAGAGATACAGAGAGAGAGAGCATGAGCAGGGGTAGAGGCAGAGGGAGAGGAAGAAGCAGACTCCCCACTGAGCAGGGAGCCCTATATGGGGCTCGATCCCAGGAACTGAAGATCACGACCAGAACCAAAGGCAGACGCTCAACCATCTGAGCCACCAAGGCACCCCTAAACTCAATTATTTAAACATCAACTTGTAGGCTGAACTAGCACCATCTCACCCACCCATCTATGTGTTCAGCCCATGTATTTTGTCCACCTACAATGTATGCCTGGGATAAATAAGACCTGGTTCATATTCCTAAGAAATTCACAGTCATAAAGAGGAAACAGATATGTAAATATTCACAGGATACTTTGTAATAAGTGCTGTGATAGAAGCTATTTCCCCATCAATGCGTTCATCTTTTAAGAAACTAGTTAAATCTGTAGTGTGAACCTTACTGATGGAAGTTGTAGCCCAATTAGATCATGGGCCATGGAGGCATTTCTACAGGACTGTTCAAATTCTGTGTAGTTAATTTTCCTTTGTGTTGTTTTAAAACTGGAGAATCAGGTGTCTGGGTGGCTCAGTCAGTTAAGCATATGCCTTCGGCTCAGGTCATGATCTCAGGGTCCTGGGATGGAGTCCCGCGCTTCGGGCTCCTTGCTCAGCAGGGAGTCTGCTTCTCCCTCTCCCTCCAACTCTCCCTCTCCCCCTGCTTGTGCTCTCTCCCACCATGTATTACTATGGTCAGGGATATGAACTTTATCAACCCTCCTCAGTCCCACTTGTGCATTCCTATAAAGATGCAAGGCATTGAGTTGCCTGGCTGGCTCAGTTAGTAGAGCATGCAACTCTTGATCTCAGGGTCATGAGTTCAAGCCCCACATTGGGCGTAGAGCTCACTAAAAAAGAAAGAAAGAAAGAAAGAAAGATGCTAGGCATCTGTAGCTTTAGAATTGAGATCTAGCTTGACTATCAGAACTTGACTGATTTGCTGACAACAGCCCTGGCACAAATAGTTTTCAACAGCAGTTATTTTACTGAGCTGAACTTTCTTAACATATCAGATCATTACTCTTAAGTACAAATACGTAGTCTTAGTGAAGTAACGGGGCATAGCTTGTATTGGATTTTGATAGTTCTGGCATTTGGTTCAGCAGTAGCTTGACCCTGAGTTAATTAGACTGACAATTCCTGCTGGCTGTTTAATCAAAACACTGCAACTTTCAACTTCATCAGTAATTTAGTTCATTTGTCTTTATTATGATTCCATGATTATTTCTGGTTGGAAGACTAGTATTTTTGATAATTGTAATATTAATGATGAATGGCAATAATAATGTCTGTGTAAAGAAATATGCATTAATATAACTACAATAACATAATGGGCTTAAAAAATAAATTTCTTTGAAGGAAAGAAGATAGCAACTGTTTCCCTAACACTCAAACCATCTTTCCTATGTTTTGATTATTTACTTATTTTTTCAAGATTTTATTTATTTACTTAGAGAGAGAGCAAGCATGAGTGGGGGGCAGAGGCAGAGGGAGAGAGAGAAGCAGACTCCCTGCTGAGCAGGGAGCCTGATGGAGGCTCAATCCCAGGACCCCAAGATCATGACTGAGCCGAAGGCAGACGCTTAACCGACTGAGCCACCCAGGCGCCCCTGTTTTGATAATTTATAAATTACCATCAATGATAAGAAAACATTCAATCCAAGAGAAGGAAACAGTTTCTTCCCCAAAATAATTTTAATATTAAAAAAATTTTAGAGATAACTTCATAAGAAGTGTAAGAATAGGGGCGTCTGGCTGGCTCAGTTGGTAGGGCATGTGACTCTTGGTCTCAGGGTCATGAGTTCAAGTCCCGTAGAGCTTACTTTAAAAAAAGTATAGGAATTTATTAAAAAGATACTCCTCCAATCTACTTCCTTAACAAATCACTTATATTTTCCATGTTTTTTTCCAATCTTGTTTGCATGCATAACCAATTTTATACAGTTGCAATTACAGTGTAGATTCAATTTTGTATTCTGCTTTTTTCACTTAGCATTATTCTTCCATAATAATTTAAAGAGAGTTTTATTTACGGTTATTTCAAATGTAGAGAATATAATTTTCTAAACTGTACTTAAGTAATTTTCTAAACTGTACTTAAGTGCTCGATTTAAATATTTTAATGGCCAACCCAAATCATCAAATGTATTCTAGATAAGGGTGCGTTATAGTTAATGCTTAATATTTCAGGAAGCAACTTGCATATACATTAGATTAAAGTCAAATGTTATATGCAAGTGGAAATGAGAACATTAAAGGCTGGTCGTCTTTATGTATTTGGACATTTTTCTACAGTCAGATGTACTTCTAGAATTGGTTAGTCTGGCTGCTAAATTTTCATGCCCTGAACTAATTCAGCCAATTGTAAAATTGTACCTTTCTGCAGATGACTTAACATGTGCACCTCATTTATACTTGAACTTGGTATGATTCAGATGCATTATCCTAAATGATGTTAAGAAATTGTTCATTTTCTGTGTCAGCGAAAAATGAGGAAAGGCCAACTACATTTCGCCTGAAGAGAGTCATGTCAGAACTGACATCTTGGCAGATACAAAAATGCAAGTAAGATATTTTAACAGGGCATACTAAAACTAATGAACTGAGGACCAATATACACTTCCACATTGTATTAAAGTGGCATTACTGAATTTACAAATGTTAAAAGACATGCTTTATTAGTTGCTGTAGGAGTCCCGTTTCATTTTAGTTTATCAGTTAAAAAATAAATTTGCTTTCCTTTTGTGCAATTTTTAACCCTTATTCTAAAATGTGATTTGAGAAGATGGATTTTGAAAGTTAACTTTTCTAATATAAAATATTAAAGGGAAAATTGACTATTCACCTATCTCTGTGTATTTATTAAAGAAACACAATATGACCAATAAAATTTTGCTTGACAAAATAAATAGCCTAGTGAGGTCTTTCCTAAGCAATATTGTGCTTTAATTTAAAAAGCTAATATGATACTTGGATATTTTAAAATTAGTGAGTTATTTGCAAGAGCTGGAAAAGATTATTTCCACTTAATTCATTTTCTGTTAGGCCCTTATTAACGTATGGAGTCCAATTTTAATTTCTGTATTTTCAGGGTGATTTTTTTTTTTTTTTTTTTTTAACCTAGAGAACTTAGGGAAGAGCAGCACAATTGATGAAAAGGGTATCAATTGAAAGATTAAATCTGATTGGGTTTTTCCTGGAGGAGAAACTAAATGTTTACTTATTACTCTCTTCAGGTATATTGATTATTATAATGGTCAAAAAGAGCAGTTTCAATTAGCCACCTCACTTTTATTTAGAACAGAAGTTCTCCAAGTATGGTCCCCACACCAGCAGCATCAGCATCCCCCGGGTGTCTGTGAGAAATGCAAATTCTCGGGGCTCACCCCAACCTTCTGTGTCAGAAACTCTGCCGATGAAGCTCAGCAATTGGTTTTAATCAACCTTCCAGGTGATTCTGATGTGCACTAAAGTTCTCAGACTAATATTTTAGAAGTGGTTTAGGGGAAAGAACAAATATTAAAAATTGAGATAAATTAGAAAAATGGATAAATGAATTTGTTTTGACCTCAAGACGAACCTTTCTAGGTATTGTGGTGGTTATATGGTACCAATATATATATAGGAAGCTTCAGTATTTTTTTTTTAAATAAGCTCTAGACCCAGTGTGGGGCTCAAACTCACAACCCTGAGATGGAGTCATATGGTCTACCACCTGAGACAGCCAGGCACCCCTCATGAGCTCATTCTTGAGGCTGCCTCAAGGGGAAGGGGCACATCTTCCCAATAGAAGATGAAGAACCATCTTCATGATGAAGAACAGAAGAATTTAGTTAGCTGCATCATTATTTTATTGAAACATTAAAAATTTACATATCACCTTAGATATTCTTCTCAACTCCCTCCCTCAAGATGCCCTGAAGATCTGCATACTTTCCATCCGCTTGTTTTGGAAGAATAAGTCATATTCAGTCTGGAGTTTGTCAAGTGAATCAGTTCTTTAAATTCCTCTCCTCTTTTCAATCCTGTAAAATAAGATATAGAAGAGCTTTGGGAATGAAAAAGACACTCTTATTCAAATGTGAAATGAAAATGTAAGCAACATTATGAACTTAGTTGTCTCCCAACTCTTTTTAAAGCTTGGGAAGGTACTGGCTCAACAGTGGGAAAGGAGTTGACTTTTCTTCCACAGGCTTTGCCAGGACATCTGGGTTTACTCTTGAAGAATGCTTTAAGTGTTGTCTGCAGATGTGTCTACGTTCTTGGTAATTGGAAGGTGAGCACAGCAGGGCCAGAATTAGGCATTTCCATCCTTTATATTGGGCCTACTGGCTGTCCACTCTTGGAGGACATGAGCCACGTGTTTCCTCTCTATTTACAGTATCTTTGTGTCCAGACTGAAGGACTGCAGCCGGGAACTCACGGAATGTATTCTCTTCCAACGAGTTTAGTAGGGCATGATGGGAATCAGGAAAGGCCCACTCTGTCCACACTCTTTAAATTTATGCCCCAGTAATTTATGCCTGATACTCCTCCCTGCTTTATTTTTTCCCCCACAGCAATGATCACTTTCTAACATTCCAAATCATTTACTGATCTGGTTTATTTTTATCTCCCTCAGTGCACCATAAGGGGAGAGATTTCCGCTTGTTTGATTCACTGCTGTACCTTCCCAGAGACCACATAAAACAGTGTAGACAATGGAATAAAAGAGGCAGTCAAGAAATAGTAACTGAATGAATGAAGAATTGCTGTCATATTTATTCAGAAACTGTCCATTATGTTGCACACCTAAAGAGAATATAATGTTATATGCCTCTCAGTAATAATAATAGTAAGAAATAATAGTAATAGTAATAGTAAAAAACAGTAATAGTAATAATAATATTTAAAAAAGGACTGTTCACTGAGCACTGTGTTCTGAGTTTAGTGCTAAGGTAGATATTGAATAACTGAATTCACCCCCTGATCTCAGAGTTAACAGTTTGGTCTCATCCCTACCCACTCTAGGTCCTACTGCATTTTATTCACCTGTAGGATTGACATGTCTGTTATGGTTGTAGTTTTCTCCTATAACAAAGCATTCCAGCCAAGACTAGAACAGTGCTTCTCGAGCTATAGTCCCCAGACCAACAGCATGAAGAAGTGTTAGAAATACATTTCAGATCTCATCCTAGAGCAGCAAAATTAGAAACTCGGGGCGTAGGACTCAATCTGTGTTTCAACAAAATGTCCTGGTGATTTGATACATTCAGTTTGGGGAATAACTAATAGAGGACTGAATTCAAAAGCTATCAGGTGAGTACTTTTGAGAAAGAAATTAGAGGCTACTGATATACTGGTAGTTCCACTGCTCAATTCACTTTATGGGGCACATAGCATTTCTAGTAACAAGGTATCAAGAACAGGAAAAAATTAATGGGATTTAAATTAATTTCCTATTACTGTTGTATCAAATTACCACAAATTATCTTACAGTTCTGGAGGTCAGAGTTCCAAAATATGCTTCACTGGGCCAAAATCAAGATGTTGGCAGAGCTGTGTTCCCGCAGGAGGCTCAAGGGAGCCTTGACTTTTCCAGGCTATAGAAGTTGTCTGTGTTTCTTGGATTGCAGCCCTTTCCTTCATTTTCAAAGCCAGCAGTTCTCTGACCCTTACTCGCTTGCTTCCTTTTTTCAGTTCTGAAGACCCTTGTGACTGCTTTGGGCCCACCCAGCTAAATCCAGGATCATGTCCCCACCTCGGTATCCTTAACGTAATCACATCTACAAAGTCCCTTTTGCTATGCAAGGTACCACATTCACACGTTCCAGGGATTAGAATGTGTGTGTCTTTGGGGGACGATTATTCTACCTACCGTAACATTCATGAAGTGGAATAAAATACCAAGCAACTCATGTCTTCAAAATGATGACTTCAGAATGTCAAAGCAATTGCTTGAGGAGTAACAAAAAGCAGCAATTACAGAGAGCTAGACAAAAGGGAAGTCTTTAAGACCTATTAAAAATCCATTAGAAATGAAACATTTTATGTGGTCAGTAATAAAAGAAATAGATACTTAGACCTATTATATTTATGATGACTAAAACTGCAGAGTAAGGCTCAGTTCGGTGGATAGAAGGGATGGACAGTCCCAGTTCTGGGCAACCATAGCTGGGATTATTTGAGGGGTACTGGGAAGACCCCTCTAATCTAAAATACCTCTATAACAACATTATTGAGCTCTTTACCCAGACGTGTTTATCTTTAAAGTGGAGAGACACCTAGAAGGGGCCCTTTCTAATTAAGGCCTGAGCCAATTCTTTGCTTCAACATAATTTATATGTGAAATTCAGTTAAAACAGACTTGACTTTTTTTTTTTTTTTAAAGATTTTATTTATTTATTTGACAGAGAGAGACACAGTGAGAGAGGGAACACAAGCAGGGGGAGTGGGAGAGGGAGAAGCAGGCTTCCTGCAGAGCAGAGAGCCCGATGCGGGGCTCGATCCCAGGACCCTGGGATCACGACCCGAGCCGAAGGCAGACGCTTAACGACTGAGCCACCCAGGCGCCCCAAAACAGACTTGACTTGATTGATTGCCTGGAAGAAGGACAGCCAAAAACAGAAAAGTCTGGGGCACTATTTACTAACAGTATGAGGCTTAGTTTTCTTTTCTGTAAAATCCAGTTAGTTATTCTTATATCATAAAGTTATTGTGTGAACTAAAAGATATAAAACATCTGAAACACTTATCCCAAAGCTTGGAACATAGTGAATTGTTCAGTAAGTGCTAGCTGCACTTATTACTGTGTTATCTTCATTATTATTATTTTTTATAAATCGAATCTCTTTTGAGGAAGATAAATGTGAATGTATTGCCTTCCTTTGTTGGTGGTGGTAGATTTCAGAGGCTGCACCTGCCATACACTAAGTGCTCAATAAATGTTTATTGAATGAATGAATTCTGTCCCTTTTTGCGGAGCCCTCACTTATTCTCAGGTCATAGACTCCTTATGGCTAAACTGAAAAATGGGGTGACCCCAACTTCTGCCTTCAAGTCCCTGGGACTAAATATCATAGCTTATGCCGCTTTCTTAGTGAAGTGTCCTAAGATCTCCTCGGTTTACACACTTCCTTTATATTATGTACATCTCTTTTTACCACTTTAAACATGACTCTCTCTTTGTATGCCCTACTGTAAGCTCATTGAAAACAAGTGCCATATTTTATTCATCTTTGTATTTCTAAATCTAGCACAAAGCCTGGAGCAGAGTAAGTGTTTAAAAAAGATTTGTTTACTTTACAAAAATGAATGATGAACAATTTCAGTAAGGTTTTGGTTTTAAGAGTTTAGACTACAGTGATGAAAGGATCATTATTACAGATGATAAAGTCCACAGAACCAGGGTTGTGTGTTGGTTAGTGGTAGTGACCAAGGTAATAAGTAGAGAGAAGGGGCTTTAAAAGAAGAGAGGCAGAGAAAACATTTATATATGAATACAGGATGATCTTTCCTTCCCTAAGAACATACACTGGAAGGAGGGTAATGGAGGGATCATGAGGGAGACTGTTCGAGGCCGTCCATCTTCTCAAAACCAGAATTTCTCTATTTTTACTCCCTTCCTCTCCTTCCTTCTTTTATCGAAGGAAAATGTGCTGCTCTTTCAAGAGCGATTTCTCCACATGTGGTGTCATCTTGTTCTCTCCCGTCTTCTTGTCCCATTGATCATATGCTTCTTTCTTCCATGTCAATCTTCTTTCTCTTCTTGATCCTTCTGCCTCCAACGAATATGCCCAAGGCTTCCTTACTCAACAGTTAGCCCTTCCTTTGTCCTTGTTACTTCCTTTGAGCTTTGCTCTTAATTTTTCTTTTTGTAGTCTCCATGCCCAATATGGGGCTTGAACTCACAACCCTGAGATTGAGAGTTGCATGGTCTACTGACTGAGCCAGCCAGCCAGGCACCCCCAAGCTTTGCTCTTAATTTTTGTTTCTCCTTCATCGTTAATCAAGTCATCTACATTCCTGCCTCTGTTTCTTCACCACTTAACTTGTCCAGTTTGGTGGCATTGCCGTGCTGAAACTAATCACCATCAGTGATCTAGTCACAAAACACATTATAATTTCTTAGCCCTCAATCCACTAAATCTTTTTGAAGCATTTCATGCTTTTTGCCAAAATATAACAATCAGCATTTCTACCTAGAAATCCTCTCTATATTAATTAGCTGATTGATTAAACAAACATTTGAGTGGCTACTATAGACCAGCACCATCCCGGAGCAAAAACAGATTAGGTCCTTTACCCTGGTGGAGGTGAAAGTTGAACTGGGGAGGAAAAAGGGCTACCAAGGAATCCTCCAAGAGGGAGATGTGACATCATCAGGGAGGGCAGACAAGTTTGCTCTGGTGGAAGGTCATTTAAGTTGGTATCTGAGGGGCGTGTAGGAATTAATCAGCCTGAGGGAAAAATGGCAGAGTGTTCGTGCAAAGGGGAGCAGCATGGCCCACTGCGTATTGTAGGAGGACTTGTGAAGTGTGTGAGGGACTGAAAAAAAGACCTGTTGGTTAGAGTGGAGAGCACCAGGGGGTGCCTCTGTGGGTGCCGGCGGGGAGATGTCACAGGAGCTGGGTCCCCATGTTCAAAAGGGAATTTTAAGCAGGTGGATGCCAAAATCAAATTCATGTTTTGAAAAGGTTGTTCTGGTTGCAGCATACCCTGGGGTGGGGCAGAATGGATGGGGCTTAACAGCTAGTCGGGAGGCTGCTGCATAGTACAGGCAAGAGATGAGGGTAGCTGGTACCGAAGAAGTGGTGGTGAAGGATTAAATAAAGTACTTGATTTAACAGATCTTGGTATAAAAGGGCAATCAAGAAAAATTAATGTTCCTTCCATTTATTGGTAAATATCTTCAATAGTCAGACTACCCTATGGCATATTTGTGCCCAACTACATTCTCTTCCTTGACATTTCTACCCTGATCTGATTTGCTTATCTCAGCGTGCTCCCCTGTCCTTATCTCTCTCACAGCATTTCTCATACTGCACTGCATTTCTTGGTTTGCTTGTTTGTCTCCTCCAATAAAACGTAGGCTCCTTAAATATGGATGATGTGTTATGCTAGTTGTTCTCAAATTTAATGTGCATAAGAATCACATGGGGATTTTGTTAACATGCATATTTGACTTATTAGGTGTGGAGTGGGGTCTGAATAAAAACCCAGGTGATGCCAAAGGTGCCGGCCTGGAGGGACCACTTTGGGTAGAAAAGTCCTTATACAAAATCTTATCCCCAGTACCTACTAGAGTTCCTGGTACATAACAGATTCTGGACAAATGTCTATTGAATGAATAGTCTAGTCTACTTTTCCAAACTCATCTGTTGATATTTTCCTTCATGTACCTAAATCTCAAAGCACTGGCAGAACATCAGCCCATATTCCCAGTTTCCCATGTCATTTTCCTCGTTCACTTGGAGAGATAGCTCACCTTTACCTCAAGTTAAAAACAATTCTGCAGGGGCGCCTGGGTGGCTCAGTCGTTAAGCGTCTGTCTGCCTTCGGCTCAGGGCAGGATCGAGCCCGGCATTGAGCCCCCAGTCGAGCCCCACATTGGGCTCCCTGCTCAGCGGGAAGCCTGCTTCTCCCTCTCTCACTTCCCTTGCTTGTGTTCCTTCTCACCCTGCATCTCTCTCTGTCTAAATAAATAAAATCTTTAGTAAAAAAAAAAAAAAAAAGAAAAAAAACAATTCTGCAAATCCATCTCAACTACCATATCCTCTAAAGGTTTTCTCACTTATCCCAAGAGAGAAGTAATTTTTCTCCTTCTCCCCCCGATTTCACTTCCCTATAAAAGTAAAAAACAGGCATGTCTGTTTTTCTCTCTTTCTTATATACTGTCATGTTATGTTTGCTTTGTTCAAATCTTGTTTCAATTGCCATCCCAAACCCAGATCATCCAGACTACATATGCCTTAGGGGCAAGGGAGTCTCAAGCTTTTATTCTCTAATTATTACATTTGTAATAGTATCCAGTAAGTACTCATAGAACAAACGAATCGGTAAATGTGGGTGAACGAGTCAAGGCATAACTTTATGGAAAGAGATAGGACCTCAGCTTTGCTTCTTGATTTCTTATATATGGGATAGCTTGGGGGAATTTTTCACTAGCACACATATCTTCCAGAATCTGGATAGGTCGGTGGGTAACTAGGCAATGTAGATAAGGAAGAGTGAATGGCACGTTGTATCAATGATGTGGAGGATTTTTGCTGTTTGGATATTTAAGGGGCGGGGATGGAGCAAGTACGTCATGGTGTCACACCTCTGTTGGCTGTTCCTCCTCCTACTCAGGGGATGTAATCACCCTGAATCATCTTGACACCTGTTTCTATGAAAGTATTTCATGTGCATGTAAAAACTAGTGTTCCAGAGGCTGGTTAGGTCTTTTGATCTGCAGTCATCTACCTGAAGGTCAGGGGATTTGAGAGTCTCCTGAATAAAGTGACTTTGTTCCTTGGTATATAAGTAGAAGCTAAATGCAAATTTAATCTCAGAACATAGCAACGTACATATCATATACAAATTGAGAGTATGCTTTTGAAATAACAAAGAATTCTATCGATCCTGACTTTTGTTTTGCTTTATATAAATAAAAGATAGATGGTCCAAATTGTAAAAAAGAAAAATAGTCTACCATTGGGTTATTTCATGACTGTGTTCATGAAAAATAAGCTACATTTTGCCCATTTGAAACTTAGACACGTCTAGTTGTGATATCTTAGCAGGGTGAGGTATTGTTTGCTTTGGTAGATCAGTGTCTCTTCAATCCTTTTTTACATTATTAATTTGACTGCCATTTAAAAAAATAAATGAAAGGAAAATTTTCTCAAGGTTAGATTTATCACAATTTCTGAATTAATGGGATCTGATTTAAAGGGTTTTCTACATTCATCTACCCTCTTTCTCTTCCAGTTTGGTTTTTTCATATGCTCCTATCACTAACCAGATGAACTAGATGAGATCGGATCTGGACACAAGTAATATCATTTATAAACACCTAAAAGTACTCCTTCACCTTTGTCTCCAGAGACAATAATTTAAAGAAAAATTGAGAGTGGGTCAATAATCAGATCATTTATTTATTTTATTTGAAATAGAAGAGAGTATTTACTTCATCCTCTCCATTAAGACCAAAAAAAAAAAAAAAAGTTGAGTCATAGCAATCAAGACTTGCCAATGTTTTGAAAAATACATCTATCAAAACATTAAACTGAGTAGGGTTCAAAGCACTGAGAAATGCTCAGAGGCAGGCAGGCAGGGGGCTGGCTGGAGAGCAAGAGGATGGAGATACATGTTGTGTTAAACTAAACAGGGTACTTCGGGCAGAGTTTCTTCTGAGAGAGTTATTTTAGGATTCCAGGTAAATCAATCTTTGCTACTGCTCTCTCTCCAGTTCACCACGTCCTCCTTCCCAAGTACCCTTAATTTTTATGAGGTGCCACTTAATAAATTGTCGTAAGGATCTTCACTGTCTCCTGCCACATGTAGGCTTGTGGGTTTGTTCGCTCTCCGCAGCTCTCCTGTACCACTCCCTCCTGCTTCCCCGCCCACCACTCCCTGCCCTCCCTTCGAGGCTGGAAATCGCCCTCTTTCCAGCTCTCTTCCCACCCACTTTCATCTCCCACAGCCTGGCTCTGCACTCCACGATGGCCTCATGAACGAGTAGAACCTTTAGTAGTCATTGATGTGACAGGTGCTGCTGTGTGCATGACATCAGACCTCATGTGTGTCCCCCCTTCCCCCAACATCACATAAAGGAACGGTTCTTGCAAAGAGTTTGGGCATTTTTAAACATATGAGAAAATGCTACTATCGCCAGCAAGGGAAAATTGCATCTTAATTTTTTTCTTTTTTTTAAGATTTATTATTATTATTATTATTTTAGTTTATTAACATATAATGTATTATTTGTTTCAGGGGTACAGGTCTGTGATTCATCGGTCTGACACGATTCACAGGGCTCACGATAGCACATACCCTCCCCGATGTCCATCACCCAGCCACCCCATCCCTCCCACCCCCATTACAATTTTTTTTTTTTTAGAGAAGGAGAGAGTGAGAGCATGCATGTGGGTGCAGGTGGGGGAGGGGCAGAGGAAAGGGGAGAGAGAGAATTTCAGGCAGACTCCCCGCTGAGTTGGAGCCTGCCATGTGGCTCCTTCTCATGATCCTGAGATCATGACCTGTGCTGAAATCAAGAGTTGGAGGCTTAACAGACTGAGCCATCCAGGGGCCCCAACCATCTTAATTCTTATACAATTTTAGGAGTGTGTTAATCATAGAGAAAAACAAGTTTTTTAAAAAAAATATATCTCTATTGGTTGATCTCTTCTTTATTCTTCTCACCATGACATCTCTGCTCACCCTTCATAGATGTTTTTAGAGTCTTTTACCCACTTCTTACAAACTTTGTGATTTGACTTTCAGAGTCTAGTTTTCAACAAGGGAAATAAATAAATAAGAAGCTTGTTTATTATTCTGTCATTATGGCTTTATCATCATGGCATGAAATACTGAATAATGAGGATGCAAACACCCATTTTATGGGCCTATTGCAATCTTCCCTGTATAATTAATATCTATCATTAGATGAAAGTCATATCATTTGCAATTTGATGCAGCTTTCTTTAGAATTTCTTGATGACTCTCAGGTAGTTTATATGCTGCTGCACCTGTTGCTTGTAATCAGCTTGTATTAGATAAATAGGCATCTAGTCCTTCTCATGCTCCCCTTCACTACTCATCTTCTCAAAGGGCCACTTGCAGTGGTGAAAAGCAGCCTGTATTATAGCTCCTTTGCATAATAAGGCTGTCTCTCCCTTCTTCTGCCTCCTCGCCTCCCACCGGAAGGAAATATTGCCTCTGTCTCACTATAAGGGCATTCAGGCTGGATGGCCTTGTTATAAAGCACAGAAGTTGGAGGCATATAAATCTAACACATCCCCATAAAAAGAACTTGTCACAGACTAGACTCAGGGCACTCTGCTTGAGCTCTCTGTTTTATCCTATTCCTGGAAACAAGAGCTGTTGCTGACATTAAAAACACAGCTTCTTATAATAGTTTCTTATCTCGTCCCTTAACTGCACAGACAAAGCCAGAGAGAAATTGGGTCACACATTCGCAGGGTTTAAGTTTACATGGGAACTTGCTCTTTTTCTTTGTCTTAGGCTCCAAGGTAGCTAAGGTTGCTAATCTCATATATCACAACAATGACGCCCCTTGAATCCAGGTGCCCTCAGAGGTACTTGTCATGGCTCACATTGGGCCAGAGGAGCCCGAGAGTGCACACAGAGATGAGTGCAAATCCATCACCACTACTCAACTGGCAATTCCGATGTCATGCCCTCCTGATGGTGGGTCAATGGCCCCGGCCTCGCGGATGAAGGATGGCTCATTCCTTCATTCGGCACAGCTCTCCCCTGACCCAGAACGCTGAGGATGAGTAAGCTCATCCTAAGATTCAGAAGGCCTGGATACTTAAAAGCCTTAGCACCACCCACACAGTTCATTGCACAATTTCCTGATTTATACAACTCCAGAACCCTCCTCCCTCTCCTCTGAAGCCACAAGGTTTCACTAGTGCAACAGATAAGAGGGATGAGAGGGTGTGCTAATAAACATGTCTGCGAGTATCAATCACTAAAGTGTACGATGTATTTGTGGAGGAGCCAGAAAGTCTAGTAACCAGTCCTAGTTTAGCAGATAATTGTTTTCCTTTCTCTCTCTCTTTTTATTTATTTATTTATTTTTTTTTTTTTAAAGATTTTATTTATTTATTTGACAGAGAAAGACGCAGCGAGAGCAGGAACACAAGCAGGGGGAGCAGGAGAGGGAGAAGCAGGCTTCCTGCCGAGCAGGGAGCCCGATGTGGGACTCGATCCCAGGACCCTGGGATCATGACCTGAGCCGAAGGCAGACGCTTAACGACTGAGCCACCCAGGCGCCCCTCTCTCTCTCTTTTTAAAAAAGTACCTTTTTTTTTTTTTTTTACCTTGTGTACCTAAAAAAATTTCTCCCTCATTTTTGTTAGAACAGAGATTCTATAAAAGTGTTTCTGGGGAGACAGTTCATCAAGTGATTAAGAGTATAGTCAGGCTGCCTGGGTCTTAATTTCTTCTTTTGCACACTGAATAGACTTGTGAACAAATAACTTAACTTCTCCGAACTTGATTTTTCTCATCTGTAAAATGGGAATGATCATGGTATCCACCTCATAAAGTTGTTCGTGTGAGTGACTCTGTGTAAAAGAGTACATTTAATGCCATAGAAAAGCAAGAGCTTGGGAGACAGATAGACTCGGGGTTGAATCCTGGGTCTTCAGCACCCCATGTGATGTTAGGCAAATATTTAACCTCTCTGGGCCTCAGTTTTTTCCGTAAGGGTAGGGATAACTATTCCTCCTGGAACAGATTTTGTTTAAGAGTTATATGAGTTAATATGATTAATACATCTGGCATATTATAGGTGCTTAATAAATATTAAGTTTTCTTTCGTATTAAATTGCTGGAAACAAGCTGGTAGGACTGAAAAGCATGAACTTTGGTTAGAAATTGACTTGAAACTTGACTCTACAATTTAACAGCATCATGGCCTCAACTTGGACAAATTGCCCTTTTTTTTTTGAACTTCAGTCTCTCATCTATAACATTATCAGATTACTATGAAAAGTAAATGAAAAAGAAAACTCTATTTATAGAAAGCTCATGGCTTATAGTCAATATAATGTCTCCCCTCCTCCATCCTTTGGGCCACTAGAAGTCAAGTATTTAAAAAAAAATAAAGCAAAGCAGGACACCTGGGTGGCTCAGTCGGTTAAGCGTCTGCCTTTGGCTCAGGTCATGATCCCAGGGTCCTGGGATCAAGCCCTACAGGACTTCCTGCTCAGTGGGGACTCTGCTTCTGCGCACCCCCCCCACCCCCACGAGTGCTCTCTCTCTCGAATAGATATCTTTAAACAAAATAAAGCAAAGCAAAACAAACAGCGGTAACAACAACATTTGGAACTCTGATAGTAGGAGGGGAAAGTTTAAATAATAAGGACTAGCACTTCTTATTTCAGATAAGAACATCAACCAAACCATATACCCGTTGGTCTTCAAGTCTATGGTATGTAGAGAGGATTGTTTATAAAATGCTGTGGGTGAATATTCAAGGATACAATTAGGAATTGAAAATCCCATTCTGATCAATTTTCCATGAGGAAGAATCTAGGGACAGCTGCTGGCTTGACTCAGGCAGATTTCAAGATAGAAAACAACTAGCCCATCTTCTCTTGGGTGTGTGACAGTTTCAGGGAAACCTGACTTACAAGGACAGAATGACATCTTTCCAGGCTTATAAATGGTCCAAGGGAGTCAAGCAGCCCCACCCTTTCTTGGCATGCCTCGGTACTGAAAATTTTCCATTTTTATGTGGAACTTGAGACCTTATAGTGAAACCTTGCACTTGAGGCCTTATTCTTTTTAAGAAAAAAATGTTACAAGAAATTATAGAGGGAGCTTGCACAGCTGGTGACTGTTAGCAAACAAAGCAAACCAAGAAGAGCAGGCCAACATAAATTCTCACCAGAAAACAGAGGGTGTGAGTGCCCTCTGGCCAAAAGGAATTCCGTAAAGCAAAGGATTGGAGGGGCTGAGATTAACTCTGTTCAACTCTTAGGGTTCCTCATTTTGACTTTATGAATAAAATGTAAGCAACAAAGACCCTCTACATTGTGTCCTGGGTTCTCACTCTGAGGTTCGGAATACCGCCAATCCCTGAACACTGGTCTGAACTGCATAAGTCCATTTATTCACATTTTTTTTTCAATAAATACAGTACAGTATTATAAATGTATTTTCTCTTTCTTATAATTTTCTTTTTTTTTTTTAAGATTTTATTTATTTATTTGACAGAGAGAGAGCACGGCAGGCACAGGGAGAAGCAGGCTCCCCACTGAGCAAGTAGCCCGATGTGGGACTTGATCCCAGGATGCTGAGATCATGACCTGAGCTGAAGGCAGCCGTTTAACTGACTGAGCCACCCAGGCGACTTGTTAATTTTAGCTATTCTGACTGGTGTGAGGTGATATCTCATTGAGGTTTTGATTTGTATTTCCCTGATGCTGAGTGATGTTGAGCACTTTTTCATGTGTCTGTTGGCCATTTGGATGTCTTCTTTGCAGAAATATCTGTTCACGTCTTTTGCCCATTTCTTGATTGGATTAGTTGTCCTTTGGACGTTGAGCTTGATAAGTTCTTTATAGATTTTGGATACTAGTCCTTTATCTGATATGTCATTTGCAAATATCTTCTCCCATTCTGTTGGTTGTCTTTTGGTTTTGTTGACTGTTTCCCTTGCTGTGCAAAAGCTTTTTATCTTGATGAAGTCCCAATAGTTCATTTTTGCCCTTGCTTCCCTTGCCTTTGGCGATGTTTCTAGGAAGAAGTTGCTGCAGCTGAGGTCAAAGAGGTTGCTGCCTGTGTTCTCCTCAAAGATTTTGATGGATTCCTGTCTCACATTTAGGTCTTTCATCCATTTTGAGTCTATTTTTGTGTGTGGTGTAAGGAAATGGTCCAGTTTCATTCTTCTGCATGTGGCTGTCCAGTTTTCCCAACACCATTTGTTGAAGAGACTGTCTTTTTTCCATTGGACATTCTGTCCTGCTTTGTCAAAGATTAGTTGACCATAGAGTTGAGGGTCCATTTCTGGGCTCTCTATTCTGTTCCATTGATCTGTCTGTTTTTGTGCCAGTACCATACTGTCTTGATGATTACAGCTCCAAAACATAATCTTGATGACTGCTTTTTATTTGGATGAGTCCTTAATTTCCTCTTGTATCCCCTATCTCTTTCCATGCATTCTTCTCTGCGTTTCTATCTCTGTGATCCCCAGACACTTGCCTTTACAGAATGCCAAATATAGGGGAAAAAAGGAGCTCCAAAAGGAAGGGGTTGTTTCAAAGCAAACAGTGTAAACTGTCATAAAGCAAAGTGATATTAAGGATGAGTCTAATATTACTAGCCTGGTCTGTAGCAGCTAAAATTAAAAGAAAAATTTACCTTATTAAATTTTTTCTCCTTAATAATTCATACTTGTTATTGGCAATAGTCAATCTAAATGAAAATATGTCATATAGAGAAAGAAAGCTTCTTTCTTCAAAATTCACTCCCTAGGAGCAACTCCTTTTAGTCATCTGCACAGGCTTCCTGACTTTTAAAAATCCACTTAAAAACACCCATGTGAACATTTTATTCTTAAATACTATGAAATCATTCTAGACGTAGTGTTTTGCAACTTACGGTTCTTACTTTGGATGTCCAAGACTTCTTTCCGCTTAGCTTCTATAGTTCTACCTCATGCTCTTTTGACAAGTGCATAGTACTCCATTGTATGGATGAGCCATAATTTATATGAATGAGGTGGTTTTGGAATATAGGTGAGGCTTGGTGGTGTGAGGTCCAGAGCCGATGACAATTCTTGAGACGTCTTTGGTGCAAAATGGTGGTTTATTAAAGCACGGGGACAGGACCCAAGGGCAGATGGAGCTGCTGCACCAGGTCTTGAGGAGTGGTGGGAAGTAAGGAAAAGGGAGGTTTCAAAACAACTTTCATATGCTAATGAGGACGGACCTACAAGATATCTACAAGATACGGAGGCCTTGCCATTGTCAAGTTAAGGTTTTTTTCCCCCTCTAGCAAGGTATTAACATTAAGATGGTTGGGAGATTCCTGGAAGAATGTCAGACATGTCCCACCCAGGAGTTGGGGTTGGGGGGAGGTTGCAGGGTGTCAGCTTATGCTTTGTGTTCAGCTAGCCTTCTGCTCCCTCATCATGCCCATCATCTGATTAATTGACATTTGGGTTATCAATTTCTTTTCGTTATTCAATAGCACTGTAATTGACATCCTTATGGACATTTTTGCCCATTTACATTTTTAAAAGAAATATTCCAGAAGTAGAGTGGCTTGGTCAAAAGTTATGGGTGATTTTATTTTGTTGGAAGGTGGTAGATCACTCTCTGAAAAGGTCCTATCAGTGTATCTACCACTAGCAATGCACAAGACTGCGCATTTCCCCACACCCCTGTCTTCTCAAAAGGTGGGGATTGCTGAGTCTGATGCAAACCATGTCAAGACAAAATTTTCTATTATTTGGTATATCTCTATTTACCCTTTCTCTGTTACACAGCAAGTGAAAAAAATTGGGGGAGAGGCAGAGAACAAATAGAGGAGAAGGATGAAGAAATGGTCTGGTCACCTGCTTGGTTTTGCAGTTTGCCGTCACTGGGTAAGTAGATTAGAAGCTTGAGGGCAGCTAAAGGAGGTTGTAATGTCTTGCCATCTGGATGCTTTTTTTTTTTTTTTTCAAAAAATGTTTTATTGTGGTAAATACACATTAATGTAAAATTTACTCTCTTAACTAGTTTTAAATGTACAGCTCAGAGGTATTAAGTACATTAATATTGTAAAACAGTCACCACCATCCATCTCCAGAACTTTTGTTCTGATAAAACTAAACTCAATACACATTGCACAATAAATCCCCATTTCCCCCTCCCCCAACCCTTGACAACTACCATTTTCTGTCTCTATGAATTGACTATTCTAGATACCTCATATGAATGGGTTCATACCGTATTGGGGGGTGTATGTGTGTGTGTGTGACTGGCTTATTTTACTTAGCATGATGTCCTCAAGGCTCATCCATGCGACAGCATATGTCAGCATTTCCCTCCTTTTTAAGGTTGAATAATATTCCATTGTATGTATGTACCACATTTTGCTTATCCATTCATCTATTGATGGACAGTTGGATTTCTTCCACATTTTAGCTATCTGAATAATGCTGCTGTGAACATGGGTTACAAATATATCTCTTTGAGACCCATTTTCAATTCTTTCAGGTGTATACCCAGAAATGGAATTGCTGGAGCGTTTGGTAAATCTATTCTTTTTTTTTTTTTTAGGAATGGCCATATTGTTTTCCACGGTGGCTATGCCCTTTTCCATTCCCACCAAGAGTACCCAAGGGTTCTAATTTCTCCGCATCCTTGATAACACTTGTAACTTTCTGTTTTTTTGATAGTAGTCATCCTAACAGGTGTAAGGGGTTTGGGGAGCTTCTCGAATGGCAGCGCTTTCTCAGAGAGGCCCAGCTGAGGTCAGCCCAAGTGTTAGCTTGGAGATGCTCACAGGAGTAACACTTCAGCTCTCTGGGGCTTAAAGGCCTACCTTTAACATGGTAGAGGGGTGAGCGGAGGGGGCGAGGGACTGATACCACTCCACTACCTCAACTTCTCAGCTGCACTACTAACTACTCAGCATGCTGATGTTGAAGAAGGAATGAGAATGAATGTCAAAGGCAGAGAAATAGCCCTTCCCAGCTGCCACTGGGAAACCCTCTCATGGCCCCTTTTTTTTGCATTTGCCTCGGTGAAATTAAGTACTTAGTTAGGTGACTTAGTTTAGTTTTCCTCCTTTCCTTCCAACTGCAGGATTCCTGAGGGCAGGAGATGGCGGGTCTGTCTGGTTCACCCTGTTCCCCTAGCACAGATACCAGCACAAAATAAGTGCTTAATAATCACCTGATAAACATATGCAAAGGAGCATGCCTCCCATTTCCTTTTTCACAGAAGCCTAAGGACCTACATTATACAGTAGAAACAGTTATAGCAATGACATTTTAAAAAGGACTTTACTTTTTTAAAGCACGTTTAGGTTGAGAGCAAAACTGAGTGGGAAGTACAGAGTGTTCGCATATCTCCCTCATCTGCACACACGCAAACCTCTCTCGCTATCAACATCCTACACCAGAGTGCTACAGTTTTATGATCGATGCACCTACACTGTCACATCATTATCACCCAAAGTTGATGGTTTACTTTAGGGTTCACTCCGTGGGTTGGACAAATGTCTGGCATGTATGTACCGCTGTAGTATCATACAGAGTAGTTTCACTGCCCTAAAAACAATGATCTCGTTAAAAAAGTTTGTGGTTTTTTTTTTTAAACATTTTTTGTATTTAGCATTCAAAATTGTTTAAAGGTAAAAAGAACATGTTTGACATCTATAAACAGAAGGCTTACATGGGCACTGGATGCCAGGGACTGTGGAACACACAGCACCCCAAGCCAGACCCTATGTGAGCACTCACCAGGCTGCAGAGAGCTCTTGTAGAATCAGGGAGCTGGTGCAGAAGCCAGGGTGACTCTGGTAACTGGGGTTTGATTAGGAGTCAAGGGTCACAGGGCTTGGGGAACCCAGCAAGTATTCTCTAGTTCGGTGTGGACAAAGACAGGCAGCGGGAATAGGGCCAAGCTCTGAAATGGCATCTAGAGGCCAAGATTTTCTTGTAAGTACTGGCTGAAGTGCTCGCTTAAGCCTCTTAATTAGGGGATTTAATCCCCCAGCAGGTGAAAAGGACCGAGGGCTTTTTCCATGGAGCGTTTTGCCAAATTCTAAGGGTAAGCACAGTCCAGAGGCTATTAGCCTTCTGCCAATATAAGAACAGATAGAAATTAATGTGAGAGAATTAAAACCAAGGTTAGATTAAATTAAGAAATGATTAAAAACAGTTTAAGGGAATTAGGAAGTTCTGTGATGTGTACCTAAGTAGTTCTCTTTCATTAAGTCTCGTTTCAAATAATATATATTATATACATAATATGTAACATATTATATATATGAGTATAATATATATTTCAAATATATATTATTTGAAATAAGACTTAATAAGTGTGTGTGTGTATGTATATATATGTATATATATATATATATATATATATATAATAGATATTATTGTTAAATGCATGCGTGGAGTCATTTCTGTTTAATCTGTAGAGATTGTTATTTTAGTAAGGGTATAATGCTATGGAAAGTAGCATACAGGAAACAGAACTTGATGCTTAGCACAGAGAAGTTAATTATCTTCCCTGATGTGAAGAACCCCTGACCTAGGGTCCCCTAAGAGGCACCACCACCACCTGGTGGCCCTTGGTGACGTTGCAGGTCCATCAGGCTCAGAGGAAGCCTTGAACTTCTGGGGATCACCTTGAACTTCTGGGGATCACTTCTTGCAAATGCAAATTCTTATGGTGAAAATGACTGCCAGGGTTGCAATACTGCTAAAGATTTAATATTTCCTGAGCATCTATTTTATGACAGCAAATACTGCAGGGGCTCTGGGTATCTCACCCTATCCAGCACCCCTATATGGTGCATAATATCATAATCACCATTTTTCAGAGAGGAAACTGAGGCATAGCAAGATTAAGTGACTTGCCCAGGGTCAGAGAGCTAGGCCTGCTGGACCTGTGGGTTGAAATCAGATTTGCCTGACTGCAGGAAGTATGCTTTTCTAATACTTTCTGTCTGAATTTTACATAACAAAGGGTAGTGAGATGCTTTGTGATTTTTTTTAAAGGGGTGATCTAGAATTTAGAGCTATAGTTAATGTGTTCATTTGGGGGAACATTTAACAATTAGTATTTTAACAAACCAGATCACGATATTGTTGGTCTTTTGTTTTGGAAAACTGGATGAGATCTTTTGCCAAGGTTGTCTGGGTACACAAGAGAAATAAGAGAAAGTTAAGTCTATTAAAACATGTCTACAAATTAAGACTAACTTACCAAGTATTAACTGAGGTTAATTGTATTATACCAGACATGATGAAACACACATGAATTGGATATGATTCCTGCCTACAAAGGACTCGTTATAGACAGGTAACATCACAATTTTATACCTTTATTCTAGCACATAACTCTAAATAATCTCTTGGAAACAAAAAACAGTATTAATTAAGAAGTGGTACCACTCTTAACTTGGCTTTCCTCCTACCTTAGAGACCCCTCACCCCCTATTTTTTTCTTCCTCTTGGTCAACATTCAGGTTCTGATTTTAGCTCTTTTCTCTTTCTACCCATTTTTTCATGTTGACCCTCCTTATTCCCATTGCTTTAACTACTATCCTTTGTAATAATTCCCAAACTGATATGCAGACTTTCGTCTTGAGTTCCACACCCTACATTCCAATGGCCTCATTACTCAGCATGCTCAAAATTCTTCCTTTCTCAATTTCAGTTAAAGTCACTATCATCCACCCTGTTTTCTAAGCCAGAAATCTGGGCATCATTTTAGATTTCTCTTGCTCTTTTACTTTGACATTGAGCTGGTCACCGGTTCTAGAAAGGATACTTGTTAAAGATCTCACGTCTCTCCCTGCTCAAAATTCCCACTCTTTAATCTGAACACATGTCACCTTCTACCTGGAATACTACAACAGCACTCCTTCCTCCAATGTCCCTCCCCCACCCCGCCTCCAATTCAGCCTTTTGCCTCCACACAGGACCTTTCCGAAGTGCGAATTTGATGTCATTATTTCCATTTGAATAGTTTAGTTGACTCACCCCTCTTATGGTGTAAGGTGTGGTTAAGAGTAAGAACTTGGGAGCCAGTGTGCCTCAGTGGGAACCCCAGCTCCATCCTGACAGGCTTAAGCTTATACAAGGGTTAGTTATTTAATCTCTGTGTCAATTTCCTCATTGTAAGATGGGGGTGATGGTAGCATTCATTGCATAGGGTTTTGTGCAAGGATTAAAGGAGTTAATATTCGTAATGCACTTAAAACAGTACCTGGTACACATCAATCTCTAAAGGAGTGTTTGTTAACTAAATAAGGTTCAAATATATGACTATAGTGTATAAGACCTGCAGTGACTTCTCTGGTCTGTGTTCCTTTTCCATTGCATTATTTCCCTCCATGCACTTATAGTCCAGCCAAATTGAACCAAAAACTCAGTGCTCTCGTATACCTCCAGCCCTTTGCACGTTCTATATCATCTGCATAAGATTCCTTTCACTATGATCTCTTGAAGATTTCTACTTATGCTGTAAAGTTTATTCAGGGGTCACCTCCTTCATGAAGACTGGAAAGCAGTTAGCTTCTTCTCTGTGCTTCCATAGCAGGGCGTACATCCATTTATAGCACTTTATGAGTGTATCTAACACCTAGAGTGTTAGGCCTGCAAGGACAGGGACCGACTTTGTTTTGTTTTGTATCTCCATCCCAGATGTGTGCTGTATACATGTTTGTTATTGTTATTGTCTTTTACTATAATGTTACAGTTGGAAGGGATTTAAAACGCCCAGCCTCACTTCCTTAAATTGCATATGTAGAAACTGAGGACAAAGAGGTAAAGATTTGCCTGAGGTCTTTTTACTAGTGGGACTAGAAACTAATTTCCTTTCTTCTCTATCAATGCTTTTTTGTCTGCATTATAGCATGGAACTCCTGTTCCTCCACTGTCTATAGGTCTGGAAAGAGTTGTGGACCAAATGTCCTATATACACCCTACTTTATGTTTGCCGCTTAATACACCTGCAGGAATTTCATATTCTGAGAAGAGACCACACTCCACCTGGTGGCAATTTACCTAAACTGCAAGTACTTCTCCCTTGGTGTTGGTGTTTCTGTTTTTAATGATTCCTCTTGATTTCTTTCATGGGTTTCTCTTCTTTTGCCTGTTCAGTAAATATCAAGATTTCTTTGGGTGATTGGCCCTCTTATTATACACACTTTCTTTGGTGGTGGTGGGATTCATCTACTGTTCAGCTTCAAATATTATCTACATGCCGATGACCCTAAAGTCTTCATTTTCAATGAGAGTTTATCTCCTGAGCCCCAGCCAGGGCCACCATATACATTTGGACAGTTTGGGCACTGCCCTTCCATGGAAGGTCATTCTCATTGTAGTCCATGTGATTGGCACCCCCCTGGTGTTTGGTAGTACACGCAGCAATATGCACTAGGCTTTCTTTAGGAATCCCAAAAATAACGTGAGCCAAACTCAACTCATTATTACCCCTCTGAAAACGACTTGTTCTCCCGGATTCTCATATCAAGAGGGGTTGTCCTACATTTCCTTTGTCATTGTTTACTCTTCTCTTCCTGACCACCAGCCCATCTGCTCAATTACCAAGTATTGTGGATCCTACTATCTAATAGTGCTTGTGACCATTTGCTTATCCACCCCAACTTAGCTCAGACCTTGGGTACTGATGACCTGCATTCTGCTACAGCCTTCTAACTGACCTCCCTGAATCCAATTTTGCTCATCTTTAATCTTATCTCCACACTGTTGCCAGAATGAACTTTCTAGAATATAGATTTGATCATGTCAGTTTTCTTTTGAAGCCCTTACAGTTGTTTCCCATTGCCTCCAGCTTAAGTTTACATTTTTTTTTTTTAAGATTTATTTATTTATTTGACAGAGAGAGAGAGTGCCCAAGCGCATGCTTGTGCAAGTTGGGGAAGGGGCAGAGAGAGAGGGAAAGAATCTCAAGCAGACTCCCCGCTGAGCATGGAGCTGATGTGGGGATCCATCTCACGAACCTGAGATCATGACCTGAGCTGAAACCAAGAGTTGGATGCTTAACCCACTGAGCCACCCAGGCACCTCTACATTCTTTACAGTGGTTACAAAGCCCTCCAAGCCCTGGGCCTTGATTTTACTCTTAGTTCCCTTCTCCTTTTGCTCCACTATTCACTCTCTGTTTTGGAAGTAGAAGTAGTTTTCTAAGTGAAACATGATCACTTGTGACCTCATTGCCTTTACATGCCCACTCTTCTCAGTATATTATTCTTCCTTCTATTTGTCTGGCTAACCCTAACTGGTCTTTGGGGGCTCAGCCGAGCTATAACCTCCTCCAGGAAGCCCTCCTTGACCCCCCAAAGCTGCGTTAGGTGCTCTTCTGTGCTTCTAGAGGATACTGTTGTCTCCTCGACAAAGCCTTTATCTTATCATATTGCAATTTAGCTGTTCATTTCCCCACTTTCCACATTAGATTTATCTTCTTTAAGGGACTACTTCTTGTTCACAGCTGTATCTATAGCACTCAGTGTCCATCCCAGACAGAGAGTGGGTGGTCAGTAAATTTCTTTTGGAGTGAACAAACAAATGACAAGAAGAAAAGAACCTCATTTGTAGTTCCTTTGCAATTCCAAATCTTCAAGTGATGGCAAATGCCAGCAGTTTTATCCGAAGGCACAAGGTTTGGTTGGGGAGCAAGAATGTCATACCCCCTTCAAGGTCCTTCTAGCTGGACTAAGAATCAAATTGACATGGAATAGAATAACAGGAGAAAGTCAAATTTAATTTCATATGCACAGGGAATCCACACAGACATGAAAAGTTCAAAGACAGGCAAAATGAGGTATATTTGTCATTTAACTAAGGAGAAGGGGCTAGGGACCTGGTACTTCAAAGGCAAAGAATGTGATTCACAGGAAGATGAAAAAGAGTAAATGTTTGGGAAACAAATGTTTACTGGGTCACTGGGCAACAAAGAGACATAGAGGACTTTGATCAAACAGGCCTTGCTAGATTCCTTCTTAATCTACCATACCTAGTTCATAGTATAATGTAGTTCTCTGTGGGGTTAGCTCTCTTCTGGAGCAGGTCCTCTATCTAAATTCATTTTAGGCAGTTGTAGGGGAGGTAGAGAACTTCTCCTGAATCTGCTGGGGTTTGATAGCTTTTTAACTCAAAATAACCTTCATGCAAAAGTGACCCATCTTAAGGCAGCTTGCCTTTGGCACCTACAGTTTGCAGGTGGGATCTTATTCCAGAGAAGTGGCAGGATCCTATGCAGGGCTGACTAGCTCGCACCATGGCTAATGGCCTAGAAAATGTAGGTTGACTTTAAGGATGGGAAAGTACTCTATGTCCAAACATCTTTTTCCACATGCACACATGAAATTCTTATGTAGAAAAGCCAGTCTTTTAGCTTAAAAATTAACTCCAGTTCAACTGGAGCAGTCCCTGCCCCCATGCCCACACCTTGAAAACAATCCATTACACTCTAATATGAATTAGTCCCAAATATTCTTCCAAGAGGCAATTGTAACAGGGAGCAAGCATGAAGTTAGTGGGCACTTGCCAGGGGAAAGAGGGATCATTTTAAAGTTAGACGAAATGTTCAAAACTAAGAGGCTAAGACAATAGGGATAAAGTTTGAATATTTCATAATTTTACTGGATTGGCCTTTGTGTACGCATCGTTGAAAATCCATCAGTTCTATTGAATGTCCTTGGCTTCTAGACAAATCAATTCTCCTAGTCCCCAAAGAGAAACAAACAGAATGAGTTAGCAAGAGTGTTTAAGATGGTATGATTCTTACTGTAAAAAATAGTATGGGAATAGAGAATAAATTTCGTCCTTTCAAAAACTGTGACCATTAAAATGATATATTAGAATGACATGTCAAGGAGCAAATTTAAAATTTTATTATTAAAATTAACTTTAAAGATATTAGAAATGTAATGTACAATAAAATGACCCCCAAGTTTTTCTTTGTCAAAAACTAAATTCAAATTGTTGTTTTCAGTAATCTCCGTGGAAGTTACCTTTGAAGTCACGGTTTTTAAAAACAGTATTTAAGTCAGCTGTGTATATAAGTAATGGAGTTTCAGATAGCTCAGATAACTGCTTCCACATTCCTAAAATAATTCTGAAAACTCAAGAAACCCTTTTGTAGTATTGGCAAAGCTACGCAAAGCTTTATTCTTTACACACAGAACTTCAGCCTACCCTCAACCCCATGAAAGATGGACTTGCTTAGGGTAAAAGTAATAATTTTTAATATCACCTTTCTATTAGTTCTAGTCTAATGCACAGGAAGGCATAACTCACTTCTGTAACAATAAGAGAGAAATACATGTATGGATGGATGTCATCAGTAAATGCCTTTGGCTAAATAAGGCACGATTGATTTGAAGGGCATACATCTGAATAGGCCTTTGAGTAGCCCAAGGATGGAGAGGAATTCATAACTGTCAGTGTTCATTGTAGATGCCCCCCCTCCTTTTCTCCCTCTCCCTCTTTCTCCTTTTCTTCCTCTCTGTCCTCCTCTCCCTCTCCCTCTTCCCTTCCGTGTCTACCTTCCCCTCCTTCATATCCTCCTCTTTTCCCTCTCCTCCCCCTCCCGCCTTCTCTCCTTGAGGTGGATAACTGATAAATGAAAATATATGTGGTAATTGGAGAGGAATGAAGTCACACTAGATGTTAGAAGAAATGTAGGTGGAGGTTCAATTAACTAAATGAATTAAATGGAATAAATGTGTCAAAGCATAGCATGATCAGAGGGCAGGTGAGAGAAAAGAAAATGTTTGAGATAATAATAACAAAGGATAAAAAAATTTGATTTTTTTGAGGAATTTAACAGAGAAAAGCAAAAATGAACTTTCTTTCTAGTGACTGGTGCTTAAAGAATTTTAGGATTTGGGGTTTGTAGAGGCAGAGGTTAGCACAGTTTTGTTGGTCAACATCAAGTGAGTCAAAGCCAGTAAACAATCGTGGCTGGAGTCTTTACCTGCTGTCAAGCAGACAGATTTGTGAAGCAGAACTTGGGATGTGGAAAAGTCGACTATTAAAAGCAGATGCCAATATGGACCATTACAAGTTCATGAGATGTAGTTTTTGTCAAAACCACAACAGCAGCACGAAACTATAGCAGCTCAAGTATCCCCATTGTACCAGCACTGTTTTAACTTTAACAGATCTTTTTGGAGTACGATCAAAATGCTGTTGTGTAATTGAAAAACAAAGGACAACAAAACAATGCTTCCAAGTTGGTTATAAGCAGATGTCACTGGGGAGAAGAAAAAAAAATGCGTCACAAACTTGGGACACATAGTATACCATTATCCAGAGAAATGTACACACCTATGAAAAAATACATTTTGAAAAGCATTACATTTTATAAAAAGCATCAACCTCTCAGGTCTGGAGTTGAAGAATGAGTCACTTCTGAAAGCAGGGAAGTGCTTGTGACTTAGCATTTTAACTCTTGGGGAAGGGCTTTACTCAAAATAGCCACACAGATTTAGCAAAATTGGCACCTTCTCTTTAGAGGAGCAAAGCTGCAGGATTTCTGGGAAAACTGGGCACAGTTGACATGGATGCTTTTAGTCAATGACTGTTGTGAAAGGTAAGAATAAAATCATAATGACCTTTCAAATTAAAATGACGTCAAGGCTATTAATAATCCTAATGTAGAGATGGCTATGATGCGTAGACAGAGCCTAGCTGCTAGGCTGGTTCAAGACTGTTTAAGTGTTTGGAGAAAGATAAAGCTCATCCATGCCCTGCCTTCACTCCTGACTGCCAACTCCCTCCCGTCCCATCTTCCGCATCTTTAAGACTGTGTGGAACACTCATTAGTCTTTTTTTCTTTTTTAAAGATTTTATTTTTAAGTAATCTCTACACCCAACATGGGCCTCAAACTCACAACCGCGAGATCAAGAGTTGCTTGTTAACGCTCACTAGTCTTGACCTTCCTTACGAGATTAGCCTTATAAAAACAATGGCCTAGCGATAATCATGTCATCCAAGTCACTGTTCTTCCAGGTGCCAGACTCAAAATTTCAGAGTCTTTTTTAATATCTTCCTCGATCTCATCTCTCATGTCTTGTAAATTGTTGTGCCTTCAGGTTCTTTTCAGAAATAGCTGAGCTTTGTCTCTTCTTTTCTAAGTCTAAAGCCACGCCAGTCTGACATCTAATTATCTCGTGCCTGGAACGCTAAAACCGCTTCCTGGAGGCAACTCTGCTATGACTGTAAAAGTATGCCCATAAATTTGAAGTGCTTTCATTACCCTTGATGATAAGTCTGTAAATGCTAACAATTTTTTATGCATTATTTATAAAATTATTAATAGTCTTAAATTGATCAAAGCCATATAAATATATTATAAAATTTGATAATTATTAAATATAAAATGCAAAGTCTATTGAAAATGCATCTGCTATTGGGATGGATAGAGCTGGCTTTTTACCCCTTTTTGAACCTACAGATGAATGTTATTTGTCACTAGAAGGTGACAGTTCAACTTCAAGTTCCTCTTTCTCTGATTATCTCCCCTCTCCTTCCTTTCCTTCTTCTCCACCCTCTTCCCTCCCTCCTTTTTTAAAAGATTTATTTATTTATTTGAGAGAGAAAGAGAGAGAGCTTGTGGGAGCGGGGGAGGGGGAAGAGAGAGAATCTCAAGCAGACTCCCTGATGGCCGCAGAGCCCAGTGTGGGGCTGGATCCCACAACCCTGAGATCATGATCCAAGCTGAAATCAGGAGTCCATCCCTCAACAAACTGAACCACCCAAATGCCCCATTTCTTTCCTTTCTTAATCAGATGTAGGGACTGAAGAAATTTGCTGGCAAAAGTTGGCTGGAATGGAAGGAGTTTTGATGTAGGAATATCATTTAGTTATTTGAAGTTCTTTTGAGATGTATGCCAAAAGGACGTAATAATCTATAATAAAATTTTTTTTTTATTATTTAGCAGTCGATGACCTCATAATGACCATTTAATTTGGTAAAAGGCAAGAATTGGAAACCATCTGATTTGCAAAAGGATTTGTTACCCAGCCATTAAAATCATTTAATTTCTCAATATCTGTGAAGTGTATTAAAAAGACTATAATATCATTTATTAGCTATTATTCTATTAGTCTTTAACTTAAAGGTCCCTTGTTTGTGGAGCTAAAATTACATAAAACTGGGGTAAAAAAATAACCCTGTAAAGTTGGACTTTCATGCTTTAGGAATTTACCCATCAATTTTGAACACACAGATCTATATATTAATGCTAAGTTTAAGTTATCAAGGAAGTCACCTCGAAGTCTTTAAAAGTTGTAATACTTGAGAATTATTACATATAAATAGATTATAATTTTATTTCATGATGAAAAAGGATTTTTTATAACTATATATTTGGCAGAATTGGAACAGATTTGAATCTGCAAAAGAGGAACCAATTCTAATTAAGTGATACTGGTTTTTCTAGAATTTAAGATATTAGATCCTAGGATATACTTTAGAAACGTTTTGTCTCACATCTGCATATAGGAGGACAGTCTGTTTTTAAGAATGCAGGTTTATATTTTTATAAAAATTGACATTAAAAACTCTATGACCAATATTAATTCTAGGGCATAAGCAATGTATTAAAAGATGCATCAAGCTAAGAGATGAATTAAATACTACTGCTAAGTGTATGAGTTATTGTAGAAAGCTCTAACATAATCTCTCTATTTTAATAGTAAGCCCCAAAGTATGTGGAATGAATGAACACAGAAATAGCTGACAAATGCAAGCATGTGAGAGAGTTGTACAGTATCTAGTGTTTTAGCAAAGGTTAATGAAAATGTTTCTTCTACCTATGTGAATAGTGTAAGAAAATATAAGACATTAACTTACCTAGTACCCATAAATACTTTCACTTAAAGATATACTGGTATTCTATAGAAGTAATCATGGAAATTTTTACCTCTTCTGGAATCATAAAGGTTGCAAAATAGGCAACGGAGGCCCTCTGGCCTGGGCTCCCTCCTCCAGCAGAGCCTGAGACAAGGTCTTGCAGGCAGGTGGCTTGTTTTGAGATGTGATCCCAAGGAATAGAAGGATTGGACATAGGAGGATTGAAAGGGGGAAGGAGGAAAAGCCAATCCAAGGATGTGTTGTTGAGCCGAGTCACCACCGTGGGAAACTGCAGCTCAGTCCTGCTAAGGACCCTTTGAAGTATCTTGTGAAATGCCTGAAAATTGTCCACCCGGAAGTAGTCACCCTCTGGTTCTTGTTCTATTGGTCAGGGGTCACCTCATGGAATATTAACTATGTCCCTTCTAGGTTTGTGTGGGTGTCCGATGTGGGTGTCCCTCGTGGCAGCAGCGGAGGGGCTGGGGTAGAAAGTGAGAGACCAGAGGTACCGCTGGGGGACAGCAGTGTGGCCACTGTGTGGGCGAGAGTGTGTGGTGGGCCTGGAGGAGGGCAGCTGGGGCACGAGAAGTGTCTGACTGACACCTCGACACCAAATGCTGTTATTACTAGGAGGCTGGATTTGCAGCAGATTGGTTTCCCAGCATGCTCTTTGTTTTGCTTGGCTTGGTTTTACAAACACAATTCTAATATAAGACCTGGGAATCTTGCCCTGGTGTTGTCAACCGGGGGGGAATAAGGCGGCACTCTTTCACTTTTTACCCACACCCTTTTCTTTGCTTTTCCATGACCCTCCCTCAGAAGAGCTGCATCCTCTGACACTCATGTAGGGGGCAGAAGAGGTGAGACTGTTAAAAGAACATTGTCTTCACTTCTGCCTCCCCATCCTACAGTATCAGTATTCTAATCAAAGGAGGCCTCGCTTACAGCAATATTTGAAATTTCCCTGTTCTTTGGCATTCTTGACATCTTTACACCATAGTTCAGTTCACAGTGGGTGAGAGATAAGTCTTTCATTCCTGAAGTGGGATCCCGGTCAGGTTTCCATGAAAGGGGGGGGAGTGGGAAAGGAGAACCAGGAAAATCCTTCCGCAGGTTCTCAGGCAGGTCAGACTTAGGAAAAAAACACAAATGGAAGTTGAAGATATGGAAATTGAATTCCTTACCACTATCCACATCTGTGTACACCTCAGAAAGTCTGTCTTTTCCAAGGATTCTCCCACCTTAGTGGATGTCTGAGGTATGTGATGTTATTGCCGCTTTGCTGTTGCTTCCTGTAACCTGGATAAAATCCTCTGGCCAATACCTAGAGGGATTTACTGCATTGCTGGCATGAGCTCTCATGGGGACCTGGGCTGGAGAGAAGATCTGTGAAGTGTGGAGGTTATTTTCTTGACAAACTTCTGTGTTCTGGAATTGGTGAGAGGATAAGCAGACATCCTTGTCTTCATGCTCAACAGTATGACATTTGAATGCTTGTTCTGATTCTTTCTTAGAACTTGTTTCTCAAACAATCACAGGAGGTTATTCACCAAAGTCAATGAAACTGAAATGTTCTTTGTCAGCAGGAGAATATAACTAGATGTGCTCTCATTATATCCATTGGAAACATTTCCTCTGATCCTCAAAATATATTATTACATTTTGGATGACATTAAGAGATAAGTCTTTAGTCACGGAGTTCTAGTAGGAGGGAAAAAAAAAGTAGTTTTGGTTATTTTCTTTATTATTGTTGTTAAAATGTGAATCATGCCCTTCAGTTGATGAATTCTCATTGAAGCTTCAATGGAAGGGGAAGATGAAATAACATAAATGATAGCTATAATTAATTTTATACTAAGCTTCCTTGATGAAATTAATATTGTCAGATGGAAATGTAATTTAAGCAAAATATGCTTATATGCTCATGTAAGCTGAGTTACACATTTGGACTTTAAGAAAAAAATCACTCTTGCATTTCATAGAACCGCTTACAAAATGATTTAGCTTAATTGTTTGTACAGCTTTCTAGACATTATAGCTCTTTAAAGGAAATAAGGGCACATGAGATGAAGGAGGGAAAGACAAAGGGTCATTTTAAATATGCTTCTATTATTTAAAAAAACAAAACAAAAACAACCCATAATATGTGGGACACTTCTGATTCCCAAAGAAACTGTTTTTTTTTTTTTAACATATATGTTAATTTAGTGTGGCAGTAGTTTTGTATTTATAAAAAAAGGAAAAATTCTGGCAATTTAAAATAATTTGTGGCTTGTTAAGTAAATTTCAAAGCATATTGACCCAAAAAGTCAGCAAATGTTAGTGAAAATATACAAAGTCAATATCTATTGCATGCCTGAATTCTTTGTCTTTATATGACATTTCAAGCAATTTTCGTAACTGGTCAGGAAAAAGTAAAAAACAAGAAACATCAAGACAGCTCACTGATTTCAGATAAAATCTTCCATGATCTCAAAAAAAATACCCATAAGCATCAGAAACTGACATTGATTACTATTCTAAAAAAAAACCCCAACATCTGCAACTTGTTTCTTAATACGAAACCAAACATTATGTAACATAATGAAAATTTGAAATATCAGTCAATTGTTATATTTCTTCCCTAAAGAATCTACTCCCGGTAGACAGTCAATACAATACTTATTAAATTAGCTAAGTACAAGAGTGGAGAGCTCTTGTGTGGGACTACGGAAACTCTAGTTGATGTGCCGGAAGAGAGGGTGGTTTGCCAGTAAAGTCAGCGTTCTTCTCTACACCCACATATGGGAATACACGATAATTCTTTACCTTTTTTCCTTCAGAAGAAATTGAATCTATATAGCTGTGTCAAGGATATGGTATATTTATGAGAACGTAAAGATCTCATAGATGAGATTGCTGTGGTCTTTGTGATTAAACGGCTGAGCTGTAGGCCTTACTCTTGATCACTACACTGTACTTTCTCCCCCAGATCCAGCAGACAGTAGGTGCGTCAAGCAACACTGGGTCCTTATCTTCCTCCCATGGCCATAGAGGTTGGTTGTAGAATCTCAGGCAACAAGAGCCAGCAGGAAGAAGCAAAGGACAGAGCATTGATTTAGTGCCCATCCCAGGGGGCATGCACTCTGGCTCCTGTCCATGAGTGGCCTCATATTGTTCTTTCAACCACCTAAGAAGGGGGTACTGTTTCCATTTCACACACCAGGAAAATCAAGCTCAGACTGATTACACAATTCAAATGTAGTGCAATTAAGATTTTTAACTCGGGTTTTATGTTATCTCAGTAATTATTTCTTGCATCTGTGATTGCTATGGATTCATCTTCTCTTTAGTTCCTGATCTTTGTCTTCTGGACTTGCTGGATTTCTAACACCTCCAATTCATGACGTGCCAAACATCATTCATTACTTTCCTTTTCAAACGTGCTCCTCTCTTGCATCCAGCCTCCTGAGAAAGAAATTTTAACTGCATCCCACTCTTATCCTTCTTGTCTCAGTCCTTCTTGTCCATCCTTCTTGTGTAAATGCTCTTTAGGTCCATCATCTCAAATCAAGTCCCTTCACATTTTGGATGAAGTGTCTAGGTGACAGCTTATTGCAATCTTTTCCACAAAGTATGGTAAGCAATTCCCTGTTGACGTCTGTCCATAAACTCAGAGCTTTAACTAGCTAACTGGAGGCCTGTTACACAGTAGGGGCATCTTTGTTGCAAGCTTCTAAGGAGAAGGTGTTTAGTCTTGAGGTGTTTAGGAAAAGACAACCCGATTTTGTTACAGATACTATCTGGGTGACCAGAGGCAAGCACTCACTTCCTTAGAGCATTGCTTCTCAAAATGGAATTTGGTGGAAACACACATCCATTCATCTCCTGGTGTGCAGACTCCTGGGCCCTTCACCAATCTCACTGTTCATGAAGACATTCAATACAGGGAGTTAAGTGCTTACAAATCATTGAAAGAGGAATCCGAATAAGCTATAGGCCGGGACCCCAGAACACTACAGAATGGACCCTCTAGGGGAGCTACGGCCTTTGAGGCTGCCGCGGGAGGTAGGAGCCAACAACTCGTTGCTGTAGGTGTGACCCAAGTTCAAGAAGTTACTGCTGCTACCAGGGTCACTTGCTGTAAAGGACTTTCAGCAAGCTGGAAAGTGGACATGTGTAGCTGTGAGCCATGGATCAGAAAGCCAGAATCAAGAATCCACCACTGTGCTAGCTGCCCCCACAACTGCATATCAACGCCAGGAAGTGGGAATGTGTTTCTACAACCTCGCTTGCCAAAGGAAACAGCCAAGACAGATGGGGAAATTGCCTCTGCTTTGCTTGCACTCCCAAATCTCGTAGAAGTCCTTCTAATAGGCTGAGCCTCATTCGTATGCAGAACCCTAGTGGTTTTTATCTTTCCAACCTCTCCTACCAGAAGGAGGCGGGCAGGGCAGTTGAGAAGGCCAGTCTGCAGTCCTTTCCACACTGTGGTTAACAGTTTCAGAGGTATCCTCATACAGTTTTCCCCACATTATATTGTAGCATATAATTTATATATAAAAGTCTGCTTAAACATATTGTACTGTGACTTGTCTTTTTTTTCCCCCCAAAAATATGTCTTAGGGCTCTTTCTTCATCAGTACGAGCGGATGTAACTCATTATTTTGTTAAACAGGACCTGGCATGTGCATATAGGTTGTTTCTAGTTTTTGTTGGAACAAGTATGCAGTAACATACTTGGACCTACATCTTGGTGCACATGTGTGAGCGATTTTATGGTGTAGATTCCTAGAAATCAAAATTTTGTGAGATATGGTCAAATTGCAAGAGTAAAAATATTGTATCAAAGTATTCTCCTGTGAATAGTTCAGGAAGTTCTTGTTTTGATCATATCCTTGTCAATACTGGATATTTTTTTTCTGCCACTCTGAAGATAGAATAATAATATTTCATTGAAAAAATTATCAAGTGTGGCCAGAGGGGCCCACCATGAATAACAAGGCCACTCCAATCACTGGGAAAATTCTAAGAGTTTAGAGGTTACCTCCCTGGAGCTGGGGCAAAGACCAGATCTCTCTCTTGGTAAAGTTTATTCTTTACCACACAGATATTTCATAATTAAAAAAAATTTTAGGCTTCTAATATTTTTAGAATTATATTTTTATGGCTGATACAATATATAAATTCCAATTTCCAAATGAGTAGCTATTTGTCTCAAGATCACTTGAGTATTATATCCTTTCCCATTATTTTGAAATGCCATCTTTATCATATATTAAATATTCATATATATATATGTGGCTGTGTTTCTGAATCTCTATTCTGGCTTATTTATCTTTTTACTATACCAGCTCTGTTATCACACTGTTTGTATTGCTATAACTTTATACTATTGTTTTCATAGTAAGCTTTGATAACCAATAGGTCAAATTCCACTTGATTGTTCTTTTTTTATTTCATGTCATTCCTTTCCCAAAATATTTTGGCCCTTGTGTATTTTCTTTTCCATATAAACTTTATAATTTGGTCAGATATCACAAACAGATCTCAATGGGATTTTAGCTGGGATTTTACTGACTTAATTGCTTTAAGGAAATTGGCATCATTAGAATATGAAAATTTTTCACTCAGGATGATGGCATGCTACTCTATTTGCTCAGTTCCTTTAAAAAATGCCCTCCAGTAAGGTATTATTTCCTGTCCATATTTCTTGTATGCTTTAAAGATGATTTCTAGGGATGTTGTTTCTTTGTATGCAATTGTGAATGGAAAATATTTTTCTGTTCCTGTTTCTAACTGATTATTGCCTTCATATAGGAAAGCTATGGATTTATGTCTTAAATCTAATACATTATTAAATTATATTTATTAGTTCTGATAGTTGCTCAGTTAATTATTTTAGATATTTTTAGATAGATAATTGTATCACCTGCATAATGATACTATTGTCTCCTTATGAATAAATGTTGGAATATGGAGATAGAGCAAATAGTGTGGAATAGACGTCTTATTGATATTGTTCAGCTCATAATTTTAATGTGAATGGTTCTAATGTTTCACTTTTAAGTAAGACATTTGTGATGTATATCTATTTACCTCCTTTTTTTACTGAGTTTTTCCCCCCTTTCCAGCATTTATTTTTATTTTTATTTTTTTTCAAAGATTTTATTTATTTATTTGACAGAGAGAGACACAGCGAGACAGGGAACACAAGGGGGAGGTAGAAGCAGGCTTCCCGCCGAGCAGGGAGCTCGATGCGGGGCTCGATCACAGGGCCCTGGGATCATGACCTGAGCCGAAGGCAGACGCTTAACGACTGAGCCACCCAGGTGCCCCTCTATATTATCTCCTTTGTCAATTTTAGTTAAGTTGCTCCTATTTCCAGCATTAAGTAAGTTTTAATCAGGAATAACTTACAAAGTGCTTTGGAATTTAGCAAGGTCATTTTATATTATTTCATTTTTTAAAAAGATTTTGTTTATTTATTTTAGAGAGAGAATGCAAGTGGGGGTGGGGGAGGGGGATGAGCAGACTCCACGCTAAGCATGGAGCCTGTCTCCGGCTCATTCCCATGACTTTGAGATCATGACCTGAGCTGAAATCAAGAGTTGGATGCCCAACTGACTGAGTCACCCAGGTGCCTCTATGTTATTTCATTTGTTATGTATTATTATAGTGAATTACATGAATACATTTCCTAATATAAAATTATTTTTCTATTCTTTAATTAAACACAGTTGAATCATATATAGCATACTTTAATATACTATAAAAGTTAATTTGCTAAAGTTTTTATTAGGATTTTCATAAATTGTTTTGATCAACAAGATTTTTAGTATTCTCTTCACCTGGAATTGGCATAAGAATTATGCTATCTTTGGGGTGCTTGGGTGGCTCAGTTGGTTAAGCGTCTGCCTTCGGCTTAGGTCATGATCTCGGGGTCCTGGGATCGAGCCCCAAGTGGGGCTCCCTGCTCAGTGGGGAGTCTGCTTCTCCCTCTCCCTCTGCCTCTCCCCCCAACCCCCACTCATTCTCACTGTCTCTCTCTCAAATAAATAAATAAAATCTTAAAAAAATTATACTGTCCTCAGGGAGTGAGGTTGGAAAACTTCCCATAATTTTCTATGCTTTGGAACAATTTAAATAATACAGGGATTATTTTTTTAATTGGTAGAAATTACTGTATAGCCACCCAAGATTTATGCATCTTTCAGGAATAGAGATCTGACCAATATTTCAGATTTGGGGCACTGTCAGTTTTTGTAAATAAAGGTTTATTAGAACACAACCATGCTCCTTAGTTTATGTATTATTTTGGCTAATTTCACACTCTACTGGCAAAATTGTGTAATTGCAATGGAGACCATATGACCCACAGAGCCTGAAGTATTTACTATTTGGCCCTTTACAGAAAAACATTTGCTGACTCCTGCACTTAGTTCAGCATGCATCTTACTTCCTCTGAGACTAAAGTGATCGTTCTTCTAAACTCCTGTGGTATTTTTTCTTTTCTAATACACTCATCTGACTCTTCTATTTTTTTTTTTTTTTAAGTAGGCTCCATGCCCAATGTGGAGCTTAATGTGGGGCTTGAACTCATGACCCTGAGATCAGGACCTGAGCTGAGATCAAGACTTGGATGCTTAACTGACTGAGCCACCCAGGTGTCCCATGACTCTTCTAATTCATTATCATGTGTTATTTTTTAGTGAAGGTATCTTGCTTTCCAATTAGATTAAAACCTCTTAAAAGGCAGAAACTCTGTGCTATTTTTGTTTCCATTACAATGTTATGCACGTACACACACACACAGAGATGCAAAATAACTATTCATTAATTTATTTATGTTATATAGTTGCATATTCATTGCTTGCTCTGCCCAGAACTTCTAGAAAACTTGCCCCACCTGGAAAAGTCAAGGCTAAGTGCCATGTGATTACTGTCCTGGTCAACAAGCATTCATTTCTTGAAAGTTTGAACTAGGACACTGAGTGAATGCTGTTGGTATCTATCAGAGAATTGCTTCAGATAAATAAGAGTTGCCTTTTCTGGGGTCTACACACTAACTTCCTTAACATTAGTCCCCTGCCCTTCTCCTGAGAGCATTCCCCCAATAAATACCTTGAGCAAGAATTCCCCATTTCAGTCTCTGCTTGTAGGGAATCTCACTTAAGAGCTAAGACAAGGACCTTAACTCAGACTCAGACTTCAGGGAGGTCCAAGTCTGAATCAAATCTCCAGAATATATTAGATCTATAAAGACAACTGCTACTGTGTTGGAGAAGTGAGAATCCTTACCAGTGTCCTCATTGTACACGGGAGAATGGAAATCCTCCTAGTGGACAACATTTCTCTTATATCAAACTTAAAGTAGCTCACTAGCTTGCTAAGGAAGTATCCATAAGTTGATGTAGTTGGGGTTCGCTGAACCAGTCCTATAACTTACCTTAATGTGATCATCTCACCTTCAAAGTTGGTAAGGGGCCCCAATGCTACAAGATGTGTATACAAGTCTGGGGTGGGTAGGACAATGAGGCAGAGTTTCTATTACTCCCCTGACACATATGCTTGAACCTGGTGCCGTCTTGTAGATGTTTTTCATTTTCCCCCTCTAATTTTTTCTATGTCCTGTCTTTCCTCTTAATATATATTTGGAGGTGGTGACTACCATTTAGTCCATAAGTTGCAAGATTATGAGATGGAGCTAGAGAGGAAGAGACTTCACTTGGAGAAAATAGTCTCCATCACTTCAGGCTAGATATGACTTTGGATTGTTCCTGTTGGGTGGAGGTGAATGTGATTATGGCTTTAATAGGGATATTCAGAACATGTAGATATGCACACATACTTTTAGGTTTGCATATGCTAGGGCAAGGGAATGTGCCACATACGTGTGATTGATGACCTTGCTTTGGCCCTTTCTAGTGAAACCACTGTGCTCACAGCTGCTGGTTGGAGCACCCCCCTTAAAACATGCCACTTTCCTCATCCATTCCCCATTGTGTCCAACTAAACCAGGGATGGGCTCTCAGCCAAGACCCGTTGAGTCAATCCTATGGCTGACCAGTCACCATTCAGATTCCCTCCTGAGAACTGGAATTAATAAAAAGAGACTGGTGGTGGTGCTTGGTTCTGAACTCTGGATCCTGGAGTTCACATAGACTCAAGGACTGAGTCCACCCATCCACAAGGATAGGAAACCAGCTTGGAGAAAGATGAAGGTGCTAAAAAAAGATGAAGAGACAATAATGGTGCTAAGAGATGGGAAAGAAGGTGCAGAGATTCCACGGGAGAAAGAGACAGAAACGAAAAAAGACCAGAGAGAAGAAAAGACTTCCCAAACTCACCTTTGTGCTTCACATTTCATTTCCCATCTTCTGTCCCCATGAGACATATATTTGACTTTGGCACCCATCTCAAGTAACAAATATAATCTCTGCTCTCTAGAAGCTTATAAGATAAAAGAAACAGCACTCAGTTGAGCTATCTTATACGGAAGACTGAGGCGTTAAATGCTCAAGGATAAGTACAGACAAAGCATAATAATACGCTAGAAATAATATTCTATTTTACCTGCTGTCCTTACAGAGTGTGAGATTTCCTCACATTCTCTGAATAAGCTTCTCTTGCTTTCTTGATCCAGCATGAGAGAATTTATGTCCCATGTAACGCAAAGAGCCTTGACTAAAATACGTCAACTAATGAGAGACACTTCCCAGAGCTTGGCAGAAGAGACTCATCAGGATTCTAGATCCTTGGGGAGTAGAATCAGAATCCACAGTGACCCTATTAATTTTGAGGAGAGATTGGAAATGTGGACAATGAAGGGCAGTGTCGATACGCAGGGGAAATAAAGACAACCTTTCAAAAAAACTTCTGGAAGGCAAAAGCCAGGCTATGCAAAATACGGCAGAAGAGGCAGAAATGGAATGAAGCCTGGATCGGGGCCAGCCGTGTAGCTTGGTGGTTTCAAAGTACAGTTAGCTCAGTGCTAAACACAAACAGAACATATTGACAGTGGAGAGAATGTTCCTTTTTTACTTAATATTGTCAAATTCAAACCAATAAAATGTAGTCAGTGCATATTTGCCTGTTGCATCCTTCTAAAAAACACAATTTCTGCTTTCCAACGTCTTACAGGCTAGAAGAGACAATGTTCAGATTAGCTTCTACATAAAGAGTTGAAACATTTAATGCAGAAGCTTAATTACAAATAAAGCATTGGAATACTTTAGAAAAAAATGTTCCGTTAACTTTTAAAAGCACTTTCAATATCTCCCTTGTTTTTAATGACAAGCAGTGCAGACTTTGGACACCGAGCTGGATTCAGAATCTGGCTGCGCAGCTCCCCTCCCGAAAGTCCACGGAGAAGCCGTTTTAGCCACTTTGATTCTTAGTTTCTTGATTTGAAAACTGGAGATGGTAATTACCAGCCGGCAGGGTTGCCCCTTTTAGACCCGGCATCTGAGATTCAGCTTGCCGCCCTTATGACCGCAGCAGCTTCGTGCTCATTGGCTCACTTTGCTCGGGACTGGCAGCCTCTGTGTGCCTTAGGGTTTGCCATCACCTGGTCAAGTTTGTTACTTAGAAGAGGGCTTCACAGTTGAAAAAAACATGATGAAATATTAGAGGAGCCAAGGAAATAGGCGGTGTGGTGGTAAAACTTGATTAGCTCAACTGTGTGTCCTTGGGCAAGTCACCTCAACTCTGTGGGATTCAGTTCCTTCCTATTTTAAGTTGCGCTGTTGGGGAGGGGGTGTGACAATGGGAAGGTAGTTGCTTGAGATGATTTCTAATATCACTTCCAGCTATACATTTGATGCTTCTCTAAGATCAGGAACAAATTTAAATTTTCTTTGACACCGAGGGCTCATAAACAAAAGACCATGGCCAGCTTTAGGATCTCTTCCCTGAGGATAGAATTACAGGGAATAAACTGAAAAAAAAGAAAACAAACAAACAAACAAACTTCTCTTGATTTAGGTTAGAGATAAGAAAGACTTTCCAGACTGTGAGAATTATTTATTGGTGTGAATTAACAAGAGAGAATGGGACGTTCTGGCAGGATAGATTTCTATCTCTTTCTGGCGGAGTAGGATCCTGAAGACTAGGTTTCCAGGGAGCAAGGGAGCGCTGGGGAGTGTGGGGTGGGGAGAGCGATGAAGAGATTACCGCCGGTCCAAGGCTCTACGTTTAACTTGCTGACTTGTAGTTTCGGGTTTCACGGAGTTAATACACCTAGGAATGTACAGCAAGCTTGGTGGCTAGCAGCCAGCTACAGCTATCAGTGTGCTTTGCATTCGGGCCCAACAGGATGCTTAGGGAAGGCATTAATTAGCGCACAGAATAGAACAAGTCTAAGCGTCACAATTTCCAGGTAGTTTTTAGCATTGTGGTTGAAAAGATAGTAAAGTTCTAGAAGATGGTAATGTTCTCAAAGTGGTCAATCTGGGGGCTCATAAAACCAAACAGCCACTGCGCCCCCCAATTCCCAAATGGACCAAACAGAGCATCTGTGGGGGTGACACTACAGGGAAAACGTTGTGCTGACCAGTAGGACCTGGCAAAGCTGGGACCCTCCATAGCACAGGCTGCCTCCAGCCCTTTGGGAAGGACCCCTCCATTCCCTCGTTAATGATGGCAGTCTGGTCAGCTATACTGAGACCAGATGACCACTTTGATGGTGTTCTTCTAATCTTTATTTTGTGTTTTATTTAATTTTAATTCCATTTTACTGCCTACTGTCTCCATGGTCAGTTTCTCTGTATTCAGCCTCATTGTCTGAGCTTCAGTTTTTGTTGTTGTTTGTATGTTTTCTGCATGATGGACTCTTTATAGAAAATATTTCATTGCATCTCAAGGCATTCTTATTTTCACTTATAAGATGAATAGGTGAAATGGAAAAAAAACAATAAACCATAAAGGTTTATTATTTTGTCTGCTTTTGGTCTCAGCCAATGCAACCTGGAAGTCCTGCAGCCCCACTAGAGGGCCACAAGTGCTGTAGTCTGAGCCGCCGTAGGCTGCTGGCCCGCAGTTCTAGAAAGTTAAGACTGACACACACTTGAGAAAAGACAAAGTGTGGCTGTGACCATAGTGAGCTACAGATCCCTTTGTTCTGGTGCTGCAGCCAATGATAATAGTCAGATTTGCTATTTTAAATGATGCTGGGTACTTGGGAACATGGTTTTCTTTGAGAAGCAGAGAGGAAATTTCAGGAAAAGCCCCTATGCCTCAGCAATGTGTGGCCTTGTGAGATGCTTGAGAAAAGTTGGTCAGGGCTTCGAGGGTTGATGTGTAGGAACCTCTCCTGCCTCTGTTCTCTCCCTGTTTCATTCGCCTGTTCTGCTCCTGGCAGATTAATCTTCCCCAAACGACTGCAGTCCTCACATTATTGCCTATCAGCAGGGATGCCGTTATCTAGACCCAAACTTCCAATCTTTCAGACTAATAGATTCCTTTTAATGTAATAATAATAAAAAAGGGAACAGCCACATGGTATTTTTAGAATCGTTTCACTACCCTTTCAAGTGAATTTGTATTTAAGTATTTACGGCAGCATCTATGGGCTTAAAAAAAATGGTACATGTGGGAGAAGGTATTTACTCAGTCAACTTGCCTAACCTCTGGATTCCTGGACCCCTTGGAATGACCCCAGGTTTCTGTGAACCGTGGGCCAGAAGTATCAGCCTAGCATTGCCAGGATGTGTCACCAGGCAGCATTCTCTGATTCCACTGACGTTCTGAGTATAGATGGCTATCGGGGTGTGTCCTCCCTCCTGTCCCGTAACCCTTGGGACATCCCCTAGCCATTCTACACCCTTCTGGATTTTCCATCATTCCCTTTTCAGCAATATTTTTCTTTGTAGCCTTAAATATGCTCAAGTATCAAGTAATTTAAAATACCACCCCCCCCATCCTTAATATCCTCCCTCCTTCCTAGCTGGCCAGTGCTCTGTTTTCTTCTGTGGGCCAGTAAACACTCATTCCCACGTCATCCTCATAGCCACTGCCTCATTTCAGTCAATCATCATTTTATACTTATTGTCTCTAATTATCCGAGATTTAGATTGGTGCCTAAGTAATCCTCATAATATCCTTGTAATAGATGTAACACATCCGAACTATGTTAATGACAGAAGCTGGAAATGAAGGGTCTTAAACAAACAACCAAAAAGCTTTAATGGTGACATCATTTGCAAGAATAAAAAAAAAAATTGAGCTCACTTGTGACCCCTCTCTGTTCTCCACCTGGCATCTGTGGGTAGCCTTGCCGGCATGGGGTTACTGCACCTTATTTTAATCTATGTTTTCCGAATCACTTTGTTTTCAGCATTCCAAACATGACCATCTTGGGAGAACTGAAGCTGCTTACTATCTACTAACTATTTAAAAAATAGCATTTTCAATGGTCAAAGCATGTTTATTATCATGCCATTTCATTTGGGTCGAAGAAAAACAGCAAAAACATGATTATCCTCATTGTCCTTTAAATAGTGAACTCAACGTTGTCATTATTCCTGGCATATAGTAGTTGCTGTATATGTACTTATAAGTTGTAGAGTGGCAGTTGATCAACGATTATTCTTTCAACTCCTGTTTCTTCATTTGTTCATTTGGTTATCCAGACAATGAATATTGCATGCTCACCATGTGACAGCTGTTGTACCAGGTGCTTAGGGGGTAGTAATAAACATGGCAAACATAGTTATGACCCTCAGGGATCAACGTTCTGGTGGGTGAGACAGATGAGCGGTAGATAATTTTCATATGGTGAGGTGAGAGCTATGAAAGAGGAAGGACAGATGCTGTACACACACTACGGAAAGTCTCTTAACCGAGGTAGGGGCAGGAGAGCATTCAAGGAAGGCTTCCTGGAAGAAGTGATATCTAAGCTCAAACAGAAAAGAGTAGAAAATTCCATTCAATTTAATTTGGAATGGCAGCCTCCAAAGAGTTATTATGGCCTTGAGTCCTAAGGCTACCTCTTGAAAGCTTTAGAGATGTTGCTAGCTGTAAGAGGAAAAGGTGGTATTACAAATGCCCCAAGATTGCACGTTATGAGGAATACTGATTCTGATATTGGTATTTTGGGAACACAGGTAATTTAGAAACTGTAATTTAAAAGTTTAATTGCTGAGAATACCAAGAAAAAAAAAATTAACTTTCTCACAAACATGCCTGAAAAAAAATTATTTATTTTTTCTTTCTTTCTCCTTTATTCATGTAATTTGTGTATTAAAAGAAGTTACATCATTTTAATTAAAAAAGTTCAATAAATCTTGGTTGAATGAGCAAGTCCTGTCTTTTCTATTTCAATATTTCTCAAATACTTAAATACTGCCTCTGTGTCATCCTTTAAAATTTTTCTTTAGAGCACTTCAGAGTCTACAAGGAGACACTCTCAGGTGGCCACATGGGAGAGGAACATAAACAATCATCATGACATGCTCCCCCCGCCCGACTTTTGTCTCACTACTCCATGCTCCCATCCCGCATATTTGTGGGGCTCCAAAGATTCCACGCTCTCTCTTGTCTCAGGACCTTGCATCTACTCCCTCCGTCTATAATACCCATTTCCCCCCTCCACCCCAGTCCTCAGAGATCTTTTACTGCACACTGCCCATCTTTTCCAGATGGGTTAGTTTCCATGTACACAGCCCCCCCACCCCCCCCAGTAGAACTCCGTGCAATTCCTTCACTATAGCACTTAATCCACTGCATCGCCACAAGCCATTTGTTTCTTTCCCTTGTTAGACTGAAAGCTCATTAAAGTAGGGACTGTGCCTTATTTCCATTGATCTCCCAGGGACGGCATAGTGCCCAGCAGACGGTAGGCACTGAATAAATATTTAATGACTGAATAATAATTGCACAAGTTATATTTTTCATGGGGCTTTATTTACATATATCACCACACTGGTTTCTCAGTAAAACTCTGGTGCCTAAGTGTTGTTATTATCCCTGTTTCACAGTGGGAACCTAGGCACAAATAGGTTAAGAGACTCAGCCAAATTATCATAGTGGCTTTTATCTATAGCTTCATTCAGAAGTACATGGTTATCATGGGCAATTTAGGAAGTGGTTGCTTTTGGATATCTGGCTGTCTTGAATGTGGCATCTTCCAGAAATCAAGTGTCACCTCTTTTCCTGATTAAAAGATTAAAATGTCAAGCATATTATGATTTTAATTCTCCTGGGAATACTCTTAAGCTATGTCTACTGTCAAAGGAGGAAGGATAGGAAAATCTTCTAAAGTGAAAGTGTATCTCTAGAGGCCTGTTTAAACCAAATAGTCCCTGGGCAAATAAAATAAAATGGTGGCTAGATTTTGCTAGAAGTTGAATATTACCGTATCTGTGTACCACCGGTATGAGTAATGTTGAAAGATAAAGCAACTACCCACCTACTAAAGTAAATAAGTGGTCTGAATAGTAATAAGACAAAAAAATATAGAAAAAATTATATATAGTCAGCCAATCTTATATTAGACCCTTGATATAGCTCACTAAACCAGAGAAATTTGACCATGCTGTAGCTAACCATATTTTGTGTCCAGAGGTAGATCTATAGATGATGACAATTTACATAAAGAAAACTGATTTAAAATTTGTCTTCAGAATTTGCCATTTTTCCTTCATATTCCCTTTGCTATTCTTTACTATCCGCCAACCCTTTTCTAAGGACTATGGACAATTGATATTCTCAGGTAGCTATGGGACATCCTATTTCTAAGGATGATGCTGTGGTTTATTTGTTTATTGTGGGTGTAAATGACCCAGTCTATTTCATTTTTTGAGGTTTCTTTTAAAAGATTTTATTTAGGGGCACCTGGGTGGCTCAGTTGGTTAAGTGACTGCCTTCGGCTCAGGTCATGATCCTGGAGTCCCAAGATCGAGTCCCGCATCGGGCTCCCTGCTCAGCAGGGAGTCTGCTTCTCCCTCTGACCCTCCCCCCTCTCATGCTCTCTCTCTCTCTCAAATAATTTGTCAGAGAGAAAGCACACAAGCAGGGGGAACAGCAGGCTCCCCGCTGAGCAAGGAGCCCAACGGGGGACTTGATCCCAGGACCCCGGGATCATGACCCGAGCTGAAGGCAGACGCTCATCTGACTGAGCCACCCAGGCTTCCTTTTTGAGGTATTTTAAAGATGATTGCATAGAAGGGCCAATGCTTAGCAGAGAGGAATAAATCTCACAAAAGTAGAAAGTAGATTTTCAAGCACTTGCTTTGACAGGCGATGATGTTTTGGGGTCAGGAAACTTTTTGTTGCCTTTGAATTTATACCATGTCAGTGACAGTCTGTCCTGAGTATACATAAGACAAGCCCTTTCTAGAGATATAAACACTTCACTAAAATCAGGGCTAAGCCAAGGTGGGTCATGAACTGTAGAGCTTCCTGAAAGCTGGAATACTTGGGGACTACATAGAATTGACTGTATTGAGATTGATTCCATAGTGGCTCAGGAGGTCTTAGATTAAATCGGTCAAGACAGAATCATTTAAATGCTCGTTGAATATGATAAGCCTTCCAGCACCTCAAATCAGCTTGAGTGTGACAGGGGGACTACCCAGGCCTTTCATTCCAGTACCATTGAGCCTCTTTGAGCCGGGATTTACTTGTGGGCAAGTAAATGGTTAAGCAGCAAGTCTGTAATCCATTCTCTGAAGTTGCAGGGGAGATGGCCTTGGGAAGAAATAAGGCGACTTGGTCTAATGGCAGACTTCCTGCAAACGAAATAGTGCTATTTATTAGCAGGAGAGCCCTAAACTATGAAATGCTTTTAGCAGGGTGAACCTGGTTGTCTGGGATTCCTTATGGCAAACCAACCTAGAATCTGTGGATTTGGGGGCATGGTTCTTGGAAAATGTCATGAAAACAATGTAACTAACTGAGGATTACACAGAAATGCTTTATGATCAAAATGACTCCTTCCAGGGGGCGCCTGGCTGGCTCAGTCTGTGGAGCATGTGACTCTTGATCTCAGAGTTGTGAGTTCGAGCCCCACGGTAGGTGTAGAGATTACTTAAAAAAAAATCGTTAAAAAAAAAAAAAAAAGACTCCTTCTGGTTAAGTGATGTGATCATATACATAGCTTAGAGACATCACTTGGTAGATCTGGGCCTAGAGGCCATCCAATGTGGCAAAAAATATAATCTGGGGAACTGATTGATGTGCTGAACCTGTCCCTGCTTCACTTCCATCTTACTTGTATCCTTGATATTATTAGGAAAGTTTGATATTGCAGGTTAGATATATTTCTTACATGTTAGTCTGATTTAATAATCTGATTTTTTGGTCTTATCTCACCTTGTTGCTTTTGCTGGTACAAAATTACCAGTTGGTGGTTTTTGGATTAATTTTAGCTCCATTTACTGTTTAAGCCTGTTATATCAATTTAGTATACAACTTAAACTCTGTCTCAGCTTCTCCTTTTGTGAAATGGAATTGATAAATACCTATACTGGATTCTTCTGTCTTCCTCAGGAAAAATCTGTGAAAACTGATCAAATAATTATTCTGACAGTGTTGTTTTGGGGTGGATCTTTGAAAGGAAGGAGGTAAATGAATTAGTCATATATAAATGAATTGAGTCATATTTTAGTAGTGTCTAAGATATCCCCAAGAGGAAGTTGTGCCCTGAGAACTCGATCTGACTCCATTTCATCTTTAATCTTCCATGCCAGAGCTCCATTTTGGGAAATTCAGAAAAACTGCTTCTTATAGAATAATTTATTTATAAGAATTAGATGTCTTTAAACATTCCATATACCATTTTCCTAGAAAAGTAGGGCAGTAGAATTTAAGAAGTTTAATGGTACAATGGTAATAGAAGTAGTTCAATGTAGTTCAGTACTCATCCTTTCTTGATGTTGGAGCTAAAATTCCAGAAGGTTTTGGTACCTTCCCAAGTTTACATAGCTATTAAAGTTACAGCTGGGTCTTGAACCCTCTTTCTGGTTATAGAACTCACCATCCTTTTTCCTCGTGGGAACTACCCACTTCCCATTCTCACTTCATGTGGCTCTGATGTGTTCCAAAGGGGGGTATGTGGCCAGAATCTAGCCAGTCAGAGTAGTTTGTTCTCCTGTGGGTTCAGAAACAGACTCACGACCAATGAGAGGCAGATTTGGACTTCTTCTGAAGCTGGTGGGGAAGAGGAGTTCTCTTTATGCTGGGACTACTCAATGGAGTGAACACAAGCCTGGAGGTTCCTGATGCCAGCCCATGAGGAGGATGGGTTTGACTGTGAATAAAGAGGGAGCCACTTAGGGAGAAAGAGAGAGATGTTGACCTTGTTAAGGCAGCTGAACTCTTTGATTTCTCAGTTACATAAGGCAATGGATCCTCTTTTTGATTTGAATTTGATTTGAGTTTCTTTTCCATGTAAAAGAAGAGTTCTAACTTATATATCATGTATTATGATCTCAAGTTCTATTATAAACATTTTTACCCTTTCTACCGGTGTGAAAATATTTCAGTTTTGCAAGAAGACCCAATGCGACAGCATATATGTTTAGCTGTGGATTCAGATATAACTTTGGAAGAAGAAAATAGCTTCAGTTTTTCCAGCTGATCCTGGCAAGTGAAAGATTCTTCTCTACTCTGTTCTTGTATAGCTTTCTATTGTAGGAATTCTGTGGTTGATTTCCTCTGTTCACATATCCTCCTCACATTAGACTGTAAGCTTCCTGAGGACAGGGGCTGTATATTTTTATCTCATATTTCTAGGAACCAGTAAAAGCAATATTGACAGAACCTAACACTTGTTGAGTGCTTACTGTGTGTGCCAGGCACAGATTCATGTTTGACTCACTTAATCCTCACAAAAACTTAGGAGGTGGGAACCATTTTATAGGTGGAAAAATGTACTCGTGTTCATGACACATAAGTGGTGGAGTTGGGATTCAAACCTATACAGTCTCTTACCCAGTGCCCCACCCTGCTTCTCCTGATTTATAGTTGTACTCAGCAAATACTTGTTAAGTGAAAGAATACATAGCTGTGACATTGGGATGGAAAACTTTTATGATGCCCATTTTTCATTTGGACAAACTGAGTCAGTATGGAGAGGAACTAGAGCCTACAACTCTTGACTCCTACTGGGGCACTCTTTCCATCATCTAGTGCTTACTAATGGATCAAAAAGATAAGCAAGTGCTTTAATTGGAAGTTCCAGGTAAAAATTTGAGTTAGCATCACTTAAAAGAATGATTTTCTTACTTAATAAATAATACAACACTAATAATGAGAAAATCAACTAAAATACAAACAATTTCTAAGCCTCTTCCCAGGGAATGAAGGAAAAAATTAATGTGGTTGAGGGTCGATCAGTTCTCCATAAATATAGCAGGTGGCATTACTTGTGTTGTTATATATCATGTTAATAACCTGAAGATAAGCTAAACTGAATATAAACTATTTCTTTTATTTGTAATTTCAAAAGCCTAGAATAAAGGGCTCTAAGACAAAGATAGGCCATGTTCTCCATGAAAGATTCCTGGAAACTGAAAAATAAGGTCTTTTAACATTTTGTGATATAACTGTTTTTCTTGGCTTAAGCGTAGGTTTTAAAAAATGGTGCTCATTGTTTTGCTTCTAGTTCTTTTATGCATGGACAACCGTGCTGATGATGCATTCAGTTTAGGAGAATTTTCCAATTGAAAAAGTGCTCTGGAGAAGTTTAAGCGCCATGAATCACCCAGACCTCATCTAAGTCTCGTGAAGGCAAAGGCTGTGAAAGGCAGTCACAGAGAGAAGACATATTGTAGTTGTGCTGCCTGATTCAACTAAATAGAAAAATATTTTGTAAAGACATGAGAATTTCAGGCATCTGACAGAGTGGTAAGGATAAATGTCACATTCTGTCAGAAAGGCAAAACCGAGTGACCTGGCGCTCACCCTCCCGCCTCTTTTTTTTCCCCTCGAGAGGGGCAGACCTGGAATCCCGGTCTCATTCTTACCTAACATACTAAACTAAAACCTCTTGGTTACACTTAGGAAAGCATTGTGAATGCAATGGGGCATTTCCCCCTAATTATTTCCTAATGGCTTTCGGACATCCAAAATGTTTTTTTTTTTTTAAAGATTTTATTTATTTATTTGAGAGAGAGAGAGAGAGAAGGAGCATACACGAGTGGGGAGAGGGGGAAGAAGACTCCCCATTGACCAGGGAGCCCGATGTAGGGCTTGATTCCAAGACCCCGGGATCATGACCTGAGCTGAGGGCAGACGCCTGACCAACTGAGCCACCCAGCGCCCCTCTTTCAGTTATCCAAAATGGCCTTGATCAGGTGAGTAAGTCAATACATTTTTCCAGTGTGAAGGAAGTAGATGCTCATAATAATAATAATATAGCAGCAGCGGCAGCAAACATCTTCTGTTCAGAGGGATCGGTTGTCTCCTCATTTGCCCAGGTAAGATTAGGAGCAGAGGGGCAGAGCTTCCCTATTGGCCTGCCCTTTAAACTGGCATTGAATTCTGAATAGAATACGTATCTTACTATTTCCCAGTTATTAAAACATAGTAAAAATGCCTGATGCCTGGGCCCTCTTCTTCCCAACTTTACTAGCACCTAATTTTTTCTTAAAAATTTCCCCTTCAGGGCTTAGAAGACTTTCTCTTCTCATGCCTCTGAGTCCTAGCTCCGTCGGATGGGAATTTTTAAGCCATAAAAATATCTAAATGCTGTGGTTGCACAGAGATGGCCTCTTGAGTCTGCAGCTCTCAATGGGGAATTATGTAGTAAAGGTCTTCACTTGTCTGCCCAACTTTCTGTATCCGCTGTGCTCCCAGTTTAAAGAAGGAAAACGTGGACAATGTGATCTGTTATGCAGGTGAACAGAGGACAGATTTGGGATTTTTTTTTTTTAACATATTTTTTAGACATTGCATCCCCTGCCCCAGCAAGCAAAAAATGATACTTTTCCAAAGTGTCCAGTGCATTCCGCAGAATTTGAAATGTACTGCTTTGAAGGGGTGTGTGCATTACAGGGCCATTCCAAGCAGCAAATCACTGGGCAGGCTGACCTCGGGGCTTTTTAAATCCTGATGTCCAGTGAAGCCTTATCTCCTTAGAGCCACCTCATTTGGGGGCTGAATAGCCAAAGGAGTGGTTAACAAGTGGAGGCCATCATACTTTGCCTTCTTCAGTTTGATAAACACTAGCTCATGTCTTTGTTTATTCCATAGGGGCGCTCTTGTTTGCTATTAATAGCTATTTTGGTATTACCATCTCTTAATTCATAGCAAGCAATTTGATGGTTTCACAAAGGATAAATAAAAATGGGGTTGCTTTAAAGGCTAAAGTAGGGACTGCAAGTTTGACTGGCTGTAGGCAAACATTGGTCAGGTAAATGTGGTCTTGAGTCTACTCCAAGTACCTTGGCTCCCTTGGCCTACTGAGGTACCCCAGTAGAACAGTTCTGAGGTCTCCTGAGATATCTAAATGTCAGCCAACAGAGCCCTGGTTGAGTAGTGATTGTAGGTTGTGGTCACAGGCAACAGAAATGATACTGGGACTAGTTCTGCATAAGGTCTCCACCGATTCTCTTAACCCTTCCATTGTCTGGAGTGCATCTCAGCACTATGTGGTGCTCTGGCTGTGCTTTGTATTAATGTGCACATGAACTCCAAACTGCAAGCTTACTTTTCCTTTGCCAACAAACAAATCACTGCTCTCTCCAGATTGCATTACCAGGATGCCCCAATTGAAATGATTTAAGTTGCACTGGTTTGATTGCACATCAAAGTCACTAATGTCACTCAGTTTTATGTATGTTGATTTTGTTTTCCCCAATAAACAAAATTTTCTTGACTTTCCTGTTCACATTGTCTGGAGTTGGGCATACAACCTGCCCTTAATAGTTGCATATTGAACAACAGCATGTTTCTAAGTTGCTGTGTGTGCAACCAAGACACACACATTTTAGGTTTAAGGCTTGGTTTTTAACAGTGATTCAGCTTAATGGATTATGAAACTGAGGGTCAAGAATGATGCAATAATAAAGGGGAAGAGCAAAAAGAGGTAGGAGAAGCACAGCTTGCCTGGAAGGCCGTGGTGTGTTAGCAAGAGCCAAGCTGCTTCGAAGGGTCTAGTTCAACTCCCCGTTGTGCCATGGATAAGCTGAGAATCCTGATCCATCTGCTTCCCCTCGAAGGCTCTCAATTCCTCATGGGGAATAGGGATAATCCCACTCCTTATCTCATAGTGTGGCTGTAAGTGCAAAGCAAATGAAATAATGCCTGTGGAAATACTTCATAAAATGTAAAGTGCACCACAAGTGAGGTGGTTGTCAAGACAATTATTACTGGAATGCTCTTCATTCTTCCCTGACTCTCATCGTGCCCTGAGAGCAATACTCTATATTCCTAAGAAGAACTTGGAAAAATTCATGGGGGCCTGGGTGGCTCAGTCGTTAAGTGTCTGCCTTCGGCTCAGGTCTTGATCCCGGGGTCCTGGGATCGGGCCCCGCATCAGGATCCCTGCTCCGCGGGAAGCCTGCTTCTCCCTCTCCCACTCCCCCTGCTTGTGTTCCCTCTCTCGCTGTGTCTCTCTCTGTTAAATAAATAAAATCTTAAAAAAAAAAAAGAACTTGGAAAAATTCGAAGGTGATTTACAACCATAATTTCCCCCCATTCCTCCTCACTAGTATCTATTCCTTTCCCCTTCTATCCCATTTCTAGAGAAGTGAAACCCACATGAGCCATTTTCTCTGATAACAGGTGAACTATGCGCCAGCCTGAAGAAGGACAGTTAATTCCCGTTAGTCACAAGAGATATGTTCTGTAAAGTTACCAAGAACAATGAATTAATGAATACTGAATAATTGCTCCTGGGCTGGGGGTAGAAATATAGGGTTAGGCTTCTAGGAGCTTCTGGTCACAACATATTTATCAACCAATCAACACAGAACCTCATTTACGTGTGTTTTTGTTGATTTATTAACATTGAACTCATGGCCAAAAGTGCTATAACTCATTCGTGAACAAAGCTTCTCTAACACACATTTTTTTTTTTTAATTTTATTATGTTATGTTAGTCACCATACAATACATCATTGGTTTTTGATGTGGTGATCCACGATCTATTGTTTTCGTATAACACCCAGTGCTCCATGCAGTACGTGCCCTCCTTAATACCCATCACTGGGCTAACCAATCCCCCCTCTACCCTCCCCTCTAAAACCCTGTTTGTTTCTCAGAGTCCATAGTCTCTCATGGTTCATCTCTCCCTCCAATTCCCTTCCCCTCATTTTTCCCTTCCTTCTCCTAATGTCCTCCATGGTATTCCTTATGTTCCACAAATAAGTGAAACCGTATGATAGTTGACTTTCTCTGCTTGACTTATTTCACTTAGCATAATCTCCTCCAGTCCCACCCATGTTGATGCAAAAGTTGGGTATTCATCCTTTCTGATGGCTGAGTAATATTCCATTGTATATATGGACCACATCTTCTTTATCCATTCATCTGTTGAAGGGCATCTCGGGTCTTTCCACAGTTTGGCTATTGCGGACATTGCTGCTATGAACATTGGGGTGCATATGGCCCTTCTTTTCACTACATCACACATGTTTTCTCTGTAAGTCATATGACAGCCTTCTTGCACTTAGGAACTCTGGACAGCAGTATGCTCAGGGCCATTTTAAGCCGTGAAACCACCAACAAAAAGCACATAAAAATGCAAAATGTGGCATTAATAGACTGCAAAAAGGACACTTGTATGTAAAGTGACAGCCGAAACAAGAAGGCAGAGTGTCCCCTTGTTTGACCTCAGCTGGGAATGTGTGTATGGGGCTCCTCGAGATTTTCACCCCTCTTCACATGTCCGCAAATGACCACAAAAGTGTTGGGAGTACTGATTTTGGGGATACAGATAAATTTTAGCTTGTAGGTAAATTTGCAAATATGAATCCGCAAATCATAAGGATCTGCTGTATCTCTAGGGGCAGAGCTAGGATTGACTGGTGGAAATTATAGAACAGTTTTCAGATCACTTTCAAAACAGATTTCCTGATAATTATAATTGTCCAGCAAGAGAACAGACTTGCCAATGAGCAACTATCATTGAAGGTTCTAGAGGAAGGGCCATGATTTAGACTAACTTGGGAAAAGAATACAGGTCCTGAGGGGAGGTTGCTGCTCTGGGGTGAGCAATGACTGATGAAAAAATAGAAAAAAAATGCCAAATACAGTTACCATCGTTACTGATCATTCCCTAAAATCAATCTCCATTCTCTCATACCCAAAATGGAATTTCAATCAGGCCAATATCTAGCGCTTTAGGCAAAGTAAAAAGCAACTCTTGATCTCAGGGTCATGAGTTCAAGACCCACGATGGGCCGGGAGCCTACTTAAAAAAAAAAAAAAAAAAGTAAAAAGCAGTGCTGTTTTTGGGATGCCTGGGTGGTTCAGTTAGTTAAGCATCTTGCCTTTGTCTCAGGTCATGATCCCAGGGTCCTGGGATCGAGGCCCACATCAGGCTCTTTGCTCAGCATGGAGCCTGCTTTTCCCTCTGCTCCCCCTACTTGTGCTCGTGCTCTCTCTCTCTCTGACAAATAAATAAATAAAATCTTTATTTTATTTTATTTATTTATTTGATAGAGACACAGCGAGAGAGGGAACACAAGCAGGGGGAGTGGGAGAGGGAGAAGCAGGCTTCCCGCCGAGCAGGGAGCCCGATGCGGGGCTTGATCCCAGGACCCCGGGATCATGACCTGAGCTGAAGGCAGACACTCAATGACTGAGCCACACAGGCGCCCCAATAAAATCTCTAAAAAAAAAAAAGCAAAGCAGTTTTAAATGGCGATGTGTGCATCAGTATCTTTTATTCTTGCAAGCTGTCACATGTTAGATGCCATAAGCAGCCCTTAGTAGATTACAGTGAGGAGGAAAATGCTAAGAGGTAAGAAAAGGTCATCGAACTGGAAGAAAACATTCTTCAGTAAATCATCAGAACATAAAAGACAGGTCTCGGGAAGAAGTCACTTTCAGATATGCCTAACCCAGGCAGGAAGAGAGGGTGAATCTCCACGAAGGACTGAAAGATCCCGAGATCTACGTTAATAGGAAGCAAACTGTATCCCTTTGCTTTGTATAAATAAAGAACAAAATGACATTGCTCCTTCCAAGTAAAACTGATTGTTTAATAATCAGGAACTCTATGGCCATGCAGAAAAATTTGATGCTTGAGGTTAAAATGTATTTTCAGAGGCTGGGCTAGGGAGGAGAGACCACAACCACCTTCACGTGTCTTCTCCCCGCTAGTTCCTGCAAAGAAGCAAGGGAAATTCTAGAACATTCAACTGGGAGCTGAGAGTTGTGTGCTTTTGTTTTTTTAAAGCAAAGCCAAATAAAGTTGTAATAAATCCCCTTGTTTCTGCCTTGGCCTGGCTTGTATTCTTGCATGAGATGGTGAAGTTTCTCCTGTGGGGCTCATTCCCATTCACTTTTGCTGGGGTTTTATAGATTCTGGACTAGTGGGGACATGGCTCCTATCCACTCATGGGGTTGGGCTGGGTTTCAGATTTCTTCCCCTCTTTTCCCACTCACATCTCTAGACAGATAGCTAGCTGGTAGCCATGTAGACTCCGGGCAGGTGAAATGCCTTTCCCTCCTTCCTGGATTCCCAGAAAGTTAGTCCAGCTGTTCCTTTCACAGGAGGGGGGGCTCATTCTCCAGCCTCCAGCATCTAGTCCTGCTTTGGATGCTCTTGGGCTGTTGTTCTGTTCAGCTTCTATACAACAATTTGCTTTTCATTTCTGTTCATTTCTGGAACTTGAGCTTTCTTTTACTTCCTCTCAAGCCTAGCCATGTATTTAGGAAAAGACATTTATCCACAAGTTTTATATATTTAGAGTAGGGACTGGAAGGGCTCCCTGCTCCTGCTCCATTTGCCATAATGAACAAAAGTCAGCAAATGGTATTTCTCAACCCAAATTGTTAATTTTGAAAAATACCAAACTTTCGAAATAGTTGAACAATTTGGTTGAATGACTACCATCTACCCTTCCCCCTACATTCGCCAATCACTAACATGTCGCCACATTTCTTCTCTCTCTCTCTGTCTATATGTGTATTTTGCTGAACTGTTTGAAAGTAAGTTGTAGAGAGCACATCACAAATACTTCACATTTGTTAAATTAATATGTCATGGTCCATAGGTTCATGGGATCGAGCCCCGCATCAGCTGATTAAATTAATATGTCATGGTCCATAGGTTCATGGGATCGAGCCCCCCATGAACCTATGGATCATGACATATTAATTTAACAGAATGAAAATGAAAATACAACATACCACTTCATGTTTGTAGAGAGCACATCATAAATACTTCAGCATATATCTACTTCATAACCACAATACCAGTACCACAAGCTTGACAACAATTCTGTGTATTCTTTTTTTTTTTTTTAAAGATTTTATTTATTTATTTGACAGAGAGAGACACAGTGAGAGAGGGAACACAAGCAGGGGGAGTGGGAGAGGGAGAAGCAGGCTTCCTGCCAAGCAGGGAGCCTGATGCGGGGCTCGATCCCATGACCCTGGGACCATGACCTGAGCCGAAAGCAGACGCTTAACGACTGAGCCACCCAGGCGCCCTACAATTCTGTGTATTCTTATATACAGCCCAACTTCTAATGTCCCCAGTTATCACTAAAATATATTTCATAGCTTTTTAAGAGGAAATTTCGGATTCAATTAAAGTACACTTTATGCCACTGATCTAGCTAAGTCTGTACAATCATCCCTCCATCTTTTTATATTTTTCGTGACCTTGCTCTTTTTGAACAGTCCAGGCCCTCTGTGGTGTAAAATGTTCCACATTCTGAAATTTCCTGATTATTTTTCATGATGAGATTTTTAAAATCATCATTGAATCTGTATATAAGATAAAAGAGCATTTTAACCATTCGTGGGTTTACTATTGTGACTTTAGTGCGTTAAGCACGTTTGTATCATCGTGCAACCATCACCACTTCCTCCAGAACTTTTTCTTCATCTTAACGGAAACTGTATATTTATTAAACAGTAACTCCTCATTCTGCCCCAGTGCAGGCCCTGCTAACCACCATTTTACTTTGTGTCTCTATGAATGTGATTGTTTTAGCCACTTTGTGTTAAGTGGAAACACACAATGCTTGTCCTTTGGTGTCTGACTTATTTCAGGTAGACAATGGCTTCAAGATTCATACATGTTGATGCAATGTGTCAGAATTTCATTCTTTTTAAAGGCGGAATGATATTCCATTGTGTGTATGTACCACATTCTGTTTATCCCTTCTTCCACTGATGGACATTTGGGCTGTTTCTACCCTTTGGTTATTTTGAATATGCTGCTATGAACATTGGTCTACGAATATCTGGTTGAGTCCCTGCTTTCAGTTTTCATGATTTGGTTGATTGATTGATTGATTTTTGTCACAGTAGTGCGTAGGTGAGGTTGCACACTTCTTATTGCATCACATTCTGTTAGGAGGCACCTAATGTTAGTGTTCTCTCATTAGCAGTGCTAACTTTGGCAGTGTGGTGAAGGTGGTGACCACTAAATAGCTCCATTGTAAAAGCGCCTTTTTGTCTTTTTGTAATTAGTTAGGAATTTTGGGGGTAATATTATGAGATGTGTATCTATTGTTCACGCATTACTTTTATCATTTATTAATGATTCTTACTAGAATTGATTATTATATTGGTGGTTATAAAATGGTGATTTAAAAAAATTCAGTCGTTCCTTTTACGTTTATTATTGGCATTTTTCTGTAGAGGGAAATAATTCGAATAAGTGTCCTTCTCCTCTAAATCTATGGGGGCCAGAAAAAAAAGTGGCATTTTCAAGTGCTGAAAGAAAAGAGCTGTTAACCTAGATGAAAGGGAAGTAGGAGAATTTATCACCAACAGACCTATCTTAAAAGAATGGCTTAAAGGAATTCTCTAAGCAAAAGGAAATAATAAAAGAATCTCGAAGCATCAGAAAGCAGGAAAGAATAACTGGATGAGAAAAAAGGGGGGCTGTAAAACAAACCTCAACAAGTTTAAAATAACTGAAATCATACAATTATCTATTCTCCAATAATAATGGAATCAAACTGGAAATCACTAACAGAAAGATAAGAAACTTTCCAAACACTTGAAAACTAAACGACTCACTTCTAAATAATCCATAGGTCAAGGAGGACGTCTGTAGGGAAATAAAAAATTAATTTAACTGAATGAAAATGAAAATACAAAAAAAAAAAAAAAGAAAAGAAAATGAAAATACAACATACCAAAATTTGTGGAACACAGGTAAAGGAATGCTAAAATGGGAATTAAATGCACTGAATGCGTGCCTTGGGAAAAAGGAAAAGATTCAAACCAATAATCTAGCTCCCAGCTTAAGAATTTAGAAAAGGAGAGCAGAATAATCTCAAAGCAAATAGAAAGAAGGAAGTAATAGAGATAAGAGTTAAAAAAAAATCCATGAAATTGATAACAGAAAGTGTTAGAGAGAATCAATGGAACAAAATTCTGGTTTTCTGAAAGATCAATAAAATAAAAATCTGTAACAAGTTTGACCAAACAATAAAACCAAAACCAACCAAGAGAGAAGACACACATATTAGTGTCAGGAAGAAAACAGCGGATACCACTACAGACCCAGAAGATATCGAAAGGATGATAGGGGGATATTACAAACAGCGCAACACACATAAACTTATCAATTTAAATGAAATGGACCAGTTCCTTGAAAGCACAAACTACCACAACTCACTTCATATGAAATAGGTAATTTGAGGAGCCCTATAACTATTGAATACATTGAATTTGTGATTTAAAAACTCCTGAAAAAGAAATATATAGGCCCAGATGTTTTCACTGGAGAATTTTATAAAATATTTAAAGAAGACTTAACACCAATTCTACACAATCTCTCTGGACAATCTCTCTCTACACAATCTTCTCTTCATTTTAAGAAGCTAGTATTACTTGACACCAACTAAAGATAATACAAAAAAAAAAAAAACAGAGAACAATATCTCTCATGAATATAGACACAAAAATCCTTAAAATATTGGCAAATTCTACAGTGTAAAATAGTTTGTATACCATGAACAAATGGGGTTTATCTCAGGGAGACCAGGTTGGTTTAATAATCAAAAATCAATCAGTATAATACACTATATTAGTAAGCTAGAGAGTAAAAACCACACAATCATACATGGATGCAGAAAAAAGCACTTGACAAAATTCAATACCCATTCATAATAAAAACTCTCAGAAAAATAGGAATAATGGGATCTTTTTCAATGTGGTAAAGAGCATCTACAAAAAAACCTATAAGTAAGATTATAACTTAATGGTGAAAGATTGAATGTTTTCTCTTTAACTTCGGAACAAAGCAAGGATGTTTGCTTTTACCACCCTTACTCAACATAACACTGGACATTCTATTTAATTCAATAACTTGAGAAAAGGAAATAAAAGGCATTTAGGTCAGAAAAGAAGAAATACAACTGGACTTCTAAATATTAGCAATGGACATATGGACACTTAAAAATACAATACCATTTGCAATCACTCAAAAAAACCCCACAAAAACCCCATGAAATACTTTGGTGTAACTCTTTTAAAACATGTACAGGATTTGTTTCCTGAAAACTTCAAAATGCTAATAAAAAATATCAAAGTAGATCTAAACAAATGGAGAAATAGATTATTATGTTCATGGATTGGAAGAATCAACATAGTAAAGATGTCAATTCTCCCAAATTGTTAATGCATGTTTGATGTAATTTGTATTAAAAGTCCAGCCAAGATTTTTTTTTGTAGGTATAAACAAGATTACTCTAATTTTTACATGGAAAGCTAAAACAATTTTGAAAAAGAAGAATGAAGTGGGAGGAATCATTCTATATAATTTCAAGACTTATTAGAGGGGTATAGCAATAAAGACTATTGGTAGAAGGAAACACACTTAGACCAATGGAACAGAATAGAGGATCCAGAAATAGACCACACAAATATGCTCATCTGGGTTTTGGCAAAGTTGTGCAAAAGCGATTCCGGGATGCTGATGCCGCTGCACATCTGCAGGCAAATAAATAAATAAATAAATAAATCTTGGCCTGAAGAACTCTCAGAACTCAACAGTTAAGTGAAAAATGATTTTTTAAAAAACCCAATACCATAAAATGGGGAAAATACATGAAGAGACATTTCACCAAAGAGGATGTACAGATGGTAAGTAAGTACATGAAAAGATATTCAACATCATTATTTGTTTTATCTTACAATATACATAAAACAATTAGAAAATTATAATACCAATACTACTCCATATCCACATGTAAAGCATAAGGTTATTTTGCACTTCCTTGTCTTTACAATATATCCCACAAAAATTTATGGTCAGAATACTATGTTCAAAAGTTATATTGAGGGGCGCCTGGGTGGCTCAGTCAGTTAAGCGTCTGACTTTAGCTCAGGTCATGATCTCGGAGTCCTGGGATCGAGCCCCGCATCGGGCTCTCTGCTCAGTGGGGAGCGTGCTTCTCTCTCTCTCTCTCCCTTTCCCTCTGTGCTCTCTTCAATAAATAAATAAAATCTTAAAAAAGAAGTTATTTAGGGCGCCTGGGTGGCTCAGTTGGTTAAGTGACTGCCTTCGGCTCAGGTCATGATCCTGGAGTCCCGGGATCGAGTCCCACGTGGGGCTTCCTGCTCATCCGCACATCTGTAGGCAAAAAAAAAATACCTGCTCAGCAGGGAGTCTCCTTCTCCCTCTGACCCTCCCCCCTCTCATCCTCTCTGTCTCTCATTCTCTCTCTCTCAAATAAATAAAAATCTTAAAAAAAAAAGTTATTTGAATTGATTCTTTTCTCTGTGAGGTTATTTTATTTTATTATTTAATCAATTTGATAAACATTTAGTTTCCTTTGTTTTTACTTGTATTCCAATTTAGCATGTACTTTTTCATCCTTTTAAATTTAATTTTAGTTTTTGAATATGTAAAATATTTACATAATTGAAAATTCGAAATAATATAAAAAGGCATACTCAGTGAAATCTCATGCCCATCCCTTCCTCTCACACATCCTATCCCCCATCCTTATTATAGGTCATAAAATTTATTATTTTCTGTTTTATAATTTCTTTGTTTCTTTTTGGCAAATAATTACGTATTCTTATTTTCTCTTTTTTATCACATAGAAGGTAACATACTATATACATTCTTTTGTGTCTTGCCTTTTAAATTTAAAAATATATCCTGAAAAATCACTCTGTATCAGCTCATAGAAAAGATATATTCTTTTTTTTGAAAAGATGTATTCTTGGGGCACCTGTGTGGCTCAGTTAAGTGTCTGCCTTCGGCTCAGGTCATGATCCTGGGATCCTGGGATGGAGCCCCAGTGTCAGGCTCCCTGCTCAGCGGGGGTCTACTTCTCCCTCTCCCTCTGCCACTCCCCCTGCTTGTGCTCTGTCTCTCTCACTCACTGTCTCTCTCAAATAAATAAATAAAATCTTTTAAAAAAGAAAGAGAAAAGATATATTCTTTTTTAAAAAATATTTTATTTATTTTTTAATTTATTTGAGAGACAGAGAGAGCACACTCTAGCGGGGGTATGGAGGTGGGAGGTGGGAAGGGCAGAGAGGGAGGGAGAGGAAGAGGGAAAGAACCCCAACCAGACTTGGAGCTGAGCACGGAGGGTGATGTGGGGCTCAGTCTCAGGATCCTGAGATCACAACTTGAGCTGAAACCAAGAGTCAGACGATTGACAGACTGAGCCACCCAGGGGCCCCTGAGAAGATACATTCTTAATAAATATTTGATAACTGAAATCTGATTGAGTATTATCACTCAGGGACTTAAGTCAATCATGATAATAATAATAATACAGAAGGATGAAATCTAAACATCTTTCATTGGAACTCTGAGGTACATTGCTTATTCTCTGTTCTAGTTCATGAATATTTTTAGGCAGTTAACACTATGGGATAAATTTTAAGGAAAGGGTAGTGTCTCCTAAGCTATGGAGCATCCTTTGCTGATAAAAGCTTTCATTTTAACAAATGAGTTTTACACAATTTGGGTTTCATTATTGTTAAAGATCCTAGGTTCTTTTCTTCAAAAGGTTCAGGCAAATTCTTGAAAATAACTTTCAGCCTGTTATAGATAGTTTTTGGTTTGTGTTTCACTTGCATCTTTGGGATTATCTATTCCTGAGCAGTGAAATCGTCCCTCTCATTGCGAACTCCAGGCTGATCTCAAAACACTTCTTATGGCTGGCTTGCCTACTCTGGGGTCTCTGCAGGCAGAATTGCTTCACAAAAGCCTCTCTACAAAGCAGATCTCCTGGGAAAACTGGATACCACTCACAGTTGGGGTGGTTAAAAAAGTCGTGGGTATAACTTGTATAGAATCTGTTTTGGATGTGCTTGCTTTACTTCAGCTTTTAAAGCGTAAGAGCCAGATCTTACCAGTTGGATGTAAAATATGTGTCAATAAGAGTATACTAATTGATCACTGTTGCTTTCAAAAACCCTTGTACAAAACAAGAAAATGTACCAAAAGTTCTAAAATTACATCTTTAATTAATGTTAGGCAGATAAACACAAACCTTTTTAAAAGATAGTGAAAATCAGGAATGTTTTTCTATCTTGAACATCACTTGGTCAATCACAGGACCTTGCTATTATGTAACATGAGCATTCTATTATGCTTACGTAGTCCAAATCCAATGCTGAAAACTTCCTTTGAGTAGATGTTCATAAACAAATACATGTAGTAGTTTAATAATTATAATCAGGAACAATTTTGCTAATGGTTATTTTATATTGATGGTCAATACAAACTTCTATTTATTTCATGTTTTTTTTTCTAGGATTTTACACTTTGATCCTTAACTTTGCTAGTATAGTTTGACTTCGCATACATTTCGTAGCTAAAATCCATAGTGCTACATTTAAGTTGTACAAATTTGTCCAATTGCAGTCAGGATAAAAATGTTTATTTGATAAGCATTTAAGTCAACCTATAAAGCAGTGGTGTGTGTGTGTGTGTGTGTGTGTGTGTGTTTAGCCAAGAGCATAAAGGTTAATAATAATAAAATCAACATTTATTAAACTCTGCATTAAGTGCTTTATAATCATCTTATATAATCACAGATTTATCCTCAGATGAGCAAGGAGGCTCAGAGAGGTGAGGTAACTTGTCCAAGAAGTTGAACACATATTAACACAGCTCATAAGAGGCTGTACTGAGATTTCAAATGCCTGCAGACAGCTCCCTGAGAGTCCCGGACAGGTGAAGTTGACATATTCTTTAGAAAGGCCATTCTCTACTATGCATGCTCATCACCATTATACAGTTCAAAGGAAAATTGTTTCTCAAAAATGTTTTAATGTAAAGATAGCTGGTTCCAAGGAGCAAGCTGTGGGAGACCTGATCTCAATCAATGTATCATTTAGCTCAATTCGCTGACCAAGCATGGGAGAAGAGGCCAGTGAAATGACCAAGTTTATGAAAAAGCCCACAGACAAAAAGTAGAGGTGATTCTCTTCCATCTTTTTTTAACTAGAAAACTTTTCCAAAGCGAAAAACGAATATATTCCAGGCAGGATGGAATCACTTCCCGCATTACATTACACTTGTTCCTGTTATAGTCACATTACAATAACTACCACAAATTATTCTGGTAGTTGTTCAAGTCATCTCTCTCTTTTATGTTGTGACATTATTTGCTGTGAATAACGAATGGATAGAAAACAGCACTTAGTACGATGTCTGAGACACACACCTAAAAAGACGTCTTCATCAGGCTCGAGCTTGTGCTTAGGGAATGGAAAAATGGATTCAAGAGTTGAGAGCAGGACATTAAGGCAGGTGATAAAGCTATTCAAGGAATATCATGGGCAGCTGGTACAAGTTCTAGGAGTTGGTATCTGTCAGAGTGGTTCAGAAAGGGGTCATAAGTAAGCTGAACAGAGCATGATGTCCGTGAGTTTTGAAACAGGAGGCATCAGACCTAGAATCATTTATTTACTCATTCATTAAGCATTAATTAAGTGCCTTCTATGGGACAACACTATACTATGTGTATTGAATATTAATGACTAAAACATGGCCTCTTCCTCACAATCCAGTGATGGACGCAAAAATCTAAACAATTACAATACAATGGGTTGTATTAGAATATAGGTAAAGAAAAGGTTTTATAAATCCAGCAGAAAAAAAATGACTAAATCATATTGGGAGGTCTTCGCAAGTAAGGTTGCCTGTTCCTTGAAAGGTTAAGGCCAGGTTAAGAGGAAGGTAAAGCATTACAGATACAGGAACAGCTTGTAAAACAGTATTGAGGGATGAAAAGTCATCTTGTATTTAGAGAATGGTAACACTTCTAAGGGATTGGAATGCAGGCTATGTCAGGGAAAGTGAAAAGATAATACAACTGTAGTGAAAACCAGATAGGTGTTTACAAAATACTTTGAATACCATCCCTTAGCTGGTGGGGAGCCACTGAATGTTTTCATCATAGGATTGGCATTTGCTGGACATGCATTTACCATGAAAGTAATGATGTTAAATTTTCAGAGCTCCACATCTGCATGGACCTTTCCAAGACCCTGGGAAGATCCTGAGCAATGTGCCCAAGCCCATTTGTTTTTGCCAAGTTTGAAAAAGAAATACTTTATTTTATGGAGGGCACTCTAAATGGGATAATCTTCAGCCTTCACAAAACCTGGATCTTCCCCTGTCATGACCTATGACTTATGACTCTGACAGTGAGATGGAGGATGGGATGGAGGGGAAGAGGCTGGTAGGAGTCATTGAGAACTGAACTAAGGCAAGTGGAGAGGATCAAGAGAAGGGGCAGGCCCTTAGGAGGTAAAATTAACAGGATATGTGACAGGTTAATAAGGGGTTGGAGTGGATGGAAAGAATTTTTGGAAGACTCAGATTTTTAATGGGTGCCTAAGAGGATGGTGTCACTATAACTGCAAAATGAAATATATATTTGGGAGCTGGAAAGACAGTGAATTACCTTTGGCAGGAAAGAGGATCACGAATGAGGGGTGTTCAACAATGTTAGATATACCGAAAAAAAAATGGAGGGAAATGAGAACTAAGGATTGTCTGTTGAGTTTGGTAATTAGGAAGTTACTGGTTACCTTAGGAGAAAACAAAGGACAGGACCATTGGGTGGTGTGGTGAACTCAGAAGGCAGCAACAAGCAGATTATAGCCCTTCCTATACTTCTCATGACGTTCATGAGTTCAAGGTAGAACAACAGTGGCTTTTGGGGAGTGGGTGAGAGATGAGCTATTGAATGAAAGACAGTCCCAGTCAAGAGGGACCAAGGAGGTGGCCAGGCAGTGAGGAAAGGGATTCAGACACAGGGGAACCAAACAGATTCTAGCAGGGCTTGGGATTTTTGGAATCAGAAGCCGAGTTATTGGGACACAGGCACTGGGAAGACTGGGAATTAGGCTGCATTAATGCTGAAGAATGCCAATATTGCCATAAAATGCCCCAAATCCCCACGGCAAGATAAGGTTGTCTTGAGAGTCCAGGGCGTATCTGAACCAGCAATTATTGGTGAAAAGAGCTCAATGATAGAGCAGGCAAGATGTGGGGGATCAGGGAATCAGGAAGAGCATAACCAGGGGTGCCTGGGTGGCTCAGTCCTTAAGCATCTGCCTTTGGCTCAGATCATGATCCCAGGGTCCTGGGATTGAGCCCTGCATCGGGGTCCCTGCTCAGTGGGAAGCCTACTTCTCCCTCTCCCACTCCCCCTGCTTGTGTTCCCTCTCTCGCTGTGTCTGTCTCTCTCAAATAAATAAATAAAATTAAAACAAAACAAAACAACAAAAAAAGGAAGAGCATAACCAGAAGGAAGAATTTATGGTTGGGTAAGGGATGCGAGGCAGCTCCTCTTGCCTCCAGGCTCTGGAATCTGAAGTCAGCACTTCCTAAACTCAGAGGGGAGATTCAGAAGGGAGATTCAGGCCCATTGCCCTTGTGTTTCTAACAATAGCACTACAGTCTTTTGAGTTTATCACGTGATCACTCTGAAGTTTCAGAGAGGAAAAACTGGAGATTTTGCTATAAAGATTCCTAAGGGGAATCAAGAAAGACATAGTATAGGTCTGGGACTATTCACCAAAGTACTCCTAGCAGCAAAAACCAAAAGAAACACAGCTGGAATCATTTTATGAATTGCAGGGAAATTGTAAGATTGAATTCAGTCAAGATAATTGGTTTTTAAGTATGTCCTTTTCCCTCTCTCCTGTTTGATATTATTAACATGAAGTCTTTCTAAATGTCAATAATTTAAATGTAATTTAATTTTTTTAATGAAATTGTTTAATAATTGGACAATATAAGAATAGCTTTTGAGCAACAGTAGTAGGGGGAGGGTGGTGAGGGCAAGGGGGAGCACTCAGCCTTGGAGGGGAAGGAAGGTGCCTTCCATCTCTCCAGGGTGACTGGTTGATGCCAGGGGAGTCCCTCTGAAAGGTCTTCTGTTTCAAGTTCCCCCAGCTGAATGCAAAGGGATTGCATGCCAAATGCCACTCGGGAAATGTAAAGTGTATTAAAATAGGCAGCAATCCAATAGTATTAGATATGGTTCCTCTGCACACAAAATTCTAGGGTTTTTTTTTTTTAATTTTTATGTGCATCTTTTTTTTAATTTTTTTTTTAATTTTTAAATTTTTTAAATTTTATTATGTTACGTTAGTCACCATACAAAATTCTAGGATTTAAGTAAAGTTGGAATCCGGATAACAGATTGGTGGACTGTCACAGCCTCATAGCCTGGTGCTTAAAGACCCCCACAATTTACTTTTTGCAAAAACACTGAAACATATTCAACTTTGGGTCATATTCTACCTTTTTTCTTTCTTTCTTTTTTTTGAACACAAGTCTGAGTTTATCTATCCTGTAATTTGTAGAGTTAAGCTTTTGGAACCTGGAACCAAGTAGAGGACTTTATATTTATCTCTATTTAATGTTATCTTGTGATTTTGAAATAGGCCATATTTCCAAAGCTGTTCAGGGTTCTTGAATACTATTTTAACCATCCAGTATTACCTGTTTCTCTTAGCTTTGTGCCACTGACACCTTCATCCACATAATTGATTGGAAATATGGAGAAGACAAGGTCGAAGACAAAGCTCTCGAGCCTTAAAGCATTTCCTGTGGGTTGACATGGATCACTTAATGGGGGAAACAGAAGGAACGTCTATCTACCAGGTACCTGCCATTACAAATGATTCTTTGCATGTGTTACCACATTCAACCTTTAATAATAGTAACACAGCTAGCGAGTGCTGGACTTGATTTTTGGTTCTACATCTGTCTAACTCCATGCTCCTACCAGTAACCAAATTGCCTCTAATTACTTGAAGTTCTTTACTTGAATGGTCAGCTTCCTACAAATCTACCAACCTGCCTTTTCATCTGGCCCAGATTTCTTTCTAGACCAGATTTCTGCATCTTGTCTAAGGACACCAGGACAGGCCCTACTAAATATTTGGCTGAAATTCAAATACACTATGTGAGTAGGAGAAAGAGGATAGGGTTTGATTTTTCACAAGATGGCACTTATTTTTTGTTGGTTCCTTTTTGATAAGAAATATATATGACACTTAAACATTACAATAAATAGAAATGTGGTTTTTTTAAAAAAAGATTTTATTTATTTATTTGAAGGTGGGGAGGGGCAGAGGGAGAGGTAAAGAAGATCCCAAGCAGATTCCCTGCTGAGCATGGAGCCCAATGCAGGACTCGATTTCACGACCCTGAGATCATGACCTGAGCTGAAATCAAGAGTCGGTCGCTTAAGGGACTGAGCCACCCAAGCACCCCAAGAAATGTGGTTTTTCATAATTCATGTAGTATCATGTAGCATGCTCTGTAATATTTTCTATAGTTGCATTTTTTTTAGGGTTTGGAAAATTTAGGGGCCTATTATAATGGGGAATTCTGTGACATCTGAGGATATTCCCTTCAATACTCCTGGCCGTGGTAATAACAGAAACGTAATAACAACATTTATTTATTTATTTATTTATTTAAGATTTTATTTATTTATTTGAGAGATAGAGAATGAGAGAGAGAGAACATGAGAGGCGGGAGGGTCAGAGGGAGAAGCAGACTCCCTGCCGAGCAGGGAACCCGATGCGGGACTCGATCCAGACACTCCAGGATCATGACCTGAGCCGAAGGCAGTCGCTTAACCGAGCCACCCAGGCGCCCCGTAATAACAACATTTAAATGCTTGCTCTGAATCAGGCATTGTATAAAATGCTTTACATGTATTAGATATTATCTCACTTATTTTGCACAACAACCCTCTGAAATGCTTCCTATAATTATCTGCATTTTACGGATTAAGAAACAGGTGAAAAAGTTAAGTGAGGTACCTATGAGCTGTAGTTTGAACCCAGAAAGATGATCTCTTCCACTGCCGGTGGCTCTGGTAGTGATTGGGAGGGACTCCTCCAAGGACCTCTTGCATTTCTGTTCATCTTGTGAGCAGAGGAACTGACTGCCATGTTCTGAAGTATCTTTCCCAGAAGTTTATATAATGAATAGCCTTAGGAGGTGTGGTGTATCTCTGTTAGATAGCAAATAAAATGTATAAATGAGAATTTGACTCTCCGTGGACAGTCTAGAAACGTAGTTCTGGTTAAGATTATCTTGAAGCAGGGCTTCCAATTTACGTTTGCAAAATAGAAGGGCACTTTGCTGGGTTGGCTTGGTTGGTGCCCTTAAGGGATGTAGACTCATTTTAATGGATAAAATAAACACAAGGGAAGATCACTCAGTCTGGGTTTGCCATTAATTTAGAGCTTGACATGCATCTATCAACAGCACAAACTACCTAATGTCAAGAGGTACAGGATTTTAGAAGAAGCGCTATTCTGGAATAAATGACCCTTGTTTGGGAAAATCTTAGAAGCTTATTGGAGAAACTATGCTTTTAGTTTATTCAGAAAAAGTGATGATTAGAGAATGTACAAATGGTAATAATTTTACATAAATCAAATGATTCGGGATTACTATACATTTTCAGAGTTTGGGGAGAAAGAATTTGGGTTTTCCAGAAGGAGATTTTAGGAACGTTTACCTAAATTGCATGCAAGAAGCATATACTCAAAAGGTTGAACCCAAAGGTTTTATTCAAACTATTTAAAATTTCAGGCACATATCTCATCTCTCCCTAAATTTTCTGCTTAGCAGCGCAGGCACAGGGCTTACTCAGGGCACTATGTGAAAAAGTAGCCAAAATATGCAGGCTCCCAGGCAGGGTCTGGTCAGTGGCGCATTAGAGCACAGATTTCAAATACGGGTGCATGGATTTCCTTCTTTTTAATTTTGCAATTGGATTAATGGTAACGGATGCAGAGAATGAGGTAGCTGGTTTCAAATAAGAACAATACTGGCGGGGCGCCTGGGTGGCTCCGTTGGTTAAGGACTGCCTTCGGCTCAGGTCATGATCCCAGAGTCCTGGGATGGAGCCCCACATCGGGCTCCCTGCTCAGCGGAGAGCCTGCTTCTCCCTCTCCCTCTGCATGCCACTCTGCCTACTTGTGCTCTCTCTCTGTGTGTCAATAAATAAATACAATCTTAAAAAAAAGAGAGAGAGAGAGAAAAATATTGGCTGCAGCTGGGCCAGTCCTGGGGCATTTACTACAGATTTCCATAGACCAGTGGTTCTCAGACTTTCGTGAGCATCTGAATCCCCTGAAGGGCTAGCTCTTTTAGTCCCACCAGTCGCCCAGGGGAGTGTCAGATTCTTTTGGTCTGGGGTGGAGCTGAGAATCTGCATTTCTAAGAAGTTTCCAAATAACACTGATACTGCTGGTCTGACGACCAGACTTCCAAGATCCACTGCCCTAGACCTGTTCTGTAGGATTAAACAGAGCCTCTGGCCTGGGAGGGAGAGCTTGTTAGAAAGGTAAATATTTAGGCTATTTTCCATATTTGCCTTAGGGAAGATAAGAACTTTTGTTTCCCAGGGGACCCTCCTTCCACTTCCTTCTGGTTTTTGTTTTCTCCTGTATTCCTATTTTACATAAGTTAAAATGTAGCTCCGCCTTACCCCGTAGTGAACTCAGGTACAGCCCTTCCTCCCTGTTTCTCTTGCATCATTTCTTTTTCCTTCAAATGTGAAGCAACACCCACTAATTTTTAGGTGATTTTTCTGGACAAAATAATGCATACTATGCAGCTCTCCTCTGGAGTAGGAAGGAACCAGTTTCCTTTTGCTTTTAGATTTTACCTTTTGAATTTCTGAGTGTTGTACATCATTTAAGGCCAAGACCCTGAGACAGGGAAACTGGAGGGACCCCATGAGAGAAAAAGCTGTTTTTTTTTTTCTTTGCTTCTTACCTGGCTTCTATTCTGCTAGGACCTGCACCCCCACTCCACTCTACATATCCTTCAGAATGCATATAGTGTATGTCCTCCTTTTATGGGACAGAGAGCTAATGATTTCTCTAGAATAGATAACATCTAAGGAAGGACCGGGTGAGAATGACTGGTTGAAGATATCCTAGGCGTATTCCAGACCACCAGTGCTAGATGTGGGGGCGCCAAGACCCCTGGTGTCGGGGAATAAGTGACTGATGATGGACACCTGGACCCTGTCCTTGTTGTGACCAGTTCCTGGGTGCCGGGGAGGGCATGTGCGCCAGACCACAATGGTCAATAAAAACCCCCAGACCCCAAACAAAGATGAGACTCCCTCTTACCCTTTCCAAGTCTCCCGGATGCTCCGTCTGCATCTCTTCCTACGTCTTCAATAAACTGCTTTCACCTCCCACTAGCGCATGTTTGGTTTCCATCTGGCGTGAAGTCAAGGACCCACTTGGTGGTCCTCTGGGACCCCCCTCTGGGTCCTCGGACCCCTCTTGCCTGCATCAACCCCACGTGGATATATCCTTTTAGTAAATGTGCTTTTTATGTAATAATGGTCTTTTATTTGGCTGTAGCACATTTTTCTTGTTCATAGATCCTTTGTCAGTTTACTCATCCCAATTTAACTATATTCATCACATTTATTTGTCATATGCAGTTCAGTATATTGTTAATATAACCAGATTAGTGACCATTGTGGGTCACTAGAATGATAAACTGGGTTTATTCTTTTGGTCAATTGCTAGGTATACAGTGGCTGCCTAGAGTCCTAGGTTGAGATGAATCCTGACTGCACCTGCACTCGGTGGGGAAGAATGCCCTCCTCAGTTAAGTCTACGTCGGGCCTCGTGGGGGAACATGGCTGCAAGTGAGTCCCGCACTAGTGGACTGTGTCTGCTTAACCTTGCTGAGTTTTAATTTCCTAATCTGTAAAATCATAATAAAATGACTACTTCATGGGGTTTTGATAATTAAATGAGTTAATACATGTAAAGAGCCGGGCTCATAAGAGGTACACAATGGAAGAGGCCCTTATAAATGAACTGCTGGCATTTACGATGGGAGACTTGGAAGAACCATTGTCAAAAATATTTGGGGGGGCACCTGGGTGGCTCAGTCGGTTGGGTGTCTGCCTTTAGCTTGGGTCGTGATCCTGGGGTCCTGGGATCGAGCCTCGTGTCGTCGGGCTCCCTGCTCAGCGGGGAGCCTGCTTCTCCCTTTCCTTCTCCCCCTGCTCGTGCTCTGTCTCTCTCTCTCTCACTCTCTCAAATAAATAAATAAAATCTTTAAAAAAAAAATTTGAAGATGGATGAGAGGATGAACATTTTCTGTGTGATAAGTGAATCAGGGCCAAAGGCTAAATACAAAGGGGAATTACACCGAATATAAGGAAGAACCTTCTAAGAAGCAAACCTAGGCAAGCAATGTAATGGGTTTCTGTGTGAGGCAGTGAGTTGCCTAACCCAGAAAGTATTCAAATGATTCCCACTTAGATGGGAGGTTGGAGTCTATGACATCGGAAATTCCTCAAATTCAATTACACTATGAATTCACCCCAGTGACTTTTGGAAAATCACCCTCTCTGTTCCTATTTTACAGTATCCCCAGTGATGACCCATATTCCAAAGGATTTAGATTTCCATAAGGACTCATGGGATTTAAGAGATTACCATCAGGAAAACTCATCACTCCCAGTGTGCAAAAACCAACAAACAAAATGAAAGGACAGCAGATAGCCATTTCTTCTCTTTGTTTTAAATGGAGTAATAGGTGCTTTCCTTACCCAAGGGCTCAAGCACTGAATATACCCATTTAAACAGTCGAAGGTTGACACTACTAACAAGAGGACATTCTGAAAAAGCACATCAGGACATGGCAATTGAGTCTAGCAGCCCCAGGAAGAAGCACATTACTGTGGCTGTATGTTTCTGGTACAGTGATCAGCAGTGAAATGATTAACAGTGTTGGCATTTAAGTGATCATAATTAGGTTTCAAAGTTAACAGCCCATTGAGATAAATAGTGGAAGTTCACACCTCTCTCAGTGCTATTGTTTATCAGACTGTCAAGTTGCAGACTCAAGAAGACAACATTAATGTGGCTTTGGACACTAATTGCCCAGAGCCAAGTTACATCCACCTGGGAGGGTCCTGTGGGTATTTGTTCAACTAAAATGTCAGAGAATATGCAGTGCTGGGATTCAGCATTGCCTAACAGCGCACAAAATTTTACTGATATTTCGATGCATAGAAGGCAAATGATACGGGAATATGTTGTCATGTTGGGTACACAGCTCCTGGCCTAATAGTCCATTTGCCTCAGTTTATCCTCTCAAATGGCAATGAAACTGCTCACTTGGACAAAATGCCTTCTGACAGGGATAAAAAAGTAAATGACTTAAACAACAACAAAGAACTCTTTGCTCCTCTGACTTAGGTTTCATAACTCCTGTTGTTATCCTAAAGGACTTATATGCACATTTGTCAATAGAAGAACATTGCGAGCATAATTAGATTAATTTTAATAGAATTTTGAATTATTTGTTCACAATTAAGTTTACACGCATGATTGCATGCTGCCTGATGCTCAATAAGGGTGGAGATCGTACAGTTTCAGTTTGCAAATTATTGATTTTTTTTCAAAGACATTCAATAATTAAAGGCAGCAAAAATGGAGAAAAAGAACTAAGCTTTAAAAAAGAATATGCTGCAACATTAGAGGAGGGGTTGTCTTTTCATGAAGTTTCTTAAAAGAATGAAGACATCGATGGTTTGTTATTACAATCCACATGAAGTTATTGAACATCACTAAAAACTGACACCATCAAACAAACTGAAGGAAAACTGAATTTTAGGACTCCCATGTCTTACAGTTTACTGAACAGTTTTTCTTTGCTTTGCTTTTTTTTTTTTCCATTCCTTGACCCTTCAGGTTAGAGAATGACGGTGGCATTCTCTTTAATAAGGAATGTGACCTGGGGACCACAGAAAGATGAGGGGCCTCAAGGCGTGAAAGGGCAGGAGAAGAGGAAAAGAGAGGCATCAGAGAAGAATGAATAGGAAACACAGGAGCAAGCACATAGGGGAAAGAATGAAAAGCAGCTGAGGATATAAATAGGTGGGTATCATCAGTTACCTCAGGTGCCATGACCATTGGTTTCTTACATCTCAGTGAGAAACAGATGTCTAGCTTCTGCTTCTCTGAAGGCATTCTGCCTTGGGAAGCTTTTCATGAAAAGAATTATACCAGAAAGAAATGGCTGTAATCATTCTGAAAGAGTAGGAGGTATTTCCATCCCTTACTGTTGAATTTTCCAACTGGCATACCCTGATGCCTAAGGTTCTGAAGCCAAGGAGTAGAGGCTACTTCACAGACCTGTGGATCTGGATGGACTGGAGGGCAGACCCAATTAGTGGAGTTCAGCCTCTAGTGACTGGGGGAAAAAAAATAAAAAATAAAAAAATAAATTTTAAAAAATATTGTGTTTTATTGTCATGTAAATAGGAGTAAACTCCCTGAGGCCAAGCGTTGTGCCTTATTGATTTTAATATCCCCAATATAAGCTCAACACCTGGTACATAGACTTTTTTTTTTTTTGAGAGAGTATGAGAACAGGAAGGGGCAAAGGGAGAAGAAGAGAATCTTTTTTTTTTTTTTAAGATTTTATTTATTTATTTGACAGAGAGAGACACAGTGAGAAAGGGAACACAAGTAGGGGAAGCGGGAGAGGGAGAAGCAGGCTTCCCGCGGAGCAGGGAGCCCATTGCGGGGCTCGATCCCAGGACCCTGGGATCATGACCTGAGCCGAAGGCAGACGCTTAACGACTGAGCCACCCAGGTGCCCCGAAGAAGAGAATCTTAAGCAGGCTCCACGATGTGGGGCTTGATCTCACGACCCTGAGATCATGATCTGAGCCAAAATCAAGAGTTGGATGCTCAACTGACTGAGCCACCCAGGCACCCCCATAGACCTTTTTTTTAAGAGTAAATGCAGAATTTATGGTGGACACTTTAAAACACATTAATTCACATCTTTTGTCAGGGGATATTAAAAGCCACTGGGTCATTATACTAATAATTTTCATATCAACATTAAAAATCATTTATATTTTTCAAAAACCTTCCATTGTACTTTTAGGTTCTGTTGAACCCTATTGAACTTCTTGCAATTTGAATGCACGTCAGTGTCAGGGACAGGAAGAAGATGTACCCATAACATAAACCATGATATGATGGTCAATTTTATGTATTGACTTGGCTAGGCTACAGCCAGTTATTTAACTCAAACACTAATCTGGTGTTGGTGTGAACAGTGTTTCGTAGATGTGACTAAAATCTGTAATCATGTTACTTCAAGTAAGGAAGATTATTTTATATAATCTGGGTGAGCCTGATCCCGTAAAGTGAAAGCTTTAAGAACAGGCTTCCCTGAGAAAGAAGGAACTTCTCCTGTGGATAGCGCCATCAGCGTCCGGCGGGGAGCTCGAGCCTGCCCTTCCTGCCCTCCCCATTCCAAACGTGCCCAGTCAGCCTCCACAAGTGCACACGTCAAAGCCTTCAATAAATCTCTTAAAACCCCCCAGCTTTATTGAGATCTACTTCACATGCCAAATAATTTACATGTTAAATGTGTGTAATTCAACAGTTTTTATATTATTAATTTTTAAAACTGTGTAAAATACATATAACAAAATTTGCTGTTTTAATAATTTTTAAGTGTACGATTCAGTGGCATGAACTGCTTTCACAGTGCTATGCAACCATCATCACTATTTCCGAAGCTTTCTCATCACTGCCAACAGAAACTCTGACCATTAAGCAATTAACTTCTCATTCTCCCCTCCTCCAACTCCTGGTAACACCTAATCTACTTTCTGTCTATGAGTCTGCCTATTCTAGATACCTCATCCGAGTGGAATCATACAACATTTGTCCATTTGTGTCTGGCTTATTTCATTTAGCATAAATTTTCAAAGTTCATCGACATTGTAGTATATTTCAGTACTCCATTCCCTTTCATGGCTGAATACTATTCCATCATGGGGATGCAGCATGTTTTGTTTGTCTAATCATCTTTGGCCGGACACAGGTTGTCCCCATCTTCTAGCTATTGGCATAATACTGCAATGCACATCGGCATACAACTACCTGCTTGACTCCCTGTTTCAATGCGTTTGGGTATATACCTAGGAATGAAATTGCTGGGTTATATGGTCAATAGAGTATATATATTCTATTGGTTTTCCTTCTCTGGTTGAACCCTGGCTGATGCAAAGGCATGCGCTAGGGGAAAGGAGAGAAAGAATCTGACCCATTTGCAGATCTGAAAGTAATCTCTGGTGTATGTGTGCTGTATTTGCTCCAGTTAAAACATTGTTTTAGATACAACATTGTTGATACCGTTGAAGCTCTTACAATCCCATTCTTCACTCTCCCATTCCCTACCCCTCCTCTCGTAGAGTAAGGAACATTCTACAGCTGGTGCATACCATTCTGATCCATGTGTACATATTTTCAATATATGTAAATGAACAAACCGCTGAGCATCGTATTTTGAGTTTTAGAAATTTACATAAATGGCATAATACTTTATCTTTTTTGTAACTTACGTTTTTCACTATTATAATGTATTAAACATCCATACAAATTTATACATGTAAATCTGGCTCATTTATTTTAACTTCTGAATAGTATTCCATTGTAAAAATACATCATTATAGTTCATACACTTCCTATTGATTCTAGTTTTTCACTATTTCAAACAGTGTAGCAATGGATCCTAGGCACGTTTCCTTATAAAAATGTGCAAAAATTTAGGATGTAATTAAAAATGGACATTTTCTCTATCCGTGTCTAATCTGATGTTTATGATATCCATTGGGTTTTTAATTCCAAAGACTGCTGTTTCTGAGAAGTTTTATTGGCTAAAAACTGCTTTGAATCTTGGGTAATTTGAATCTGCTTTTATACGTCGAAGTTGCTGTTTTAAGTTTCCCCCTTTGAGTAAGGGAAAACCTGATAAGTTTGCATGGCACGCAATCCACACACTGTTATGCTTCCTCAATATTTAGCTAGCTTTCCCTTTCTTTCTGCCCACTGCCCTGGAGCAAATGCTGAATTTTAATTTTGTGATGTTATATCTAAATTTTAGCTTTAGCCCGTTCATAGTTATGAATATATAAATTCTCCCCATGCCCACCCCCAAAAAGACACATCAAAACTCAAAACAAGCTTTATGTAAATTTGCTTTCTCAACTTCATGCACCTGAGTTAAATGAGGCTCATAAGAACGGTTGCAATTTGGTTAATGTTTTCCTCCTGACACAGAATTTTAATTTGGAATTGTATTTCTGAAAAGGTGCTACAATTTCGGAGGCTGACAATTTAGGAGGCCATTTAAAATGATGCCTTCTCTATTAAGGAGAGTAGGAGGGCTTCTTCTGGGGTATTAACTAGGCCAAAAGTTCACCAAGGTCAGGGAGCAACAAATGTCCTTGACACTGAAAAGGCCTGTTTGGAAATCTGAGAAGTATTTAGAGCCCTAGTTGTTGTTTTTAATGCTGTTAATGGGTGACAGAATGCTAATTAGTCAGATTAACTAAGTGGCTGAGTCATACTGTAACCCTTCTCAAAAAAGAAGAGCCCATTTTGAGATGCTAAATGAGACCATAAAGGCAGCCAACCATACCATTCTTGAAAGATAAGAGAGTACGATTGAGGCTGTTAACAGAGCAAGTGAATTAAGTTTCGTGAGTGTTGTACATGTGCATGTGTATCTCTATCTACCCGTATACATTAATATACGTATATACGGAGGGGCCAGTTTTCATATGTAACAAGCACTTCGATAAATCTTGCAATAAGCTTAGGTTTCAAAGATATTTAATCAGATCAATTTATTCTTTAAGGGAAACATATTCACAATTTTTATTTGAAATAGAAATTCTAAAACTTAAGAGTTGAGCACTTTTTTCTGAAAATTGTGGGTTTGGAATTTTCAGCAGAGGGGCCAGAATGGTGGAAGCGGGTTCTGAGGCAGGGTCGGGTCTCGGATATGGGCATTTTAGGGTTTGGCCACACTTTCTTGGGAAGGTTATCGTAGCAAGGATTTCTTCAGGAGAATCCAAACTACATCTAATTCCATTTTTACAGCTGTCCCTCCACCTTTTCTCAGGTGCTTCAGTAGTTACCCAAACAAAAGGCCTCTAGCTAGAATTCTTTCTGGAGGTGTCGGGGGCGCAACCCTGAGGTAGTGTTCGTTCTCCACGGTTGGGACTATGTTTCAGTTTCTCCTACTCCCGGCAAGGTAGGAGGGTTAACAGGACCACCAATGCAGAGTCACTGATGCTTCCTTCCTGGAAAAAAGAGATACCCAGGAGAACTTGTGAAAGTGGAGCTGTGAAAGGAAAACCAAGCGAATGAGTGTTCTCAGTGCTCCCTCTGTACTGACAAGCAACACTGAGAAACAAACGTTTTTGCTTAGGATGACCTCCCTATCTCTACACCCTCTTGGGAAAGGAAACGCTTTCATTTTGTCAAAAGCAAGTAAGAGAAGCAAAAATCATGGAGCAGGGACATGCTCGTTTTGATGAGAGCAAGACAGCAGTGTGAGCTGTGGGAGGGCGTCTTACGGAAGGTGAACCAGGAGACAGAGTGTGGTTGGTGAGTGTCACTTCACTGGCCTCCTGATATGGACCTGGTGTGGCCTGGAGCATCCGCAAGTTTCCTCTGACAGGAGCAAAACGAAGGCCTGGAGAGAAGAGGCGCACGCACCCTCACGGATCCAACCGGGGGCTGAAAACAAAACAAAACAGAACAAATTTGGCTGGTGTATTATGTACTTCCTTGTGCCATGGTAAGCCATTTGGATTCTGCCGTAGAGTTCACCGGGGTTTGAAGCCAACATTATTTTGAATAAGGGAGTGATATACTCTGATTTTAGGAAGATCGTTCTAGCAGCCAGCAGAGTAAAAAACCTGCAGCAGGGAGCACCGGGGGAGAGAGACCAGCGCGGAGGGAGTTAATGTCACATAGGTCAGGGGTCTCTGCCCCGCTCCTGCCCGTACTCAAAGGGTGAGGGCCGCCCCAGCAGCACAGACATTCCTGGGCCCTGCCCTATCCGTGGTATCCGCATCTCTGGGGATGGGGTCCAGGAAACTTCTCACATGCCCTCCAGGAGGTTCTTAGGCACATTCAAGTTTGTGGACGCTCCTGGGGAACTGCTGCATTCCTCTCTGGTCACCTGCACGGGTGCCCCTACCCATCCCTGCGTTCCGGCTCCGGAGACTGCGTACTCTTCGGGGTTAACTTTCCATCCTAATGCGGTGAGGGAAGGCTTTTCAGCGATCAGGGTTCCACTTGGAAAACCACAACTTCCAGGGAATAAATCAGACCCCCTGGGAATAGTTTAGTCTCCTGACTTGAGAGGAGTGTTTCATCAGCTTTGATTCATCAGAGGATCTGGCCTGCATAGTAATAATCATCATTTCGATGACAACCAGCATTTGTTTAAGGGGGGATGGATGATGGCAGGCTATGGAGGTCTGAAGTGTTGAGCAGCAATAACTCCTCTCTCTTTGTCTTTGTGGGCTAGGATAACACTAATCATTCTCTTCTCCTTCCCCTCGGGGCTCTGTCTAGGCTGTAAAAAAGCAGACAGCAGCCCGGTGGGGGTGATTTCAAGGGTACTACAAAGACCTGCAGGAAGGCCTAAAATGCCTCCTGTCTGCTAGCGTTCCTCAGGTACTGGTCACCAGGAAATTCTAGTACTTTCTTTTATTATTCAAACCCTAGTTACTTAAAATGTGAATTTCCTCTGAGGGGGTTGTAATTTTAGAGTGCCTTTAGGTGAATTTGAAGAAGACCCCAAAATATGTATGTCTTTACCTTAAAATATACATATACTATAGTACCAACGTTATATATGTTATGCTAATGCACAAATAACAATGAAACCATAAATGTGTATAAATGATACACTTTTAAATAAAATAGTCCAGCTTCATAGATTCCTGCTCTAAAACTGGGAAAATCCACGGATGGGTTCCAAAAATGGTCAGTCAGTCCCGTGAAGTTGTATGCAAAATTGATAAGCACTTTCTGGAGAGGGGTTTTCAACTCAAAGTACATAATCACAGGTAAGGGAAAGGAGGATCTACAAAGAGGATTTTGCATGGGGTAGGGGAGAAAGACACTAGTGAAAGAAATGTTTAATGAGCAGATAATGTAAATTAGACACTGTCTTTGAGACTCTGACTTACCTTCTCTCACTTGACTCCTGCGAGTCTCACTGAGGTAGGCATTACTATCTCTATTTTATAAATAGGCAAACTGTGACTCAGGAAGTTAGATGATTTCCTAAGGTTTAGTCCGCAGGGATGGGATGTATCTGGGATTCGAAGAGAAAGGACAATGGGCACCTGGAGCTAAAGGGCTTTGAACAGAGGGAATTGGGACATCCCAGAGACCCTTCCTGCTGGGTCCCCAAGAAGGAGGAAGCACTGCACTTATCCAAAGCTAACCCCTCTGGTTTTGCCACTGATTCTTCTTCCTCCTGCCTCTTCTGGGACCATCTCTATCAAGTATTCCCTCTCTCTTTTATGCCTTCAGTCTCTCCTCCTGCATAGTGTCCTCCACGCGGCTCACTCTCAACATGGAGGGTCAGCGAGGAGCATGGGATTAAAGCAAAACCAAAACTTCTCTAGGTGATTCTACTGTCCCTGTTGCATTCTCCCCTCCCCAACGACAAACTATTCTCAACCCTCTGCATGTATTCTCTACCCTCTTGCCTGTGAGCAACTTTAGCATTCCCTATTATAAACAACAACAACAACAGTAACGAAACATCGTCTTGAAACTTGACACATTTCTCTTTCTCTCAGTCTCCCTTCCTCGGATTGGATTCCTAATACTTCTAAAGCCCAACCCTATCCCTCTGACTCTGGTGCAGAAACACCATTCAAGTACAAAGCGTATAATAAGACAATGTGTTGTCTGCCTCTTTCTCCCTCAATAGACTGTGAAGAACTGGAGTAGTGCGCTGTTTTGTCTCCCTGAGCCTGACAGAGGGCCAAGAAGGAAGCCTGGTGACACAGGGATGGTGAAGGAATGGCTGCGTTCCGTTGTCTGTAATTGCAAATCGAACTCCATACTTTAGAAGATGAACAGCTATCCTGGTGTGCCCAGAGCAAAGGGGTTTCTCAGGCTTCAGAACTGTTAGTGCTAAAACTGGGCTGCGCTGGTCACCCTATGCCTTAACCTGCTATTACAGACCCAGTGTGATCTGGTCCCCAGAAGCTTTTCCAAGCTCAATTTGCATTACTTCCTCTCAGACATTCTTATGTTTCAGAAAAGAAAAGAAAACAAAACATGTCCTTGTAGTTCCCTGAAGGTGGATCAGTTGCTAGACCTGTGATAAGAATGCAGGGCCTCCACCGAGTAGCATGGGAAGATGGGGTGCTATTTTGAATGTGTTTGGCTCCGTTTGCAGATGGAGGTCATTTAAGCAGAGCTGACCCAAGTTGTACAGAGACAGGTATATTTGGATGAGGTGGAGGAGAGTGTGGGATGGTTAAAAAGCAAGAAAGGAGTCTGGTGTAGTGCTGGGGTTCACTAAGTGTGGTTCTTGAACCAACAACATCAGCATCACCCGGAAAGTTGTTAGAAATGCAAATTCTCAGGCCTGATCCCAGCCCTACTGAATCAGGCATTCTGGGGGTACACCTAGCAATCTGTGGGGTTTGTTTGTTTTTAGAGAGGGAGAGAGGGAGACAGGGGTGGGGGCAGAGGGAGAGAGAGATTCTCAAGCAGGCTCCATGCCCAACGTGGAGCTTAATGTGGGGCTTGAACTCACAACCCTGAGATCATGACCTGAGCCGAAATCAAGAGTCAGCCACTTAATGGACTGAGCCACACAGATGCCCCAGGATCTGTGTTTTAATAAGCCATCCAGGGGATTGTGATGCGTGCATAAGCTTGAGGGCCACCGTCTGGTGACATGGACAGCTGACTAAGACTCAAACAACTTGGAATGTAGTGCAGGCTGTCATTGATTATCAGTGAGACCATGGGGCCTCTGCTTCTCTCTTAACTGAGGGGGTTGGAAGAGGTCATCTCTGAAGTGTCATCCTCTTTATGCAAACTTTTTTGTTGTGAGTACCCACTGATATATTAATGAAACATTCTTTACGAAATGAAGGCCTTCATGAAGATGTGAAGGCCAGGATATAATTCCATTGTGCCACATTTGGGCAGGGCTGGGATTCATTCTCATTATGGTTCCAAGAACCTCTTGGAGCAGAAAGTGGCTGTTCTGTCTCATGTTTGAGGGAATGGAAGTACCTTCTTCCAAAAATCTCTAACTTGCTCTTATTCGCCTATGCAACTACAATCCTTTGTCTTACCTTGTGTCAAAACCCTAATTTAATCAACGATTTGACAGTCTACCCGCTGCATGCCTATTGTTGTGCTGGGCCCTATGCTGGAGGGCTGTTGTGAGCTGACTTACGCCAATAGAATCATCTATAGTAAGCCTTTTGGGGGAAGATATTACAGCCTCTGATAGTAGAAAGTTGGGAGGGTTAAGATCTCAGATTGGGACAACCATGATATCAGGTTTTAATGATTGCAGGGCTCAGATCGAATTCTGCTGCATATACAAACGTTTTCTAGCCAGGAGACACAAAAAGAGTCATATAACCTGTACTATGAGCTTGATAAAGTCCCAGCTCTAGGTTCCTTTGAGTGCGGCAACAGCTCCCTGCATGGATGGTTCACTAGAGGCAAAGAGGCAGTAATTTAGCAGCAGGATTCAGCTAACATTCCAGCCAGATTCAGACAAGGAGAATCCTCTGAGTCAGCAGCTGGACCCAGGACGATTTCTGAATCAAGCCTCAGGCGCTGCTCCTAATTGCACAGGCTATTGGGCTCGCTGGATTCTCACGCCCTGTTCACACATGAGTGGGAATGCCTGTACAATATTTCGGTCGATACACACATCTTGATCACCACTCATTTCACCAATGAGAAATCATTTCTCATATCCATTACTCTAACAAAGAAAGTCTCTGGAGCTGATCGGCCTAGAGCCTCATGTGGAAGGTGAAGTTTCCATTACAGTCTTTCAAATTCTGACCACCCCCAGAATGAGTATTCTCAATTAAGGCACTGGCCTCCCTCCTTGCAGCTAGATAGAGACTACCTAATAAACCCTGTTTATGGGAAAGTATTTTAAAGTAAAAGTAAATCACAGGTAGTATGCCTGGGAAATACAAAGAAAGATGAGAGTACGAATTTCATAATGTATGAAAATGATGCATTGTTAGGTCACAAATTTCTGCTTGGAGGTTGGTAATCTCATATGATTTGTCCTTGATACATTGTGCTATCTCCTTGCTTTGTTTTTTCCTCCATTTTTGCTGAAGTCCTTGAATGCCCCACCCGCATCTCCCCGTAGACACTGACCTTTGTTCTCTGCCTGAGATGGTTCTGTCTCAATCCTTTCCTGGCTAACTGCTAGTCATCCTGCTAATCCTATCTGAGATATCATCCTATACAGGGAGATCTGGACTCCCCAGATGGCCCAGGTTTCCTCCTAGGGCTTCTTCACATCCTCGGCTAACTGCCTTCTGAATGCTGTATTTGTTAATCTTCCATTAACGCCTCTGTCTGGGCCCCTAGCTCGTGAGCTCCCCGAGAGCTGGGGCTGGACCTTCTTAAATGACAGGACAGAGCAGAAGGCAGCAGACAGCACCATGTGCTTGGCATCGTGTGACCTTGAGAAGTTTCCTTGGGAGGGCGATAAGGTTAACCTACGAGAGAATAATGTCCCCAGTGGACAACACAAGGCACATTAGAGTTAGATGCTCTGTGCTGAGATAGTCTGTAAGTGCCATGAGCAGTTAGGGATAGAAAAATGATGGAGGTGAGGCTGATAGAAAGCCAATGAAAGACATTTTAGAGATGGGGATCCGAGCCCCTGTCCTAAGTCTCCCGCTCCTAAGAGATTGTGATTCACCCACTGGGCTCCTGGGGACCAGTCTCTGCGGGATGGTGGGGCTCCGACTGACCTCAGAGCTCTGGGCCTCAGCAGATCTGCGTAAGGGCGACAAACGGAGGGATGAGGGAGGAATGACAATAGCAGTTACAGCAATTAAAATAGAAATGATATCAGCTGGGATCACTCAACCAATTAGCATACAATTTAGTGTAATAAGAAATCAGAGAGAGGGAGAAAGAGAGAGAATGAGAGCAAGAACACATGTGCCTACCAAGAATAAGAGAGGAAGCAAAAGACCGAAACTGCTGGATTTCAACATTGGCGAGCTCTCCCTCATTTGCCAGCAAGAACTGCACCCAAGAAGGAAGATAACTGCTTCTCTGCCATTTTGGAGCCCAGCATATTATCTTTTGGCGATTTTGACATCTTACTTAGGCCTGTGCCAGTCTGATTTTAGGAAGAGTGTACATTATTTACATGAAAACAAATATGAGCATTAGGAGGCATTTTTCCCCTGTGTGCAATTCCTACGAAAGAATTTACATTCTTCTAATTTGCTGCTTTATTGCACCACTTAGTACCCGCCTGAGATGAGCACAATGTCCTCAGTTAGGAAGGTGCTGAGGAAATTTACCCTTTTTGCACTGAATCGCTGGCTCTCCTCCTTGAAGCCACCAAACTCTTACTCACTTGAAATTCCCCTTTCTAAGCATCTCTTTTGTTTTGTAGGTATCAGCTGATCCCCACGTCGAGATGCAGGCTCGGGTAGACGTGTGACTTTGATGTGGCATTCTCCGTGTGATGTGGCAGTATTTCTCCCTGATTGAAAATGGCCTTTGCAATAACAAATGCAGAAGCGTGTGCTTTATTTATGTTGCAATTGATGAATTCTTCTTTAAAATGGGGGTTCTGGATGTATTTTAGCAACACACAAACATGAATACCATATGGTGAGCTGCTTCCTGCGGAGTTCGGATAAACATCGTGAATAGCATTAATGTAAACCACACGGAGTAGCGGTACCCTCCCTCCCCGCTCAGTACACTTCAGACCGAAACTGAACCGGGAAAGTGGCTTAGGAAACCAAGCAGTGAACTCTGGTGTCAGGAGACTGTGGTGTGTTTTCCTCCAGGAGAAGGAAGACAAATTTAGAGTCTTGCTTTAAGCACATAGGAATACTCACATCCGTGCTTTTTGCTTGCTGCATTTAGAGTTTTAGGACTCTGAATGCTCCAAGAGGCAAACTTTGGAGGAAGCTTTTGGTGCGATTGTGGACTTCATTCACTCACAGGTTCTGTTAAAATTGAGAGAAATACAGAAAACCGTTCAAGGTCTTTGAGCCACCACAGGCCCGTGCACAGGCAGCCGTGCCCATCACACTTACCCTGAAAGAGTAACTCACTGGCTCGGGAAGAGTTTTTGTGCTCATTGAGGACGAACTGTAGAGGTGACACTGATCTTCATCAGGATGGAGCAGAGGGCGAAGGAAAGCCACCTGGGTCTCCCATTAATGGAGACTAATCTTTGTAGCTGAGCTTTCTTTTCAAGTAGCAGCAGGGAGCAAAATTCTCTACTGTGTTGTTTTTGCTCAACATTTTATGGATCTAATGTGCCTTGGCCAGATTACTATAATCTATGGGGGCTGTACCCATTACTGAAACCTAGATTTTTCTGAAGTTCAAAGTCTTTTCCATTGGGTTTATTCTTTCCCTGTGTCCGTTTCCTGCTGGGTAAATCCCCCACAGATATAGGGAGATGGGAATAGGACATCCCTTGCCCCCCCACTTGTCTATTCCTCTCTGCCTTCTTATTTATCGAGTCTCTACGACGCGCCAGATGTTGTGTTGCCTGCTTCCCATTGTTCCTGCATGAGCACCATTCTTGCTTTGAATTTCACCTCTTCTGTTGAGTTGCCATAGTTGCCCATGGGGAGGAGGACTTCCATCGTTTTTCTGTTTTTGCCACCTGCTCCCACTTTCCTTTCTCTACACCATGATCTCCCAATGTCTTGATGACATTAAAATCCATGTCATCCAGACTGGCCATGAGTTAACTAATTGTTGATGCTAGGTTGAGGGTATTTGGGGGCTTATGATACCATGTTTCTACTTTCACATAAGCTTGAGATTTTTCATAAGAAAAAGTTAAAATAATCCATGTTGATGACCCTTAGCAAATTGCGGTCTTACAGTTCCTGAATATGATCTTTATCTCCACTTTAGCTACCATGGGCAAGGCCACGTGTTGGACTGACCATTTCTCCCTCAAGACCTGAAATTTCCTTCTCTGAATTCACTTTCCACCTTCCTTTCTCCCGCTCCATTCACTGACTGAATTCATTACTGACCAACATCCAGATCTCACATCCCTTTCACACACTCAGTTCTCAAAATCCATTTGTTTTCGTTATGGCTTTAGTTAAGTTCCTGCCTGGCCTAGGTCCCTTGGATTGGCCAACGAAATGATTCTCGTATCAGCATACTTAATTCCCTACCCACCTGTGTTTATATGGTACCTGTTCTTCCAATCTTCATCCCATGGAAGCCCCACTACACATTTTTTTCCTGTTTACTTGTATAGCAAACAGACCCGAGGGCACATTACCTGAGTACAGTCTATATGCCAGAAAATTACAAATATTCCTTCAGGGAATATCTTATGAGCTGTCATCATTCTTTTATTTTAACTCACATCCTAGCCACCTAGAGCAGCACGGTCCACTAGAACTTTCTATGGTGATTGAAATGTTCTATGAATCTCTACTGTTCAAAATGGTAGTCACAAGCCACATGTGCTGTGGAGCCCTTGAAAGGTGACTAGTGAGCCTGAGAAAACTGAACTTTAATCTTATTACATTTTCATTGATTTGAATTTAAATAGCCACTTGTGGCTAGTGGCTACCAAGCTGGACAGCGCAGCTTTAGAGCTTTGGGGCATTGCCCTAATTTCATCATTGTTATTACTACCTGGAGACTCTTCCTGCCAAAGTGGTATGTTTCCTTCTCTCCATGAGGCCAGCCCTTCTGTATCGTGAATATTTTCTCTTTGTCATCCCTTTGTTGTTGTCTTTGTGGTAGACTGACTTGACGCTGGGCACAAAGATGGAAGAGTCTGGGTTGTTTGCCCTCGCTTAACCCTCTCCTTCTGCCAGGCCATCTTTGATGCTTTATTTCAGCACCACATGCCTGGAATTCCATCATTTATTTCCTGAACCCCTGCAGTGGCCTCTGGCCAGTTTCCTTGCTGCCATTTTTGCTCCCCTACAGCCCATTCTTCACCCAACAGATAGAAGGAATGCATTAAAATGAAATTCAGAATTCCTCTTCTCCTCTCTTGCCGTTTCAGGGACATTACAAGTGCTTAAGCCCAGGAGGTTCCTCTTCTGCTTTTTGCAGAGCTAGCTTCTTATCCTTCAACTCTCAGCTTAAATGACACCTTCTTAGAGAGGTTGTCTCTGACCACGCTAAAGAACATCCTCATTTCACTGTCTCTGCTTTTTTTTTTTTTTGGTTTGCCCTGTTTGTTTGTTTGTTTTTTCCCTCTGTAGCATTTGTTACTATTTTATGTGTTTCTCCTCTCCTATAGAATGTCCAAGATGTCAGGTTTTTGCTCCCTCTTCATTAGATTTCTAGTATTTAGCATGTAATAGACACTCATCAAGAATTGTCAGATGAATTATTGAATCATTGACATTTTCCCTCTCAGAGAGCATGATGGGCTAGCCTCTTCCTTCACAAAGTCTGGTCGATGGACCAGCAGCATGGCACCACCTGGAATTTTGTTAGGAAGGAAAAATTTTGTTGAAAATGCAGACCTACTATATTCAAGTATGAAAACACAGACCTACTATATCCGAGCAGCCCTGCTTTAGTAGACTGGCTGAGAGAAAGAGTGGGCACCTCTGTGAGCATCCTCTGTGTTCGACCCAGTAAGGGTTGTCTCTCTAAGCAAAGAGAATAAGAATTTCTCTCCAACAACAGAAATGTACAGTCTACTGACCATTCCCTGGAAGTGGGGCTACAGTTTTCATGTCTAAGTGTGTTTGCCAGTCACATGGGCTCATCTGAGCTGGGACTGTAGGAGTGCTGATGAGGGAACCATGGGTTTAAGTCCTGACTTATTATTTACTGGCTGTAATTATTATTTGGCACATTACTACCTCTCTGTGTCTATTTGACAGGGGCATTAAAAATATAGCCAGGTGGCGCATCCAGGCTATGGAATATTATTCAGCACTAAAAAGAAACAAGCTGTCAATCCATGAAAAAGCATGGAGGAAACTTAAACGCACATTACTAAGTGAAAGAAGCCAATCTGGAAAGACTACATATCATAGGATTCCAACTAAATAACATTCTGGAAAAGGCCACACTATGGAGATAGTAAAAAGATCCATGGTTATTAAGGTTGGGGTGGAGGCAAGGAATGAATAGGTGGAGCAGAGAGGATTTTTAGGGCAATTAAAATTCTCTGTATGATGCCATGACGGGTACATGTCATTTGTCCAAATGCACAAACTACACAACACTAAGAGGGAACCATAATGTAAGCTATGGACTTTGAGTGATGATGATGTGTCAGTGTGGGTTCATCAGTTGTAACAAATGTACCACTCTGGTGAGGGGTGTTGATAATGGGAGAGGCTCTGTGTGTTTGTTGGCGGGGCGGGGGTGGGCAGTGTGAGGGCAGGGGATATAGGGGAAATTTATGTGCCTTCCCCTGAATTTTCCTGCGAATCTAAAACTGCTCTAAAAAATAAAGTTTGAATAAAAAACAAACAAGTATGGGCGCCTGGGTGGCTCAGTCGTTAAGCGTCTGCCTTCGGCTCAGGTCATGATCCCAGGGTCCTGGGATTGAGTCCCACATTGGGCTCCCTGCTCCGCAGGAAGCCTGCTTCTCCCTCTCCCACTCCCCCTGCTTGTGTTCCCTCTCTCGCTGTGTCTCTCTCTGTCAAAAAATAAAACTTTAAACAAACAAACAAGCAAACATAGCCAGCATTTATGGAGTGCTTACAATGAACCAGGCACTACACTAAATGCTTTACTTGAATTCATACTTCATACTCACAGAGCCCTATTAGATCCCTTTCTGTGATCCTATGTTGTAGACAGAGATTTGGGGTTTACAGATGCTGAGAATTTTGCACTAGGTCACGTGGTCGGTGGACTGCTAAGCCGGAATTCTAACCTAGGACTACCTGCCTGGTCCCCTGGTGCTCTGCAGCTCTTGGATGATAGCGCTTGGGGTTCTTGTGATAGCCCAGTGAAATAAAACAGTGCTGATAAATGATTAAGCTCTGTGTAAATGCTAGTGAACATAATTTGGAGCGGGACAAATAGCAAGTCCCCCAGCATATGACCATCTTGCACATATGGTCCCAGACAGGGAGCGGATCCCTGCCTGCTGGTGTCCATGGACCTCAGCCCCTCCCGGGGAGGTGCAGTGCAATGACTGTGGGGATGGTAGCCCTCTCCCCGCACTAGGGAGAAGATCTAGATGAGAAGCAATGGGAGAACTGCTGTCCTCCAGGTCCTGCACACAAGCTCGAGATTGGACCCGTGCAGGATTCTGGCTGCTCTCAATCTGCCCCTTATAAATGGAAGGAGAGAAACCGGTACTCAGGCCCCTACAACCAAGGTCTCAAATGCTCACTGTGTGTGTATTCTATGCACTTCTGTCATCTCTGCAAGTAGCACAAGATCAAAAATGTATCCCCTTTTCACACCTGGGGAAACAGAAGTAGAAAGAGGTAAAATCGTTTGCCTGAGGTCATGGACTTCATCATTGCTAAGAGCAAGGACCAGGCATTCAAACATTTCTTTACTCCAAATTCAGAATTTTATCTAGTAGATGATTCTGCAAAAGAAAAAAAAAGCTGGTGTTTCAGTTCTTTTATGCTAAGCTCCATTTCAGCGTTTCTTCTGATGTATGGCCCAAATTCTGCTTCAGTGGGTCTTGTTCAAAACTCATTTCTTTGGTGAACCAGCCTCTAATCTCATATGACCACGGGCTCTCCTTAGACTGAAGCTCCCGGACATGGTCTTTGAAAAATGACATCATAATCCTAAAAAGAAATGAAGGAAATTGAAACCAATCTTCGCGACACACTATTTTTATTTGGTTGCTTGTGCTATTTAGATGAAGAGGGTACTGGATAGGGACTATATCTTTTCCATGTTTTATACCATGCTTAATAAGTTCTCAGAATATAATAAATGTTTCACAGGCCAATGAAAAATTCCAAAGCACATAACCTACTGGGAGGTTATAAAACTATTCATGGCTGACACTGATGAGAAGATCAGAGTTTTTACCCTACAGGGAGAAGACACTGTGACACCCAGAGAAGCCAGGACTTATTCTTGGGAAAACCAGATGTATAGAGTATTTCAGTGCAACCTGTTTTCAGAAGGAATGTTAATAAGCATATACAAATGTATGTAATAACAATGTACTAATTTATGTCATCCTATGATCAAACTATAGTGGGTGCTGGTTGTTTATCATGTGATGCACTGATTTTAATATGGATTTTAAAAGAGGACCTTTAAAATGCTATATTGCTGATTAAATGAGATTATATATGTAGAAGACAGCGTATGTATATTAACTATTCTATAGATCTAAATTATTATTCCTAATGATGGAATCATTTCAGTTGTCTGAATAAGTGAGTGAGCTTTGTGAAATTATTGGGAAATAAATGTGTGAAGCTGTTGGACAAATACAATTTGAAATGGAACCATCCACACTGTGTGAGAGTTACATGGGGTGTTGGAGATAAGGTTACCTGGAAAAAGAGGTAGGAGAAAAGATGATCTGGAATAAGAGGGAGGAGAAAGCACTTTAGTAATGTACATAGATGTTGAGAGCCACCATTTTTGAACATTTTCTTCTTGAATTTATCTGTTGTAATGTCCTGGTATCGATATTCATTGCAAATGAAACTTTTTACTAATGTGTGTGTGTGTGTGTGTGTGTGTTACTGGAAGGCTTGGTACTTACGTATACTGAAACAGTTTAAGCACAACTATGGTAGAAAGTCAATATACAGAAAGTTTGAGGTCAGCGAAGGAGTGGGCACCTGGAACCCCTGTGAGGCAGAGGCGATGAGGGACTCAAGTCCAAGTCAGTGGTCAAGGCTGGTCGGAGCTGGGTGGCAGCAGAGTGACCTGCAGTAGGATGTGTCCTCAAACAAGAATGGGGCAGGAAGATGGGATGTCAAAGTCTTGTGAAAGAGATTGCTAAGTAAATATAAAGTGCCAAGTGCTATGATAAGGATGATGTGTTTTGAGTATCTACCAGGTGTCACGTATATATTTTACAATGCAATTACATGTACCAAACATTTTATCTTTTTTTTTTAAAGATTTATTTATTTATTTTAGAGAGAGAGAGAGAGAGAGAAAGCAAGCATGAGTGGGAGGGGCAGAGGGAGAGGGCAAGAGCATCTTCAGCAGATTCCGTGTTGAGCGGGGAGGCCTACTCAGGGCTCAATCTCACGACCTGAGATCATGACCCCAGCCGAAACCAAGAGTCAGATGCTTAACCGGCTAAGCCACCCAGGCGACCCCTTATTTTTCTTTTTAAAGGGAATGTTTCCATTACGTTGCTAGACCTCACAGTCTGCATTATGTAAAACATGCATTAATACAATTCGCTGCAGGGGCGCCTGGGTAGCTCAGTCGGTTAAGCGGCTCCCTTTGGCTCAGGTCATGATTTTGGTGTCCTGGGATGGAGCCCCGTGTTGTGCTCTGTGCTCAGTTGTGAGCCTGCTTCTCCCTCTCCTTCTGTTCCTCCCCCCTCATGCTCACTCTCTCTCTCTCTCTCTCAAATAAATAAATAAAATTTAAAAATAAATACGTGGGGCGCCTGGGTGGCTCAGTTGTTAAGCGTCTGCCTTCGGCTCAGGTCATGATCCCAGGGTCCTGGGATGGAGCCCCGCATCGGGCTCCCTGCTCCGCGGGAAACTGGCTTCTCCCTCTCCCACTCCCCCTGCTTGTGTTCCTGCTCTCGCTGTCTCTCTTTCTGTCAAATAAATAAATAAAATTCACTACAGCTGGAAATTCAATGTTAGACCCTTTTGGATGGTAAAAGAAGGTTGGACGAAAACTTGCAGATTTGTATCAGTCTATTGCTTAGAATCTACTGTCAGTTTACTTTCCCAAAGTAATTCACATGCTAAGGAAAAGCAGATTAATGAAAATTCAGGTTCAACTATATCATCAGTAGACTGGATGACTAAGATGAGAGGCTGACCCAAAACAAGGGCAAAAATTTCCAATGAGATTCTGTTTATTATGTAATTTACAATGAGTAAGAGGAGCAGAATTCTTTCTGGGGTGTTTTTATTTGGAGACCCAGAGCAGGAGGATGGGAGATTGTTAATATTTTTCCTGTAGAAGAGCTCCCGTCCCACCAAACACAGAAAAGATTGGTCATATAACAACTTTCTTTCTTTCTTTCGTTTTCTTTCTTTCTTTCGTTTTCTTTCTTTCCTTCGTTTTCTTTCTTTCCTTTCTTTCTTTCTTTCCTTCTTTCTTTCTTTCTTTCTTTCTTTCTTTCTTTCTTTCTTTCTTTCTTTCTTTCTTTCGTTCTTTCTTTCACATGTCTTATGAGTAAGCACAATGCTATGCTCTACAGGAAACAGTGGAAGTTAATGCTGAGATTACCAAAATGGTGAAGAAATTGGTTTTATTTTGTAGTCATGATGACTGAAAGAATGCTCTTTGCCCTGACTCTGCTTACACTTTCTTCTTTCAGATTCAGTCTCTTTTCTGAACTTAGTACTCCTTCTTGTTTCTCTCCTGCCCTTCCTCCCTTTCTTTTTCCTCCTGTTGCAGCTCTGCCTGACGTCCACTTTCATGCTCTCTCAACCTCTTAGCTTCTTGGGGGAAGTAGGACGAGAGGTTTTAAACTTCTCTTGGCAGAAAGAAGCATGCTTTCTGAGCACCCTTTCCCACGCTTTGACTTAGCAGCTGACTGGGGGCTTGTTTTAATATTTTTCACAACCATTGTCATGCAGGTTACACCACTGCATTGCTTCACCAAGTTGGGTTCTGACCAAAGAGATATATTTTAAAAATGGGTATGATAAGACCTACCCTGGCTAAACAGTTTAGCACCAGACTAGTTTATGTAACACATATCTTACTGCTATATACAAAGGTCTAAATTACATGGTAAGATAATTAGAGATTAAAAATTGTGACTTCAAGATAATATGTGCAAAATAAAGTGGAGTAAAAGCGTGATTCACTTGAGAGCAGGATTACACCATTACCAGAAAAATTAAATTCTAAACATTGAGATTCAGTTTTCCCTGGTGAGGTTCATCCTAAGTGCACTTGTTTCTCTTTCAGTCGATTTCTCCTCTCTCCTGTTCAGCGTCCTCTGAGAAATTACTGTCTTCAGGTAGTTTGCTAGCAGGGCCATTGGCACTCCAAGCCGGAAGTCAAAGTCAAGTGTAGAAATTGGATTGTCAAAGATGGGGCTTGTGGGTGGTCTCCCAAATTCTCCTCCTATGTTCTTTCTAGTGCATCATGTGGTCTATAATGTATACTTTGTTTGGAATATAATAAAAAAACTTTAGGCTTCGCCACAGGTACAAGTATGCACCCACACATGGACAACAATCTTTTATATACAAATGCACATAGTCATTACTTCAGGGTACACACATGCTTACCTTTCTGATTTTTTCACACACACACACACACACACACACACACACACACGTCTCTTACCAGGCTTCCCTGTATAGGGGCTTGATTGAATTAGGCAAGGAAGGACAGAAGGTCCCAGGTAATCATAAACACTACTTTCAAGACATGGGCAACCCACTTACTATTAATTAGGATTGACAGCAATTATTCAACTATTGGGTTAACTCCCCAAATGAAAATACCTTATATGTTTTCACATTTGCAGATTAATTATTTCATTAATGAATTCTTTTTATTGGCTTAATATGCACCAACATAACAGAGCCCAACAATTCTCTCAGACTATAAAGGGGTACTAATTTTGTAACACCTATAATGCATATTTCCCATTCTAGTTATACCTTACTTTTGTTGGTGTGAAAATTAGTTTATATTTCCTGAGCACAAATACTGCTTAAAATTGGAGGAAGGTGGGACTCCTGGGTGGCTCAGTCATTAAGCGTCTGCCTTCGGCTCAGGTCATGGTCCCAGGCTCCTGGGATCGAGCCCCGCATCAGGCTCCCTGCTCCACGGGAAGCTTGCTTCTCCCTCTCCTCTCCCACTCCCCGTGTTTGTGTTCCCTCTCTCGCCGTGTCTCTCTCTCTGTCAAATAAATAAATAAAATCTTTAAAAAATAAAAAAAAAATTGGAGGAAGGTGGTCCAGGATTAATGGGAAAATGAAGTGGATACAAAATTTGCCTCGGACAGAAATTTCCGCTTTTTGTGATGGTGGGAAAGGTACTAAGGAGGACTATGGGGAACATTGATAACTTATTTTTTTTTTTTGTTACAAAACATGAACCTATTTATCTGATTTCTTAATTATAGGAACATTAACTTATTTTTCAACAATTTATTTTTTATTACAAAAGTAGCACATACCGTATAGAAAAGAAATACAAATAAGCACATCTAAAAATTCACCTCAGTTAAAAATGCACTGGAATTAGATCTGCAGTGAAGGGTTTGTACCACGTATTAAGAGTAGTTATCCCAGTGGGGGGATTGTTAGTATGGTAATTTCATTTTTATGGTTCCTTTGGAGAGAACCAGAAAGTTGCTTTGAAAAAGTGTTGAATTAGACCTGTGTGGGAGATAACTAGAAAATACCTTTAAAAGACGAAACAAAACAAAACAAAAAACTATGAAAAACCCAGAAATGGAGCACTTGGATCCTGTCCCAAGTTCTTTAAGCTTTTTTTGCCTTAAAGAAGCGACCTGGCGATGGTGGACAGCGCAGTCTGGGTGCATTCAGCCACACCTGGATCTCTACCAGGGCGTGACGCTCAAAGAACAGACTGTGACGCTAGGACCACAGATTATCAAACAAATGGACAGGTGTATATTTTAAGTCACGATAAAATCTTTAAGGTATTTTTTGTATTTTTCCTTCTTTTTTTTTAAACTTCAGGGACACCTGGGTGCCTCAGTCGTTGGGCGTCTGCCTCGGCTCAGGCCATGATCCCAGGGTCCTGGGATCCAGCCCCGAATTGGGCTCCCTGCTCCACGGGAAGCCTGCTTCTCCCTCTCCCACTCCCCCTACTTGTGTTCCCTCTCTCGCTGTGTCTTTCTCTGTCAAATCAATCAAACAATCAATCAATCTTAAAAAAAAAACAAAAAAAACTTCAATTGACTTTTGCAACAACTCATCCAAAACTTTCCACTTTTTATTCTATCCAATGGTAAAAAATGCAATCTAATCAACTCCAGGCAGACTTCTCACTCTGGTTTTCTTACACTTTCAGATTTTTGTCAATTAGATGTTTTACGGTGAGATCATTGTAGACTTACCTGGAGTTGTAAGAAATAATGCGGAGAGATCCCGTGTACCCTTCACCCAGTTTCTCACCAATGGTAACATCTGGAAAAAGTATGGTAGGAAATCACAACCAAGATACTGACAATGATATAGTCAGGATGTAGAACATTTCTTCACCGCAAGGACTTCTCACGGTGTCGCTTTTTCTCCTGCCCCCACCTCTACCTTAACCCCTGACAACCACTCATCTATTCTCTATTCTTTAATTTTGTCATTTTAAGAATGTTATATAAATAGATTCACATAGTAGGTGATCTTTTGTGATGGCGTTATTCCTCAGCCTAAACCAGTGGTGATTTACCCAGGTTGTCCCATGTATCAATAGTTCATTCCTTCTTATTGATTCCATGTCATGGATGTACCACGGTTTATTTAACATTACCTTCTGTGAGGCATTTTGGGTATTTCTAGAACTGGGTTATGCATAAAGGTGCTATAAAGATCAAATTTTGAAAAAACAAAAATAACAACAAAAGTTAACTTTCACTGAATGCCTAATATATTCTAGGCAGTGTTCTAGGAGCTTAACATGTAGCTGACCTGATGTTTTGGTTTGCTTGCTACACTTGCAGTGGTAAAACTGTAAAGATCCCAGGGCAACTGGGACGGTTGGTCACCCTGTCACATCATTAACTCCAAACAATCTGTAGAGTAATTTACAGCCATTAAATAATAAAACATTGGGACTTATGAAAATATTGTCCTCAAATAGTAAGAGTACTGAAAAAAGTTCATTAGTTGTCCTAAGTACCGCTGAGTCCCCAGGTCTTCAATAAATTCCTTTGAGGGCAGCAAGTTCTTTAAAGGTGGTATTTAAATGACAAAATCTGTGTTTTCTCAAACTGGACAATAGGCCAAGATTACAGAGCACTATATTTACTTCTTTACTTGGGAATAGTTGCTATTTGTTGAGGTTTCTCAGGCTATTACATACATTATCTCATTTAATTCTGAAAACAAACTTTTGGAGTAGAAATTACTATTCTCACTTATAGATGAAGAAATTGAGGCTCAAGAGAGTAAAATAATGTACTTCAAGTCACAAATAAGTGATGAGGCAATGAACTGTGCCCCTTTCTGAGGCTACATAAAGCTGTCTCTCAAATAGTAGAGAGATCTGATGTGAGGAGAATGTGTCTAATACATATACGCCAGGGGCTCTCCAACCAGAGTCCCACCTTCAGGCTTCCCAGGTTAAGGGAAGGTGTTGATTACTCTCTGTGGTCCCTAACTCAATGGTGGTGTGCATTAGATTCTCCACAGAATGCTCTTGCTTTCTGCTCTGGAAGCAGTGTTTTTATAGCAGGCATGGTAGCTTGGGGTAGGAGGTAAGGATCTCAGCTTCTACTCAATTAGATGACTCCAATTTCCATGAATGTCTGAGGGGAGATGAAATGTCTCAGCACCCTCTTGCCTACAAATTCCCTTTGAAGATCTCCCTCTAATTAATTTACAGTCTTTGTTTTCAGAAGTGCTTGAAGGTTATAGTCACTGGATCAGTAAGGCTCCTTCTGAGCAAGTCACATATAGATATGACACGTATAGATATGACAGTCACATATAGAAAATGTGGTGCAGTAGCCATGAAAATGAGCCACTCGGATCCTCTGCTGTAAGGAGGGTACTTGACGGACAGTCCCAGCTGCAGTGCTCTGAATCTATCACTGCATTTCTGCCAGGACCACACTTCCCACAGATTGCTTCCAGCCAATGACTGAGTGTGTCAGGGATGCTAAGACAGGCTTGTTCCTACCAAATGGAGAACTTTTCTGAAGAGTGATTTTTGCCTCCAGAAATTCCCATTGGTCTTCTTCAAACCTTAGACCATTGCTGTAGGCTGAGAATCTCCCTGCCCAACCTTCCTTTCTTCCCTCTCTCCTTCACTGGGGTCAGACCCGAATTGCATTCTCAAGGTTCCTGTCTCCATTGGTGCCCTCCCCTTTTCCCTAATGGGCATTTTCCTCAATATATCTCTCTCACGTCTACACCTGTCTTGGTGTTTGCTTCTTAGAGAACCTAAACTAACACATATTTGCAGTTAATACCTACTGTCTTCAGTTTTGAGGACTTAGCCCAAATTTTCATTTGAAACAACAGAAAAAAAAAAATCCATGTAATATCATGCCACATACGCCATGGGTTCAAATTCTAGAATATTTGATTTACTGTCAGGTATCTGAAACTCAAACTTTTTTTGGAGGGGGGAGGGGTAGATTTGAATCAACAGAATATTTGAAGAGAATCATTTTAGTATAAATTCTTGGGATAATTTCCCAGGTTTCTAGCTCAGTTTACTTGTATAAATGGAAACCCAACCATAAAGGAAACAGAACAGAAATAGAAGAGGTTTGATTTGGGACCCTGAGGCCAGTTACGTGCCTCCTAAATTTCTCTCTTTCTCTTACTAATGATAGTCTTGAATACAACCCTTCATCTCTCTGTATTATGCTTCCTTCATCTGAAAATGTAAAATTAGTTCATTACACCCAAGAAAATGTATGATTATTCCCATTTTGCAGATGATAAAATTAAGGCTGAGAGAGATGAATTTAACTTGCCCGAGTTAACCTAGCTAGGAAAAAACAGAATCAAGATTTGGATAGGAGGGTGAGTGGTTACACCTTTGTTCTTTTCATCTAGTTAAAACTGTGTCCAGTGATCTTTAAGGTGTTTCCAATTATTAACTTTATGGATTTATACACTTAAAATTAAAAGATAACACTTTGTCTAAATTCATATTTTAACTGTGCATGGGTTTTGTGTTAGCAAACAGCACTACCTTATTGGGCGATTTTGGTTTATTTTTCATTGGCTGCTTTACTGAGCCTCATCAAATGTATTTGCTTTGCAGAGCTGCAGTGGATTAATTCTGAATAAGTAATTTGGAAATGTTTTTATTCATTTCTGTGGAAACCATCTATTTGGATTTTCATATATCAAGATCATAGAGATTTGTCCCAGTCCAATTGCAATCTTAGTTACAGCAGTGCCGGCTTACATATTAAGGGCATAGTTTTGCTCTGATGGCTCTTCAGAAATCTGTAATTGGTGTGGAACACTGACACTAACAGAATGTGTCTTATGAGGTCCTATGAGTTAGGCTTCTGCAGATTAATGGAATCTTTCTTGATGGAACAAGCCCTTTGGAATTTATTAACACTATCTGCCTCTCCCATTAACTACTCACTTCTCACACAATTCATTTGGTCTGCCCCTCCTGGTGTTTTGGAGTCAAACTTGAATTTGAGAATCTAACTGATATCCGAGGTAATACATATCAGACTTATTCCTTGACTTTTTACCCCCAAACAGAGCTTTTTTTTTTTTTTTTGGTTTTGTTTCCATTTGGGGATGAATAATACTTCTTTATATATTTCCTTCCTATAGAACAAGATTCTTTTTATTCTCAGAATATGTCATCCCGCCTTTATCATTATTTTATGCCCTCCGCCTCCACCCCCAGTTTTAGGATTTTTGGGGGGACATTGTAACTTTTTTGTCCTAAACATTACTGAGATGGCTGTGTTTGTGTGTAGGCACATGTTGGGGGACATGCAGTGCAGACCTCCTGGAGCCTAGGAACCACGTTTAAAGAAAAAATGCTGTGGGGATGGTCTAAAGATCTAAGAGTATGTTAGAAATTTAAGCCACAGATATAAATTCTGGGAGAGCTTATGATAAATATCCAAGATCACCTTACTCGCCCTCTCTCCCTGTTTATCGATCATCTATCTTTTTTCTGTCTCTTTCTTTTTTCCTTTTTTCTTTCATATTAAATATTTTTTTTGTACAAAATCATTTCTTAAAACACTGATTAGTTACAACTGATATGTAATATGTAAAACAGCATCTAATATGCCAAATATCACCAACCCAGAGGTGCTAAGCTTGCCCATTTTGGTGAACTTTAACAATTCTGCTTATGTTTATATTATACCTAGTGGTATTACAGCTACATCAGCTTTCTTTTGGCATATTCTTACATTTAAATTTTGTCTCCTGTAAGCATCATATAATGAGTTTTTAAAAACCAGTCTGACAATCTTATTCTTTTATTTAGAATATTTAGTCCATTTATCTTTAATGAAATCACTGATATATTTGGTTTTATATCTCCCATCTTATTATTTGCTTTTTATTCGGTCTGCTTTGTATCCTCTTTTCTCTCCTTTCTTGTTTTTTCTTGAATTATTTTCATTATACCATTTTTCTCCTATTCATTTGTTAATTTTACATTTTTTATTATTCTTTTGATGGTTAACCCAGAGACCACAACACGTCTCCTTGACTTATTACAAATTATTTTACCTCTTCCCTAATACTGCTAGAAACTTAGAACATTTGAACTCTGTTTACCACTCCTTCTTGTCTTTTGAATTATTCTTGTTATAGAATTTAGTTATCTATATATTTTAAATTTCACAAGAATTTGCAATTATTTTGTATGGTCAATATTCATTTATAGTTTACCACATATTTACCCACATATATATATATATATATATATATGGATATATATACACTTTTCATATATATATATATTTATATATATATATATATTTATATATATATATATGTATACACACAGATATATACAGATTCTCTGCCTGGGCCAAGGCTGATCAGCATATATATATATACGTTCACTGTGGCAACTAACAAAAAGTGAATAAGTTAATTTTTAAAAATATTTTGCAAGGCATCAGAGAACACTAAAAGCAATTGTGACTAAATGAACTAAAGTTCCAAAGAAGGGAACAGTGTTCTGAAGTGAGCTGATGATGGCCGGTAATTTTTTTCTCTGGGGACATTTTCAAGTCCTGGCCACAAGTTGATCAGCCTTGGCCCAGGCAGAGAATCTGTGCTGTGGGAAAGAAAAACCAGCAAATTTTAGCGTCATACAGAACTGGAGTGACAAAATGAAAACTTGAGGAATCCTAAACACACAACCAGTTTTCCCTGAAGGGAAACATTTGGAATTCTGGTGTTGTTCAGGAGAATGGGGTACTAGGCTGAAAACTTCTAGAAGGCAGGAAAAAGTTCCCACAATCTCACAGTGCTTAGGAATTAAATATTTGCCAGGTAAAGAGAACTGTTTCAAATATATGAATCCTCATTCCCTTAAGACATTTGTGAATTTTAAAGTTATACAGGTTAGGAAGATAAAAAATTAAACTGAAAGCCACTGGAGGGAAGAGCTGAATCTTCTTCAGACTTCAGGCTCAAGATACAAAGACCAGACTTTCAGCAAAGAGCTTGGGTTAGACTGCCCTAGGAATAGGAACAAACCAAGGGTAGACTAAGAAATCCTGAAATGAGCCCCAGCCAAGCTCAATCCCTTAATGAATTGAGATAATTACCTCCTCACTCTATCTGAATAACAGAGTTAGGAGGAAACTTTCCCTAATGGAAGATAAAATTATATTGAGCCACTACAGTTCTTTTATACACAAAACCATGCATACGGTTAAAAATTACTAGACAGGAGAAAAAATACAAGACCATATGACCTATAATCAACAAGAAAAAGAGAAAACAAATAAACCCACTACTGATCTAGATTTTTGAGTTAACAAACAAATACCTATGATCAATATATTAAATAAAATGTAGGAAAAGTAGACAAAATAAATGAAAGGATGGAAAATTCTCCAAAGAATTAGAATCTGAATTTTAAAATAATCAAGTAGCTATTCTAAAACTAAAAAGAAAAAAAAAATACAGTATCGTAAATTAACTCAATGAATGGAGTTAACAGCAAATTAAATACAGCAGAACACAAGATTGGTAAACTGAAAGAAAGATTAATAGAAAATATCCAAATGAAGCACAGAGAGAAAAAAAGAATAGGAAAAAGTATATATATATATAAAATATATTTCTTTCTCACAGCACAGATTCTCTGCCTGGACCCAGGCTGATCAACTTGTGGCCAGGACTTGAAAATGTCCCCAGAGAAAAAAATTACCGGCCATCATCAGCTCACTTCAGAACACTGTTCCCTTCTTTGGAACTTCAGTTCATTTAGTCACAATTGCTTTTAGTGTTCTCTGATGCCTTGCAAAATATTTTTAAAAATTAACTTATTCGCTTTTTGTTAGTTGCCACAGTGAACATCTTGGCCTGCTGTGGATTACTTCATTCTATCTAAACATGAAAAGTTCTTGTCTTCACACTTCTTCATTTTCTTCATCATTTATGCTACCATTCAGTACTCTATTCTGGAGATGATTACAATATCTTTTATCTAGTAGTTTTCCATATGAAACTAACTTAGTTGTTATTTACTGTATTTTCAAGAATTACATTACCTTAACCAACTGAGCCACCCAGGCGCCCGGTAAGAATTACATTACCTTAATTGAAGAGAAAAAAATTCTATTTCTTTTCTACCTGTTCTTTAAGACTGACTTTATATACTCCCTCTGCCCTAGCCTTCCCTGATACCCCTGGTTGGACATAAACTCTTCTTTCCAGGAACTCCCACATCACCTTATTCATATGTCTTTATTGCATATATACCTTGCATTATAGTTACCTATATTTATATTCTTTATCGGGCATGTCATAGAGCTTTGTCCATAGTGAAAGGAATAAATGAGCAAAAAACTTACAGCATAATACTGGAGATACTCTCTGGGATACCAAAAGAGTTATTACCTATTCATCCTCATCATTTGTGAAGAGATCCCCTAAGAAGCAATATTTGTGAATGTTTTCAGAGCTAGAGGCCAGAATTATACCAGTACTATCTCATTTGTGTACTGGGGCAAAGACTTTCATGATAGTAAGGTTTTAATATAACTGAACAAGGGTTTTTGCATTAAAATTTGGCTTTCACAGTCATTAAATAGAGGAAACATGGTTAATATGACAAAGACAATTAACCTGCCCACACTTACAGACAGAGGCTATTGTAGAGTTTGTCATATTGATAGCAGTCAGAATTGTCTTTGAGAAAATCCATGTACAGCTTACATTTTCAAGATTACGAGCATAAAATTTCTGAGTCAGAAATGACTTTGCTACTTCACAGATTCTAATACCTCAAAAATCCAACCTCTTCCCATTTATTGAGTGCAACTATGGGCAAGGCACTGTGGGAAAACACAACATTTCAGGCATTATCCATTCTACACCAAGGGGATTAGTTAAAACAAGGCATAAGTATGTCATATAATGCCATCAATATAATAAAATATATGACTCATGCTATATGAACATTATAGGTAGTAAATATTTTAAGGATTTAAAGGAGATGATGAGCACCCTAGGTATGGTCTAGTCAGAGATTTGAATTATATTTTCTCATCAGACATGTAGCCTCAAAGGCCTTTGGTTTTAAAGTTCTCTCTTTTCCTTTCTTTCTTTCTTTTTTCTTTCCTGTGAGTTGAATTAACATGGCCAATCATGTTGGAAAATAAATGAATACATTTAATATGGCATCCTATCCCAGCTGGTTTTTTATAGTCTGAATTGCTTTTAAGAAAACTTGTAAGACAAGTAAAGAACTTCCTGCCAAACTATATGAATGCCATCTGGCCTGACATGGGATGTTGGTGGTCTAAGTCCATTCACAAGGAAAGTACAAGTTACCACAGCTATTCTGGAAGAGCCTGGAGGTGAGGGGAGTTGCAGCATTTCTCATCAGAAATGTTAAGTGAGGAAAAGGACTGGAGATGAACCGAATAAGCAATATCTCTGGAGAGCCAGAGCTTTTATGTATTTCAAAGTGTTTGTTATAGTGAAGCAATATTAGCAGTGGGTGGAACATGAACTGTAGAACAAATTAGTGGGAGGGAATCAGAAAGGACACATAAGAACGCCATCTGAGGACTCGTGACACCAGTACATAAATCAAAATTTGCCAATGCTTGAATGTTCCTTCAGCACACTATGAAATTATTAAGAATTACTATAAAGGCCACCTAGTCACATGGAAACGTGCTTGTGAAATGCAAAAAATTTAAGACGTCAAGATATAAATTCAGTTGCATAGAATGTAAAATGTCAAATGAAAAAGACAGGTAAGATCAGACCCCAAAGATAAAAGTTATTGTGCTGGACAGTGGACTAAAGGTAATTTTCTTTTTTCCTCTCTATTTCCCCAAGTGTCCATAATTTGGTTATATTACATTGATAATTAAAAAAATAGTATCTTTAGTCAAAAAATATTTTATGGCATTTTTTTTTCAAAGGCACATTGTATATTCTCTTTACCCTCAAGGAACCCTGAATCTAGTAAAAGGGTAAGACATAAAATCTCACAAACAATATGGAATAGATAAAGAAAGCCATAGTAAGTCAGATGAAAAATATCACACAAGACTGTTGTGATCATGAAGGCTTAATGAAAGCAGTGGAGTTTGAACGGGACCTTGAAGGACATGATTTTAATAGATAGTGTTGAGCATGAAATGGCATTCTCTGTTGAGAAAATGCACAAGCAAAAGGGCAAAGATGGAAAAGCATAGCCGTGTTTGTGGAAAAGCAAAGATTCACATTGTTCAGTGAACACGGTAGTAAAGAAAAATGTGACCTGGAAGTGAGGCTGAGGCCAGGTTTTAAGGTATCTTGCATGCCAAGGGAAAAGTTGGATTGTGTCATGGCACCCCGATAGCTGATCTGCGTATTTCACTTTGGAGTGTACCAGCTGCAAAGGGTTTTCACATTCGTTACATGTGATTTTCATGATAATGTTTAGAATAAGAGATTATCACTCCATATACAGATGACAAAACTCAAGTTGGAGAAGCTCAGTGACCTCCCAAGGTCACAGAGAGAGTTCCTCTTGCCCACTCTTGCACTTCCCTGTAGTTAATCTACACCAACAAAATATAGCATTTGCCATGATGCATCATCATTAATTGCTCACTCTCTCCTCCGGCACATCCTCTTCATCTAGGGCAAATTCACTAAGAGTTCCTACGTGACTTCAAACGGTTGACTTAAGAAGTTTCTTTGTTGGAAGAAGATGCTGGTCAGAGGATGACTTAATTTGAAAGCCTTGGTTCGACTCCTAGCTCCATTACTTATCAGCTGTCTACCCTTATCAAATAGTTTACCCTTTCTGAGCGTAAGTGTCCTGACCTTTAATTTTTGAATAATATCTATCTCATGGAACTGTTCAGAAGAGTAAATGAGAAAACATGTATAAAATGCCAGCATAATACCTAATTTATTACAAGCAGTAAATCAGCGGAAGTGTTATGTTGTTATAATATTGTTGACATAATAACTTTGAATTAATAACTAAATCTTATTTCTCTTATTCTTTTTTTCCTAATTTAGTTTGGTTTTCAAATGTTCCTTTTTAAAGATTTTATTTATTTATTTGAGAGAGAGACAGCATGCAAGGGACCATGAATGGGGGAGGAGAGGGGCAGAGGGAGAAAGAGAAGCAGGTTGCCCTACAGCGGACTCCATCCCAGGACCCATGAGATCATGACCTGAGTCGAAGGCAGACACTTAACCAACTGAGCCCCAGGCACCCCCCCTCAAATGTCCTGGATTTGAGTGACTTGATTGGAAGCAAGAAGCCTGCCATGTCTCTAAATGTAGGATGACTTCATCCCGCAGCCAAATGTTTACCTCCCCAGCCCACCTAACTCCATGTGTCATTTTGTTGTACATAGGGGATTTGAAAGGCCACAGAGGAAGAGTCACCCTAATAAATAAAAAACAGAAGGGGAGGTTAGAATCAAGGACCACTTTACCTGAAGTTATATATTTCTTTTTAGCCTGAGGAGTAGATAGTTCTGCATGTTAACTCACTCCAATCATCTTGTTTTTAGCATCATTAGTGAGCTAGAAGCACTCAGGTAATATTACTCCTGCTAATGTTAAGAAATGACATTTACTGAGTCCTTAATATATGCCAGACAATAACCTAGAAAAGAATAAGCCACTCAAACTTCAATTTGTAGAAGATTTTTTCTTATCCTTATACTGTTGTGTTGCATTCTTGAAGCGTATTTTTCATACTCATTGTTGAACTGAACCTTTTGTTATTGCGCCAAGCCTGTAAACTCAACACATGTAGAGTATCTCCATTAAGAACCCCGTCCAATACTTGGCCCATCTTTATTATACTAACCAGAGCAGAACTATACAGGTACAACCATACTACTTAGATATTTTCTTTTTATATTGACCTTTCTGCTTCTTCTCATCGCTCCTTTCTTTTTTTTTTTAAAGATTTATTTATTTATTTTAGAGAGAGAGAGAGAGAGCACGTGAGTGCAAGTGGAGGGAAGGGCAGAGCAAGAGAATCTCAAGCAGAGTCCACACTGAGCATGGAGCCCTACACAGGGCTCAATCTCACCACCCTGAGATCATGACCTGAGCCGAAATTAAGAGCCTGACGCTTAACTGACTGAGCCACCCAGGTGCCCTGCCATTTTATTTTCTATCAGAGTTTCAACATCCTCTAGGTCAGGTGCTTCTAGGAAGTCAGGCTTGATCAGTCATGATCTTCCTGCTACCTCATCTATAGGAACTCAGTCTATCTATGTGTCTGCCAGTGTGTTTTAATTGGCTTTGGGATGCTTTACCAAACTTATTTTAGCTTATTTGCTATTTCATTTAAAAAATACTTTGACCTGGGGCACCTGGGTGGCTCAGTCGTTAAGCGTCTGCCTTCGGCTCAGGTCATGATCCCAGGGTCCTGGGATCGAGCCCTGCGTCGGGCTCCCTGCTCAGCCAGGAGGCCTGCTTCTCCCTCTCCCACTCCCCCTGCTTGTGTTCCCTCTCTCACTGTGTCTCTCTCTTTCAAATAAATAAAATCTTTAAAAAAAAATACTTTGACCTAGAGAACCAAGTTTAATAAGAACTTAGGCATTTATAGTGATGCCTTTTGGGATATGTTCAATAAATACTTGATACAATGTCGATAATGATGACAATTTGTTAGGTGATATAAATGTCAAGCTGCTGGGAAAACATAAATTTGGCCCTAATAGAGGAGCACAGACACAGGTACTAATTTTAAGCCTACAAACACAGCTTAATTAACTAAAAAACTGGGTCCCTATGCTCACTCTCCCAGTTTTTGTCAGTCTAGTCACAAACTTAAAGTAGGCGGTTCCTTGGGATTAGGAAAAAGACAGTTTTTGCTTAACTGCCCATGGTATCTGGTCAGTACTAGAGCTTTTGGGGATTCAGGGCATTTGGAAGAAGCCCTGCAACAACTAGTCAATCGGCTCAGGAGAAGATGGTTAAAGAGGCTACCGCAGAGAGCAAGCATGGAAGGCTGGAGATCCAGTTAGAAGAACACAGAAACCCCATTACTCTTTCTTTCATGGAATACTAGGAAGGATCAAATGATCCTTTAATTATGGGTTTAATCATCAACAAAGGTCCATTTAGCTGGGAAAAATAAATAAATTCTTTCCAGCTTGCAGGCTTCAGGAAATAGCTTCCAACCCTTCATAGCTCTTTGCCTAGAAGGTTGCCCAACTTCTACCTTCAGCTACATGCCTCAGTTTCCCCTACTGTCTCCCACAGCCTCTTTCCTTCTGCTGCACTTCCTTTTCAGATTTTAAAAAAGAAAATACAATTAAATACTATGTTTTAAGATAATTGATCTAATTAAGTGCGTGATTCACTTATTCTTTAGAAAGTATGCAAGTACTGTTTAATACGTATGGTGCTTCTAATAATCTACATAAATATTTAATTATTAGATCTTAGATAACTTATGCCTCATCACAGCACTCTTGCAGTGGATAAATCAGATTCTACTCACGATTTTTTTAAACATTCATTTTTTTAAGTCAGCTCTACACCCAACGTGGGGCTTGAACTCACTACCCTAAAATCAATAGTCGCATGCTATACTGACTGAGCCAGCCAGGCACCCCTCTACTCATAAGTTTTAACTCACACATTTCTTTCAGAAGCATTCCATAATTTTTTGCATCATCTATACCATATACATTTATATATTGCCAGGAAGCTAAATAAACTTGCAAAATGTATCAACAGAATAACAATATTTAGGCACTTACATATTGTAAACCTTTAAACAATTCACCATAGAGATTTATATGTATGCCTTATAGGTAGGAATATGAGACAGTTGAATTAGTACATAAAGTTTTTATTTAAAGTTTTCCCCTTCCAAGCAAGCTTCATTTACACATTCTAATACTGTACAAAATTTACAATCTCTGTGACTTATGTACTCACTTTTCACTTCTAATAGTTTGTGCCTTTCTGAAATACAGAAAGCTTTATTTATAGTTCTCATAAATGCTCTTATTTATTTTGCCTAGAAATAAAAAATAAATGAAGAACAAGTCTAAGGAAAGTGAATATCCTCGTATAAACTGTGACTTTCAGAAGAAATGGTAGCAGTTGACGATCAAAGTTTCTGAAGCCGACCTTGTTCTCTTCAGGACGCCAGCTAGGCTCTTCCCCGCAAAGTACTGTAACTTTTCTTTCCTTCTCTATATCGTATGTTTTCAAGGAAAAAGAAATGAAAGTTGATTGCACTGGATATATATATATATATGTATATTTATATATATATTTTTACAACGGATCCTTTGGATCTGAACATACAAATAAATACAAAAACAACAAAGATTGCACTTTACTGTAGAAACGGCATTAGATTCCAGTACACTCATCTATCTTGACATGCTCCACGGTGAAAGCTTATCACCAAGGCATTTTTAATCTGTGGCTTCCCCACGTCGTTGTTCCGAATGACACCTTTGTTGAGGGATTCAATACACCTCTGGGTGATTGAAAAATATTTTAGGCTAGTATTTACTCCTAACTGTTGTTGTTCCAGCTCTGAAGGGCTTGAACATCAAATTCATGTTCCTTCCCGTTTTGCTTTGTTGACTGGCCACACCGAAAACTATCTCATGCTCTCCTGACCTTCTGCTCCTAAATTCCTCATGCTCCTAAAGACAACTAGCAATTGCTCACCTAACTGAGCTCAGGCATCTTTGGTGATAACAAACGAATATGATGAGTTGGAGAATAATCAGGGTGAGTCATGTGATTTTCTAGAGCCAAATCTGGAGCCATTTCTAGAGCCAGAGGTGAGGAAGAGGGAGAAATATTTGTTAAGAGCTATGATTCACTCCTGTGGCTCTTTTAAGTTGTGTGTCTTAGGGACAGAGAGACAACTGGGATTGTACTTAAAAGAAATTATTCTTTCTTTTCATCCCTGAATTCCTAAAAGCAATCTCCCAGTTTCATTATGGGTTAAGTTTGGGTCAGATGTGTTATTCAACAGAATCTCTTCAATATTGTACGAGTGACTTTGTCAGTCCTACCTTTTGAAGGAAATGACAGGTGTGTTCACTACTTTTTTATATACTGTAGAAAATGAGAAAACATGAGCCTCTGTGGAATGAACAGTTACATAATATATTTTGTTTTAATCTTTCATATAAAATTGAGGACACAGATTATGACTGGCTGGCCTAGAACCTACAGGGCAGAAAGCAATTGCTGCAAGAACCAACATCTTTCTCTTCTCTGATCCCATGAGGTGCTGTAAGGGGCAGAATGTAAATGAAATGCAGATCTATAGAAACAAACATGTTCCTCTTTAATCTTATATGATTTTCTACAACTGTGTTGCCTATGGAGTCTGTGAAGTAGCCACAGGTTAGGAATATAGAGTCAAGTGGCAATTTCTGTGATGCAGTAAGTATTTTAGTGGGTCAAATTCTGAATCATTCATGAACACAATATCCCCAAAACTTCAACATAGATCACATGCAGGTAGACTACAATGCACAATACTGATCTTAGGTCTCTCTGGGGGCACTCTTCTATATTTTATCTTTCTCCTTTTGAAAGTTAAAATCCACGTGAGGGGTTTTTGTAAAGCTGGGGCAAGTTAAAACCAGTCTGAAATGGAAGAGTCTGTCACCACCGCGTGTTTGGTGTGATCCGAGTTACAGACATGGTATCTGTTCAAGAACAGGTCTTTTTCTTTTATAGTTACTTGGAAATATCGTTAGAAACCAAGGGTGGGTTTCGGCAGTTGTACCATTAGAATGCACTGTTCCTAGCATAATAGTGATGTCACCTGTCACTGTCTCCAAGAATGTGATACTGTTCATTCCAGGGCTTGCTGGTGTTATTTGTTGTAAGGGACGCAGGCGGGCAGGATAACGGTTGCACAGGCTGGGCCTGCCAGAGGTTCCGCTACATCTCCTTCCAGTTCCGTCCAGGTGCCTTTTTCCGGACAGTAGCATATTGTAGATGACTTGTAGGCCCCCTGTAATGGCAGAGCAGGGGGCATTTAGGGAAGAATGCTCAGAGAAGTGCAATGACCATCTTATCGATCACATTTACATTGGAAAGAAAACATCAATTCTCTGCTCTTGCTAAAAAGTTCCAAATGAAAGCAGTGGATTTTAAAATGTTTTATTCGAAAGGAAAATTTGAGAGTCACAAGATTTCAAGATCTATGTGTGTGTAATTAATAATAAAAGTCAAGTGCCTACAACACCTAGATGATCAACAAATCCTTCAAAATAATTGACCAAAAATTGGAATTTGTCCAGCTGGTTTAAGTTAAAAAAACTCATCTTCAATTTTCAAATAATTTCAGTAAATTGGATTTGAGATTGTTGCCTCACTTTTCCATTCTTATTTTACTACCCTAGAGAATCAGAGCTGGCATCCAAAACTAGCTTAAAGTAAACTGGAAAAGTGGGCTTGCCAACTTCTTTGTACATTGATTGATTGATCGATCGATTGATTGATTTTCAAGTGGCCACATGAGAAATAAAAAATGTCTTTAATTTTGTTTCCTTTGTTAACATCTAGTGGTAGTGCTTGTGTAACATTTCCCTTCTAAAACCAGAGCTGTTTGGCTTTTATATCATAGGCAAAACCCCAAAATTCCAACCAACCTAGTCATCAGTTTTTGAAAGTGTACTGCTCGTGTCTGGTTCCAAATGCGTATGCTTTTGCAGCTAGTCATGTGCACCAGCGAACAAGCACAGGTCTGAATATCTAGTTACGTATATATCAATCTATATTTGCCTCCATATAACTAAGATCCATTGAAAACTCCCCCCAAACTATGTAACAACCTTGTTCGATGCAAAACAAATAAACCCCCAATTAGTCTTACAAAACCAACCCATAACTAAGAAAATATAAAGACAGTCATCATTTAAAAAATGAATATGTTGACCACACAGAGTGTGTGGCTCCTAATGTGATATAATTCCAACTATATGGCCACCTCCTCAGGTGTTCTTGACAAAAGAGAAAAGAAAAGGAAGCAAAAGAGATTTTAAAGAGAAAAAAGCTGAGCTTAATTATTAAGTCCTTATGCCTAATTTTTCGTCTTATAGGAAATACAGAGACAGAGACTGTTTTAAATGACATCGCAAGGTCATCATTTGCCCATTCCAAAATGCCAGCTATTCTCTATGATAACTGACCCTGGTTTTTTGTTTGTTTGTTTGTTTCTTGTTTTTTTTCTACAAGTTAATGGTATGGAAGAAGTGGAGTTGGGGTAATTTTCCGGATTGCAAGAGATGGATGAGATACAATAACCCAATACAAGTGGGACTGTTGGATCCTGACTTGAACATATCAACTTGAAATATACATTTCAATAGGAAACATTTGAATATAGATTAGATATTAAGGAATTATTGTTAATTTTGTTGGGTGCGATGATGGTATGTTTACATAAGCAAATAATTTTTTTAAAGATAAATACTGAAGCATTTAGGGTGAAATAATATGATGTCTAGAATTTGCTTCAGATTTCTTCAGCCAAAATTTTTAAAAGGAAGGACAGATAAAGTATGGCAAAATCTTGATGGATGTTAAAGCTGGATGCTGGGTTAACGAGTGTCCACTGTACTCTAGCTTTTTGTGTGAGCTTGGAAATTTTTGTGATAAAGATGGGGCAAAGTGAAAAGCAATGGCAAATTATATATCCTAAAGAGAATTTGTAGATATTTAACAATTTCTAGTTTTCATGCCTCCCTGGTCAGAAACTTTTCGGACAATTCAAACAATTCAACAAACTATGCAAACAATTTCAAAAGAACATTTTAGAAACCACTCAGTCTCATTTTTAGTTGGAAAGGCAGAATCACAAAGGCATGGGGATAGGAGAGAAGCGGAGACCAGCCACATTTTGGGATACAGTTGATCAGAGCAAGCCAGCTCGACAGCAACCATGCTGATTCTTTTTTATTACTTAAAGTAACTTACTGCTTGCATACAAGCATGATACTCTTAAACTTTTTTTTTAGATTTAATTAAATTAATTTATTTATTTGAGAGAGCGAGTGAGAGAGCACAAGCACAGGGGAGAGCAGCGGAGGGAGAGGGAGAAGCAGGCTCCCCGCCGAGCAGGGAGCCCGACGTGGGACTCGATCCCAGGACCCCGAGATCATGACCCAAGCTAAAGGCAGGTGCTTAACCGACTGAGCCACCCAGGTGCCCCCAAACATGATACTCTTAAAAGGTTTTTGTGTGGATGGTAACACACATGGAGGGAAACATAAAGTAAGAACAAAACAGAAAGGAGGAGGATGAGGTAAATGTGGACACATACCATACTCCAGCTGTAGCCTCCCACAAGGTAAATGCTGTCATCGAGCACTGCACAGCCAGGACCGCTTCGACCCTCCAAAATGGGAGTTTGGAGAATATTCCATTGGTCACCTTTTGGGTCATAGCATTCCACGAGCATTACATCAAGGTGGGAGAAACCTAAGTGACATAGCAAAATGGAACCATGTAAGAATAAACTCTCAGGGTCCTGATTCAAGGCTAGGCCTTCTTTTTTAAAAAGCTCTAGATCCAAGAAATAGATAATTTTGCCTCTAAAGGGACAAAAGTATAAATTTACTGGTGAAATTGGGAAACATGTTACAGGGATAGTTATGCCATTATGTTTATTTTACAGATGAGAAAACTGAGGGACAGAGAGAGGTAATGACTTGAATAAGGCACGCAGCCAGCCAAGTAGACAGGCTGAAGTTTAAACTCAGGCAAACAGGCTTCGGAGCTCATATTCTTACAGACTAAACGGTATCATTTTTCCTAAATGAATATTTAACTCTCTCAAAATGTTTTAATTAACTAAAAACATGGTGTTCAGCATCTTTTACCTTTTTAACTCTTTATGTTTATAAACAACTATGATGAAGTGAGTGGTTTCCAATATCTACTAAGGATCAAGGTAGAGTAGGGGGCTAACTTCTGCTGAGGGCTTCTCCTCTCACCTCTGATGAAGTTTCTCAGTGGCTGGGGCAATAAGCAGGTGGCAGAGAATAACTTAAGTTCTTGGACTCCACTGGGACCCTGCTTTTAATTTAGGAAGTCAAAAAATCCTTGGGAAGAGCTTCATGGTCACAGAGCAGACCAAATCCTTAGTAATATTTTTCTTCTATCTAAATGCATGCAATGGCTATTTGCTAGCTGACAGTTACAATGCATACACTAAATTAATCAACCTACTGGGCTCTCCAAAGTAATTGAGAGATTGACCAAAAAGTAGAATAATTTTCATTCTGGAAGAGGTGGACAAATTCTTTCAGGCCACTAACTTCATACGTAAAATAAATCACAGCTTTGGGAACAGGAGAACGAAGGGCTTACTGGAATTCTGTGGCATATTCCTTTCCTTTACCATTAAGATTATTGATGATAATATATGTGAATGAGGATTGGGGCAAATTCCCAGTTCTGAAATTCTAATGGCATCACAGGAAGGTATGTATGCCTTCTCTGCGCCCAGTACATATATATGTTGACTGTAAGCCTCACAAAAACTACCAAGGAAAGGACAATTATCCCACTTTTATAGACATGAGGTTGAGTGTCTTGAGTAAGACCACACAACTACAAATGCATAACTGGGACCCAGATCCATACCTTTCCCTCTAAGCCATAATGCCTCCCTGAGCCAACCTAGTTTGATGTGTGTGTGTGTGTGTGTGTGTGTGTGTGTGTTATTTAGGTTGTCATTCCCCAAATCTTTCTGTTCTGGTATAACCTCAAGCATTAAGAGTTCCTAGAATGTTTAGTCATTATTATGCAAAAGAAATTAGCAGAAATCACATTTTAATGTAGAAAGCTACAAAGTTAATACTGCATACAAATATTTTGATGTAAAGGAATGGTGTATGGATTGAAATGAAGGAGCACCAGTGAGAGAGAAAAATAATATAAAAGGAAGAATTACAGCCGCAAAGATAATCTCCCACTGAGGAGAGCACAAAGATGAACAGCATGGACCAGGATATTGACGTTTAGGACTGAATATGAACTTGGAAATATTTACATAAACATTAAGCCTGTGTGGTCTTTATTACAAGAGGGGTACATATGTATTAGGAAATCCGGAAAGGAATGTCTACTTTGAACCCAGTTTTTAGATGGGTGTACTATGGAAAAATAAATGCACAGATGGGCCTCAGCTACCACACTCGGATGGCCTGTTGCTCGTTTGGTTCAATTTCAAGGATCATGGCCGGCCAGAGCTGGAGGAGATTTTAGAGATCAACTAGACCAGTTTCTTCATTTTCAGGTGACAAGAGACTGTGGCCCGAAGCAGTTCGGGACTCTTCTCAACACCAGAGTTCTCTCTGTTTCCCTGTCGCACCCAGTGTGCTGCGCATGAGCATGAAATCACACGTGCACACAAACTACAGGAAGTTGTGGTCATAGACTTATATGGAGCCAAACAAAACTCTAAAAATACTCTGTTTTAAATATTTTTTATTATAAAGCAAACAAAGAATTTGAGAGGCATAGAAGGTCTGGTATTCAACTCTTCAAAGAAATAATTTTAAATTTAGACATGAAATTCTATGAAATGTTCTCATTAAGAAAAATCATGTATTAGCTTCTTTGTGCCTCTATGACTGAAGTTCTTCATGATTACTACAAAAAACAATTTTCTGGAAAAAATTTATTACTATAATTTTGGGGATAAGGAATAATTTATTTTACTGAACTCATTGTTACAACAAATTGTTCGTGCTTTAATGCTCTCGTTTTTTTACTTTCTGTTAACATCATTATTCATTTCTTTAATGTGTGTGGTAACTTAAAAATAATCCTATCTGCGGAAGAGCTAAAATAAATGCCTGCCCAAGGGTCCAGCTAATTTACACAGAGTCGATTTTATTTGGTCAACATGTTTTTTACTTGGTTAACTATGATTATCTAACGAGAAAATCCCTTAGCAAGAAACATGAGATGCAAATGATATTGTGATTTAAGAAAAAAAAAAAAAAAAAGACCTTTCAAATGATTTCCTCCAATTGCATACAAGCGATCATTCATGACAGCCAAAGTGTGGATGGCGCGTTTTGTGTTCATATCTTGTTTTCGAGCCCAGACATCCATCACAGGGTCATAGCAATATAGCCAGGGGACATATTCTCCATTGTGTACACCCCCTGTGAATGAAACATATACATACCAGTCGTGAAAGGGCCTTGGCACTGAACTTTGTAACAGAAAGTAGAGGAATGACTTGCCTGAAATGTATATTTTCCCATTGTGCACTGCTCCTGCGTGAGCCGCCAGAGGCTGAGGCAAAGAGGACACATAACGCCATTCGTTTGTTTCTAGGTTATAGCACTCCACGCTGGACAAATAGCCGGTTTCGTTCCTTCCACCAATAACGTATAAATGCTTGTCCAACCGACATGCATAGAAACTGGCTCTTCTACAATGAAAACAACAACCCGCCGTAAATCGCAAAAGGAGCTCAGTCAGGCCAAGGAGGTACATCCTGCTTTAGAAATGGTTGCAGGAACTTGGAAATCACACACACAGCTCCCTTCTAAATCTGAGACCTTTACAGTAATCATATGCATTGCCCACTCTGGTTAACATTTTTGGTATTAAAGTAACAATAGAGGAGAAATTCACCAACTCTGTTTCAGCTCCTTTTATCTTGCTTTTTGATACACCATTAAAGTGTTCACTAATGGTTGGGATATTTGGTACCTTGTAAGGATATCACAGCTCAGTAAGACAAAGTGAAAAATGAGGTAGATAATGTAACAATAATAAATTATCTTGACATTCACTTTTTTCATGGTCCTTCAAGGGTCATTGTTCCCAATTTATAAGAGAACTACATCATCAATATTTTTCTTCAATTATCATTTTTTTTCCTTCTCAGTACTACTGCAAATAGAGTAACTTTTGTGAATTGAATTTAGTGTTGAAATTTTGCTCTTACATAACCTGTTGTAGGAATTTTAGTGATACGGTTTTTGGTGTTGCTTTTTACAAAGCTACGGGCTATTTTTTAGTCTCTTTTCCAGAGAGGCAATTTATTAAATTTTCCCATTATGCCTTCAAGGACCAAAGACACCAGCTGTACTGAAAGGACCAATTCTGAGGTAAACCATAAGATAGGAGTGAGATATTGAGGACCTGAATTAGAGTTTTATGGAAGACCTACAAGGGCTGATGCCAAAGATATTTTAAAGGAAGATATAAGACTTGGGAACTAGTAAGACATGAGAGCTGAGGGAGAACACATGTTCAAAGGGGACTCAAAAATTTGGAGGATGACTAGGTTGATATGTTGAGAAAGTCCTTGACCCTTCGCTTCTTTTATCTCGTTGCTGCTACTGGAATAATATAATAATATATCCCATGTGGGATAACACGTGGTCCAATACTGAGTAAGTACAGTGTTTAAGTGCCAAGCCTCTCAGAGAATATAATTTGTTTGATGACTGTATGGTCTTCATAAAAATTAGTGCCAAGACTCTTGGGCAATGTGAGTAGGAAGATCAAGAGTCCCTAGAGGTTTTTTATCAGGAGATTTTCCAGGTTGTGTTTACAAAGTGCCAAAACCTCTGGGAAGCAGTACACAGCATCTTGATTAACAGTTTAGTCTCTGGAAGAGATTGCCTGGCTACATGATTTATTGGATGTGTGACCTTTGACATGTGCCTCAACCCCTCTCGGCCTTGGATTGCTCATCTGTAACAGAGGGATGTTAATGGTACCTTCCTTACAGGGTTATTTGCAAATACATATGTAAAGTGCTATCATAGTGTCCAGCATTTTGTTCATGCTTTGGAACCATCATTACCCAGATAAAAAAGTTTTTAGGGGCACCTGGGTGGCTCAGTCGTTAAGCATCTGCCTTCGGCTCAGGTCATGATCCCAGGGTCCTGGGATCGAGCCCCGCATCGGGCTCCCTGCTCCGCGGGAAGCCTGCTTCTCCCTCTCCCACTCCCCCTGCTTGTGTTCCCTCTCTCGCTGTGTCTCTCTCTGCCAAATAAATAAATAAAATCTTTAAAAAAAAAAAAAGTTTTTTAAAAATCACCATTACCCAGATAAAAAAGTTTTTAAAAATCAGCCATCAAGATGTTTGCAAGGAAACTTTTCCTAGTAATATTGTAAAAGAGTTAAATTCTTTGTTTGTTTAGGTGATTTATTACTATATCGGTAATGGTATAGATGGTGATGTATTTGGTTTGTTTTAATTTTTTCCAGCTTTATTGAGGGATAATTGACAAATAAAATTGTAATATATTTAAAGTTACACTGCAGTGATTTGATATATGCATACATTGTGGAAGGAGTCCCACAATCAAGTGAATTAACACATCCATCACCTCACATAGCTACTTTTTTTTTTTTTTTTTTTTGGTGAGAACACCTAAGATCTACTCTCTTAGCAAATTTTAAGTATACACTACAATATTAACTATAATCATCATGTTATACATTAGATACTTGGGACTTTTTCATCTTATAACTGAAAGTATGTACCTTTTGACCAAGCTCTCATTTCCCTCATCCCCTAGCCCCTAGCAACCACCATTCATTCTGCTTCTGTAATTTTGACTTTTTTTTTTTTTTAGATTCCACATATAAGTTTGGAGAAAGGTATTTGGAAGAAGCTTTTAGTTGGATTATCAGAGCAATCATTAATTTAAAAATTTTGAGATTTCCTGTTACAGAGAAGTAAAAACCCATTTAAATATAATACTAGTTATAATATAGGTTAAATATAATATTAGGTTATAAATATTAGGTTAAAAACAGTTGCAAAATTAAGTGCCCACAGATGTCCATTGCTTATTTCTATTTCTCTAACCAGATTTCAGTTGTTCTCTTATTGAATATGATAGGGTCATGGTTGTCTTACAAGTGCTTTTGTCTTCTCAGTTAAAATGTTTCATTGGAAAGAGACATGTCTACAAGAATAGACCAAAGGAACACAGATATTTCTTTGCAATGTGGACACAAGAGTAAGTCAGTATCCCTCTTCCATATGAGCATTCTATAACAAGTCTTAGAGCCTCTGAAATAATTTTACTAATGGGCCATCTTTAAATAATTTGGATTATGTGGGCTGTAAGGTGTTGCATTCTTGCATGCGCTATATACTGGTCTAGAGGAGAAAATGCCTGTTACTCATGACAAGTATGAAAACCCTCCATTAAATAAGTTTAGATAATGGAGAATAAGAGCAAGATCTCTTCATGGTAGTGTGAACTCCTTTCATCCTAGTCTAAATTTCAGTTCTCTCACTTTGTCTGTCCTGGTTCCTTCCTTCCTCAGTGACACTGAGTGAGCCTGTCAGAACTTGCTCTCTTTTTAGCCAAGATTTTCTTAATTTGGATGCTTCATGTGTACTCCTAGCTTTATCCACACAGTGTCACTGTTAGGATCTAAATGGAAAAAAAAATCAGTAGGTTTCACTTCCTGACTAAAAGGGCATTTTTATGTAGAAATTCCAATAGTGAAGACTCTGAGCCTAGGACTTATCCCCTTGCATGCCCAAAGTGAGAATTCATGAAATGCATTATAGGAGCACTGGATAGTTAATGGTCTGTCAGCAACTGTGAACCTTTGCTCCAGGCTAAAATTTTACCATACCAGGTCTCTCTTGGGAGTGCTCCCTGCCCACCCCTCACCTCATGAAGAACCACACAGGATTAGGCTCTCTGGGGCTTTTTTTGGAAAAGTAAATTCCAGATTACTGAAGATTTTTAAATGGGATTACACTATTTGTATTTCCAATTATTCATCTCTCTCCTCAAGCCCCTCCTCCCCCAACGCCAGAGGCAATATTCAACGCATTGTGGTCAGTTAACAGGAGACTACCAGCAACTTCTACAAACATACTTTGAACCCTGCATATTGTACAGGTCTTTACTAGTTCTGACCCTTAGGGTGGTCAGTTTATATACTAAAGCATGAGACTGAATTACTAGAACCTTAGCTCAATTCTTGACTTTCACCATCAGATTCAAATGGCAACAGATTTTTCAAATAGAATTTCACGTTGTTTCTTGTAAAGCTTCTAGAAACAAAATATTTAAATTTGGAAACAATTTTTTATGTATTTCCTTCTAGCTTTTCTCTTACCCTGTGAAATATAAACTTTGTTGTTAGTGCTCTCCAAACTGCTTTTTCTTTTTCATCTTTTTTTTTTTCCTACACTAGCTAGGAGGTAAGATATCCATATAAATAATACCCAAAATGTCTATTTTTGCTGGAAAATAATGTAAAGTCATCAAAGCGTTTCTATTGATCCTAGTTTCAACTTTTAACCTCTTTTCACTGAAGAATCAAATCCTACATCTGAGACCAAAATAACTCAGTAGCATTACATTTAAATGTATATTTTCCTGCAATTATTTCACAGGTAGCAGGGATACAATTCGCGAGTTAGTTTTGAGTAAACCTAGAGGCAGTGTGCCCATTGCCCTGTTGGACTGGGTGGGAGGGGCATATTCTGCACTTTTATTATAGCACGCCTTAGGAAGCTCTGATTAGGTAAGATATCCTAGGAGTCTGTCCAGCCAGCTCTAAGAGTGGGTTACCCCAGAGGTGGTTTTCAACATGTTTCTATTATTCTCAGTTTGGTAATTTCTCAGCATAACCATTTCTCCTCGGTTTTTTAGCAACTAATGGAAGGAGGGAGGTGGGGCAAGTTCTGGTGAGCCTGATTCATGATCTATACAATGCAGAATTAACTCATTGAAATGTTTCAAGAGACTTCTTTTTGGATCTGAAGGGTGTCTCATATATTTTCTTCTTTTTTTTCTTCTTCGTTTAATCACCAATTAAGCCACGCTGGTCACTGATCACACTTGCTACTTAGAATGGAGGCTTGGCAATGACGGAAAAATTTCATTTTAAGTTATGGATTGCTGCCTGGATCAACCAGCGCATAGGAGATCTGGAGCTAGAAGACTGACTGGGCATTTGTGAGATCTGCCTTTTCCCGCTCAGCTCTGTAAGGAGCTCTTTATTTGGTCTACCGAGTTGATTGTTCTAAATCTAAAAAAAAACTTCTCTTACTAGGGACCTGACATGATATACCATAATGACTTAGAAAGAAACGTTAAACAGTCCATCCTGTCAACGGTGGCTGCCGGGCGCCGGCAGACCATGGCAGGTCTTTTTATCAGGTCAATGAGCTGCTAAAAATTGTCTAAGTAGGACCCCGCCATGATGGGCCATAGTGCCTCAGAGGAAGTCATTATAGAATATCAAGTAAACAATACACATTTAGAAAAATTACTAATTAGGTTTTGCAGCAATACTTCTCATCCTTAGGGGCTCTACAGTGAGATAATTGACCGCGACGTGAGTTATGCCTCCCAAACTGAAGGCGTGAAGGTTAATTATCATGGTGTGCAGCCCCCAGCAAAGGGGACCGTGGTGATGAGATGCTGCCATTTCAAACATATTGCTGATATTTATTTTAAAAAAATATTTTTTTTTAAGTAAAACTTCTTGGAATGGTTTTGATTAAAGGGTGAAGTGATGCAGCCACAATAAGAGCAACCAAGAAATAACCCCAAAGGGAGAGAAACAAGGCTCACTGGAGAAAGACATCAGGAGGCTATCGTGCATACAGGTATGTGCAAGACGGGGGGCGGAGAAGGGTGTCAGGATATTAGCTGACTTAGAATTATTCCTCGAGGTACGTTTGAACTACACATTCCTAAAAGTGTCTGTGGTCCTTATATCGTGCCTCATCATTTCCAATGTATAGTTTTTAGTCTCCCGAAAGGCGGTTTTAATATATTTATAGGGAACAGAGCGTTAGATACAGAGTTTTCTCCTAGCATTGCTACAGTAATGCACATTTTTGAATCAATGATATTACCTGAGAACTTCCTGTTCACTTGGAATTTATGATAAGGATCTAAGTTGAGCTTAGTGTGATCTAACTGAATGTTTATAAAAGAGATGTTAAGGTGAAGAGTCATGAGGGAAACAGGAAAGAAAATTATTTCTTCAATAATTCAGTTGAGAAGAAGAAATAAGTTGCAGCTTATTGTTATTATATTGGATACTTCGCTCGAGAGGATGCTGAAGTATTATTTGAAAAGAATCGAGGGCTCAAAATTTATTTTTTTAAAAGATTTTATTTATTTATTTGACAGACAGAGCCAGAGAGCACAAGCAGAGGGGAATGGCAGAGGGAGAGGGAGAAGCAGGCGCCCTGCTTAGGGAGCCCGATGCGGGGCTTGATCCCAGGACCCTGGGATCATGACCTGAGCCGAAGGCAGATGCTTAACCGACTGAGCCACCCAGGCGCCCTGAGTGCTCAAAATTTAGCATGGGAATTTGCATGTGCATGTTAAGATGTGGCCTCCTGTAGGTAACAGCAGGAGAGGCAAAATCTGTGTGAATGTAGTAGCCACTTACCCCTTGGCAGCTGGGAGACGGGAGAGAGAAACACCAAGTACATAAAAAACCGAGATGACAGCTTGCAAAACTTTTTTTTTTTTAAAGCTAACAAAGGACCTCTTCTTGAATGTATGATGGGAGGATAGTTGAGAGGGCAAATGTCAAGGATTTGAGTTAGTGAGACTGGAAAATTTAATACTTGCAATTTCTGCATCAAAATGGATACCACTGTAAGAATGGTGTTTTATATTTATATATAGGATTTAAGCATATTACCACTGAGAAAAGTGGGAGGGGCGGTGAGATTTTAGCTCCACTTGCCAAAAAGCCAAAGCAATGTAGTAACGGAAGACAAGTCCTACAATTTTTTTCTTCCTCTGTTAGAACCAGTAATTGACTTTTTGATTATTTTTCTCCATTGAGTTAACAAAGTAGTTATTCTAAATTGGCCAGGCCAAATTTTGCATTCTTTCATTGGCTCCGTTTAGCATAATTTATCACAGAAAACCATTCAGCATCCACGCTTCCTGTAAAGCAGCCACGAATGTTTCAGACATACGAAATAAACACTTACCTTTCTTGCATGGGTGGAAGTTGTATCCAGCTATTAAATCGAGGATCATATCGGCTGACAAAATTTGTACTGTGTTTTCCTGTAAAAATATATTTGAGACATTTAAAACTTAGATTCCTTTGTTGTTTTGAACATTTAATAGTGTTTATAAGATGTCTCTGTTCTCAGGTGTAACACAGAGATGAATTAAGTTGGAGGGACCATCTAACACAGTCTGAGAAGCAGGAAGTCCGTGGAAAAATAAATGTGCCGCCTCAACTATATTTCCTTTTTCCTTCTCTTATCTTCCATTTTCCTTTTCTTTCTTTCTTTCTTTCTCTCTCTCTCTCTCTCTCTCTTTCCTTTTTTTTTGGAAGGAGTCAGAATAAAACAAATCAACCATGAGAAGAAAAGCAAGTATGTTTATCAAACCAGTTTTACCACAAAGTTAGGGGACAAATTTTTGGGTTTTGGTAATTTTTGTGTTTTAAAAACATGAAGTTATTGTCTGTAAATAATCAGTTCCAGAGACCACCTTGTGTGATATCTCTGGTGAGAGCCCTTTTTTTAATGATCCAAAAACCTAGCCGTGGTTGAGTCAGTTCTCTCCCCATGGAAATCACAGCAATCACTATAGTAAGAGTTTGCCTTAGGAAATCAGGTTTAGCCTGTGCATGTCACGTGAGTTCTGTGTGTGGATTCGGGGGGAGGCACAGTTAAAGGCACATGTGCTCAAATGGGAAACAGGAGTCCTCAGAGCTGGTGAGCCCTTATCCCCGCTGTTGAGCCTCGGAAGCACAGCGGTGCCTCCGAGGCATTAAAATGAATCTTATTTTTCATACCGACTGACACCAAAGCAAGAAATGGAAGCAAAAGAGTGCCTTCCATTTTCTGCGTAGTGCCTGAGATGACAGTCATCTAAAAGCACTTGAAGTTTTAACTCTGAAAGTCTGTTTTTGTTCATATATGTGTAACTAAACATTGAAATACAGGTACCAAACTCCGCCACAGGAATAGATAGATAAGGGTGTGTGTGTGTGTGTGTGTGTGTGTGTGTGTACATGCTCACACAGGCATGTATATCCAACACAATTATTAATTGCATAAATATATTGAGTATTTATTATATGTTTTATGTGTTCTAGGTTCTGAGAACATATTGGTAAGCAAGAAAGGAAAAGTCCCTGTTCTTGTGAATGAATAAAGAAATACATATTTTCAAGTAGAGAGGAATGCTATAAAGAAAAATAAAGCAGGGACTGATAGTGGGGAGGCTAGTTTAAATAGAATTGTTCCCTGCCTACAGATGTGTCCTCTGCGAGTCATGCAAATATCTGCCGAATGAACCTCTCACATAGTGGGCCAGGTGTGTAGAAAGTCCCTGGGGCTGGCCATGAGTTTAAAACCAGCAAAATGCTGGGGTGACTTGAACAGAAGTCAGAGGCGTAACGAGGTCCAAATCCGGTGAGCCTTGTGTACTGGTATATAATGGTGCCTTCTGTTACAAGAACAGTAGGAGGCCACTGGAAGGTTTTGAGCAAATGAGGAACATGGCCTAATTTCTCTCTTACAGAGGTCACTCTGGCTGTTGTGTGAAGACCAGACTATAGAGGGGCCACTCTGGGAGCAGGGGAGCTGTCAGGAAGCCATTATAACAGTCAAGGCAAGAGCTGATGGTGGTTTGAATGAAGGTGGAGACATTCAGATACGGCCAAGTTTGGGATCTATTGTCCGGGCATAGCCGATAACATTTTCAGATAGATTGAAGGTTGGTATGAGAAAAAGTAAGTAATTAAGGATGGCTGCCAGATTTTTAGCCTGAGTAACTAGATGGAAGGTCATGAAATTTGCTGAAGTAGGGAAGACCAGGCAAGAGCAGTGTGGGGACTGGTAAGAGAAACCACTAGTTCTGTTTTGAACTTAACCTTGAGAGGCCTATGGGATCTCAGAGTGGAAGTATGTGGTGGGCCACTGGCTTACTGAGGCTGCAGAAGCAAACTTTAGAGTCATTGGTCTAGAGATATTATTTAAAATCATAGAACAAAATGAAACCCTTTAGGCAGAAGGTATGGACATGAAAGATAATGGGTCCTGGGATTGAGCCCTAGAATACAAAAAGAAAAACCAGCAAAGGAAAGGAATTGTCAGAGAGAGGAGGAAAAGTACGATATTTTGGAAACCATGTCAAAGAGTGCTTCAAAAAGACAAGTGAACAACTGAAAATTGACCGTAGGATTTGGCAACATGGAGGCTGGTGGTGGCCTTGATAAGTGTTGATTCAGTAGACACATAGGGACTCCTCAAGACAGACTAAGATCTAAGAGAACAGATGTAAGAGGAAGGCAATGCTTCTTAGGACTTTTGTCACAAAAAGGAGAAGATGATAGCTGGAGGATGCAGCATTAAGAGAAGGTTTTGCTTGGTAGTTTGGTTGTGTTTTTAAGTCCAGAAGTACCGGAAAGTCCTTGAGCAGGCAAGTGAGAATGAGAAATAGGCCTTAGATTGGAGCAGAAATAGGAGGGAAGAGAAAATAATAGGAGGGAAGAGAAAATACATGGGTAGCAATGGAGATAAGTGGCACTAGACTCGGTTGTGGCAAGATGAAGATTTTATCTTCTGATTGCTTCTATTCTCAACAAACTACGAAGCAAGGCCATCAGCTGAGAGTGAGGAGGAAGGTTTTGGAGAAAGAGGCATTTGAGGAGAGAGAAAGCATGAGATAGCTAACTTGGAGGGTGGGAGAGTACACTGACCAGGGAAATTTGGTGGGGTTGGCTAGTAGCCAGTATTCTCCATCCACATTTAGTCACTCAGGTACAGGGAGGAGGAGGAAGAGTGTTGGGCTTAACCAGGGCCAGAGCTTTACCAGGCAGGCATAATGGAAGGAGAGATGGATGCAAGGGCTGCAGGTATATGCACTAATGTGATTACAGGGATGGGCAACATAAGGCCAATGAGGAGGGAAGTAAGGATATCAGTGAGAAAGTATTAGGGGAGAGTGAAGAAAGTGGCATGTCCAGGATGAGCAGAGAGCTGCCACATAAAGGGGCAGCGGGTGGTAAAACCTGATGACATCCTTTAAAGTGGTGGGTTTTAAGGTTGTGGGAGTGACAACAAAGAGGTAGTAGGAATCTACCTGCCTCCAATAATATGAAGTTCTGGGTCAGGTTGGGGAGCAGAACCCAGTGCCCATTAGAGAGGCTGGCTGGGAAAACAGTACTCTCATAAGATTGCCAGGTTTTCACTAAAAGAGAATGGAGGTGACCATTCAGAAGAGAGTTTAAGGATTCTGGGGGTTTTGTGGATGTGATATCATTGAGTTCCAAGGACCTTGTGAAAGGGTCTGGATGGTGTGATTGGGTGGTAAGTTAAATTTTATTTGGGGGTATACAGTAAGAGTTAAGAGTTCCAAGAGTGAGAATGACTCAAAAGACTTGGATTCCACAAAGGGAGGCTCCAACTCAAGGAAGGATTACATCTAGAGTTGGTTTATAAGGGAGTTTTTGTAGAATTTGCAATCATTTCACTCTAGAAAAAAAATATTCTTGATAGGTTCCAAGGTTAATTCCCCAAAGCACCTGAAGATGAATGTTGTTAATAGGAATGTAGAGCATACTTGCCATATATAAGAATGTTTCTCTATGAAGTTTGGTTTAGAATTTTCATTTGGAGGAAGACATCTGCCTCTTTTCAGGAATGGGGCAGAGTGCCTTCTGGTAGAAATGAGCTATGTTTGCTTTGGTTGTATTGGTAGCGGCCTTCACTCATAGAAAAGGCTAAGCAGGGATTGGTGTGATACTGATAGAAGATGAAGAAAGACTTTCCAGGGGCAGGGTCAATGGTGTGAAAGAGGGGTGAGGACCGAGGACTGGGGAGAGAAAAAGAAGGAAGGCATTCTGGAGTTGGCAAAGGATGTGTGGAGGGGATAATGAACCTCAGAAGAAATGAGTGTGGTGGCAAGAGGAAGATGAGCTAAAAAGGAGTTATTTGTTCCTTCCTTGTGGCTTCTTTTGGGACTTTACCAGCAGCTTGAGAGTGGTGGCCATATGCAATGGGATTTTGGATTACTCCACTCCTTTAGTTTCTTCTCATCTTTTCCATTTTTTCCTAACTCTTCCCCAATTTCTTCTCTTTGTGTGATGATGTCCTGTCACCTGACACCATTGTTGACTATCCCTTAAGTGATAGGTAAATGGAGCATGGGATGGCAGTTTTCAGCCAGTGGTGAAAGGGAAGAATGGGGAAGGGAAGGAAGTCTCCTCCAGGCAGTGTTTTTGGGAGTCAATCATTAGGAAGGACAAATGTAAATCGGTTTTCTGTAAGCTGGGGCACTGACAGAATATATGCATATGTATTAGAATATTATAATGCATTCCAATCACTAATGACATGAAGGGAGTTAATAGGATTTAATATCTATAGCTGACTAGAAAAGCAATATATGTGTCCTGTTTAAATTTCCAGTAAGTAATATGTTTTATGATTTCAAATTTTGGTCTTGTAATCAAGATAATAGATAAATGAAATTATATTTGTATTTTATGAGTACATACATGTTTTATGAGCATGTATTAAAATTTACAATTTTGTATTTCATTCAAAGACATGCATCTCAGGCATCATTTTCAGAAGAACTGAAGTTTAACTTAAGATTTCGTCTTTGGAACTGACATATCCAAAGCATTTGAATTCATGGATTTTTAATTTTTCCTCCCTGGTAGCAATGAAATTAAAGTTATACATTATCATAGGATTGCTATTCTTTATAAGTTTTGGTATTAACTGCTTACTTTTTAATTGCATAATTGTATTATAATATGAAAATCCCATATTTTTGAGATGATTGAGTCCCTGCATGGTTTTCTAAATGAGAAGTGATGAAGAGTTCCTTGGGAATAAGAGCCACTTTCCACTGTGATACAATACTGACTTAATTTCACAAGACCAAAGGCAAAAACATGATTGTTATTTAGTATCTAACAAAATACATATGTCTGCGTGAGGGGGAAATGTTATACAATGGTTCAACACCAAGGCAGACAGACCTAGGTTGGAATCAGCCCATCTTTGTGCAAGCTGCGTGTCCTGGCAAGTTCTTTCGCCTCTTCGGGCTTGGACTCCTCATAGTAAAACTAGAACAATCATGCAACAGGCCTCCCAGGATGGTTGTGAGGATTAAGTAAAATTATGCAGGTGAGTGCTTAGCGAATTCCTGGGAAATAATTAGTACTCAATAAATACTACAGTTCATGGTTAAAAAAAAGGGGGGGGGGTAATCAGGTATGGTTGACCAGATGAAGCTACATGGAAAATGTCTAAAGGATTGTGGTAGAGGTGTGTTTGCTACCTAGCCCAGATACCTTTACCAGACTGGTGCTGTGCTCCCCAGGTTGCTCACTGTCATAGCGGCTCCCTCTCTGGGGAACTGCTGTACACTCCATATCCCTGCCCACCCTCCCCCTGACCTGGGGGAAGGCCTCAGCCAATGACTGAGTGATTGACCCAGGTACAGAAGACTGGCCTGCCTGCCTCCTGATGGGACCAATTCTCCTCTGTTTAGGAGAGCCGAATCAGTGGCGCATCAGCATTTGCCCACATCTATTCAAATGGCTTCATGTGCCAAACACATCAGGGACAGAATGACTCAGCTTTGCGGGTAGGACTCCCACAGCTCTAAAAGGGGGTCTAACAGAAAAAGAGTTAGCTGCCAGGGCCAAATTGAGAGTAAACGTAAAATTAAAGTTTTACTAAAATTCAATTCTGAGCCTCCTGGTGGCTCAAGCAAAAGAAGAGAGACACGTTAAATCACACAAATGTATCAGTGGCAATTGTCCAAAGCACACAATGCCTCAGTGCTACGGTCTGGCAAGAATTTGTCACATAGCTCTTCACATGGGGGGCATGCTGAGTAGTGACAGCGACAGGTGTCTCTGCAGTAAATGCAACACTGTTTTCTATAGTCTTTTGTTGCGGCATATTCATTGAGGGCTTTCAACTGAATTCCTGTTCCTCTGAGGGGTGGGGGAAGGCAAATCGGTGAGGTCCAATGGCACAGTTTTATGGGAGTCTGAATTAGTTCGGAGATAAAACCTTGACTCTCTAGACCAGACAAAGGAATACGCCCATTATGCTCTTCCCTAACCACCCTCCCCCACCCAATCTCTCAGCTATGCTTGATAAGACCTCGGGGAACAGTAAGCAGATGTAGGTTATTTTGAGGAGGAGGGGCATAACCCTGGGAGCAGGTTTTCTGTGTCGCTGAAAAGGTCTGTCTCAGAGGCATGGGAAGTTCATGGTGTTTTGTGAACACCAAGTGGTCGCACCAAGACTGGCATTGTAACAGAGGCCTGCTCCACCTGGGATGGGAGGCGGGCTAAGAGAGTATGGTCCCCAGAAACAGGACTTTGCAGCCTTCTCTTGTCACGTGTGAGTTCTAATCTGGCCTTCGAAAAGACTGTTCGGCAGAGTTTTTGCTTAGATAAACCTGATGGCTGTGCCCTGTTCACTTACAAAGGCTCTATTCAGTTCAGATCACTTTGGAGGAAGAATAGGTTAAGCAGTAAATGGGGAGCTTACAGTGGATTGTACATCTGCCAGCATTTTTTGGGGACACATCAAGTCTGTCACTGCAAAGGTAAATTAGAGGAGACATATTAACTATCCCTTTTGTTCCTGTTCTAAACCTGTTTCTCACAAAGCTCAGGAACTGTCCACTTTGGAACGCTCAAGGATTGGAACCAACAAAGCTGCAGGTTTTGAGAAAGAACGTCCTGCTCTCCTCAAAGAAGTGTTCTTGGAGGTTGGCCTGGGTTGTTTTCCTGGAAGATTTTCTAGAGTGAACAGATGTAACAATTTTCTATAATTTGCCTTGGTGCAGATGCTGAAAGAGAGCATTCACAATAAAATATATGCAGTATATGTAATTTCGCTTGGATGTTCTGGGGTTTTCAAGTAAAAATGTGTACCTGCAAGCTGTTTTATGGTTTCTCGGTCGTAATGATCTCTGTTACACAGAAGGCTACAACCGCAAGTCCTCCTTCATGTGCAAGCGCTCCAAAAATATCTTGATAATTTTGCGTATTCTGCAAGGCACAGTGTTCTCCCCGTGTTGGCTTGGGAAGTGTGTTAAAATGTTCAATTTCTCTTTGCGATAAATTTCTGAAGTAATCACATCAACAGGGAAGGTGGTGGATAGTCTTCGAAAGGAGCCCTTGCAAAAGGTGCAGCCACCCGACTGGGTCTCAACAAAAGCTGCAAAGGAACTTCAACTGGGCATATGAGTTGTGACCGCAGATAAAGCTTATTTATGGAAACTGCCTTATTGTACTGATAAAATGGGAGAAAAGTGGTGGGGAAGGTGGTGAGGATTCTTAATAGCTGCAGCTTGCTACCTGCCTCTAGGGAGTCTGTGCTTATGCTCGTGGCATTCCTCAGGGGATGGATAAGGAGAGGGGCTGGGGCATCACTGCGAAGCCAAATCCCCAGACAGTCAATGAGCGAATGCTCTGCTGCGTGCGTCCTCTGCCGGCTCAATGGTTGACCCTGCCTCCAATTGTCAGCCCAATTTACCGACTGTTTCATTTGTCCCTGCGCACAGACATACATTTTCCACAGTAATTACGAAACGGGCTGCTCCCGGCGGCGCCTTCCACAACACACATACTTGTTGAGTTCAATAGTTACCATTGGGGTTCCATTGGTCCTCTCCACCCAGCACAAACAAGAAGTTTTCTACCTCCACAACGCAGTGGTGGGCACTGTTGTACGGCATAACTGGAATTGAGGGGGGAAGAAAAAGACGCGTGAAATTCTTCACCTTAGGACTTGATACTTTGGCTCCCTGGTTATTTGCTTCCACCAAAGGGCATAACATGTGAGAGTAAGTCGGAAGGAAGAAGAGAGCATAAGCAGCAGAGCGGGGCACCCACCCATCCACAGTGGCTCAGCCGTGTGTTCCCAGCAATCTCAAACCCAACCCCTTTTGACTAATTTTACATAATATTATTCCGCAAATTAGTCAAGGACAACCTGTCATGCTGCTTTCGATTCTTAAGTTCTCCTCACCTGCCTGATGATGGGGATCGCATTCTAAAGCAATGATGGATCCTCCCAAATGGTCAGGGCTGGGGGTTACTGCTTGGAAGAAATAACCCTGCATACACTTGGAGCCATGAAGATGCTCTGCCCAAACTTGGTTTGCTGGCAATCTTTCCATAAACAGACTCGGGGTGCTTGGGAGCTTTCTATTCCACAGCAATGAGCAAGCTGAATTTCCATACAGTTTTAAGTTTTTAAATTAAGGTCCTGCTGATTTAATGCCTTCTCCAAATGTATACGCTTAATCTCCTGTACAATATCATTAGCAGCACACTCACACGTTTCCTATCTATCTGCTTAGGAGCTCTTCTGGAACAAAGATAAAAACCGTCAGGAACATCACAAACATCCATTCCCTTGGTCTCGCCCTTCCCGCCCCCCCTCCCTCCCGGCCCCAGTGTGGTGGCTGCGAAGAGGGCGTGTTCTTTAGAAACCCACCAAAGCCAGGTTTCTCTGTATTTGTCTGTTTTCATTTACATTTTCTTTCGGGGACACGCACAGTGTGAGACTAGGACAGCCCTGTCACCCCATGTGCAGTGCAGTGCAGTGCTGGTCTCTGCTATTATCATATCATATGGCAAATGTAAACTCACACAGAATTAGTTATCATATCACATGCGGTGGTTTGGACCCAGTGACACCAGTAGGAAAAATGATGTCCTTGTTCAGCTCATCATATGGGCACCTTAAATCTAGGTGAGGACAAATGGGGAGGTGATGTGCATGTTCAGGCAGGGAACTTATTGCTTGACACGGATCAACAGAGCACTTAAGAAACCAGTGCAGTGGGAAATCAATATGAGTCAGGGCCAGCTCTTTGTGCTCTTTTGCCAATGCCGAAAGAGAGAGAGCCTATCTTATGGCCAACTTATTTTGGATGATATATATCTCTCATTTCATTTTGTTTTTCCTACCTTTTATTTTTCTCAGAATGCACTTATGCTGGCTAAGATATGTAAATACAACGAATAGCTTTGAAATCTATAACATAGCTTCTGAAAGAGCAAATCAGATCATTTAAGCTTCTTACTAAAGGATTTTAGGAGTTTGGGTTATTTTATTAGTTATTTATTTTTTACTGTGAATATTCATTGTTTTTGAACTTATATCTATAATGCCAGAAGGCCTTGGTACAGAAATCCCTGATTTCTGTGATAATGTGGAAATTGGATGTGGATTTGTGCGGTCCGTGGATTTGTGTGTGGTCCATTAATTAGGTCACTGACTTAGGGAATCATCCTGGGGATGTCCTTTTGCCCTTTAACCCTCAGTTATCTCTTTGGAAAATGCTTTTAACCACACGGCTCTGCAGAGATACCATACAGCTTCTCAGAATCCAGTGGGGCAGAATATACGTTGGGTTCGCCGACCAACTAAGATGGAATAGGTTTTGAACATTAAAAAAAAATTAATTATCATTGTTTAGATTATGATCCTAGTTCCAAAATAGCAAACGGAAATCTATGCTACTCATACGTGATGTATATTGTGTATATTGTGAGCAGTCTGGTGCTACCCCAGTTCATCATCATGTCGTCTGGGCAGTGTAAGCTCACAGTGTTGATTATCATCTGCATGCATCTACTCACATGGGGTGCGAGCACAGGAATAGAGGCTGTAACCAACTTACGTTATGACTTCCACTCTTTGGATATTTAAATTTTTGGTCAGCTCAGTGCCCAAACCTTATAGGTAATGAAAACCTGTATTAGCATCTTTTTAACTAGAGGTCCAGTTCGATCATAAAGCGCAATCTCTGAAAATATAACAACACTTGCGTTTTGTTCTTGCCATTTATTTGCTCCCATTCAGGCAAGCAGAAATTAAGTGAAGGAAATAATACATGATTTATTCTTAAGCCTCTTTTTCATTTGATTACCCCTATTGTTATGCTTTATGCAAACAAATGAAACTATTGCCCTAAACTATCCAAACCTTCAAAATAAGAGAGAAGCTCTTTGAAGTCCTAATATAAAGGCTACTTGAAGGCATTCCCATTTTTTACTCTTGTTTTTAAACCTTCTGTGCTATATTTCTTGGCTGAGTATTCTAGTATTCTCATTCCTGAATTACTGTCTTTTCTAAATTATTACCATGAATCGAGAGGCTATAAATACACACAAATAACTCTTTGAAATTATTCTGAATGTGAAACGTTCCAAATTTATTAGAAAAAATCTATATTAAATCAATGTTCGAGTTTTGCAAAAGACCTAATTTGACTTCTGATTAAACCTGAAGCAAAGCAAAATAAATAGGGCAGTGAGCAAGAGCACACATCTGTCTAAAATGGCACTGGGTACTGCACGTATTGATTACCTTTTAAATAACAAGGGATACATGCCTGACCCTTTCCAGCATTCTTGAGAGGTGGACGCCGGCCTTGCCCTCACAGGCAGGTATTGGAGGAGAAGTTTGTACTCGTGTTCATATATAGCCCAGTGCGAGTTTTTAGCGTGTCAGTCAGTGAGTTAGAGGGAAAGGGTAAAGAGAAGCTAATCAGGATGAAATGAGATTAAAGGCTGTCTAATTTTACAGCAACTGTGATCCATCAGCCACTGTGAAAGTGACAGTGGAAATGAATGATGGAGACAGACAGGTGGGGCTGTACATTTCACTGATTTATCCTCAAATGCACTGGGCCTTATTTTATTGAGTGAACATGACCGCATTTATCATGACTGTCATCTAAACCCACTTCCCTCCATTTAAAAAGGTCACTTTACTCAGAGGGAGTAGGAAAGAGGCACTTTCAAATCAGATTTAAAATCTCATAACACGTGTTTATAAGGCCCTTTGTGAGAATTCTAAACTTTACTAAACAAACTAGAAGTGCCAGAAGGAAAGGCTGGGGTGGGGGGCAGGGAAGCCAGAAAACTGAAAAAGAAGAAACCTTTGGTCACCTAAGGGAACACATTCATGTAGTCTCTGAATCAGAAGCAATTTGTACCATGTTTCCCTTTCCCGCCCCAAACACCTGATATTCTATTCTAGTCTAGGACGTTAAATAAAACATTTACATTTAGTATTTTTAATTAAGAAAGTGGGAAGCAAGTAACACTATAAAATAAACTTGGACAGGATATTAAGTCACAGTATTTACTCTGCAGGATGACTAATCATCACACACTCAAGAGATGTTAGCAATTGTTATAAGCGGCCCAATTTACTTATATACCTGTTAATTGTTTTCTCCTAAGTTTAAGGCCACACAAAAAAAATCTCAGTTACACAAAGTCTTTTACCCCCTCCCTGTACCAGCGCAGTAAAGTGTCCTAGAGTGTTACATACAAAATTGGACTTCGTGGATATGACAAAGGAGAGTCAAACCTTCAGAGTGTTTCGTGTTCCTTTTCATACTACTAACCACCATTTACCAAACATTTACCATGTGCCAGATACTGTTCGGGTGCTATAGATAGAGATAGAGAAATTAAATACGTAATTATATCCGTGTATAGTTTTCTATATTGTATCTCCGAAAATATAACAACACTTGTGTTTTATTCTTGCCATTCATTTGCTTCCATTCAGGCAAGCAGAAATTAGTAAATGAAATCATATCTGATATTATAATACATGATAAAATGCAATACGTGATAAAATGTACCAATGTTTTATTTACCTATATCTTTCATTTAATACAACGAACTTCAAGGGAAGCATTACTCATTTGTTTTATCTCGATAAGGCACACTGAGGCCTTGAGAGGTTAAGTCACTTGTTGAAGGTCATACTCAGCTAATGAACGGCAGAGAGAGAACCCGAACACAGGGAAAACTGGATCCCAACCCACACTCTTGTCCATTTCACTCTACTGATTTTCAATAGGTATGCTCATCCAACCAGCAAGTAATTACTGAGTACCTGTGTGTTCAATGATGGTGCTCCTGAAATTTCTGTGTAATTTTTTGTATTGAATCATATTTTAAAAGTTTATTATTTTCATATTGAAAGGAATCTTTAATTAGAGCAAGTGGACACTCCTCTATTTTTTTTTTAAATAAATCCAGGTATTCAAATAGTTAGTTTTCTTAAAGTAAGGTATGGTTGTTTGACGAAGCCAGTGTTCAGAAAAACACTGAATAGTCAGCCAGTTAAGGATGGGTAGAGTCTATTGGTGGAGAGTTTTTATTTTTTTAAAAAAACACTGAGGTCATATTTCGACCTTGTAAGCAGATTCAAAGCATCTTGGGTATAGAGGCGCTTTTCCTGACATATGAAACGTGCAGGGGGCTTGTTGTATTTATGTAAGGTCTTATCCTGTTAGAGATCCACATTACCCTGTTTCCTCCCATATATGCCTAAGGAATATATATCTCTTCCAGCAGAAAGTATAGGTATCTTTCCTAACCACACATTTTCATGAACATCCAAAGAGATTGAATAGGGCTATGCTAAGTTTATAGGATTGCTAAATAAATGGTTGTTGACTGCTTATCATTTTGCTGTAATGCTTATGAGGGCCTTGATTTTCTATTGGCTTCAAACACATAAGCTTGCAAAACTGTCAAATATGAGATAATTCTTAATTTTTTTAAAAAAATTAATGCCCGTGGTAAAAATGAAATCGTATTAAAAGTAAGGATATGTAGGACCAGTAAGTTTTCCTTCTATCCCTGCGCCTCAGCTTTTTAGTTCCTATCATAGAGGCTGTCACTGTTAGTACGTTCTTGGATTTCCCTTTCAGAGAGTTTATATATAGGAGTCATTTCCTTTAATACAAATGGCTACAGCATAACTATGGGCATACTGTTTAGTACCTTGTTGTTTTTTTTGCGCTCAAGCATGCATTCATTTACTCTTTCTCCGCCAGTCAAATATTTGTTCAGCTGCTACTCTATGCCGGGCAGTGTTCTACCTGCTGGGGAGGTCATGGCGGAAAAGAGCATCAAGGAACGTTCCAGTCAGGGGAAGCCCATAGTACACGTGTGCACAAGTAAGTAGGCGCTTTTGTTTCAAATGACAGGTGCAATGAAGAAAAGTACAGGAGGGTCAGAAGAGAGAGAGTGACGGGGGTGGGGGGAATGTCGCTAGTGGTTAGGGAAGGCATTTGTGAGCAGACTTTTGAGTCCTCTCAAGCTGACTGAGGTGAGCCAGGGAACCATGCAGGGGAAAAGGTGCGGGAATGACAAGCACAAAGACCTTGAGGCACAGGCGTGGAATGAATCGAGAATGGCAAGAAGACCAGAACAGAGAGATCTGAGATGAGGTCTAGGTGGTCCGACCACGGGCAGGTCAGGTGTGAGGGTGCAGGCTTGGTCAGAAGACAACACTTGGATTGTCCACCACTGCATTTTTTTTTTTTAAACGGCTGCACGGTGTTCTCTTTGATGGGGATCCTATCATGTATTCCATTCTTAATTCATTCAACAAGCATTTATTCAACACCCATTATGTGCAGACACTTTTCTGGTTGCTGACAATGCGGCAGGGAACTAAGCTCTCACAGAGCTTACATTACAGGGGAGAGAAGTATGTAAACAAATACGTAATGAACAGGAACACAGCCAAATGAAAATACATGATGTAAGGAGAAAGAAAATGGGATGATGTGTTACAGAGTGAGCGCCTGGTTATTGCTGTAGCTGGGGTGGCCAGGGAATGGCATTTAAGAGAGAGCTTGAAGGGCTAGAGGGGGGCACTGTTATAAAACGAGGGCAAGGAGTCCACGCAAAGAGACCCTGAAGCACAAATGAACCGGGTGTGCCTGAGAAGCCCAGAGAGGTCTCTGTGTCTGGAACTCTGAAGGTAAGTAAGGCCAAAGAGTCGTGGGATGAAGCCAGGAGGCAGGCTGAGGCTGGGTAGATGGGTCTTCACAGGCCAAGGTGAGTGGAGTGGATTTCATGCTTGGCATGATGGGAAGGCATTGGAGGGGTTTTAAGCTGCTGAATGATGTAATCCGATCTCTGTTTTAAAAACATTACTCTGGGGGCGCCTGGGTGGCTTAGTTGGTTGGGCGACTGCCTTCGGCTCAGGTCATGATCTTGGAGTCCCTGGATCGAGTCCCACATCGGGCTCCCTGCTCGGCAGGGAGTCTGCTTCTCCCTCTGACCCTCCCCCCTCTTATGTGCTCTCTTTCATTCTCTCTCTCTCAAATAAATAAATAAAAAATCTTAAAAAACAAAACAAAACAAAACATTACTCTGGCTCCTGTAGATGGGGGGAGGGAGGGAGGGGAAAGAGGGAGACTAGGTAGAGCACCCCTCTTGTGGTCTGGATGGAGATGATGGACGCCTGATCAGGAAGCAAAGCTAGGGATGGACAGAAGGGACATCTGTGGAAGGCTGTTGCTACCAACGGTGCTCTGTTGTGTCCCTGGAGGCACCCAATGCACACACACGGGGGTTCATCTGTAGGACTGATTCCTCCAAGGGAAATTTCTGGGCCAAAGGATGGCTGCATTTTAGATTTTGTTGGATATTGTTACACTGCACCCCTTTTTACATTTCTGTCTTTGCCAATATGGTAGGTGAACAATTGGGAGCAAGTTAAAATGTAAATGGGCATATATTGAATTATGCTAGAGGTTGAGCGTCTTTTCATGAATTTCAAGTCTATCTATCGTTCTTTTTTTAAAAAGATTTTATTTTTAAGTAATCTCTACATCCAATGTGGGGCTTGAACTTACAACCCCAAGATCAAGAGTCTCATGCTCTAGTGACTGAGCCAGCCAGGTGCCCCAAAATCTTTCATATATTTTTTCTGTTGGGTTTTCAGTTTCGTGATATCAGAATTTATGTTTCCTATAATTATGTGATTTCTGTTTTTGAAGTGTTCTTTCTATGGAGTTATCTAGACTGGCAAAATAAAAACGATATTTTGGAAGCATGATGTTGCTAGAATGTATATTTGTGAAATATTTACTCATTGAAGCAAATTCAAATAGCATTTACATGTTGTTGAAAACAAACATAACCTGAAAGAAAGATGCCCCACTTTAATAATATTGGTGAGTATTCCTTGCCATAGGATCATAGAGGAATTTTTAAAAACAATTTCTTCAACTTTATAGTAAGTGTAATTGAGAAACATAAATAATTAAAAAATTACTATGTGGTTTAATACTACCCTCTAGTCTTTCTTCAAAGACTTAGCAACTTGGCCAATGATTCCCTGGAGGTAGAAACAGATGTATTAATAAAACATTTTACATGAAGCAGGGGCTTGATAGATACTGTTGAATAAATAATCCACAGAAAAGGCTCTATTACCTTTTTTTCCTGTCATATTTGGATTGTACTATCTCTGCAAACTACCAATAGTAGTTTGTATATTTGGGGATGACTTGATCACTAAGGACAATTAGTCTGGAAAATTAAGCCCCGTGAGAAATTTACATCGTCTGAATCCAGTGATGAGTTGGCTGAAGTTCTGAATTAACCAAAAGGTTACCGACACTTTCTCCCTCATCCCCAACTTGTCCTGCATACATTAAGCCAGGTTCCCATAGTCCCACTGAAGACAAAATTATTGAAGTGAATTCATGATACATAAATCTGAAAAAAGTGCATGTGTATTAGGTTTTGGACACTGTGCATGAACCGAGAGAGCTTGTTTCTCTCTTATGGTTCAAAATTGTATCTAAGGGAGAGTTTTCCTGACAATGAGTATTGCTTTGATACTTCGTCTTTTGTGCAACTATGGTACTAAATTCATGCTTTATTGTACACTTGCCAAATCATGACAGTTTATTAAAATTGCCTGTCTCATGTTTGTTACCACTGAAGGACCTGTGAGCTCCTTTAGGCTGGACTGTGTCATCTTTATAGCTTTATGCCTAGCACGGTGCCCAATACATAGCGCTGGGACAGACTCTGGCATTAGCTTGAGCTTTTATTCCTAATACGTTAATTAGAAATATTAGTGAATTGGGGCACCTGGGTGGCTCAGTCGGTTAGGCATCTGCCTTCAGTTCAGGTCATGATCTCTAGGTCCTGGGATCGAGCCCCACGTTGGGCTCTCTGCTCAGCGGAGAGTCTGCTTCTCCCTCTCCCTCTGCCCCTCCCCCTGCTCACACACACTGTCTCTCAAATAAATAAATAAAATCTAAAAAAAAAAAAGAAATATTAGTGAATCAATAAACATCAGTAGCATGAATGAGTGGATGATAGCTAAGAGAGACTGTGGAATTTACTTCTTTGGAACATGTGCAAAATAGAATGGGTCCCATTAGATGTGAAGGAGGGAGGGATTGAAGGAAGAAAGGGAAGAAGTTCAGATTCTATGACTTCTAGGAGAGATACCACCCTGCAAGCGATACATATGTTTTAAACAAAGGAGGTTTGAAAGTTCCTTAAAAACTGTGACATATTTCTTCAGGAACTATTATGGACCTCAATGTGCCAAGGTCAAAGGCTTTCAATAAATCCTTGTTGATTTACAGTTTTACCTCTGAGCACTTTACTTGGGGAAGCACAATCAGCAAAGCCAAGGGGACTTCAAATAGGACTTCTGTTATCTATTTAAACAAAACTGACTTTCAAAGTCTTATTTTTATTTTAATTAGAATATTTTTACTAATATGTTCCTAAATTATGACTATGTTATTATAATATTAACTACTTAATTTTGGATACTTCCTGGCATGTTAGTTTGAAGTTAAATATAGTTTCATTTTCACTTTTGGAAAGTAAAACATCTTTGGGAATAAAAACTACTGTCTCTTGCAATGATTAGTTCTATTTTCTGTTTGTTTGTTTTTTTCTGTTTTATAAAGTATTGTGTTTTCAGGGACAGGTTGATGAAACGTGCTGGTGCTTTGATGTTTGCCCCTTCCTGCAAGCCCCTTCTTTCCTTGTTAGCTTCCTTATCTTTCTGGGGCAGTGAGAAATTGCACCTTTCATTCTACACCTAAAAAGCCTCACTAAAAAAAAAAATAGTAAACTCTTTAAATGAATTAAAGTAGTAGAGCAGCACATATTATTTAAAGCTGTGAAAATAAGACCCTTGATAAAGGTCAAGGGAGCCAGGGCTATTTATACTGTGGATGGTCCAGCAACAAGGGAGCATATATGTTCGTTAAATAATTTAAAGTCTCTTAGATGATGGCCCTCTAGTTGTCCCAAATTATTGAGGGCAGGAAGAAGGAAATGGGTGTGGTCTATATAATGAGGATTTATACAGAGTTTTTTTATATAGGTCCCATTAACTCAATATTGGACAGTGAACACTAGTGGTTCACATTAAAACCCACGAAATATCAAAAGGTACATTTAAGGATTACTTGTCTATTAACTCATTTGTTCATTTCATTCCAAAACATGTGTTGAGGAACTAGTAGTTATTGTGCTAAACTCTGGGATGCCATTTTTTTTTGAGATTTTATTTATTCATTTGACAGAGAGAGACACAGCGAGAGAGGGAACACAAGCAGGGGGAGCGGGAGAGGGAGAAGCAGGCTTCCCACTGAGCAGGGAGCCCGATGCAGGGCTTGATCCCAGGACCCTGGGATCATGACCTGAGCCGAAGGCAGACACTTAACTGACTGAGCCACCCAGGTGCCCCTCTGGGACACTATTTCTGTATTCCAGATCTCACAGTGAAAGAGAACATATAAACAATGAAATAGTATACATAGTGCTCGAGGAGAAGAGCAATAGAAGCACCAGGGAGGAAAGGACTAAAACTTCAGGGAGAAAGAGAGGCTTAAGCTAAATCATAAGGCTAAAAAGCATTTTCCAGGTTGTCACAGCAGCAAAAGGAACATGGATTCTACAAATATTTATTGAGCTCCTACTATGTGCCGGAACTTGGACTAAGCACTTGTGATATTATTTTTGTTAGATTGCTTTATAAAAATTGATTGTTAAAATTAATCTCCAAAATGTTCTTAATATTATGATCATAACACTACAATATTAATTGTTTTGTTGAGGCCAGAGGAAATGTGTTTGGGGAATGTGGGAACGAATAAAAGGGATGGACCATTATCTATACCGTCTTTTTAGGCAGCTGTCCTATTGCCCATCTCAGGCTCCCTCTGGAGCACTCTCTCCTTAGACAATCCAGCAGTAATGGCCTCTGCTCTAATTAAATCTCTCCCAACATGTGGAGTCACCTGATATTTCTAGAAGCAGTTGGTAGGATTATCAGAACTGTGAGCAATACTTCTGTTCCTTTCAGGCCACCCCTCCCCGCATTTGCTCTTGTTGCTTCCGTGTGTTATTAGGCTATTGTACTTATTTGACTTCAAAGGATATTTCACTGCAAAGATTCAGAAGGATTTGCTGTACATTCCTCCCATGACCATTTCATGGTGTGTGCCTGGGCCCACTCACGCAAACTCATGTGTGTGTCAAATCTGGGAAATACCAGGGCAGTTGAGCCTAGCAGTGACGATTATCCTAAGTCAATATCTTACGACACACAAAAGAAATTAAAGTGCGGCCCACTATCTTTGGAGATGAGCCCACGTTGGGTGGTATTTGCCATGGAAAGGCACCTAGAGCCGTCTTGAGAAAGTTCTGAAATCCGTGTTGCTGGGAAAAAGTGGAGAATTGTAGCTGTGTAGATCTAAAGAGAGAAACATGTAGAGAAATATGATGAATACTGAAGTTGCCTTTTCTTGTTTTTTGGCACCATTTTTTTTTACTGGCAAAACTAGACAGCCATTGAATGCTAAGTGATATTTACTTATAAATATATTTATGAATGTGCATGAATATTTGGCACTTTTCCTGTCTTAGAATTTAGGCTGAGACCCTAAAGCTGAAGCTAATCTAAAGATATATGCCAGGCCATCTGTGCAGGACTAGCTAAAAGTGGCCCCTAAACTTGTTCTGTCTGGTAGTATGCGTATGCGCACACACACATGCACACCCCTATTTAACCTGTATATACAATGACGTGGAAGACTATTAGTGAGTGGGGACTTTTCCTTAAGAGTGTGTTGTGGGAATTTGTTGGAGCCTTGGGCATTTTCCGTCTGCAGGAGAACAGAACACTCCTCCCACCTACACCCCAAAGACAAAAACTGGTGGAGGATTCTCGGGCCAGATGTTTCTGTCTCTTGGGGCTTGGCACGCACAAGGGGAAGTGTGAAGGCAAGAAGCTGGTTGGAACCGGCTGTGATAGGAATGTGGAAGGAGAGAGCTGGGGCAGAAGTGGCCCACATTTCTGGGTTTGGTGGGGCAATGGCACCTGGTACGTTCCCGCATGCTGAGCTGATGCTTGGGAAGCTTGCTTGGCTAGAACAGCCACAAGAGGATCCTCCACCCAAGAATATGAATTGCCAGGTCAAGGTGACCCTAATAGAAGCTATGTGGTGGATAGCCCATAGTATGATGCAAAGTCTTTAAAAAGAGGTTTAGAATAGAACCTGTAAAGACAGTTCATCAAAAACAAAGTCAGATTTATAGCATTTGTCTCTTGAAAGCCAAGTCCTAAAAACACTAGGTAAATAAGAGCTTTTCTCTCTGTGCCTTCCCCTCCAGATCTATCCTTGGTGGAGCCAGATGACCCAGGATGGCTGACTTTTCCTCCAGGGCGGGTCAGCCTTTCTCACGCTCACAGAAACATCAGTGCAGGAAAGGGCTCACAGCAGGCCTGAGACTGTTATTCATAGAAAGGCCTGGGAATTTAGATTTCAGGATTGTTCCCACTACCTTAACTAAGAGTGGCTAGTTGTGCCCAAATTGAAAAACAATGTGGTATGCTGAACACCTATCTTCTGGGAATATGGAATTTTGGATGTCTACCTGACCAGCCTCGAATAAAACCTTTGGGCACTGAGTCTCTAATGAGCTTCACTGGTCGACAACATTTCACAGGTGCTGGTGTAATTCGAGGCTGGAGGAAATAATTGTGTCCTGTGGGACTCCACTGGAGAGGACTCTTGGAAGCTTGCACCTGGTTTCCTCCAGACTTTGCCTCATGCACCTTTTCCCTTTGCTGATTTTGCTTTATATGTTTTCACTGTAATAAATCAGCTGTGAGTACAACTATATGTTGATCCTGTTAGTTCTTCTAGTGAATCACTGAACCTAAGGGTGGTCTTGGAAATCTCTGATACAATAGGAGACAGAGAATCTGCTAGTGTATTGAGAGAATGAGGTTTTGATTTAACATCCCAGTGTAACTGAGGCTGCTTTAAGAATGTCCTGAGGTATAGCCCCACAGAGAGATGCAACATCCAACAGAGAGGTTTTGAAAAATCAGTGGTTGGAAAAAATCAACTTGTTTTTAGTTGGCCCGATATAGGGGAAGCTCTTTCAAGAAACTGATTATGGATGTATGTGCTTATGACAAGATTGCTTCTGGACTCCTGAAGAACCCTTTTAGCTGGAGAGGCATGGGTTCCAGATTTCCTCCGGTTGGAATCAACGTGTAAATCTCTCCTGGGAATCCACTAGTGGCCAACTCCGTCCTGTCAGAGGTGCCAGAGGATTTGTCAAAGAAATTAACACTGTGGCTCTTTTTAATTTCCTCCGAAAATTTACAGTCTAGTTGAAACACTAAATAGACATATTTGAGACCACTTGGAAGGGATAATGCAGTGGCGTAGGAGCATTGTGCCAAGGAAATCTAAAGAAGGAAGGAGTCCCCGGGCCTTGGCTTAGGTAGCCGTGTGCTACCTTCCGTCTCTCGCCAGCCATCACATCCTTCTGCATCCTCACAGGGTGCCCTGCCTTGTCTTTAAAACAAACTAGAAAATGCAAACTTCTTTCATCTTGCTGGCCCTTCCAGCTATCCTTAGAGCACCCCACTCCCTGGGCCACCAAGCTGGGCTCACAACCACAGCACTGGACACAGTGAATGGTTGCTCTAGAGACGGTCCCATGACCCAGCCAGTCCCTTCAGAGGGGTTTTCGTACTGGAGCTGACAAGAAGAAATCTTTTCTTTCTGACTACAGATCCTGGAGCTGCTTATGGCAGTGGAGAAGAAGGTCTGAACAAAGGAGCTTGTGTAATGAGGAGAAAAGAGACTTACAGAGAAAGAATCCTGATAGGATTTCAAAATTTTGTTTCAAGTCACATGTGAGGGCAGTGCAGCCCTGCCTTCCTGCTGACGTGGTCCCATAAGTTCTCTTTCTCCCCTGGACCTTCCCAATAACTCCCTGCCTCCCTGCTTTCACTATTGTTCCTTTTTGGCTTAGTCTTCACAGAACACTCACAATGATCCTTCTGCTCAGTCTTTTCCTTACTTCTTATCACCCTTAGAATAAACGTTCAAGTTTTCAGAATGGCCTACAAGGACCATATGGTCTGGCTGTTGGCCACCTTCCCAACCTTCTTTTCTACCACTTTCCCCTCACCAGTGGCTTCCCTGGGATCTCCCCAACACCACAAACATATTCCTGTTTGAGGGACTTTGCACTTGCTGTTCTCTCTGCCTCATATGTTCTTCCTTTGTGTATTCTCATGGCTCACTCCATCACTTCATTCAGGTGTCTGCTAGAGAGACCTTCTCTGACAATCCCATTACAAAAGGCCTCCCCTGTCATTCACCACTTGTTTACCCTGCTTTAATGTTCCTGACAGCACTCGATAATGCCTATCATTATATAGGGTTTTTGTTTGTTTATAAACGATTTCTATACTAACAAGTAGGCAATATACTAATATACTAGCTGCATAGTGCATGACTTTCATGCTCATCACCAAATCTTTAGTGCCTAGAACAATGTCTTGCACAGAGCAGGCACCTAATAAATATTTGTTAATAACCCAATAGTTTAAGTTATACTGAATTGGATTTCTATAACTCATAACCAATACTTCTACATTTTGGATGGAGAAAGTAAAGCAATTTGGTTCAGGTGAAATAGTAATTCAATAAGCATGAGACTTCAGCTTATTGAATTAAGTCAATAAGTCAATGCCATCTGTGTGCACAGATGCACGGTGGCTGGGGAACCGTTAGGCATTTTTGTGGGGTTGAAGTGTAAAGTTTGAGGAGCAGTGGGATGTACAGTTGGAAAAGTAGCGAGAGACAAGGTCACGGAGGTCCCTGAATACCAAAGAGTCTACAACTCTTAGTAGAGAGGCATGGAAGGTTTAGGGAGGGGAGTAAAGCACAAAGTGTGTGAACAGGGAATAGATCCTGTCCTTAGATCTTGCTGACATTCTTTCCTCACCTGGGTACGTTTCTGCTAAAATAAAGAGAGCCGTCATCTTAAAGCTTGTAAATCCAACAAAAGAGAGAAAGTTCTATAGGGAAAAACATGAAGAGTATGAACACTTTCAAGTGACCATCTAGAAAAAGTAAAACATAACCACATGTAAAGGCTAAGAGGCAAAGAAAATGGGAGGGTGAGACATCAAAAGAAAAAAAGAAAGACCATTAATGAAATTATATCAATAGGTATAAGCATTATTTGTGGAGAGAGAATAGGCAAGAAAATTTTTTTATAATAAAGAGCAGGTTGTCCTAATAACTAAGAAACTAAATATAATTGTAAGCAAAACTGTCATTTAAACACGACTTCCGAATTGGATTTGGATTCTCTTTCCCCTCATAGTAATAAAATGGGGAATACTATTACATCTACCCCACAGATTGATGACTACTGTATGCGCTGTGAGCCGACAAAGTTTGAATCATCATTGAGCTCAATGAAATAGCTAATGAATTGTCCTCTTTCCTCAGGAAGAGAATCTGAGCATCAAAGGCTAATCAAAAGTCCTCAACCATTAAAAGCCTGCCTCCTCCTCACTGTCCTTCAGAGCCCTACCCCTCGTGTCTTCATATCCCCCCCTGACTCAGCTTAGCTTTCATTGCTCATCTTCATAATAATTTTTCTGGCATACATACTCAAACTCTCTTGTTCCTTTCTCTGTTTTTCATACTTGCAGTGCAAAACCAAATCGTGGTTATATCCAACCCTATGTCAGGACCCATACAACTGAATGTGGCTGGCGACATTCATACCACCATATGACCAGGCCTCGTCTTATTTTATTTTTTAATTAATTAATTTTTGTTTGTTTGCATAATTTACCTTTTGTCTTAGAAACTTAAAAAGATATACAGGAAGGGTGTGTACAAGGAAAAGCCTCCCTCACCCTTCCCCCCCCCACCCCTCCCTAGAGGCGGGTGTCCTGACCAGCCCCTCCTACCATCCAGTTTCAAACTTATATGTAAAAGGCCAGGTTTGGGTTTGTTTCTTTTAGTAACCAGAATCATGCAATATGTATTGTTCTTTGATGTGCTTGTTGAAGATGTTCCCAACCCAGCACACTCCTTTTATCCATTACAAATTCCACAGAATTTGGATTGTTTCATTCTGCCGTTATAATTATGTCCACTTTTGTGCACAAATTTGAGTACAGGGGCTGGAATTTGAGGGGGAGAGTCTCAGTTTGAGTCCCTGTTGATCTGGGGTGAAGGTGTGTGGACTTGGTGTTGAGCAGGTGGCGGGCAGTGCACACCTACTGGGGCAGGAGGGCGGCCGGACTGTAGATTTGGGACGCACAGGCCAATGGCGCCATGTGTGACAGGAAGTGGCTGGTTTTGCTCCTGGTTTAGAACAGGCCTCATTTTAAATTCATAATATTGTTGCCTGAAATTCCTACCATGTTTCCCTAGACCACTCCTTATTCCATTCTTTTAGATCAAGGGTTAACAAACTGTGGCCCATGGGCCAAATCTGGCCAACCACCTGTTATTGTAAATAAAGTTTTATTGGAACACGGCCACACCCATCAGTTTATATATTGTCTATGGCTGCTTTCATGTGACAATGGCAGAGTCGAATAGTTGTGACAGATCCCTAATGGCCTGCAAATGATAAAGTATTTACTATCTTGCCCTTTATGGAGAAAGTTTTCTGACCTCTGTCCTAAATGATAATTTCACATCTTCTCTCTCCAACTCTTTAACATCTGCTTACTTTTAGCTGATAACCTTGTTTTCTGTTTCACTAAGAAAATAGAAACACTTGGAAAAGAACTCCCACAGGCTCCCAGCATCATACCTATAAAATTACCTGCACAGTATACCTATACTCTGCCTTTGTTTTTACTTCCTTTTCTTATTAAGGATGGATGGGCCATCCCTGCTCCTTTCTAAAGTCAAGCCCTCCATTCGTATACTAGGTCCCATTCTCTCTCAACTACTCAAGGATATTTTCCCAGCAATTTTATCATGTCTCGTCATCAGTTTTTTCCCTCTTTATCAGATCTCTCCTATCCGCAGAGAAAAATGCTGTTAAATTGCTACCTTAAAAAAGTTCCTTGGATCAGGGTTCCTAAGTGGCTCAGTCAGTTAAGTGCCTGACTCTTGATTTTGGCTCAGGTCATGATCTCAAGGTCCTGAGATCAAGCCCCAACCTACGGGCTCCGCACTTAGTAGGGAGTCTGCTTGAGATTCTCTCTCTCCCTCTGCCCCTCCCCCAACTCTCTCCCTCTCTCCCTCTCTCCCTCTTTCTTTCTCAAATAAATAAATAAATCTTTAAAAAATTTTCCTTGGATCAATATCCTCCACTTCCTATCTCAATTCTCTGTTTCTCTTTACATAAACAATCCTTGAAAGAGTTGTCTTTACTCAAAGTTTCCAGTTTTTTCCCTTTCAATTCCACTTAAACCCTTTCCAGTTAGGCTTTTAGCTTCATCATTCCACTGAAACAGCTGTTGTTCCATTACATCCACGTTGCTGAATCTGATGTCACTTCTCAGTGTTCGTCTCACAGGATCTGTAGCATCTGACCTAGTAGATCACTCTCTCCTCCACCTGTGTCCTTCTGGGTGACCATTCTCTCTGGATCCTCCTTCTACCTGACTGGCTATTCCTTGGTCCCACTCCTTACTGCTTCCTTCTCATCTCGTCTGCAAATGTTGGCATGCCCCAAGAGCATGCCCTTTAAATCTCTTTTCACCTCTATCCATACTCACTACCTTGGTAATCTTCCAGCCACATGACTTCACAGCTACATTTGGGTATGAGATGGGCTCTCCAACGTAACATGCTCCAAATCAACCCTTGGATTTCCCCTTCAAACACTCCCCTTTCCAACCAAGTCAATGTCAACCCTGTCCTTCCACTTGTTTAGGACAAAAAATTGAGGGGGCATCTTTGACTTCTTTCTCCATATTATGTTTGATAAAATACAGTATTTATTCCTCTTGGGATTAAGGATATCCTTTTAGACTTTTTCTTTGCCTACTCATAAATAGATAAAAATGGATTATGATATATATGCTTTTCTAATCTGCTCTTTTCCACTGTGAATATATGGTAAAATATTTTCATTTCAATGACTATAGATCTTCATTAATAGTTTTTAATAGTGATAAGCTATTTTCTTTGTATGGATAAACTAAAATTTATTCAACAATCCCTAACTATCAAACACAAGTTTGAGTCCAATTAATTGCTGTGATAAACAACACTGAAGTGAATGTCTTTGAACATAGGATTATCTCTTTAGAACAAATTTCTAGAAGGAGGACTGCTGCAATCAGGACCATTATATTTCTTTTTTTTAGAGGGGGGACGGGCAGAGGGAGAGGGAGAGAGAGAGAATCTTTTTTTAAAAGAAGATTTTATTGGGACACCTAGATGGCTCAGTCGGTTAAGCGTCTATCTTCGGCTCAGGTCATGATCCCAATGTCCTGGTATCAAGTCCCGTATCGGGCTCCTTGCTCAGTGGAGAGCCTGCTTCTCCCTCTGCCTGCTCTGCCTACAGCTCTCCCTGCTTGTGCTCTCTCTCTCTGGCAAATAAATAAATAAAATCTTAAAAAGAAAGATTTATTTGAGAGAGGGAGAGAGAGAGAGCATGAGTGGGGGGTGGGGAGGAGCAGAGGGGGAAGGAGAGGGACAAGCAGACTTTGCACTGAGCATGGAGCCCAATGAGGGGCTCAATTCCAGGACCCTGAGATCATGACCTGAGCCAAAATCAAAAGTCACAGGTTTAACCGACTGAACCACCCAGGCGTCCCAGGACCATTATATTTCTTGAAAATCTATCTTTTTATGTAATATATTACATAAATATAAATAAATATTTTTTCAAGATTCCTAGGTGAGAGTGATATACTAATATTTATTGATGAAAATGACATAACAAATAAACTATTGACAATTTAGGAATGTTCTTTTACTAATCACATTTGAATGGCAGTTTTGAATCCAATGTGTGCAGAAGACATCACAGATTCCGTTTACAGAGAACGAGTCTTGCGAGGGTGGATTCAAGGACCCTGTGCAATGACTCCGTGGTTCTCCAGGAGTTCACACACTGCCAACCACAGCTTTGGTTGATGATGATTTAGACACACAGTGCACTTAGCATATGATCACAAATGGAACCTATTTCCTCTTTCATCCCAGTTGCTCACTTCATGATATAACAAAGTGTTACAGTAGTAATACTAATTCCAGTACTAAGCAGGCAACTAAAAAGTTCTCATTAAAGCAGAGTAATTATAGATACATATCGGAATAAAGTAGGATTTTAACTGTGGGCTATTTAAATTAAGTTCCTAGATTGAATCTTTTTATGTGCAGTGAGGGCTTCCCTCTGGAATTCATGGCAACCACTTCAGTGTTCTTCAGGCAGTCAGAGAAAGGCTGAAGGAAGAAGTGTCTGTTAATTGCCATGGCTGCAGACACCCATTATGGCCTCCTGCTCAAACTCGCCTTCCCTGCACTGCTGCAATTTTGAACTGAGCCACTAGATGGCGTACACTGTTCTTTGCTTGTTCCCCCAGAAAAAGCCTCAAGAACTATGCTCAGAGATGGGGCTCTAAGTAAGCCAGCAAAAACAAAGAGGAAAAGTACAACAGTAAGAGGATCTTTAAAAAACTCTAGTGTTCTTTTTTTTTTTTTGGATGCAGATCACTCCGAGCTGGAGAATAAGATCGATATTATTCTCTTCACTTCATTTTTCTCAAGTAATCCCAAATATTTGAGATGGACCAAAATCTTGCTTTGATTCTCTAGCTGTTCATAGTAACCTATCTTTAAACTTCACACCTCAGTGCTGAAGGCAATATCGTTTATTTTCTCTTTTAGAAACTCATATGGACAAATACTTAGCAGTGCTATCCTACGCGAATAGTATTAAAGACAGGTATTTAAAGTAGGCCAGATTTTTCAATAATTGAAAGATCTGCAGATAAGTCCTGTGGTGTTTATGTGGCACAGGTGTAATGAATTAGAATCTAGTGCTGCCCTTCTGTCTACAAGCCACTTTGATCCATGTATCAATATAAAATTGTATTTCTCTACATAGAATACATATGGTTGGGAAAATGATTTGATTTCCTTCACTTTTTAGGGAATAATTCACACAACATTTTTAAATGGTAAATAAATTGCTTTAAGAAGCAAACGTTTTAGAGAAGTTGAAAGAATAAAGATCTTTTCCTTAAAATTCTCTCTTGGGGTTTTACAAATGCAAAGGCACTGAGCTGTGGATGACTTTTTTTTTTTTTTTTAAGTAGCCTCAACATATCTTTTACTCTTCATTGAATTAATTTTTTAAAAAAATAGTAACCTGCTTTCAGTTAAGAAACAAACATTTTAGTGAAGAAAACAAACTGAGGGGTACTGAAAGGGAGGTGGGTGGGGGATTTGCAAGATGGGGGATGGGCATTAAGGAGGGCACTTGTTGTGATGAGCACTGGGTATTGTGTGTAAGTGACAAATCACTAAATTCTACTCCTGAAACTACTATTACACTATATGTTAACTAACTGGAGTTTAAATAAAAACTTGAAACATTAAAAAAAAAAAAAAAAGAATAAAAAATAGTCTTCCCCCTTACCTTAAAGTACTTTCTCCAACTTTTACAAATAATACATGCATTTAAACCATGGGTGATCCTTTTCTGATTAAGTAGTTTCAACATATCTTCTACTCTTTCTTGTCATATTAACCTAGGTCCTATACGAATTTAACTCCTCATCGCAAGTAGCAGTTAACTTTCTGAATCTTTAATATTCAAAGATGACTCTAGCAAATCGATAGGATCATCCTCTGTGGGGAAAATAGTCTTCAAACCAACAGGGCCTCAGAGCTGACAAGGACTGCTCAAAGTTCATTTCCTCTACACAATAATGAGATGAAAAAAACACCTCTAGGTGGATCTTCAGTTGGAAAATCTAAAAAGTCAGTGAAATTACTAAAAGGCCTTAATGGTGCTTCTGAAAACAGACACTAATTTTATGTTCTCATTTTTTGAATTACATTCATCTGACATTTAGAAGTAATTTTAAGGAAAATTTTTTTATTAGCTGAGAGATGAGATTTCTTGGACTGTAATGATAAATGATGACTATATTTTAGGAATATAGTCAACTCATAATTATTCAATGACCAGTGGTCTGGTTCATATATTATTCCAGTATTATTATTTTTTCTGTTACCTCCTTTCAGTCTGTCCTTTGGTTATTTAATCCTTCAGAGAGTGGGTAAAGCCAAAGGGCAGTGGTAAATGTGAATAAATTGATCATGTATCAGCCATGAAAAAACTTTGCTTTTTGGGCAGGGGTGTGTGGTGAAAGAATGGGATGATAAGGTTATTTAAATTCTATAAATGGTCAAGTTTTTAGTTTGCTTGACTTTTAACAATCAATTTTAGTCTTTCACTTTGTATAATTAATATTTAGAAATTGTTTTTTACATCGTTTTAGATCTAGTTTGGATTTTAATTTTTTTCAAATATTACTTTCATAGATATGAGCCCTTTACATTATAACTCCTGAAGGCTTTAGGTTTACTTTGGTTTTTACATATTATTTGTCCTGCTGTCCTCATCTGCCTGTCTAGGCTGGGCTCATAAGAGCTAAATCAACTCAGGTTGAGATTGAAGTGTCTTCTCTTTCCAATTGGCCTTCCCAGTGGTGGTCAAGGTATTGGACCAATAACTGTAAAACCTCTTCTGCATCGTGTTGCATAAAAGGGTCACAGTAAGTGAAGTGAGTGGACTGAGTATTTTGATTCTATTTGGCCCACTTTGCATGAAAAAGTGTTACAAAAAGTTCCTGTTGCTGTTGTATAATTGTTGTATAATGGAAAGAACAATCTGTTATAACTGCAGTCTGATGATAGATTTAAGTAACTGGAAAGAAAACATGTGGAAGTGAGAAAGTCTCTATGACATAATCCTATTTTCTTAGAGTTGAGCCATTAATTCTCTTTTGACTCCATCTCTTTGCCCTTTCAGATGTCAGTGATACTATTTGTTTAATGCTGACTTCACAATTTGTATTTCTAGCATTTTCTCCTCTGTCATACAGACCAATTCCAGTCCTCTCTGATACTGTCCCTTAAATATCTCCCAGTCTTTAATTCTTCCTTTCTTCATTCATATGCTCACCTGCAATGTACCAGGCACAAGTCTGGATGTGATGAATAGAGACACTGCGACACAGATGTTTAAGACTAAATCTATTCTCCTCTAACCTTGCATCTTCTTCTTGGTTTCCTCTTCTGAGGAAAGGCATCAGCTCAATTTGGCCAAGCCAGACTGTCTCTTATCTCCTACTGCCCAGCATTACCACATGATGTTTAACTCTATTTATAAAATGAGTTCTAATTTTGCCATTCTTTCACTGTTTTCATAGCCATTGCTGTAAATCAGGCCCTTATTATCTCCTGCCTGGGTTATGCAATAAAAGGTTAGCTTGTCTCCAATCTCTCCTTTACCAATTCACCCCAAATTAGCTTTTAAAATACAGGTTTAATTATGTTATTTCCCTGCTCAAAGATTTTTTGGTGACTCCCCACTGACTGTAGAATAAGATCTAAATGGTTTTCACTTGACCCTTTACACCTATTCTCAACCCACCTTTCAGCAGTTCCCCACCCTTTGCGATTTCCTCAATTTAAAATGCAACGTCACATTCAGCTTTTGTACATGTTGTTCTCTCTCTGGCCGGAATAAGAACTCATCACGTTTGTACGTCACTTGCCAGTTTACAAGGGACTTTCCCATGCATTTTCTGTGAGGTAGGCAGGGATTATTTTCTCCGTTTAAAACAGAAAGAACCAAGGCTAGGAACAAGTAAATGGTTTACCGAGGGTCTTATGATTAGCAAGAGAGACCAGATACTAAATGTCAATAGGGCACTGGCTCCAAAAAACAGGTTAGATTGAGGTGTAGCATCTTCACCAAATAAAATGAACTTGGAATATAGGTTCCCATCAGTATTTGGTGTCATATATTTTATGCAAGAGCTCCTTTACACAGAAACCCAATTCTTAAATTGGATTTATTGCACTAATCAGAGTTTTAAAAAAATCAGTATTTTATAGTCACTGTAATAAGCTCCACTCTATTTTTTTTTTTTTTTTTTTAGAGACATGGGGGGTGGGCAGAGGGAAAGGGAGAGAGATCATTTTAAGCAGGCTCCACACCCAGCGCAGAGCCCAATGCAGGGCTCGATCTCACAACCCTGAGATCATGACCTGAGCCGAAATCATGAGCTGGAGGCTTACCTGACTGAGCCACCCAGGCGCCCTCTGCTCCACTCTATTTTTAATCTTTGTGTATTTGTACAGGGATACAGATACACTCAACAACACTGCTACAGTTTAGCTTTCATGAACACTTTGTTAAAAACAGCACCTGCTAGTTTCATCAAAATGTGTAATACATTGTGCTACAATTTGATGGAAACACACTATTTCAACAAATATTTAGCTAGTACCTGTTTTGTGCAACTATGGCAGGCAGTTAGTACACAGTACATAGGAAAGAATACATTTTCAAAGCTTGCCCCCAATTTTTGAACTTGAACTCTAAATATGTCAATATCCCTTAAGTCCACTATTCAAAGATCTGGATAAATTAGATATTTCTCTCATCATTAACAACTATAAGCACTTTGGGCCTCACTATATGACGTTATATATATGTATATAACATTATGTACCTATGTATGCATGTATGAGTGTGTATATATATGTACATGTATGTATACCTCAAACAATTTGATGTAACACTCATCCACATTGATCAGTATATCAATAAGAAGTGAAGGTAAAGTGGCTTTGGTGCCTGTGAGTTTATTGATTGCCAGGGTTGCTTAAGCTGCTGTTGTGGTTCAGACACTACTCACCCATTTCTTCAATAATTACTGCATGTGCTTGACACAGTGGCTATAAGATAAATAAGACACAAGATCCTTGCTGGCAGTCGAGGAAGGCAGACATTTAAACGACTACCACACAAAACAATAAGCTTTCTAAGGTAAGTGTGGGCAGGGCTCTGTGACATTGCCGAGGAAGCAGCAACTATTTGTTAGAGGTGGGGCAGGAGTGACCCTGGCGTCCGGTCAGAAGGAGGTGCACAGCTGAGTAGTTGCAACTCTCTGTGCTCCCTTAACACCCCATACCTACCTTTATCCTGGCCTATCATATTATATCGAACGGATGCACTTGTATTTTATTTATTTAGTTATTTATTTTAGAACCGATTCACTTGTGAAAATTGTGGAGACCTTAGTAATATGGGCCATGTCTTATTTGTATCCCAAATTCCTAGCACAAAGCTTGAAATAGAACAAGTGTTGCACAATTACGTGTGGAATTAGAACTGAAGAGCATCCCACACAGAAGAAAGGGCATTGAGCAATGGCCTAGGTGTTAGAAGGACTACCTTTCAGGGATCTGCATGTGGTCTGGAAAAGCTGGAGGAAAAAGTGTGGGATGGGAGAAATAACCTAACTGAATCTGGGGAGGCAGGCTTTAGAAGCCATGCTGAGGAGGTGGATTTCATCCCGCGTGTTATATGGATTCATCGAAGATTTTATACTTAAGGGACTGACAGTGGGAGTGGAGTTGAAGAAATGGATTAAAACTGAAGATAATAATGACAGCACTTATTGGCAGAATGAAGAAGGGTTAGAGGAGAGGGACAAGTCAGGGATGAAACTTAAGTTTTCAGGTTGGGGAGATGAAGATGTCATTGACTGCAATACAGAACAAAGACAATGTGTTTGAAGGCAAGATAACAATTCTGAGGCCAAGTGGAGGTGTTCAGGAGGCAGTTGGAAATACAGTAGTCGGTTCAAGAGAGAGGCCTGGGAAGGAAACGTAGATTAGTGGTCCATCACCAGCTATCATGGATGCCACAATGCAGGAAGGGTGTTCAGGATGAGAAGAGGGCTGGCATGATGTTTTGCCAAACACTAGTACCTGAAGAGTAACTCGAAAAGAAGCATCCAGGAAGGTACCTGATAAAGTATATTTTTCCCAAAGCTCCATTTTCAGGTAAGAAGATGACGTCACTAGATAGATATGACATTCATTGAGATGAAGGATATATTAGAAGTGCTAGGCGTGCAGAATGGACACTCCCTGGACCGAACTCATCGCCCAACGAAACCCTCCTTATTCTTCATGATTTCAATACCAGGCCCACCAGGCTTCCTCACATATTAACAATTTAAAAATTGTCATTCCTCTCCTCTTCCTCAAGTTATTCTTCTTCTCCTTTGGAAACACGCGTATTTTAAGATGATCTTCATGTTGGTTTTATTAAACGGAAATGTGGGAGAATGGTGATGACACAATAGCAAGGTGAAAAGTAGAGTTGCAGAGAACAAAGTGCGTTCTCTAAAGAGAAGGCTCTCTTCCCCACATTGGCCAGCAGTGTGCTAGCGCTCTGAGGCTGGCGAATTTTAAGCCACTCTAACACTTATACCCTCAATTCCATGCCTCTGGACACTTAGGTGACATTAGTAGACAGGGGACAACAAAAGTGGCAAAGTCCATATTTAAAATCCTGCCAACAGAAAACCTGGGCATTTCTTGGGAGCCTGCAGAGGGGTGCACACCTCTGGGTGGTCTTGGAGAGACGTGGGGGTGCAGCAGGCATCTGCCAGCAGAGGTAAAGAACAGGCAGAGGTAAAAGGTAAGAGGTAAGCTCCTCCTAATGGGAACCATCTATTTAAGGGATAAAAGAAAGGAAAAGAATGACTTTCAAACTAGATTTTTATTGAAGTTAATAATACTCATTAAGAATGATTCGTTATTGACATCTACATTCACTGAGCATTTGTTCAGGCTTGATTCCCATAAAATTTACATTTTTACCTGTTTTTTGTTCACTCGAGGGAAGGCCTCCTCTCCCCCAACCTTGACACATTTGTTTTAAATGGCTAATTAATCAAGCTCTTCTTTTTCACATGGCTGGCCTTCCTCAGTTACCAATCTAAAAATCTTTATGTGGTGAAGAATATTAGAACACTTAATTCTCACACAAGTTTGGGGAAGCCTTCTCTAATAGTCGCTGTCTCAGAGCATAAGCACAGTGAACTCACTTGCCTGACTCACCCATTTCGATCCGCAGTTACCCATCTGACCTTGAAAAAGAGACAGGATGACTCTCCCATAGGACCCTCCTGGTAATGGCTTTTCCTTCTACATTAAGTGACAATCAGGAGGCTCTAGCTCAAACCTATGACATCCCTTGGATACATAGTGCCTTTGCTTTATCAGAAACAGAGCCTTAAGTCTAACATGATAGGAACGACAAGGACAAAAATGCAAGAGAATGGGGCACCTGGGTGGCTCAGTCGTTAAGCATCTGCCTTCCGCTCAGGTCGTGATCCCAGGGTCCTGGGATCGAGCCCCGCACCGGGCTCCCTGCTCAGCAGGAAGCCTGCTTCTCCCTCTCCCACTCCTCCTGCTTGTGTTCCCTCTCTAGCTGTCTCTCTCTCTGTCAAAGAATAAATAAATAAATCTAAAAAAAAAAAAATGCGAGAGGAAATGTAACCAAGAGGAACGTGAGAAAATGGAGAGGAGCAAATACAGGAGCAGAGCTGTGCTCTGTGAATAAGGAACTCACAGAGCCCAACAGGGAGCCATGCTACTGAAGACAGTGGTCTCAGTTCTTGCTACAAATACCAATAGTGTTTTCCAGTAAAGGTGAATCAGACCACTAATTTTTACTTCATTTTCTTTTAAAGATTTTATTAATTTATTTGAGAGAGAGAGAGCATGAGGTATGGAGATGCAGAGGGAGAGGGAGAGGGAGAAGTAGACTCCTTGCCGAACAGGGAGCCTGACGTGGGGCTTGATCCCAGGATCCTGAGATCATGACCTGAGCCAAAGGCTTAACTGACTGAGCCACCCAGGCGCCCCCTAATTTTTACTTTGTTCCATTAAGGTATGCAGAGCACAATGCTGTACCGTGGAGAATGTCTTCCATTCATAAAAAGAATCATAGGGAAGAAGAAAAGTAATTCATCTTTTAAAAGTCAAACAAACATTCCTGGTTATTCTTACTGTGAGGGATGGGCCTGGGATAATCCTGGCTACAGGCTCAAACTGTTACTGGTGGACAGGCTTGGTGGTATCATGTCACTGTCCCTTTGTTACCTGCCTCCACTCCCAATTTGAGCCAGTTAGACCCAGTAGAAAATACAAAACAGCTCAAGTGTTAAGGAGCTGGGGGAAGCTAAAGTAGATATTATAGTTCCAAAGAACTGAAAATGTATCTGCATTTTGACATTTTCAATCACCATTTGGTTATAATAAAAGGCAGCTTAAGAATAGTGAATGGTGGGCCTCCTCTGATCACCCCTGCAGATCCCCTCACCACCCCCAGTGACCCTGCTTGGTTCTTCCAGGTACCAATGGTACTAACCACATCTAGGGGTTCCCTTTCCTCTGGCTTCTGGCTGGATTTGGTTTCAGAAGACTGGGGGGAGGAGGCGAGGAGTGTCAGGGTATATCCTCTCCTGGCTTCCTTCTTCTGGGTCAGTGTGAGCTGCGTCTTTAGTTTGAATGAAGGTCCTGTTAGATAATCTCCTCCACACAGCCCCTCTGTCCCTGGTTTTGCTAATTCCCCCCCTCTTTGCCTTTCAGACCTGGGTGGGAACAGTGCCCCACTGTATTGGCACCGGGGCATAGGAAAGGGGGGTGTAACACTCCATAAGGTGAGCAGCTCTTATGTCTGCTTCCTGCTGGAATCCTGTGTTATTCATCACGTATGCATCAGCTTCAATATGGCACCTTGTGAGTTCTCATGTCTGCATAATTTGCAATAAGGAGTTAACTATTTTCCATTCAAAATGGCTCCAGTGAATTAAAAGCTTCTGATATATACTTTTCTAAAGAATTCAGTTGGAAAAAAAATATCGTGTTAGAAAGATATCAAATAATGTCAGTTACAGGTCAAAGAACTCCTAATAAGGTTTCATAGAACATGGCCTAATAGAAAGAACACTGAACTAAATTAGGTCAGAAGCCACAGGTTTGAGTCACAAATTCATCAATTATTGCATGACCTTGACAAGTCACTTAACCACTCTGAACTTCAGTTTCCTCATATATCAGACAGTGATAATACTGCCTGACCTGTTTATCTCACTGGGTTATTCTGGGCGACTCAATGAATGATAGGCTTGGGCATGCTTTCCAAATGTGAGGACTGGATAGGGATATTACCCAGGGTTGTTATGAGGATAAAATGTATCCAGTAAATACACTTGTAAAGTTCCATCATCCTGGAGAGCCCTCAGTACATGCCTACTCTGATCCTTAAAGTCACACGGACAAGATAAAAGCAGTACAAGGTTGAGTTGAAGAGGTAGAAGACAACTGGTTAGTTTCATATTCTGGCTCCACCAAACTATCTTGGAAACACTCCTTGACCTTGGTTTCCTCATTAATAAATGGAGAAAATAATGATCTCAACCTCACATTGTCACTCTGAGTATCCCATGTAAGGCTCCCAGCACAATGTCTTACACGAAGAAGTTCTCCATCTATGTAGCCTCAAGCCATAAAGGTTGAGAGCGAGCATCTCAGTGAAGACAGTGTCATACAGTGGTTAGGCACCTGGGTTTGGGAGTAAAAAAATTCATGCCTTGGAATATTAACTGTAATTTTTGGACAAGTTATTTAGTTTTTACATCCTTAGGGTAGTTACATCTGCCTTAAAATGGGATCTAAATAAGATGTATGCAATCTGTTCAACACAATGCTGGCCACGTAATAAATGCTTAGTTAAAATGTTCATGATCATTTTGGTGTTGCTAAAATTAAAACTCCCTTCCTTATCTTTTTATCCTTTACTGCTTTTGCATATATAGTCTGCAAAGAGGCTGCTTTACATAGCAGACACTTGCAAGTTCAAAGATAGAATTCAGACAAGCAGAAAAATGTCACTGCATACATTTAAGGGCTGGACATAGCTTTGAAAGGCTGACATTGTCTCAGCACAAGCAGTAGATGACCCCCTGGAGGACCCCATGGCTGTTGAGCCAATGTTCAGCCACTGCAGAGATTGGCTTGTGGTGCTGGCAAGAGTGAGGGGTAATCCCCCAGTTCAGCCTTTGCCCACTGTCTGTGGGCTGTGTCCTGTGAGCCAGGCAGGGGAGTGGAGTGAGTCAACAAGGTAGATAGAGTGTCTGCTCTCCTGGTGCTGGCAGGGGAGGTGTTTCATTTATGTTCAGAGCAAAGTCCATCCCCAAAGTTAAAGGTGAGGGTCACAAAATATTCCCTGGGAGTCAGTATGGTTTGTGATTTAAGATCTCTGGAGCGAGACTACCTAAGTTTGAATCTTGGCTTTGCTTCTTCTTCTTCTTCTTTTTTAGATTGATTTATTTATTTTAGAGAGAGAGAGCAAGCAAGCAAGCAAGGGGAGGGGCAGAAGGAGAGGGAGAAACTTTAGCAGACTCCGACCTAAGCGTGGAGCCCAACTTGGGGCTCGATCTCAAGATCCTGAGATCATGACCTGAGCTGAAACCAGAGTCAGATACTTTGCCGACTGCGCCACCCAGGGGCCCCTTGGCTTTGCTCCTTACCCAGGGCATTGGACAATTATTTTACCTCTTTTTTTTTTTTTTAAGATTGTATTTATTTATTTGACAGAGAGTGTGAGCACTCAAGTAGGGGGAACGGCAGGCAGAGGGAGAGGGAGAAGCAGGCTCCCCGCTGAGCAGGGACCCAGACTTGGGGCTTGATCCCAGGACTCCGAGATCATGACCTGAGCCGAAGGCAGATGCCCAACTGACTGAGCCACCCAGGCTCTCCTATTTTACCTCTTAATGCTTTGGTTCCTCCTCTATAAAATGGGAGTAATAGTGGATCTTGCGCCGTGGGATTGTTGTGAGGATTGAATGAGCTAATGCAGGTAAAGGGCTTAGTCAGCCTAAAAAATGTGAGTTATGAGACTCTAAGTATTGTTTTACCATGATTTATGAATAAAATAGTTATGTCCTTAGATTAGAGTGCAAAGGTTGGCAAATTACAGGTTGCAGGTCAAATCCAGCTCTCCACCTATTTTTATAAATAAAGCTTTCCTGGAACAGAGCCCTGCCTGTTCATTTCTGTGTCCATCTACGGCTGCTTTGATGCTACAACGGCAGAGACGAGTAGTGGTGACAGAGGCCTTATGGCTGCAAAACCCCAAAGATCTACTATCTGGCCCTACACAGAAAAAGTTCATTGACCCTTGGATAGACAACTACTACTAACATATTTTTTTCTCAAAGGGAAAAGTTGTGGTAGAAATTATTTATTCTGGGACATGTGTTTATATTCATGTGTTTGCATTCTGTCAAGTGACATATTATACACCGTAAACAAGTGAAACTCAGAAGACCTCAGAAGGTACTGCTTTGTGCCCTCCAAGCCCCCATCAGTTCTGCTTAAGGAAGCAACATGCATGAGGCTGATGCTACTAACCTACTTCCAGCAGAATCAATGTCCTGTTATTTTTCAGCAGTGTTAATGGATTCGTGCCATTCCATCCTCTCTTTCAGTGGGCTTGCCTTACCAAGAGTCACAGATGCCTATATGAAGCTGTAGGGCACAGCCCCTGGCTTGGAAAAAGAATTCCCTCCATATGGAGCCTGTGGAGCTGTAGAGGGAATTAAACTCTTTTCTTTGGCTTTCCTCAGATCATGGTACAATCAGGCATTGGCCATCGTATTTGTAAGTGACTAAACTTGGAAAAAAGAACAAAAGTTGCTTCTTAAAAAGATATGTATTTCATGTTTCTGTTTTCTTTTTGAAAAGACGGTATGGGAAACTTAACAATTTTCCAAAGGTCAGGAAAGGTTGTTCTGTCTAGGGAGAGTGCTTGGTAGTGCCCCCTTCTGGCTTCATCCTGGACTCACATGTACTAAGCTTTTCAGTTCAAGGCGGAGACCAGATGGCGATGAAACCCCTATGCAGAGATTAGCAAACGAACTGGACAACAGAGATACATGCACACGAAATAGAACCATTCTGGGTTATTTTCTGAACTAGATCTAGAAACCCATTTACATGTATTTGTGACAAACACAATGTAAGATATCAGACCTTGCAAATTTAATAATAAGATTGAAAGCACATAACCATTACAATTCTCCTTAATTCATCTGCACATAGATCTTTTGATTATCACTCAGGTGGGAAAAAAGGACTTGGGTTTTTGACAAGAATAAAGACGAAAAAGCAAGCTCTATTTTTTTTTTTTTTCAAAAATGAAAGCTTTAAAGTGGAAGAAATAATTTAATCCTAGGAAATGCTTATGCACACACAAGAGCAGCTACTGGTATTTGGTAAACTTAGTGATTACAGTAATGAAACACTTCAAACAAATTTATGACCAGACAGGAAACGAAGATCTGAGATTTACCAACACGCTTCAGACAAAGGAGGCCGTCCGCGTCATTAGTACAAGATGAAACAGACAAGCAAGAAAGCGGACATGCACAGCTTTTCCCTCTTTAGCAAACACAGATCCTACAATTATGATTTCTGCCAGTGGAGAGGTACACACAGAGAGCAGTGGCAGGAGTTGCGAGTCCCCTGGAAGGGAAGGTCACCTCATTCTAGAATGATTTTCCCCAGGAATAACTCAATACGATATTTTTCCTTTAATCTTTAATTAATAACAAAGGGGATAGCGGAAAGTTAAACAAATACGCATATTTATGATATTAATATATTCAATTTGTGCAGAGAATATTCCATTTTATTCTGCATAAAGTGCTGAAATGGCCTGTCCAGTCTTGCTTCACCTTTAACTCTTTTTACAATCCGCACTCTGTGATTACTCCAGTAATGAGAAACACAAGGGTGCAGACTCTGGAGCTTTATTTGGGTACACATTTTGGCTCTGCCATTTACCATCCGTGTGACCTTGAGCAAATGACTTGACAGGCGGGGATACTCACCACTATACTAACGAGGATGAGCAAATGACTTGATATCTCTGTGCTTCCATTTCTTCATCTCAAGCAGAAATAATCATAGTGCCTAATACCCTAGTGGTGGTGTAAGAATTAAATGAGTAAACGCTAGTGAAGTGACTAGACTGTGTGCCTTCCACATAGTAAGTGTCTGTTTTGTTGTGTTTTTCCTTATCTGTGTCATTTGCTAGGGGTAGTGAGATCAACTGTGTTATCCAAAAACATAGGTTTAAGTCCTAACCCCCAGGATCTGTGAACATAAAGTTCTTTGGAAGTAGGGTCTTGGCAAATGTAATCAAGTTAAGAGGAGGTCAGACTGGATTAGCCAATGACAGATGTTTTTACGAAAGAAAGGAGAAAAGATTTGGAAACAGGAGAGGGTCACAGGGCAGGAGTCTGTGAAGACAAGGCAGAGAGGAATGAAGCTACAAACCAAGGAATCCTGAGCATTGCCAGGAGCCGTCAGAAGCCAGGAAGAAGAGAGGAAGCATTCTCCCCTCCTGTCTTTGGAAGGGCCCGTAGCTTTGCTGACACTTTGACTTTAGACTTCTAGCCTCTAGCACTGAAAGACGATACATTTTGTTGTTTTAAGTCACCTAGTTTTTGGTATTGTTATGGCAGCTCCAGGAAATGAATACCCCAGTAATCTAGATGAGAAAGTGGGGACTTGTGGAAGAAGAGAATGAGACATTAAAAGGTGAAACTCAGTACCTAGAAGAGGGCTTGCCTGTGGTTCCTTGGGCGTTCTTTGAGTTCAGTTATTTCATAGGGTCACCCGTTTTCTTCCTGACACAGAGGGGAACAGGTTTGGGCCGGCAAGGCTGGGTGGCAGACAGCTCTCCAGAGTAAATGTGAGCATCACAAACCTTTCTGTCGTCTGGAGCTGTGCTGTTGACACAGAAGCCACTTGCCACAGGACATGATTGTAAGTGGAAATTTATTAAAATTAAATGAAATCCAAAACTCAGTTTCTCTGTCGTAGCCACATTTAAGGTGCTCAGTAGTGACATGTGGTGAGTGGCTACTGTATTGGACTTTGAAGTTTGAAAGAACATTTCCACCATCGCATAAAATTCTATTGGACCACGCTGGACGATATTATTATTGCTAATAAGATTTGTTTGGGAGGCAAGTAAAGCGAGCAGACAGGTTGTGTAGAAAAAAGGAAAGTTCCATATTCTTGTAATATGGGCAAACAACTCCATCATTTATTAAAGAAAAAGGAAAAGTGACTATGGTGGAATTTATACTTGGACAGCTGCTCACAAGGCAAATCTCACTTGCTGAATGGCCTACTGTTTTCTTCATAAAATCATTTACATCACTGCTTTTCTGTAATTTGGACAAAGGATACTGTATTAATTCTTTTAGACCGAAAATTAGCATAGCTGAAAACTCGCCTCTATCCAATGCTAGGCATCACCATGGAGAAGTATGGTCTGCTTTACCTTCATCTGGCCGAGGTACACCTCGTATAAAATTGGTTAATATTTTGGTCCCTTAATATTGAGAGGGAAGTAAATGCTACAAGGCGACAAATGAGATAAAAAAAAATCTGTGAGCCACAATCTCTTTCCTCCTCTTCAGATCCAATCATACAGATGAATAAATTGCTATAAAAAATACCAAAAATAAAACTAAAAACAATGACTGAATCATTTTTTTTAATCTCATGTACTCTGTGTTCAGGTAGCAAGAAATTTAATTCCAGTCGGACCAGTCTCCTGTGATTTTTTTTTTCCCTTTCATTTAAGATATTTTTAATGCTCAGAGGCATTATAATAGAAAAGCATGTATTTTTGCTTGGTTTATACCCATCATCCTTACCATTACAACAAGACAAAAGCATTAAAGTAAAATTAATCATGTCAAAAGATTTTAGCAAAAACAAGTGAGACCATGCATAAAGCATCGCTTTGTCTAGTGTGAAGTCATGCTCTGATTAAAAACATATAATGAAAGCAAAAGCGATACATCATTGCCTTAGCAGTAGGGTTTTCTGAAAGCACTTTGCGGTTCTCGACATAAAAATGTGGGAAGATTTTGGTCTTTGAAATTCACAATGATTATTGTTCTAGCTAAATAACTGGAGTTCAATCTTAATTTTTTTTAAAAGAAATTAAGACTTAATGACCAAACAAGGCATGCCGGTAGGATTAATAATTAGCACACACTGTAAGGAGCAGTAGTTTGCCTTGGCATCCAGACACAGAGGTAAGAAAGTGTCTGCTCAGCACTCCCCTTTCAACAAAACCATTGTTAAGCAGATGAATGTGGCCAGGTTTTTAGGGTAACTTCCATGAAATACAACTGTTTGCTCCATCAAAAACAGGATAATTAATAAATACAAAGGTGTGATCAGAGTGATCGTTCCCCAGTCGGGAGGTCATCTTGTGTATGATACATAAAACCAATTTCTAACTGACCAGATAGTCATGAAATATAGATTTACTTCTGAACTCCAGTGCAAAGTGATCTCAGGGATCTGAAAAGGAGCAGTTTGCTTATTTGCACTTTGCCTTAATTACTCCTTTATTTTGATGGAGATATTTGCATACAATAATCACTCACCCCAATTATCTTTCCATTTTTTTGTTGTAATTTTGAAAGTCATTTCAATTCTTTTTTTAATGAGTTCTCTTTAAATGATAAAAACCCTTTTGTTCTATGGGAATTATGTGTGTCTATGCAATTTTTATCTATATACATGTTTGCATATCTATATTATAGATGTGTAGTAGTTTACATATATATAATAAGCAGTAGAAATAGTAAAAATCACAGAAAGAGATAATTAAACTATTTGAGGGGAGGCAAAATTTTAAAAATTCCACCCCCAATGCATTATAATATTTGGAATGTGTTTTTAAATATTTCCTTTAATATAGAGGCATCCAATCTTCTGTGAATAAATATCGGTCCTGAAGATGAAGTCATACCGAGACAGGAACAGATAGAGATATGCATGGAGCAGCGAGCTATCTCTTCTAACTCCTAACTGTTCATAGGAGGAGTGAGGATATTTTGCATGTGATAAGAACAGTGCATCAAATTATTCGTTGAACCTAAGGGTGCATGGTTTGTAATCATTACGGCTATTACAGAAATATTTTGGTAATCCTTCTGAGAGTTTGGGAGGATTGCACTTTTCCACCCACTTTGAAGTTAGGTGTGACTAGGTGATCTATTTTGCCAATAAAATGTGCTAAATTCAGAGCAGAAGCTTAAAGAGTCAGAGTGAAATTGTCCTCTCCCTTGCCACGGCAAGAGTGACAAGTCAAATCGTGGATTTGTCATGAACCTGAGGACTGGTATAAGAAGAAGTAGAACAGAGATTCCAGCAAACCTACCATAGACCGGTGACATGAAAAGAAATAAGCCAGTAAGATTTGGGATTTTTGGGATGCCTGGGTGGCTCAGTCGGTTAAGCATCTGCCTTCAGCTCAGGTCATGATCCCAGGGTTCTGGGATTGAGTCCCACATCGGGCTCCCTGCTCTGTGGGGAGTCTGCTTCTCCCTCTGCCTGCCGCTCCCCTTTGCTTGTCCTCTCTCTCTCTTTCAATCTCTCTGACAAATAAATATATAAAATCTTAAAAAAAAAAGATTTGGGGATTGTTGTTAAATGACCCTTAGCCTAGCCTCCCCTAATCTGACTGATACAGGCTTTGTTATCACGAAGGCCCACAGTGGCTGATGGCAAGGAAGCTGAGATTGGAGGGTGGAAAGATGGAAATGCATGTTATGGCATGGAACACCACTTGGTAAAAATGCAATTTGCTCTTACTTAGTGGATTGCTTATTTAATAATCTTCCACTCCAAGGCTGGAAGACAGAATGTTGACAATGTGCATTGGTTGCTGTTGGTAGCACTTGGCAAGATCTACAGAAAAGAGATGATCTCACAAACAAAGTTGGCCCATTTATAAGCAGGAGTGAAAGGAAATAGAGTCCAGAAATCTAGGAGTGTGCAGCATTGGAATAAGTAATTTTTTTCAATCTCATCTGGTAAAAGATTTTGGCTTTGTGCATCATACACAAAATGAGGCACATTTTGAGCAAAATAGGTAAATTACAACTCAGCTGACAAAGACAAAATTAAAGATATGGCTTTCACAGTAATTTGACCACATTAGAGTATCTTAGAAGAAAGTTTCAATAAAAGGAGAGATACCAGTAAATTCTTCTAACTCAGGGAAAAGAGTAAAAAGGGAGATTTTTCATTAAAGATTGATAAATATATAGAGTATTAGAGTGTGTGTATGTGCTTGTGTGTGTGTGTGTGTGTGTGAGAAAAAGAGAGAAAAGGGGAATAAAAAAAAAAAGAAGGAAAAAGCAATCTAAGAAGTATATTGGAAAAGAACTGTGGATGTGGTCAGTGGCCATAGAGGGGATATAAACATAAGAAGATAGCTATGCTTTCTAGGGACTTAATTGCCAAAAGACCCACCAGCCTGGATTAAAAGAGGCTGTGAAAATTAGAGACTTAAATATCTACAGACGTGAAAGGTACTTAAAAACTCTTCTACTCCCAGGAAGAGCATAGCCTCAGGTTTACTTCAGATATGTCCAAAGAAGGTAATAGAAAGAGAAAAATCTCCCCAAAGGTGGAGCCAGGGGCCACGGAGAACAAAGGACAATGAGCAGAACTAGGGAGGGCCCTAATCAAGGAACACAACGTTGGGTAGGCACCCTTCAAAATGTCTGTTTGGTGGGATTCCTAAATTGCTATGCTCTTTCCAAATGAAAATGTTTATTGTGCTGATCCGGTCCCTAATCCATCACTGTGCATGATGCGGGAGGAAACTAGGTAATTTGATTGTTTAGTTTGTTTCCAGATCAAGATCAAGAACAAATGAGCCTGATACTGGGATGATTGTCCATCACTCAGAGATCATTGCTGAGCTTGATGATTTGTGGTGATCTCAAATCATCAAGCTCAGGAGCTTGTGGAGGAGCAAGTATACTTTGAGCATGGCAAGGAGAGTACGTGGAATATTTAATGTCCAGGAGGACAGATTATAGTAGGCACATTGCTCTGTTCACCAGATACTTCAATCCTCTTCTTCCTGAACCCGGGGAAGATTACACTTCCCTGTCCCCTTAAAATGGGGTGTGGTCTTGTGATTGAGCATAAATGCTAAATGTCACTTTTAATTGCCAGTGCAAGACACTGCCGCACATTCTTCCCCCATTGCGTTGATGATAGAGATCCATGTTAAGATGCAGCCCCATATATCTGGATCCCTAAATGACTGATGAACAGGTACTCTCTGCCAACCTGTGTTGGACATGTAGCAGGAGTGAGAAATACATTTTTTTTGGCTTGAGCCCCTGAGATTTTGGAATTGTTTCTTACCACAGCATAATCTAGCCCATCCTGACTGATACACATGGCTTCATGCTAGAAATAGATAGAAATTTCATTCTGAATCAAAGGTGTGTCTTCTTTCTCAAACTCCTGATGATAAGAGCAGAAGGCAAGATTTAATCTTTTGCTTTCCTCTGTTTGGCTATATGCAAAATAGACTAAAAGAGAATAAAAATTTTTTGAGGAACAACTATCTTCCCGATACTGAGCCTACAGCCTTATTTGTATTATTTGATTTAATTCTCTCAATAACTCTTAAGAGGCGGGTAGAATTATATTCACTTTGCAGATGAGAAGGATCAGAGTGAAAGCAGCATACTAAGGGCTCAGTCAGCAAGTGCCTGGGGGTGTATTTCAATTTAGATCTATCTGTCCCGAAAGATATGGCGCTGTGTGTGTGTGTGTGTGTGTGTGTGTGGGTGTGTTTTGTTGTTTCATTTTTGACACTGCTTCAAAGACAGAGTTAAAAATGTCAAGAAATTTGCATTGAATTATGACTTGTCAATAATATTAAATGCAAATTTTATCACTTACGTATCATAACCTGTAGCTTAGTCCATAAACCAAGATAATATTCTTAATCTCTAGGAGTAGGATATTCATTCAGTTAACCTATACCAGTTTTATTCTCTGAATGTGGTACTGTAACAAGTACATTGGATCCATTTAGATTTTCATGAGTGAAATGGGTCAGCACAGATTAAATCCCATTCATCTGCTTGGATTCTTGACTAATGGCACTTGTTGGTGAGACAGATTGGTGTGGTACATGAGGCAGCACTGCTTGATGGAAATACAAAGACCAGTGTTCTATTCCTCCTCCTGCCACTAAATCATCGGGTGACTCTGGGTATGACACCTTCTCTCTTTCAGTCACTTAAAGTAAAAGCCAAATTTGTGAACCTGCCATAGAAGAGCCTACAATGGTCCGGTTTCTGTGAATGTCTTTAGCCACGTGTCCTATCTTTCTTCCCCCAACTCTTTGACTTCAGCCATGCATCTTCTTTCCACAGGGTCTTCGTACTGATTATTAACTAACCTGAAGCAATCTTCTTTTCACATCTTTACTTGGCTAACTCTGTCTCATCCTTCAGTTCTCAGCTCAAATGCCTCTTCTTTGGTGACAACTCTCCAGGAAGTCTAAACTAGATCAGGTCTCTCCAGTTCAAGATCTTACATACCTTTTACACCTTTATGCTCTTCCTTCAGATGACTATCACATTTTGTTATTATACATCACTATTTGAGATTATTTATTAATGATGGTACCCCCCCAGCTCTAAGATTGGTGAAGGCATGATAATATTTGCTTTGACTCAGCCTTGTTTTCTCTGTATTGAGAACAATGGCTGCTACATAGAAGATATCAATTACATTTATTGAATGAATGAAATTAATGGGTCAAATGAGAGGGCTGGGAAAGGAGATCATCTAATCTCTTAGTATTCACATTCATTGGCTTGCCAGACTTAGTCTGCAATTTGCCTAGGAATGACACAGAGCGCATTTAAGCAGCAAATATGACTCATACCCCCTTTATACTAGACTCAGTAGCAAGTACCACAGCTTGTATGTAAAGAAAGCATCAGAATTATTTGTATACATGCTGTTCTCTGGAGAAAAAGCAATTGCTATATTCAAGGGAGGTATAAACCAGAAATAAAGTCAACTAGTTTTTCCAGGCACCCAACTTCCTCGAAATACAGTATTTTGTAAGTGACCACCACACATATTTTTTTTAAAAAATCTATGAAAAATCCACTAATGCACTGGTGCATGAATACACAGTAGCAAATAATTCAAGATATATAGCAATGTGCAGCCATGTATCTCAAATTAGAATTGAGCTCATTGAAGGTAAAATTAGATGCTAACATATTTAAAAAGTCCAAACACAATTCTCTCTCCTTCCTCTTTGTCCAAAGTCATGGAAACAATCACTCCATGAACTGAAATAAAAAGTTCCAAGCTAATAAAGGACAACTGTCATGTTACTGTATAAAGTCTTTAGATCATTATGTTTTCACTAACACCACTCAGTTCTTACTTTTTTTTTTTGGAGGGGGGAGGGGCAGAGGGAGAGGGAGAAAGAAAACTTTAAGCAGGCTCCACACCCAGCAGAGCCCAATGTGGGGCTTGATGTGGGGCTTGATCTCACAATTCTGCGATCATCATCCTGAGATCATGACCTGATCCAAAATCAAGAGTCGGACACTTAACCGACTGAACCACCCAGGCGCCCCACTCAGTTCTTACTTCTTAAACCGATCTTAACAATTCCATGAAATAGTCCCATATAATACGGTTCTTGCTTAATCCTCCAGCCCCACCACCTACTTTCCCAGCCTCACTCTCGCCTATAGATGCACAAATTCATTTCAGTTTTTAGAAGGCACCAACTCTGTCTTGCCTTTTGGCATTCCCAGTACTAGACCCTCTTACTAGAATACTTTTTCATCCGCTTCTTTGCCTTGATAATTCCTACCCATCTTGTCAACTTTACAGAAGGTCACTTTGAGGAAAGCTTCCCTAACCTTTCATATTTAGATTAGGGGCCTTTTTTCTCTGCTCCCCCCATAGCACCCTGAGCCTCCCCTCTCTATTCCTTAACACTCCCTACTGTATTTGCCTCTTTAGGTTCTTGAGAGGAGAGATGGCCCTATCCACATTCTACCCTCCCACCCAGCACAGAGTGGGTATTCAATAATTGCTTGTTATATGAAGGAATGAAGTCTATAAATAAGTCTAAATTCTTCCCAGGCAGTTTCAGAGTTATTCTGGAAGCACCTACTTGTTTTCTGAGGTTTTCCTGCAATGAGAAATGCACTGTCTATGGATTCTGCATCCCTGTCTAGAAATGAAATGAAATTAACTAAAATTAAATAATTTGTGGGGTTTAGGTCTAAAGATAATATAAATAAAGGAAACCCACAGGTATAAAACCCTCAATTGAATTTACTTTTTATTTCTTTCTAAATAAATAATCATAAGAAATGATTATTAGCTTTTGACTAACTTGACTTTCCCTCCAACATATCCTCAAAGAAATAAACTGAAGTCAAGAAACAGAGGGGTCAAGGAAAGAGGTCCAGGTGAAAGTATCAGTGTGCAGCCTTATTATTTCCTGAATAATCAGCAATTATTAGGTATCAGATATAATCAAACCTGTATGTATCTTTTGGAACTGAAGTTCACTGTCTTATATAAGATTTGCTTCCTTGGTACTAGTCCTTCAGCATTTATGGAAAGTATATATTATTTTATTTTTTTAAAGATTTTATTTATTTATTTGTCAAAGAGAAAGAGAGAGAGAGAGCACAAGCAGGAGGAGCGGCAGACAGAGAGAGAAGCAGACTCCCCACTCAGCAGGGAGCTCGATGCAGGACTCAATCCCAGGACCCTGGGATCACGACCTGAGCCAAAGGCAGATGTTTAAACGGACTGAGCCACCCAGGCATCCCTGGACAGTATATTTTAAAAAAAGAATGAAGGGGCACCTGGGTTGAGCAGCCGATTCTTAATCTCAGTTTAGGTCATGATCTCAGGGACGTGAGATCAAGCCCCATGGTCGGGCTCTGCACTGGGCATGGAGCCTACTTGGGATTCTCTCTCTCCCTCGCCCTCAGGCCCTCCCCACTCTTAAAAAAAAAAAAAAGAATGGAGAGTCCACCAGCTTCTGATATTTGTGACTCTCCTAAAAGAAATCACTGACACCCAGACTCAGAACCCCTCCCGTGTGGATGGGATCAAATTCAATGTCCTCCAGGGATCAGAGGAGATGGCCCAGGAAATCTCCACACAGTGGTTTCCTTTATGTTCTGCCACTGAAAAACACAAGGCCCCCAACCCCTGCACTACCAGGTAGAGAATAGAGCCACAAATCAATTGAAAGGAAGAGGGGAAAAAAGGCATTTCCCCCTACCTCTGGCAAAGAGAACCGAGGTGGCCAGAAGGAGGAAGATGCCTTTCTAAGTTAGTTCTTCTAATTTTCATCCTAACGTTATTAAAGGGAAGTCGTCATGGGCATGTGGAAGGACAGATCTTTGTTCTGAAGTCCTCTTCCCCCTCATTGCTCACAGAAAGCAGTAACAAGCACCTAACAAGTAGAATGTCTCATCTGAAATGCAGGAAGAAGGAAGTCAGTCCCCAGGAAACACCTTTCTCCACCAGTGAAGGAATCGGCCAATGGGGAGCACGAAGAAAGTAGATGGCCCCTCAGTGCTGTCCCTTGCAGGGGTGGGGGGGGGGACCTTCTACACGTGGACTTCATAAGAACTTTGATGTGTTGTAAAAAAGTCTAAAGTAGCCATGGGAATTGTTTGGTTTGATCTTCGCACCAAGGATTTAGGGCCTGCAAAGTGCAAGAGGCATGTTTTTTGCGCTAGCCATTTTAGTATTCAGGTCTCCTGTACTGCTTTCTAATAAGTTAAGAATGAAACGGGAGACTGCGTGCAGGAGTGAGAAATGCAGGGGAAGCAGTACTGTAAAATAAAAATGAACGAAAGTGCATCTCAACTTCCCTTCTATTATTAACAGTCGAGAGAAAAACAATGCCAATTTTACTGTTATTACTTAACATTTTACACTGACAAAAGGACTTTACAGTCATTTTTACATGTTATTTCCCAGTACTTTTTCTACGAGAGACCACGGAGCTCTGTCACTATTCTCAACATTAATTATTTAATGTTATATTAAATGATTTTTCCAAAGAAGCGGATAAAAATGCAATCTGTGTCAGCATGTTACCAAAACAGTCTTTTCTGTGAGAGTAATTGTTCCCTTTGCTGTTTGGGTAGACCAGACCGCTGACTGGCTGACGGCTGGATTTCTTTTCTTTATGTGATGTAGATCCACTTTCTCCCTTCTACTCACCCTCCTCCATTCAATTTATTATTACTTGTGTACCCCTTAAACTGTGATTCTAAAACTAACAGGGTAAGATCTAAAGAGATCCTTTGCATTCTTCTTTGTTATAAAATTCGTGTAAGCCGTGTGGCTCCCCTAACTGGGTATCTGTGCTCCTGCCTGTGGAATGCCATCTTTCTCTAAAGAGCATGTTTATGAGACAGGCTGAGAAATGTCTGCTCAAGCCACGAGGGCAAAGGATTCTAAGATTCAGAGGCTCTAGCTAACCTCGGGTTTTAGGTTTTTGCTAGTTAGCTTATTTGTTAGTTGGTATGGAGACAGCCATTTGATAAATAAGCAGACCCAAGCCGGGCCCTGTCTGCTAGCATTAACTGTCATCCTCATCTCCCTGTCAATAAGTTTAGCTGTCCTTCAGGGTCAAAAGAATGGCAGTGGGAAGCTCTGCGATCCCAGATGCTTCGTTGGATTTAGGGAGAATTTGGATTTTTTTTTTCCTATTCCAGTGAGAAACATTTCTTCCTTTATTGTTAGATGGCCCAAATAGCGTGGAAATCTGTCAGTGACCTGACTTATTTATTAGTCAAATAAGATGCCTTAATTAAAAAATACACACCAACAGCAGAAAGCATCCAGATAAACTGTCTATATCTCTCCAACAAACCTGAAAAATATGCCTTCACTTGGGGCCATGTAGTCACAGCCCAGCAGGTAATAAACTCTATTTTTGAAAATATAAGTCCCAGTGAAATGAAGAGTATAAGTGGAGTAGACATTTATTTCAAAGCTGTAAGCATGCCTGACTATAGGAAAGAGGTTCAAGATCTTTGAGTATGTTCCCTTTATAAGAACTTTTGTATACATTCATGTCTGTATTTCCTTCCATTTCAAACCTGGTGAATGGAGTCAACTGACAGTCATTTATCTCTACTTCTGAGTCTGTAGATCACCACACACAACATGGGAAAACTATGGAAAATAGGTTCCTGGCTCCGGGACCGTGGGTCAAAGTGCTGTATCTGTTGCAGTGTAATTTGTCTCACCTCTGCATAGAGAGCTTGAGTTGACTGACGCCTCTAGGGTATAAAGGTCCACACAGTCCTTGTGCTCAGACTGGTGGTGTTGTTCTAATAATGGCCACAACACCTGGAATTGGTTGAGCTCACGCTATGTGCTAGATGACTTATAAACACAATTTTATTTAAAAAATACTCCAATGATGCTGACAAAATGAAGAAGAAGAAGAAGAAGCCATGACTTGGGACATTGACATGCCTGGCTCAAGGTCATAGACATGGGTTTGAACCCAGGTCTGACTGATTCAAGTTCATGTCTTCTTACCACATCCTTCTAAGTAAAGAGTTAAATCAGGCAATGTGAAAAATTTGAGGAGGGTGACCCTATGTTCCAGTCTATACCTATTGTCCCAGCATAATCAATAGGTCCCCATGTCATGCTCTGAAGTGTCCCCGTTTGGAGACCAAACTGGATGATCACTCTGTCTCCGAACAAGCTTTAAAATGAACCTAAGACTTTTCTTGGGTATTATTCATGATGTTTTAATTAATCTTTTTGCCTTTAATGAAGGGCTTTGCCTGGTGTATTTGGGAAAGCAGATGGATTTGTGAATGAGTATCACTTCTTTTGCCTCTATGTCTCTGTCATCTCTCTTCGAGAATCTTTGTCTTTCCTTTTTCTTCTCTCCTCTGTGAGACCTCATCCGTGTCTTATTCTGTGTAGGCTTTCTCTATTGATCAGTGTCAGATAATTGATTCTTTGGTTTTACTTTAAAAATACAGCTTGGTCACTCATTCAGATGTTCAAATCACTATTAACAGTCCTTTTGTCAAAAAAAAGAGAATGAAAACCCTTTTAAGGATCTCTAACTGATTTTTCTTCCTTCCTTCTCCTTAAGCTTCCTGCTACTATCCCCGCACTTCTTTCCTACAACCGTAGCGTATGGGTGTCCAGGGAGCTTCCTCGTTGCAGATCTTGGACAATGCTACTGGCGGTCTCGCCGGGGTAAGCCAGCTCCGAAATGTATTATTTCAAGCACCACCTCACATGTCTTTGCGCCTCTTCTGCTCTTATGGGCAAACTGTTGTCCTGTTTCTATTATTTAAAAGGGCTTTTAGTAAGAGGAGAGGAAATGATTTTTTAAAAATCTGATAAAATATATAACTGCTTAAAAGACACATGCTATAAGAAAATCTAACTTTCTCTTTTGTCGGTTTTCAATGTATGGCTTTGATTTATGGATCAAAATTACTCATTTATTATTTTATCTATACAGCTCTGGGCAATTTTGACAGTTAAAATTTAGTTTTATTGACCAGTGCGGCCACTGTGCCCACGAGGGGCCTAGTGCACACAGCTCGCTGCACTCAAGAAATGATGATTTTTGATTCCATGACCGAGTCAGATTGGGAATCATAACCGACGTAACAATAAGTTCCAAATCTCAGTGCCCAAGGCAAGAGGTTTGCTGTAAAACACAATCACCCTTTAAGGAGGGGAGGAAGGGAATCTTGGGTGGAAGTTCGTAAGCACAATTGAAGGCAGCTGGGATAGGCCACGGGATCTGTCCATCCGAACTGTGGAGCTATTATTATTGGTCTATTGAGGGGAGTATTTCTCTAAGACCCAGTTTTACAGACCAAAGACGAATGAGCAGAAAATGTCTAAAAGGCGAAATGAGTGTTAGTTACAAAGACAATGAGCGAAACACCCCTTATGATGTGAGAAAATTTACTGGGGCTATTAACCGACCTTTCACTTTTCGATAAGCAAAAAAAAAAAAAGAACGGAGGCATTTCTTTTGGCACATCTCTGTGACCACCCCCTCTCTGTCACAGAGACACAAACTCACGCAGTGCTTTTAGGCCACTTTAATTCAGGCCTATTCGACTACCAAATTGGCCACCTCTGCAATGTTAATTTAGTCTTTTACTCTAAATCCCCGGTGATACATAAACAGACCTCCAAAGGGTAACAAATCAACAAAATGTCTAATTTGATTAGCCATGTTTTCGAATTCATCGAGACAGCTCTAAGCTAAAACAAATAGGTGGGTAAATAAATAAAGAAGGGCACTCACTTGTGAGTATTTTCCACGTCTTCTTTTCATCATCGTAGTACTGAACCAAGTTGCTGGGGAGCCGGTCCGGCCCAGGAGGCAAGCCTCCGACCAATAACAGCATTTTCTTGTTAGAGCGAATTCTTCACCCAAAACAAAAGAGGAGATGAATAACCACATTATTGTAGAGCCTTTTGAGTGGCGACGCGAAATCATAACCATCAAAAGAATGTTCCTTGCTTGCAGATTTCTATTTCATTTTTTCCTGTTTCTTCTCCCATTCATGTCTCAACAATTTTTTTGAACCAAGCAGAAAAATGATCAGAAGAGCAGCATATCCCCATACTCATGGAATAATAAGCTCCCTTTATGCAATTTGTTAGAGGTTCATTCTAGAACGACCTTTTTCTTATATTATCCCTTTAAATCATCACTCTTTACAGCTGAGTACACATGAAATGCTCTGGAGTTGTACTAAGGTTAAGCATTAAAGTTGCATGTCAAAAATCGTATTAGTCAAAATCATTATTATAAGCCATTCTCCACTCAAAGAACCTTGAAAAAATTAAGGTTATGCAGAGAGTTTGTGAGCCAACTCTTTAATCACCCAGGGAACTTCGAATACCAGTTTGGTACAATTAGTGGCACAGGGCTCACTGGGGAAGGTTAACCAGCATCTAGAAGACTTTCTGTTTGTTTAATTTAGCTGAGACTTCCGCCTTCAGCCCCTTCCCAGCGCCCCCTCCCTTCCCTGCCCCAGCCCCCCACCCCCACCCCCCATCCCTGGGTACCACCCGTGACACAGCAGCACCAATTGGTAAAAATGAGACTGTGAGGCTGTTTTGAGCCTCCCCAGAGTGGAGCCCTGCCAATGCTTGCCACTGATCCAGCCGCATGAACCTGCTCAACTGTGCAAAGTCACTCTAATTCCCTCCCTCTGTTTTTCTACCTTCTCCCCCAGGGGGTAACCACTGAAAGGAGTGACTACCCACCCATCAAGAGCTGGCAATTCGCTGCTATTAACCGTGACTGTGATTCCCAGTCTGCCCGGCAGTTCCTGAGAACAGGCCTGCAACGTCTCATATGCAGTAAAAGCTGTAAGATGCACCCTGGCCGGCACACTCGACCTGATGGATGTGCGATCCTCAGGAAGGCTAATGGATTGAGCGCACTTGCGATTGGAGCAGGGAGGGGAGGCCCAGACCCCCGCGAGGGGCCTGCTGATTTAACGGTCGCTTTACATATAATTGAACTTTTCATTTACCTGAAAGGCTGAAGGTGGTGGTGGAAGAAACGGAACAAGCATGACTGAAGGAAAAAAGTCAATAAATTCAAAAGGGTTCCTCTTAAATATGATCGCAACCCACGGTGGTGGCTCTCAATCTGTTATTACATAGTCGGCCCATCGTTCTGATTCAAGGATGCTTGGCAAAGTATGCCCTTGTGGAGAAGCACTGTTTGTTGGTTAAGAACCTAACATTCGGAGAGTTAACTTAATAGAGTTAATGACATTTCCATGTGAAGGAAGGGAACGGGAGAATTCCTTTAATGAAACTCTGGTGCCATTGAATGCATTGTATATGCCTCAGTACAAAAAATGCCTTCTGGAGAAACTCCTATCAGGCAATCATGGATAGGGGGAGCTGTACTTCCAGAAGGATGCCTAATGTAATATCAGCTTGCAATATTAATTTTGTAACAAACAAAAAGCCCCCTTGCTTCTTTGAATCTAAAGTACTTTGGAACTGTACCCATATGCCTTATAGACCAGTAGTTGTGAAACAAAACTAGAATCTAGTAGCAAAGTGCTCCATACTTTGAGGATTTCAGTGATTGGGGTGGTCTGCTAAGAGGGGTGATGGGAACTCAGTGCAGTAAGTAGCTTTCTGTTATTTTGAAATGAGAACATATGTAATTGATGTGCTATGTAATCTTCTAAATGCATGGTTACAGAACTAATAGAAGCCTATTCTATTATTGTCATTTTAGTCCAAATAATCAACCACTCTGTGAGTCTAAGACAAGTCAAGATGAGAGCAAGTACTCTTTTTTAGGTTGCTGCTATTGGGTACCCTGTGGCGACGTTTCCTGGTCAACTGGAAGGCGCCATTCTGTGGCTGTCATGACAGGACACATCTACCGGCTGCCAGATAGCTATGGTCGGGCGGAAGGGGAAAGGACTCAGGGAAGCTGTAGTGGGACCGGAGCAATCTAATTCAATCTCTGTTTTCATATTTAAATAAAGGTACTGCTTTTAAAATGTGTTTCATGAATGACAAATGGAGAGAAATGAATGACTTAGCGATGTTTGTAGGGTTGTTTCATTAATTGATAAGGCCAGTTTCCCCGGACACATCCACATGGGTGATTTTCAACAGCAGTTTAGATGGACCATCTCTGCAGATGAGGAGAGGATCTAGAGTCTTTGTTCTCTGTCCAAAGAGCCACGCACTGCCATCTGTCCTCTAAGAACTGGCCGGAGACGACCAATACCTAAGCCACTGAGCAGTTGGCAAATGGTAACAACCTTCACCCCTGCCAACAGTGACGTGATTCAAAGGGCCAGCTAGCGTAGCAGCCATGAAAGCCTCCACGTAAACTAAGATAAATCTCTAAACCATCCAGCCTCCTCAGGGAATGTGATGAAGAATCACATGGAAGGAAAGGAAATTCTACCTACCCTCACTGGTTGTGTGTTTTCTGTGAAGGAGCCGTGTTTTAAGGTCATCACGTATGGCCTTGTAGTGAGTGAAAATGCATTTTAAAGCTTGCATTACTAATTCGTATTATCATTCATTCAACTTACTATGGCATTTCCCTTGGATTATTTTGTTTCTAAAGCCTGTGTCACTCAGTTTTCTAACTCAGTATCGATATTATTTAAGTCTAAATAAAGGTTAAAACTCTACCTTGTGAAGGTGATTCACATAGAAACCAAAAATAGGATAAAGCCTGTGAGAAGTAGCAGAGGGCAGAAGAAAGAACGCACAGATTCACAAAACACATGTGAATGTTTTTCTCCCTGTTTTCTCCATTGACTGTCAAAACAGCCTTAAAGGCACAGAAATAACTCCATTTTACAGGGACGTTAGAAGGCTCCCATAGTAAAATAAAATGGCCTAAAGAGTGTCGAGGCCCAGGCCTCTTAATCTTTCTAAAATTCAAGTTTATTTTTTTAATTTTTATTTTACCATAACTTCTGATTAAGACCCAGATGACTGGGATTCTAGGGCTAATTTTCTTTTCCTTTTTTTTTTTATTAAGATTTTATTTATTTATTTGAGAGAGAGAGAGAACCAGCAGGAGGAGGGGCAGAGGGAGAGGGAGAAGCAGACTCCCCACTGAGCGGAACCCAACATGGGGCTCAATCACAGGACCCCCAAGATCATGACCTGAGCCAAAGTCAGACGCTCAGCTGACAGCCAAACAGGAGCCCCTCTAGGGCTAATTTTCTACTCAGCAGAGTAATTTTGTATGAATTACTTGGCTTTTTGGAGCCTCTGTTTTCTCATCTTTAAATAGATTAATAGTGTCTGACTTGCTTCTTCAAGGGATTGTCATGAGGATTACATAAAATGACGAAGTGAAAGTTCTACATAAACTCTAAGGTAAATTATTATTAATCTGTAGATGTTGGCAATACAATGTGGGCTTCATTTCAACATACCAAACCTGATTAAATAGTCAAAAAAGAAAAGTAGTATTTTTTACTGAGATTCTTGTTGAGTTCATGTATATAAATATAAGCTAATTAAGAGGACTTCACTACCCAGTTGTTACCTTATATGTTCTTGGAAAATTATCACTTTAATCATATTGGATATCTTTTGAGCCTTGTTATAAGAAAATATACATTTGGACATTACATAAAACTGAACCTTTCTGGATCCAAATAAAGGGGACTAACAGAGATCACTCTACATTTCTTGTTTCTTAAGAATAAAACAAATGAGAAAAGCCATCACATATTTTACTTTGATATAAATGCAATGTCAACTATTCAATTACTCCTAGAAAGTAATACACGTGAATAATTCCTGTGGAAAAGCTTCCATTCTTTTTACAATGTGCAATTATAATAGTGACACTGACAATAATGACAGGTAATAATGAGTGTGTATTGGATATTGAAACCTCTGATTATCATGCTATTTATTTGATGTGTGTGAGTTTCAGTTTGAAAACACCATGATAAAAAAGATACCTTGTGAACCAGAAAAGTAAAATTAGGAGAATCTGAATTAACTTGCTGAAGGGGGTTTCAATTATTCTTTTCTAAATGATTCCAGCAGAGCCTTACAGGTTTAATTTTAGATTAGGAAAAATCTACAGGTGTAGCCCTTTTGCAGTAATTAGAGTTCCTTCAAATGGCTACCTGGGATAGCTCTTTACATAGGGAACCAATTTAGCCAAAGTGAATATGATCTCTTCAAATTTGTTAATATTTTCAAAATACTCCCTTTTACTCCTCAACTTAGCACCGCCTAGACCAAAGTAATGTGTTTAAAAGACAAGGAATTAGAGACAAAGAGCTTAGTATGTCATGATTAATAACATTATTTAGATGCCTTTGATTTGGCTTCTCAGATTCTTGCCTAGAAAAATATAAGGTTAAAAAGGCGATGGAATTTGAAGGTCTCCTTTGTTCCATCTCAGTAATTGCCCAACATTTACCATGTGTCACATTTGTGTGTGTGTGTGTGTGTGTGTGTGTATGCATGTGTGCTCACGCGCATATGTACTTTGGTTCTGGGGATGAATGATTGAAGGATGACCTAAAACCTCCCGGTGTAAACAAATTTTTCATCATACCGGTGTTCTAAGTACGGTAAAGTCTCATTTATTTATATTTCAGTGATTTGGAACTTTAATAATTGGGAAACAGGCCAGATAAAGTTTACCTTTCCATGATACATGGAAAAAGTTTTCATTAACTGGATTGCAAGGAGAGTTTTAACCTGTTGAAGAAATCGGATGGTCTGCGGTACTTTAGAGCGACCTATGTACACTTAGACTAAATTCATTTTACAGATTGTAAGTCTTTTCTCATTTATTTATTAAAACATTCTGCAATCTTCTAAGAATCATTAAATCAGAGAGTTAGAAGAGAACTTTGAAGTAACCTAGTTCGGTGATCCCCAAGCCTGGCGAGTCACCAGGATCATCTGAGGGGATTACAAAATTTAGATTCTTTTTTTTTTTTTGATTTTATTTATTTATTTGACAGAGAGAGAGAACACAAGTAGGCAGAGTGGCAGGCAGAGAGAGAGGGAGAAGCAGGCTCCCCGCTGAGCAGGGAGCCCGACGCGGGGCTCGATCCCAGGACCCTGGGATCATGACCTGAGCCGAAGGCAGACGCTTAACCGACTGAGCCACCCAGGCGCCCCACAAAATTTAGATCCTTGATACAGATTCTCGGGTCCCACTCCCAGAGATTATGATTCAGTTGGGACGATGCCTTAAAAATCAATAATGTTTCATAGTCTTCCAGTTGATTCTAACTAGCATATAGCCAGGCTTGAGGTCACTGACTTGGTCCCCCTCTCTCCATAACGTAGAAATCTTTTTAATAGTTTTTTCCATGGGTAATTATTTTTATCAATTTGACAATTTATAACAAAATGGACCTTGGTTTTTCAAATGCACCTAATTGTTAAAAGATGTTGGACAGTTGTGTTAAATATATTTTTTCTCCTTATGCTGACCTGAAAATCTACCTGAGTTTTCTAGGAAAAAAAAGAGCAAGTGCCTATCTCTTTGTCATAGCAGCGCTTCAAATATTGCAAGATAGTTGCCATATGTCTTCTCTACTGAGTGTCGAAAATCCTCATTTCTTTCTGAGAAAGTTTCCATTTTCCCTACTGTCATACTCACCTCCTTTGAGTATTTCTAGACTATCGCTGCCCCTTTTTAAGATGTGATCAGAATTGTGCACAAAATAACAAATATGATATGTGATATGATATATATTATATAAGTATATATATCTTTTAAGGCTTTATAAAGTTACAGTAGTCTTTTAGCGGTCACAGTGCAGTGTTGGGTTCCTGTTCAGCTTCCAGAGGACTATGAATACAGATTTTTTTTTTAAACCAAATGTTTTCAGCCAGGTTTTTCCTATCTTATATTTCTTCTGGTTAAATATTTTAAACATCAACGTGTGACTATTTAAAAAAAATTTTTTTTTATTATGTTATGTTAATCACCATATATTACATCATTAGTTTTCGATGTAGTGTTCCATGATTCATTATTTGCGTGACTATTTTTAAAGGTTTTTATATCCTCTACTGATTTAGATATCTTGTTTCAATTCACTTATTATTTAGCAGTTATTAATTGAGTTCCTACTATGTTCCAGGTACTGTTCTAAACACTAGAGTTGTTGGTGGGAACATGAAGTATAAATTCCTTGTCCCTCATGGCACTTACTTCCATCCTAGAGGGGACATCTATTGAAAACATGATTCTTGAAACAGGGAGCCTGGTTGTTAAGTTGTTAAGGGTATAAGTCCTATACCACAGGCTTATTTTTTTTTTTTTAAGAGAGAGAGAGAGCGAGCGAGCAGGGGGAGGGGCTGAGGGAGAGAGAGAGAAAACCCCAAGCAGGCTCTCAGTTCAGCGCAGAGCCCAACGTGGGGCTCAATCCCACAACCCTGAGGTCACGACCTGAGCTGAAACCAAAAGTTAAACGCTCAACAGACTGAGCCACTCAGGTGCCCCTGGCTTTAGCTGTTTTGAGATGAATGACCTTGGGCCAGCCGCTTTTCCTTTTTTAACCTTATTTATAAAATAGGGATAACAACAGACTTATAAGGCATAGGGTTTTTTTTCATTAAATTAAATATCTGCCAAGCATGTATAGTAGCGCTAGATAAGTGCTATCATTACCATTCTCCTCCTCATCACTATCATCAGTGTTAGCTATTTCTTTGTGTAATTTGCAGGTTTGATAAGCTAGTGGCCTATGTCCCATCCCGGTTTTATCACTTAAAAATAACAGTGCTGTATTTCCATTGTTTAGATATTTTAATTATCCTAACTTGTTCTCTCTGTAACAATGCTAACTCATTGGGGTTTTTACTCTAGAGTTCCTCATATACGGTCTTTAGGAGTACATAGCCTTTTTTTTTTTTTTTGAAACATAGAGATTTGACGGAAAAACTATGCAGTTTTGAAGTGGCAAAGTAAACTGGAGTAGATAATCATTTTCCCATCCTCTAAAGGCCACATTAATTTTAATGTAAGAGTCAGCCAGACCTGAATTTAAATTCTCTTTCTGCCACTTCATAGGTTTATATCCTTGGGCTCTTTAAGCCTTAGTTGCTTCATCTGTAAAGTGGGAATGTCATGAGGGTTAAGTGTAATGGGAAAATAATTGGTTGCTACTTACGAATGAAACCACCTTCCAGAGCCAGTCCCTTTAACAAATGAAGAGTACTTTGTGCTGCTGATGCCTTGGAAATGCATGTCTCTGCCTAGTGAAGGGAGAGAACAACTGGTACCTCTGACGTAATCCAGTAGAGAGAGGCTGGAGAAGATTGGAAGAAGTTATGACTCATTCCCATTCCTCTCCAATTTCAATGGACTTCACTAAGCCTCTGATGGCTTGGCATTTTACACAAGCAGTGAGTGAATGGGCAATTTCACATCTGGTCTGGGAGGCGGAAAAGCCAGGGAGATGCAAGCCCCCAGGGATTCGCAGACCTGAGGATGGGTTTTGGACTTCCCTAGGCCATGACATTGGTGGGGTTTGGAACAGTTTTACCAGATCCGGGAAGACACCAGCTGACATTTGGGTTGCATATGGAAAATACTTATGTAGTTCCCATGGTTATCAATCGATAAATGATAACTATTATTATTCTGCATAATTATTAACCTTATCAATCACTCATGTGAAAATCAATCATTGCAATGTGGCTTTTTCTTATATTGCTTAGAAGTCTTTCAGAAGCCCTAGGTTGTGCCTTTTATAAATAGCCAGAATCTTCACTGCACAAGTAAGTTTCACAAAAATATAAAACCATTGGGTTTTCTACAGTGGTGTGGATCCAGATCTCATTAATAAATTCAACCTGCTCATTCTCTGGTCTGCTCTCTCTCTCTCTCTGTTAAGGATGTCACTAAACCTTATCCAAGTCACCAAGTTTTATGATAATCCTGATACTTCTTCCTATCTTTGATGTTTTGCCAAGTCCTATTCTAGACCCATAATGTTTCTTCAACCTATCTCTATATTCCAGTCAAACTACTATTAGCCTGAATCAACTGGGTTGGCTCTCTCCTGAGCTGATGGAGGAGTGGTGTTGCTGTTTTCTGTGCTCCTGCTCCCATTGGATCTACCCTCCATAACTTTGTCAAATGAATTTCAGCAAAGCCTGACGTTAATGATCATCTACTTCAGTTCTCTTTTTAAAAACTATCAAAGAAATCCCCCTATTACCTATCATCTATAAGGTGCACATTCTCCCCACATTATAACTTCCCTTTCCTCTCTCTCTCTCTCTCACAGGTAAATGCCTTGCTTGCAATTCTTTTCAGGGATAAAAGAGTTTCTGAGTTAAGGTCTGAAAAAACTTGAAAGAGGAATTTCAGATGGAAACTGCTTAGACCATGGGGAAAAGTAAGCAGAGGAAGATCCTGAGTGATTGGCCAGGAGGAAACTTTGAAAATCAGCTAGCCTTCCCTAAACTTCCAGCTAGAATGGTACCCAAAAGTCCCCAGAGGAGAGCTGCTACCCTTTTCTTAAAATTTTCCAGAGAAGTAAACTCCCTTGAGAATTTGTTCCAGCTGATTTGCTGTTGTATTTAGGTTTCTGTATCATAGCTGTTCTTGGTAATTACACAGCAGCTTTCATCGGAAGAGCCTTTAAATAGACCTGATAATGCCTCTCTGAGGTAGGTAAACACAAAGTATCATTATCCCCATTTAACAGATGAAAGAATAGAGGAAAAAGGGCTTGGGAATCTTTTCTAGTGCCTCAGGATGGGTTTTATTTCCTCTATCTCACAGAGGAAATGTCTCTAGGGTTTTCTCACACACCTCCTCCCCCCTCCCCCCCTTCGGTGATTCTCAGGGTCAGGAATAATTGGAAATGCCTTAGCTTCCCAGCTTCTGACATTGGAGCTGCCCCTCTTCCTACCACCACGAGCCTGGCTGCATGGTGACTGGAGAATGGCCAGTCATATACAGGGTTCAGTTTTTCTAAGATGGAAGTAACTTTAAGATTTGTTTGATCATATCATAAAGACAACTCATGCTCCTGAAATTCTGACTTACACTTACAAGCAAAAAGGACTTAGTATATAGTAGGTGGTCAGTAAATGCTTCTTGTATGAATGAAGAAATGATAAACAAAAGAACGAATGGGTGAAAAGAGTCACTGGTAATCCCACCTTCAAGAAACACATCATTACTGATTCGTTGTCATCCTTTTTTTTTCTCTCATATGTTTTTTTTTTTTTTTTTTTAAGATTTTATTTATTTGCGAGAGAGACAATGAGAGACAGACAGCATGAGAGGGAGGAGGGTCAGAGGGAGAAGCAGACTCCCTGCTGAGCAGGGAGCCTGATGTGGGACTCGATCCCGGGACTCCAGGATCATGTCCTGAGCCGAAGGCAGTCGCTTAACCAACTGAGCCACCCAGGCGCCCCTCTCTCATCTGTTTTAAGGTCCAGTCAGTGAGTATGGTTGGTGAGGACATCAGAAGGCAAAAGGGGAAGAGGAAAAGCCATGTTTCTGAACTATAAGGTGGAAGAGTCAGAGGGTAATACTTTGGGCAACAGTCTTATTGACAAACACCCAGATCTAACCTGCACCTTTCCTCTGCACTGACCCAAACCCTTTTGTCCTTAATGCCCACTTAGGCATGTCCAGATAATCAGCCTTGCTGTTGTCATACCACTATATTCATGATTTTTATTGGATATCCCTGTTTTTCTCTTTGTTCTTTAGGATTATTATTGTCTCATAGAATGGGAGCTACCCATGATAGAAAGTTTACCACATTTCAGTTATTAGCACAAGGTAAAAACTTTGTGATATTTGCCATATCCACACACTATGATATTATTTAATATTTTATTTAAAAATGCTCACTTAAAAAAATATTTAATCCCATTCTATTTTAGTGGTTCCTAGTGCTGCTCACTCTGTAGAATCACTTGGGAAAGCTTTTACGAAATCTCTAGGATGGGGGCAAGTTCTCAGAGATTCTGGTTTAATGACTGAGGGTGGGACCCAGCATTGGTTTTTTTGCTCTTTTGTTTTGTTTCATTGTAAGTTTTCCGTGTGATTCTAATGTGCAGGCAATATTGCGCATTATTGCTCTAAGCAATCATATTTATGACTTATGGACTTCACGGGTTAATTGTTTATTTCTAATACAGGCTCAAATGTAGTAATACCTAACCTAATTATTACAATACATTTATTTTTTTTTTTTTTTAAAGATTTTATTTATTCATTCGAGACACAGAGATACAGAGAGAGAGAGAGAGAGAGAGAGAGCATGAGTGGGGGAGAGGCAGAGGGAGAAGCAGGCTCCTCACTGAGCCAGGAGCCAGACGTGGGGCTCGATCCCAGGACCCTGGGATCATGACCCGAGCCGAAGGCAGATGCTTAACCATCTGAGCCACCCAGGTGCCCCTATTACAATACATTTAAAAATGGTTTTTCGTGTGCCATCTGAAATTGTCTCACATCCTACCAGAGGAAGGCAAACATAGTTTGAGGACGCACTATAATAAGTGGAAGAAGCAGCGACTTTAAGATCTGAACCTCTGGAAACCATGTTACATTCCAACTCTGCCATCGCTTATGTTTGGCTGTGAGAAGATCCACCTCTTTATGGACCATAGCTTTGCACATCGCAATTGTAAGTAAGCATCTTCCTGCCCCCTCACTCCTCGCCCGAGCCCCTGTAGCATTCCGGGGTCTTCCACAATTCCTCCCTGGCACGTGCGAATTCCAGGTGAATTAGGAAATGTGACCATGTCTTCCTGTATGTGGATGGGGTAGTTTGCTTCTGCTTTTGCCACTTTCCTCTGGGACCAAACTGGTAGACTGGCTAATGATGGGAGAGGTAGATGTGACAAGAAAGCCTTCATCTGAATCCACGAAATGTAGGCCTCTTCCCTTAGATCATAAGCCTTCAGGGCCAGAACATGTTTATACTGTACATAGCACTTCACATTCCATCCTTGGTCCTTTGCTTCATGAGGGACCATGGCTCCTGGTCAAGTTTATACTCACTGCATTTCCCCCCTCCTTCCACACTTCCCAGATTAAAGCTTCCTTTAGTAACTAGAAGCAGTTGAATATCTTCTTTGCTTGATTACCTATATAATCCCTAATTCTAATACCTAGTACTTAGTGCCTTTCTTCTGAAGAGCATAAATTGCAATGGAAATAGCATCTCATTAATCCTCCCCGCATCCCTGTGAGGAAGTTGAGTGGCAAGTATTACCTCCTAGACTAATCCTCATGCCTGCAAGTGGGACACAGGATCTCACTGCTCACCAGCACAGATGCTTGCTACCGAACGGGCTGGCAGGGACAACCAACGTTTGTGCGATGGGAGAAAGCTCTTCTCCTTGTTCAATGCAGCCTGTCACAAAGGAGGCATTCAAGCTCTGGGTGGCTTGGTGACAGGAGGAGATAAAGCGTCACTCTCATGCTAGTGATGGACTCATAAGTAATGCCTGCATTTAAACTCCTAATAAAGCTCAATTATGAGGCTCTGCTGCCCCCTGAGAACTAATCTCATTATGGAGACTTTTCTCTCTCTCCCTTTCTCTCTCCTGCCCATCTGGCCAGCTTTTCGAAGAGACAGAGTGACTTCCTGACCTGGGGAAACGGGTACCTGCTGCACAAGAAAAAGTGCAGAAAGACACAAGATCGCAGAATAATGTTGAAAATTCAAGTTCAGTCTATCACATACCCGGCTACAATTACTTGTCTCTGAGGGTCTAGGATGTAACAGTCAAAATGAATACATTAACAGAATCAGCATTACAAAGAAAGTCCAGCCATTCTGGATGATGCTGCGGGGGAGCGTGGCCAGATCCTACCTCATGATCTAGAGCCTGATTTTACCCATTACTCTTAACTCCAGGGAGAGATTTCTCATGGGGAAACTAGGAAGCTCGTTCTGAGGAGCTGGAGCCAGCCTCCTGCCAAGCTGGCTGTTTCCAGTTGGAGAGTCACGGCAGGAGTGGCCATGCGGGAAGACAGTGAGGAAAGTTAGTTAGTAACCGAATATATTACTCCAGGCTTCTCTTGGAATATTCATGGCAATTAATAGATGTCCATCTTCAATTCAAGCAAAGGGAGTTTCAGCTGATACCTTCTAAATGGCCTCAGAATTTGATTTGAGGGGAAGAATAATCCTATGAAATCATCCTGGGGTTAAGATAAATGAAGAAGGTTACCCTTACTTTTGGGTAGATAAGCAGCAAGGGACTAAGGCAGGCCCGGGGTGTGTGTGCTGTGGAGACAATGAGGTGTGGCTTGTGGGATCCAGCTTAGGGACACCCTGCTGCTGTGGGTGAAATAGGAATCTCTTATCCTCCTCCTCTTTTCTTCTCCTTCCCTGTGGGGAGCCAGTTCTTTCTGTTCTTTGCTGCTTCACCAGCCCTGGAGGGGCTAATGCTGAAGTAAACCCTAACTCCAGGGCTTTGCGAGGCTAAGAGGCTCCCCCAATGTTCCCCCTGGAAAGGGTGTCTGTTTGCATGGAAGCCTCCCCGACCCTCCCAATCAACCAATCCATGACAATGTCCGTTTCAATCATCAGATCTTTGCCAGGCAGGAACAAATTATCCTGGGGAAACTGACCACATTCTCTGGGGCTGAATTGTGGACACTCTAACTATGTGGCTTGCATTATTCTGAAAATTCTCTAGTGCGGTAGGTACCCCAATTCCATCATCAGGAAATAAATCCCTTAGAGTCTGGTAATTCCAATAACTTTCCCTGTGTCTCATTTCCCCCATTCTCATGTCAGTTTATCAGATTTCTTTTAATTTTGCAACGTATTTCCTTCAAACTTATCTTTCAGTAAATTACTGTTAGCATGTTCTCCCATCTTCTACAACAGACACGTTGCAAATTGGAAAGCAGAAGCAATTTTTTGTTTTAGTCTCATGATTTTCAAAGTGTGGTCCAAAACCACCAGTAGCAAAATATGCAGGTTCTTGGGTCCACATTCCAGATCAATTTATTTAGAATCTCTGAGGTAGGGCTAGGGAAGATATATTTTATTAAAAATCTCTATTGTTGATTCTTAAGAGAACTACTGATTTAGACAAGACCTTATGAGGCCGAGGAAAGAGGATATTTTTCTCTTCCAGCTTTGTATTACTGGAATAGCGATTAATGTATTGCTGACTTGGATCATTGCTCAGTTGCCTATATAACTTTGCCCTATAGACCTAGTTGAGAAGTAACAATTCAGTTAGCTTCCCTAACCTGTTTTCTAGTTCCTGGATCCTATTATTGGCTCTTGTTATAAACTGAATCGTATATCCCCCAAATTCATATGTTGAAGCCTTAACCCCCAATGTGACTGTACTTGAAGATAGGGTCTTAAGGAGATAATTAAGGTGAAATGAGGTCATCAGGGTGGGGTACTAATCTGATAGGACTGGTGTCCTCAGGAATCTCTGCCTCTGCACACCAAGGAAGGGCCATGTGAGGACATAGAGAAGGCTGCTCTCTGTAAGCCAGGAAGAGAGACATCACCAGAAACCAACCTTGCTGGCAACTTGACCTTGGACTTCCAGCCTCACAGAACTATGAGGAAACAAATTCCTGTTACTTAAGCCATCCAGTCTATGTTATTCTACTATGGCAGCTCAAGCTGACTAATACAGCTTTCCTCAGAACTGTCCAGTCAACACGAATGCAGGGCAGAAAGAGACCAATGAATCTCACACTCACTTTCGGGAACGGACACTTGAGAAGGAGCCTTCTATGGTGAAACGTGCGTAACTACCTTGAGAAAGGGTTTTCCTAATCTTAGCACAAAATAACTCTATAGCAGCCTGCCATCTATACTCTATAGGGAGAATTTGGAATGTGGGGAGGTAGGCTCCTTGTGTACTCCTCTGTTTGGTGCTCAAGTCCCGTACATATGTAGTAAATGTAACGGGTAACAATGTTCCAGTGGAGGAAGGGCAACTAGGAGGGATAATAACAGATACAAGCTAATGGAGAGAAGTGATTCACATCCGCTTTTGTGGCAGACTCTAATTAGTGTCTATAAAGCCATAGACATGAATTTCTTTGTGCTTTCACAAATTTTAAGTGTTTCTTATGCTCTGAGACTCTACAGTTTCCTTGCCATAAAAAAAGTGCAACATTTTCCAGACACAGCTTTCTGAGTTGAGAATTATTCTTTCTAGGTCAAAAAGACTATCGTTTTCTGGAACTTGGGCTCTCAGTTTGACTAGGCTGATGGAAGGCTTGAGGGGCTCCTTTCTGTACAGGGAGTGCCCCTTCCTCAGAATAGAGTTTTTTACTTAGACTACTTGCTGCCAGTTTAGTTTGCTGCTTTCTGCGTCTGGAGAAATCACAAACCTTGAATTTCTTTGAGCACATTACAGTGATGTTTACGTATTTCAGTTTTGCTTCATCTGCTTTCTCTTTTTCCAAATTTTCAATATAAGAATGTCTGAGGGACAGTTGAAAGTTTGTTAGCTTCCAGAAATACTGAAGTGACAGCTGGAATTAGTACCTTCTCTATGTGAGTACGACTTCCACAGGCGGAAGAAGATGCCTGCCTTTTAAACACATACACACATGACTAATTTAGAGAGGTTACCTGCTTTCTTGGGATCTGTTGGCAGTGCATACTAGAAACTATAAAATTATCATATACCTTTGATAACACTTTGTATCTAGATAAAGAAATCCACATTAAAATTCCTACCACTTTGCACCCAGATCTATGATGGAGTTGTAGATCTGGAGTCTTCTTTGTTATGTAATGGAGATTGTAAACCTTAACAGAAAGCAAACACTTGATGTTCAAACAGATTCATAATCAAAATAGAAATTGTCCATCCAGAAGCATAAACATTAAGTTTAGGAAGCGATTTGCTGAACATTCTTCCATATCCATACACTCAAAGCAACAGTTAGTGAAGTAATAATACCTAATCTACTAAGAGTTGTAAGTGTAATTTCTTGTCAAGAGTAGTAGGTATTTTTTTATCCCTGAGGAAAACTGCAAGGAGACTGTAGCAAAGGAAGATGAAAGTGGGCAAGTTATTCTCATGTCAAATTTAGCTTTTCCATGGCAGAAACCGCCTTGGCGATACATGTCGTGAAGACTTTAGTTGAAACCCAGCCATGACTGAAAATCCTGGGCTGTACTGTTTCCTGCTGATCCCCATAAGGAACACTTTTGCAGCCCCTTCCAATTGAGAGCATCTGTTTTGCAGTTTTGTTTTCTTTTTACATATTTCTTCTTCTGCAGTGGCTATTATGAGTTATCATTGCCTTGGCAACCAAAAAATTTTACCTCATTCCATTGTCTTGGCAACCAAAGAATTTCACCTCATTTCCCTAAAATAGTTATTGTATAAACACAGTTTGAATAGAAATGTCTTATGTACCTCTAAGAAAATTTAAATAAATTAATTAATGGATTTTTTTTTTTGAATGAAAGCTTTGCTAAACCGAGTCCAAATTATCAGCTGAGAAATATAATGCCTAAGTCAACATAAGGCCAGAATAATCATACAGAGAAGAAAACAAACAACAACAAAATTGACCATAGATACTGTCTCTGTCATACCCAACACCAAGAGTTTTAGTAATAGACATATGTATCATACAAAAGTATCTTGAGAGTTTTTCACTGTACAATCTGCATGCATTTTCTTTTCATTTTTGTCAGCTACAGCAGCGAGTTCCTGCAGAAGATGGGCCCTGGCTATGATCTAGGAGCCATACTAAAGATCCTTAAAAGGCTCAGAACTCAATAAGAAAAAGACAAATAACCCAACTAAGAAATGGCCAAAGAATTGGACTAGATATTTTTCCAAACAAAACAAACAAACGAAACAAGTGGCCAATAACCACGTGAAAAGATGCTCGACATCGTTAGCTCTTAAGGAAATGCAAACCACAGTGAGCTGGCACTTCACAGCCATGATGTGGTCAAAAAGACAGACAACAAGCGTTGGCGGGGATGTGGAGAAAGTGGAACCTTTATACACTGCTGGTGAGAATGCAAAGCGGGGCAGCTGCTTTGGAAAACAATCTGACAGTTCCTCAAAAGGTGAAACATTTGTTCATTTTCACTGATTACCGCATGACCCAGCAATTCCACTCCCAGGTATATCCCCCAAAGAACTAGAAACATAAGTCCATACCCAAACTTGCACATAAATTGCTCATAGCAGCATTATTTGTAACAGCAAAAAGTGGAAACAACCCAAATGTCCATCAATTGGTGGATAAATAAAATGTGGCATATCCATACAATGGAAAACTATTCAGCTATAAAAAGGAATGAAGTACTATTACATGTTTCAACATGGATGAACTTTGAAATCCTTACACTACATGAAAGAAGCCAGAAAAAAGACCACATATTGTGTGATTCCACTTATCTGAAGTGCCCAGAACAAACAATACTATGGGTCTCTAGAGACAGAAAATAGATTAGTGGTTGCCTAGGGCTGGGGTGGGGGGTGGTGCTGCGGCAGGAAGGAGATGGGGTCTGATTGCTAAATGTTTTAAAATTAATTGTGCTGATGGCTGCACAACTCTGAATATACTAAAACTACTGGATTTTACACTTTAAAAGGAATTGTGTATTATGTAAATTATAGCTTAATAAGGCCATTCAACGTGAATCCACCATGATTTTTCTAATTTTTCCAATTGCTGACATGGATAGATCAAGAGGATGGAACAGACTCCAAGACTGGCCTAGGCTCTGTCATTCGTTCAGAGGTGTATAAAATGGAAACTTTCAGCAGAAACATTATCTCTATCAGAGCTGTACTTGGGATAACCCAGCTCTAGAAAGAACACATTGTATGGAATTAGGAGTCCTAACAAGTGAACAGAAAAGCAAATTAGATATAAATAGAACTATTCTCATAAAAATAAAAGTATTCATAGCCAGGCACTATGTGAAGTGTTGTACATACATTCTTCCAACGTTCAGAACTGCCCAAATGAAGTGGGTATTATTATGTACAGCTTATAGATAAGCAATCTGAAAACAAGTTAAGTAAATCACCCAAAGAAAGCCAGCTTGTAAGTGGTCAAGGTGGGATTTGACCCACATCTGTGTGACGTTCGGGTCTTAATTACTATGCTAAAGAACTGTTTAAGATATTTGCATTATAACATAACCCCTCATGTGTATTTCCTAGCTCTACTCCGCAGTCCCTATCTACAAATGTCATTTTGGAGGGAACACTTGTGAAAACCTTAAAACAGGGAGATTACAGGGATTGCCACTGACAGTGGTGGTACAGTTGTCATGGTAACCAATCCACCCACTTGGTCTCTGCTACGGGCACACACTTCTGCCTCTACAGAATACACCAATATTGTCGGGGATCCGGCACAGCATCAGTGAACCCCTGTTAATGCATATGACGTAGAAAGTGCTGAGGTCCTGGTCTGCGTATTAAAGCATTAAAGTTTTTCCTTCAAACTTTCTGTCTCAGACTTACCGATTTTACATTCTCTCTTCTAATCCTTCCCATTTGCCCAGGATGTTCTGGTTCTGAGGGGGCTAAAAATCAGGGCCAGAGAGTGGTCTGCCGCTTTGTTCTAAGCGGGATTTACAAACGTGATTACTTTCTTTCTGGTGAAAAACTGACCCTCCCAACCCAGTAATTCCTCACTCGGTGCCAGACTGAATTGTTGACTGTCCCGCTCCCATTGCCATGTACAAAACAGACCTTCGGCTGCTAAAAACACATCTCAGAAATCATTGCACAGAAAACTTAAAGCCAGCACCCGGCAATATGCACTTTTTCTGTGGATACACACACAGACACGTACACACATCCACCTATCCGTGTTCTTCTACGTTGCCCCTACATTTGCAAGGACTCTTTCTTCTCTAATATTGGTGCTGTCTCTCTTCCTCCTCCTCCTCTCCATTTCACTGGCCTCGCCTGTCTTCAGAGGCACCTGAAGGCACATAAGGCAGGGAAGTGAAACCGACTGTAATTCTTCAGTTCACTTCTCTGCAGCCTCCAGTGAGCCAGTCTCCATACGGTGGCCCAGCTGAGCTCTGAGGAAGTTCGGAGTCCCTGCGCAGGTGCAATTTACCAACCCGCTCACAGGCGCCCTGGGAGCCCAGGACCTGACATACGTACGTGAGGGACTCAGGGGACAGCAGGAAACGGGCGAAGCCTCTAAGCTTGAATTTATGAGATTAAAAAGAAGAGGGACTCTCCTCTATGAATGGAAGAGACGGAAGGCTTTTACATCTAAAAAGGCCATCATTTTCCCTTTGAAGAATTATGTATAAATTACTGAGAGCAACCAGAAAGTCTAATTTTCCCATTTCCTTCTGATGTCCTCATGTTCACCTTCGGGTTCCTTCAACTTCATTCATCTGGTCTGAAAAGTCTCTAACTAATTCTGTGCTCCAGTGAAATCACAGATATATTCGAGAGTTTTCTTGTTAGGCAAAAATGTATTCAAGTAAATTTTGCTTATTGTATCTTTGAAAATTAATAAGTCGATTTTAAATAGCATTTTCTGTGTATATGGTTTTTTCATTGTCTCAGGCTAGTGCCAGGTTATCCTGGCAAGTAGAACTATAATTATTAACCCATTTTACTGATGGGGGGCTCAGCTAAAGTGGACCTAGGACACCTATTTAGGTTTATGATTGCAGAGACAGTGTTTCTACCATACTATGGCTTATTTTCTCAGTTCAAATTAAAAAAAAAAAAAAAGCTGATTTTTCCACTATGGAATTTGGCCATGTAGTGGATAATCCATAGCGGGGCCTACCACTTCCTGTTTAATTTCGACAACCCTTCCCTAATCTGCATAACCCCTAGCCACTCACACCTTCTTTCAGTTCCTGGAAGGTACCAAACTTTTCTCTGCCTGGTGCTCATGCGCATGGTTCTTCTCCCAGCTTGTGCTTTCCCTGGGCGCTCTCCCTGCCTTCCTCCAGACTCGTCACTCTGGATAGCTCATCTTCAACTACTTTGTAAAGAAAGTCTTCTTTGGTCTCCCCAGTGAGGTTATAGGACTCTGTTACATGTTATCCCATGGAAGTTTGCTAACCTGCAGCATGTATTACCAGTCTGATTAATTTGTGTAATTCTTTATTCTTTTTCCTTACACTGTAAACTGCACAAAGTCAGCAATGTATCTGTCTTGTTTAACTCTGCATCTCAGGACTTAGCTCAGGGCTTGGTGGATGATATATTTATGTTCAGTACAAACGTGGGGGATATTTCACAGCAGAACTTCCTGTTAGTGGTATATTGCAACGCATCGTCCCAAGTTCCCACTGTGGGGGTCGTGAGGTCATAGGCATGGATTTAGAAAAGCCACCCAAGGTTGTGAAGGCCCCCTTGCTTCTCAGGTCTGCTGCCAGTTCCAATTATACTGAAAATTAAGATGATTTTACAAGGAATGCAGCTATATTTTCATCTCCTCCTACTGGAATAGCAGACTGTCCCCTTTGAACTCTGATACTTCTGGAACTACTGCATTATCTAGCACAAGGACACAGAGTTTTTAATAAAACATCTTAATTAACTCAGATTACAAATATGTAATTGCTGAACTGAATTGAATTATAGGAGTGAAGATACCATGATTGACCTTTTTCTTTTCCTTGGGGAAACAGTCTTTTTTGTTTCTTTTAAGGACTGACTTTTCTCTTTTCAATGGAACACCACCAATTACCTTGTAAACTATATTAGTTGGGTATGTAGAGACTTCAATGCTTCTGAATTTGTACTTCTTTGTCCAACAAATATTGAACACCTACTCTCCAGGCTCTAGAATTTCCTTGCTCATCTTCCTGCACTGCTAGTCCTCTTTTTCTTTCTTTTTCAGATGGTTTTATCTTTTAATAATTTCTTTGATTTCCCATATTTCCTTGTATTTCCCTTACTGCTGTTTTTTCTTCTTTTTTCATTTCCCTATGATTTATTTTCTCTCTTTGCATCATAAACATTCACTATTTTTATTTTCTCACGATTGTAGGCTTTCTCTAGTATCTTTCTGCTTTAATTCTAATGTTGCAAATAGTTCTAACCCTATTTTCATTAATATTATTTGTGACTAAATAGGCCGTTTTAATATTCACAAGGAAATAGATATATTCACTGTTTCATCTATGTTACAACTGAGAGTCCTTCCTCTGGTTAACTCATTCTCCTGCCCATATCATAATAGTGTTGTGTGTGTGTGTGTTTTAAAGAAATCATCATTAGTAATTCGTGCATCATGAATTATCTTGGAAGTTAATGGAAAGGACATAACAATGAATATATTTTCTGAAATTCTAAGTGAATGACAGAAGGTATAAACATTTATGGCATAACAATTGTTAAAATGATTTTCTTGAAACAAAATATAAACAAAATAAATTTCCAATTACAGTAATCTTATTTTATGTTATTAGAGTATACAGGTGTTTTTATAATTCTGGCTTCTACCTGTTGTATTTATCACCTGTAAGTATCACCAACATGAATAGCTTTTCTATTGTCCTCACAGAAACAAAGCTGTGGAAACTCTAGTATTCCACCAGTGCACAGAAATCTAGGGGGAAAAAAAACCTCTTGGTTTAAATTCAAGCTCTTAGGCTTTGTTTTGTTTTTTATTTTCACAATTATTTTTCATAGTTAAATTGAAAGTTCTTATTTTTATTGATTTATTTAAAATATATTGGCTCATTGTATTTTTAGTAAGTTAATTTCGTAGTGAAAAATCTCAGCAACCCCATTATCTAGCTCCTTAATCTCAGAACTAATAATTAAGTATGTTAGACCAATGGGAAAGAATTTTGGCTTTCCAAAATATTCCTCTCACTCCTTTTGTTTGGGTGGGTTTGAAGAAGCATTAGAAAGTTGTAACTTTTAATCTCTTCTGTGATGTGGTAAAACAAAGATACGGAAGTTGTAGATTAGAGTTTGCTTTCTGTATAAGCCATATCTATAAAATATACTCACAAAAAGGGAGTATTCTTCAGATGACGACGACTGACTCCCAACTCAATCCTACCCAGATAATTAGACAAATTATTTATCTTCTCTGAGCCTCAATTTTCTAATATTTAAAAAGATGAGAAGAATGTTACAAGGACTAGAATATGTAAGTAAGTAATATGTCAAGCTCATGGTAGGTACTCAACAGTGACAGTTACTATTGTGGTTGGTAAACAACATTGTGTGTGTGTCAATCATCTTTAAAATAACCTCCATTTTTATTTCAACATTGGCTTTTTCAATTCACACTTAATTGACCAAATCCTAAGTGTCCACCTCAATTATACTTAAGACCAATATCAATTCAAATTGAACTCACATTTCTAGATCAAGGTCAGGCACTTGATCTACTGAGGGAGATAGACACATAAACCAAACCTACAACAGCAGGAGGGCTCCTCCAGAGGTTACTCATTTTGGAGAAGGCAGGGAGGTACTATAGATGTACCCAATCCAACTAACTCACTTGGAAGTCGGAGTCCTGACAACACATACCCTTAGATCAAAGCAGCTGGAGATATAGGATGGCATTTAGAAAAATAATTGTTCATGTGTTCATTTATGTGCTTTGATTAGTCTGCTGGACATGTGCACGTCAATCTTAGCAATGTGTTAAATGTGCCTGACTACTTTCCTATTGGAAATCATTAAAATTTCATACAAATGATATTTAAACCTCTTCCGAATAATGACCAACCTATGTTAGTTGGTTCTCTATATAGTAAGCTTGAAAAAAATGAGCAGCTCGTTCACTTTTTAAATTAATTACTCTTTACTTTCCTGAGATTGCCACTTAAATTCTTAAGCTTTATTATGGAAACTTGAAATTCTAATTTGGCATTGGTAGGATTATTGAGACTTGCATTCTTTCCAAGCAGAGGGAGAAAGATCAATGGGATTCTTTCCACTAGAATAAGGACAAACCCCCTGAGATCTGGCCGGTCTAGAATAATGACACTAGAATAAGGACAAAATTTTGTGTCCATTTTGTTCATTGATATATCCCAAGTGCCTAGGACAGGGGTTGGCAAACTATGACTCAGAACAAATCTGGCCTGCCTCCTGTTTTTATATATGCCCTCCTTCCTGAATGGTTTTTACATTTTTAAATGGTGGAGGAAAAAAAAAAATCAAAAGAAGAAGAATATTTCATAACATGTGAAAATTAGACAGAATTTCAGTGCCCACAGTGATGTTCTATTATAACACAGCCATGCCCATTTATTTACGTATTGTCCTGTTTTCGCACCACAAGGGAAGACCGGAGTAGTTTTAACAAGGATTGTGTGACTCCCAAAGCCAAAAATAATTACTATTTGGTATTTTACAGGAGAAAAAATTCTGACCCCAGGCCTAGAACAATACCTTTCCTTAACTTCTTTTAAAGTCAGACACATTAATATTTAACCCTCACAAGTTTCATTCCGAAAGGAAAGTCTTAAGTCTATATATACTCTAAGGACGATCACTAGATCATATCCTAGCATAGAGAGGCTCATAGCAAGAAGCGGAACACTGTGGGTGAGAACACAGACTCCAGAGCCACACTTCCCCCAGCTCAGACTTTGGTTCTACCACTTAGCAGCTGTGCAACCATGGACAACATGCTTAACTTCTCTGTGTACCAGTTTTTCCATCTATTGAATGAGGCTAATGCTGGTACTCATCCCTTAGGGCTGTTTTGAGCATTAAATAAGTTAATGTTTGTAAAATGCTTAGAAGATCCTCTGGTATAAAGTAGTTGTTGTAAATAAAGTGATATATTTTTTACTGCGTTTTTAAGTTAAGAAAATAGAGATACTTGGAAATTGGCTAAGGTAATGAGTGAACCTCAACATGTTCATAAATATGGAAAAAATACAAGATATGAATTAAAATTTGAACATGTCCACTTTTGTCAGTAAATCCTCTAAGCCAATACAACATATTAATATCTACTCTAATTGCCTTTTGATTGTAGGATATAACTGTTTGGCTCCCATACCTGTGATATAATTTTGTAATCAATGGTCCTGTTTCACATAATAAACAAATTGTATTCTGAATGGTTGGGTAACTTCTGATACAAAAATCTAACTACCTAACAACTTCTAATCTGAGGCTATCAAATTGATATAAAGGGAAGTAACAACTTAGAGAATACATGGATACAAGATTAGTTTGCTTTGCTAAGGTTGTTACTCAGGCCTTAGGAAGAGAACCAATAGAAAATATAGTCCTACATTTAAAGAAACACTTTCTAAGCAACAAAGGCAGGAATCAAAGCTGCGTATTAGGAAATCTAATGGCTTTTTAATCATTACAAATCATTTTAGCCAATAGGTAATTGTGCTCCTGATATTTAAGTAGATTTTTAAATTAATTTATATGAAATCTTTAAATAAACTTTTTAGAGAGTGAAATCTTTATAAGGTAGCTTTCTGTCTTCTACAAAATATCATCTCTGGAAAACTACACTTCAGTATAGGGCTGTAAATGGGACTGTAATATCTGGTGGTTAAATGTTTTAAAAAATATGATTATTTTCAACAATGCTTTTCTATTACAGGTGTTTTCCTGTAGAAGGTTCAATGGCCTTTTGTTATGTGTAATAGTAATGTAGATTGAGGAACATATTGGTGAAGTCAACACTGAGCTTTCTTATTTTATAATCTTAATTCTTTCAACTTTCAGTAAGCATTTATTTAACTGCTACATTGTGTGAGATGCAATGAAAATGTAAAAAAGAAGTTAATGAATCCAGTCCAAATTGACTTATTTGAATAACTACTAAATTATGCACTAAAATTTTAAAAATACAAATAAAAAAGAAACTTTTGGGATTGCTTAAGCTAAACTTGGACTGTATGTCTTCTGATATTTACTTATTAATGTACTAAACACTGCATGTTATGTCACTAATTAAATTAAATTTTCATGCTTTAGAAGTCTTTAAAAATGACTTCTCCAGAAACTTTTTCAAGAACTTACTTCTTAAGTTTTATATTTCTTGCAATAAAACCAAAAGAAAACAAGAAGTAAGATTTCAAATGTCTTAATTTTTGTCTCCTGAAGTCCTTTCCTCTTAAATTAGTTATGCATATGTTTGAATATAAGATAATAAGTCTTTTATTTTTAATTTATTATTCTTATGCTTAATTTGCTAAAATAAAACATGAATCTGAGCATAATGGCATACTCAGAAAGACTAAACTAGAGCAAAATTAAATATTAATTTGGGTATTTATAAAGTCTTCAGGCTTGGGTTGCTTTATTTTTCTAGATGTAATAAAAATTCAAAATTACTTAATAATCTTTAAAAATATTTAAAATACTGTTATTACATTAATAGCCCTACTTTCAATAGATAACATGTATTCTTAAAAAAATAAATTCTTTTTGAAGTGATTCTATTTCCTTATATTTTGTACTTTTTCCAACAGATTAGTCAATTTTAATTTTTCAACTCCTTGCCTAAATTTGAGGAATTCTTTCATGTTTAGACTTTAAAAACTATAGGTGGATAAAAAGTAATATATACAATGCACTTCCATTCAATTGTCTTCAATAAAAGTGATGTATTTGCAGAAGCAATTGTTTAGCACATTTATCCTTCTGTTAAACTACATGTAAGTCTGAGAGAACATTTTTATATTCTGCTGATGCTATAATAAATGGGCCAATATAATACTATTGGTTACAACTTACAGCATTTTTGTCTACATTAAAGTTAAGATCTTGATGGTTAGTCGTTCATTCTTTCTGCAAATTAAAATTGGAATAATGTAATTAGTCCCCCCCAAATTAAAATGCTACAGTTATCCATAATGGAACAAAAGCTAAATTATATTCTTTTGAGATCAACAACAGGTTCACATGAACTGTTTTCTTCTCTGTATCTTTCGCTTTTAAAGAAAAACACAGTTTTCTTCCTACCGCAGAAGTATCAGATTCTTGCAGCATCCATGACACTTGTAAGCACTTAGTGGTCAGACACCACTACACGTCCTTCAGATGATATGGCCCAGTGAAGCTGGACGGTGTCGTCACGGAGCCGGGCAGCCTGGTATCTCAGCCATCCACCAGGACAGAACCAGCAGGCCCCAGCTGGTATGCTGAATCCAGACGAGGGTAGAAAATGCATTTTGCATTTTGAAAGTCAACTGTTCTAACACTGAGCCCTAGAACATACTTATCAGGTAAAAGTGCATGGAGGGCTTCGGAAATTCTTTGAAAGATCAAATTTGTAATGCTCATATCCCAAAGTCACTCTTAAAACAAGTTAAGCCTTAATCTTATTATCCCTCTGGATTTCTGAGTTTCTACGAGATTTTACATGTTTTTAAAAATACGAATAAATCTATGTTCAGGACTATGACTGTGTTGTCTGAATTCCTGAATATGTATAATATATGCTAAATTAAGTATACCTGTAGGTCATTTAAAAGTGATAAAAGTTAAGATAACGGTGTGGTGTGGTGTGGTGTGGTGACATGTGCCCATCGCACTAAGTTTTGATCTTTAGACAAATGAAAAACTCTTACAAAAATAAAAGTACATTCCATGTTCTTATTCACACTTGGACTCCTGTGCTCACTATTCAAGCACACAAGGGTTTGAATTCTTGCTTGTGCTATTGTCTTACTGTCATTTATTGACACGATTCATTAACTCATCTCTCACAAATAGTAGAAAATCAACTTAGAAGGTTTCTAAGTCCAAGATTTCCCATACCCCTGTGGGCCTCACCTGAACACCAGTGCTGTAGAGAATATCTTCCTTTTCTTAAAATATTTCTACCTGCGTCTTCTAGAAGCATCATGACTAAAAAATAAATGTTTAATTCCAGAAAGCTGCACAAAATGGACCCCCCTCCCCCCACGTTAGACATCCTTCTGAATGGGAAAATGGCATGATGGATTTTTAAACCATGTAACACTCTGGTGGATTAGGCTGGGATAGCCTGGCATCTGAAATCATGATGTTTTATCATGAGAAACTGAGAAGATACTGTTTCTCTTTTTTAAAAAGAGAAAGAAATGCTCTGCTAGGGCTCATTAAAAGGGTTTTAAAATTGGAGCCAATAAAATATGACTGTCAATCCCTACAGTTAAAACTCAGCAACATTTTAAAAAGGCATCATTTCTCTCTCCCCTTTGACATTAAAACCTATTTGCAGCACACACAGACATATTCCAAAGAGCAACAACAAGTCCCCAACTTCTTTGTGACTTCAGAACAAGCACAGGGACCTAACTGGAGCCAAATGACTCGCCTCCTCCCAGTTTTCAGCTGTGCTCCCCTTAGAGATGGGAGCTGCTAGGCATGATTCACTCTGACATCCTGAAACCTCTTGCTCTGCTCTCCTTTAAAAGTGAAAAAGAAAGGCTTTCCACAAGACAGAAAAGTTTGCCTGGGTCTGTGATGCCGGAATTTCCAATAGTGACCCGAATAGACCAAACGTTTGGGAGCTCTAACTTCCAAAGGGAGCAGACCTCAGTCACTCAACAACAACAACAACAACAACAACAACAACAACAAACCTTGAGTGTCTGACAGAAAGAATGAAAGCTCTCCTCCCTGAGGAGGAGAATGCCAGGGCGCTCCTGCTCACCCAAGGCAGGAAAGAGGTGGAGTGGGGTGGGACTTGTCATTGCAGAATCCTTTCCCTTAAGCCAGCTCATTTTGAGATTTGGAGGGAGGACTGGTTAGAGAGGGTTCCAGAGCGGCACTTGTAACTACCCCGGCCTTTGGCCCCACCTGCCTGTCAATTTCAGCCCACAAGTCCCACATTCCTTGCTCTGGGGATGTTGAGAACGTGGGCTTTCTAGCGCTCCGGGATGCTGTTAGGCCACTTCCCCGTTGACCTGTCGCGGACTCCGAAATCAAGTTTCCCCACACAGTCTGAATTGTTTGTTTGCGTTTGTTTTAAGCTTGCCAGGGCCTCCCGCGCAGCCCACCCCTCTCCCCCCTCCTCTCTGCCCCCTCCTCTCCCTCCGGCCTTTCCTGCTTCCAACACCCCCCAACCCCCCCGCCCTCCTCTTTGTTGTCTCCTACCTGCTGGCCAGGCTCTGCCTGCAGTGCTGCCTGAAGGGCATCAGGTGGTAGTTCATGGCGTCCAGCAGCAGCTTCTGGCAGACCGGGTCGGTGCGCATGAAATCCACTGACTGGACCCGCTCCACCAGCTCCGGGGCCGGGATGAGCGCGAAGCGGAGGCGCTTCATGAGGTCGGGCGCGTACTGCATGCGGGTCTCGCGGTCGTGCTCCAGCCACAGCACGGACATCTGGAAGAGCGCCAGCTCCGACTCCACGGGGGGCGGCAGCGAGTCCAGCAGGGCGCGCATCTCCTCGAAGTTGAGCAGCAGCACATCCTCCACCAGGTACTTGTTGGCCAGCTTCTTGGTCTCCTCCAGGCCGTGCAGCGCGGCGATCTTGCACACCTGCTTGTAGTTCTGTACCGAGATCTGGTCGTTGAGGAACTGCACGCAGAGCTTGGTGACCTGGGGGATGTGCAAGATCTTGCTGACCGACAGCACCTCCTCCACCGTGTCCAGGGAGAGGGTCACGTTGGCCGTGTAGAGGTACTCGAGCACCAGGCGCAGCCCGATGGACGAGCAGCCCTGCAGCACCAGGTTGTTGATGGCCCGGGGACTGGTCAGCAGCTTGTCGTCGGGGGAGGAGGAAGGAGTCCCGGGCTCCTCCTGCGGCGGCGGCGGCTGCTGCTGCGGCGGCTGCTGCGGCGGCGGCTGCTGCTGCTGGTCCTTGGGGGCCCCCAGGCCGTCCTGGCCGCCGACCCCTCCCCCGAGAGGGGGGTGGCTGGAGAAGAGCGATCGGAAGTACTGCGAGCAGGAGGCCAGCACGGCCTTGTGGCAGTGGAACTGCTGGCCCTGGGCCGTCAGGGTCACGTCGCAAAACAGCTGCTTCCTCCACAGCAGGTTGAGGCCGTGCAGCAGGTTGTCGCTGTGGCTGGGGTCGAAGGTGGAGGTCCTGTCCCCGGATCTGGACATGGCGAGCTGACTCGGCGCACCTGGCTTTAAACCCTCCTCCAACCTGGCAGACAGGGGTGGGGGATGGGAGGGAGGGGAGAGGGTAGTGGAGGGGGTGGGGTGTGGTCGGGGTGGGGAAGGGTGTGGAGGGGAGGGGAGGGCGAAGAACAACAATCAGTGCTCAGCTTGGCTCCTGCCCGGCGCTCCCCAGGACCCCGACCCTAGGAGTAAGGTCTGAAGGCACTGAATCCGTGAGCGCCACCAAAAGGGCCCTGTCTGGGGTCGGGGCGCCGGTTCAGCTCCCTGCTACTCCTCTCGCCACCGCCCACACACTTCGTCCCTCACTTTCCTAAAACCACCCTGGCTCGGCTCTTGGCAGCGACAGAGGTGGCAGCAGCGACGGCAAAGTGGCGGCGGAGGCCGAGACACCTCGTGGGCTCGTGTCCATGCCGGGCCTGAGGAAGGGAAAGGCCGGGGAGTGGGGAGCCGGGGGTTCCCGGAGAGCGCAGAGGCGACCGTCGGCGGAGGTTCCAGGTCAACTTGTGCCTGCAGCTTTGCTTTTCGCAGTTGGTCCAGTTTGGGGGGTAGGAAAGGGGACCCGACAAGCGTGCGGGTGGGCGATTCTTAGCCCTCCAAAAGCTGGGAACCCCTTCGATTATCCGTGCTGCCCCGAGAAACTCCTAGGCTAATAGTCTGAGGTAGCAGATAAAGCCCTTTCTTCTCCCGGGAAAGTGCAGTGGAGCGCGGTGAGGACCAGCTCAGTGGACTCGGCAGAGGCGGGAGCTGTCCTTATCAATTCTAGCTCATTTCCCTCACCCCGGCCCTGCCTGCTTGCCTGCTTCGCAAACTGTTGGCTTCCCCGTCACCACTCAGTTTTGCTAATTTTCCAGAGACGCCTTTAAACCTGGCAGGAGAATCCTTTCAGCCCCCCCACCCCCGGCCCCCTCTCTCCCGCCCCCCGCATTTCAAAGCGCGGAAGTTCAGACATGTATCTCCCCTTCTCTCGCGGGGCGACACCGGGGAAGATTGGGAGGGAGGAAGTGGGGCCACTGGGGTGGATTTAGAGCAGGAGCCGGGAGGCCCGGAGGGATTCACGTGAAAGGTTCTGTCTCCAAGGCACCAGGAACAGTGGCTTTAACTCCAGTAACTGTGAGAAGTTCAAGTTAACTGGCAGGTGTTGGGGGAGGGGGTGGGGCCTGTCCAATGAGGGGGGGTAGGTTTCGTGGGGGGGGTCTCTGCATCCCACCCAGCATCTCCGCGCGAAGCCTCAGCTTCCCTGCGAGCCCCTCGATATAACCCCCAGCGGCCCCCACTCGGGCACCCCCACTCTCCTGGCCCTGGAACTACTTCTGTAAAAAAAAAGTCTGAACCGCCCGCATCTAGGCGGAGGACGGCAGGATGGGGGAGGCGAGGCGAAATCGATACGCCAGGTCCTTAACCTGTAATTACACCTTCCAGGGCCGAGCAGAAAGGGACCCTCTGCCCACATCCCGCCCGCGCGCCCGCCCGCCCGGGAGAGCCGCCGCCGCCGCCGCCGCCGCCGCCGCCGCCGCCGCCGCCGCCCGGCTCCGAGGGATCCCGCCGGACCTGCCCCTTCCACTGCGGCTCACTCTGCCCTGCCTGGCGCCAGTCCTGGATCGCCGGCTTCCTATTTATACCACACTGGGCTCCTCTCGACTCACTTTACCATCCCGTTCCAGGTGGACCCTAACCTCCCTCGAGCTCCCTCCCCGGGCAGGACCCCCTCCCCCACCGGCCCCCAAAGCTCTGGCTTTCCTGAAACATCTCCCAGAGTCTCTCCCTTTAAGTGGACCCGGTCATACCTCTCTCGCTCTCCCCGCTTCGTTGTCTCGCTCCCCCCCACCCCATCTTTTCCTGCTCCCCTTCCTTCTTGTTCTCCTCCTTTGCCTTCCCCCCATCTGCTTATTTCTTGCAATAGGAGTTTTATTCTTTATGAGCGTTTGCCACACAACTAACCCCCCACCCCGAAAGACTCCCTCCCCGTCCCTTCCCCCGCCAAGAACCCAAAAGACAGAACAAAATACACACAAGGCAGACACAAGGCCAGAAACTTACCTGCTTTCAACCAGCTGCAAAGTCAAGGCTCACTTAAGCTCCCCCCCAAAAATCAATTGTCCTTCCTTTTTAAAGGTTTGCTCTCTCCTTGGGAGGGGGAAAACACCTTCTGGTTCCCAACTCCAGGCAGTCACTCTTTACAATTTATTTTGTCGTACATCATTTGATCACCATGAATTAGCAACAGCAAGAAAATGTAGGAGAGGGAGAAAAGAGAGAAAGAGAGAGGGAGAGAGAGGGAGAGAGAGGGAGAGAGAGAGAGGGAGCAGAGCTTTCTGCAAGAGAAGAAGAAGAAAAAATGTACGTGTGACAAATTATGCTACCAAGAAACAACACATCATTATCCTTGGGCCTGGGGCTCAGTGAGTCGTAACGAGAGTAATAGGAAATCCACGGTTGGGGAGAGAAACGGTCGTGCTTGGCCAGTAGAGAGAGACCATACGGGGGATGGATGCTGGAGAGACTCGCAAAATTATGGCTCAAGGCTATTGTAAAAATTGTCGAGCGTAAATGACTGCGATTTCAAACATCTTTGGAAGAAAGAAGGGGAAAAAGCGAGCCCCCCCTCCCTCCCTCTCCCTCTCTCTCCCTCTCTCTTCTCTCTCTCTATAAAGAACCGTCAAGTTTTAGTGCGCATTGCTAATTAGTCAATTTCTCTCTGCCTTCACAGGCTGGCGACTTCGCTGCTGAGCTGAAACTGCTAATTTCTGTGACCAGCTTTTTTCTTAGCTGTGATCTGGATGAATGAGTAGCTGTCTCACAGAGATGACAAAAATAAACTCTAATCCCCCCCAAAATTTCCACTACATCTTTCTCATGCATAGATTTATGATCTTCAAGCGCTCTGTGCAATATGCAAACTTTTTTTTGTGTCTGTATATATGCTGTTGTTTCCAGATTTCACTACATTGGTATGCTGCTTCCCCCCCCCCCCCCCCATGAAATGCAGAAAACGTCTGATCTCAAAGTATGCTAAGATGCCACTTTCTAGTATCTTGGTATTTGGGGGTTGAGTCTAATTTGGAAGACACTAGCCCTTGCCTAAAAGGTGAGTGGCTGGAGTGTACAAACTGGGGATGGGGGAATTAGAGCTGGTAGACGGAATAGAGGACAGCTCTTCGCTTTACATTTGTTTCCCTGCACTATTCAAGCTTTATGATCTTGTTGGAAAACATATTTTTCTCTATCATTTTGTCTGGTTAAACAAACATCTCTGAACTTCTGTGTCAGCTCTTCAACAGATAAGGGTTCAGAAGTAATATTTTTTTTAATTGAAAGATTATCATATTGTCAGATTTGTCTTTCAATTAAGAGTCTTTGATTTGCAGGAGCTAGAATCAAGTGCTAGGAAACCCAGCTGCAATTTCACAAATGTAACCTTTAAACTTTGGACCTTATCTGATATATAAGGATGACCACCTACAGCTCACATTTTTGACCCTGCTTAGCATGCAAAATGAACCCCCAAATGATTCCAGAATTTTCACTGTACCAGAGATTCATGTGCATTTTGGTAGAGGACATGTTCTCTAGACTTATCTCATGATGTATTGCACCCTTACATTTATAGCCCTGCATTTCGGTTGTCAATGGGGGTTGGAGGTGTCCAAGAAAGAAAGGAAAAAAAAAAAAGCAAAAAAAAGAAGACATGCCCTTGAATAAAATGAACATGAAAGAAAGCTGGACATGAGTTAAATTGAGTTTTCCTTGCTATTAAAGATACGAATATGATTCATTCTAATTTATATGTGCTCTGATTAGTAAAGTTATTAAAATACACATCAGGGCACCACTGAAAGCCTGTCTTCCCACCTTCCCTTTTGATTTGTGAGATACAGAAAGACACCTGCTTAAGAGAGGGAGAGAAAACTGAAAATTCTTTGGTTTAGAAAGAGGGAATTCCCCATTTAGAATAATAAACATTAACATGCATGTGGGATATTTGCTCTTAAATAAATGAAGAAGGATCGAACTGAAGCATTTACTCCTTACAAAGGCCCTTCTCTATCAAGGTCCTAGGTTATCTGAGAGTAAGATACTTTATTCAGATCTTGTTGAAATACTGTATTTCACATTTCATATTTATAATAAAAAGCTCAAATACATGGTAAAATAATAGAAAAAGATTTTTTTGTTTGTTTGGAGCAGGGAAAAGAAAGGGAACAGATTATCCAAATCTTCTGGCTCTACTATTTGTTTTGAATTTTTCCTTTTTTGAATTTCCCTTATTTAGGTCTTGAACAAGAAGATTGTGTAATTGTGATATAGTGTCTTTTGGGGGGTTCTGTGCATTAGCAATTAAATCTATCAAGTAGGTGCAGTATCACCAAATTCTCATACATTGAAAGTATAATTTGTATAGTATGCTTTTGATGCTTACCTCTTATGAGCTTCCAATGAAGCATTTGGAACTAAATCCAAAGCGGAATAAGAGTATTGATCACTTAAACTATTGTCATCTCTCCATATTCTCATAAAGGAAGTAAGATGTGTTTTGAGATCTCAAAATATCTTGATTTTGAATTTCTATTTTTTTTTTACTAATAGGATACATTGATCACTAATTATGATTACAAGGATCTCTGTTGCTCCCAAACAATATGAAAGGCACATTTCAAAAATTTTAACTATCTATAGTTTTGATGCTTTTTTAACAACGAGAGTGGAAGAGCAAGAGAAGGGTTGGGGTCTTGCAATTCTAAAACGGCTGTTGAAGGGAAGTGGCTAGGCTTTTTCTTCTGGGTTTTAAAGTTACACTATTTGAGAATGTTTAAGATTCCAGAGAAAAAATTACAATTGCGGCCGTTTTGTAAGCAATTAAAAATAATATTGATAATTAAAAATCCCTTCATAATCTAGGTGTAAACTGGCATATATATCATGTAAGTCTCACACCTCCAATATCTTGCACTGGCTTTGACTGAAATTATTGCAGAACTCACAAATGATATGACACTATTTACAATAAATCCTGTTATGAAAGATTCAATTTGCAGCAATCAGATGCTAGCTACTAAGCGATTGTAAGTATTTGAATTTTATCCTACTTCACTGTTCAACGTACAGAAATTGCATCTGTGTGTTTGATCTGTCCTGCTGAGCACTATCAGCAGCTTGCATCTCTGCCACTATTGTTTTTAAAATGGCAGGAAGGACGTGACTAGTGAAGAGCACTCAGCAGGATGGATTTCACATGGCATTAGGGAAGCCAGAATTGTCTTATAAAAAAACTAAATATGATCATGTAGTTCATCTAATTCAAGCAGTCTTCATACTTCGACAGAATTATCAGAATTATTCATTGGTGAATCTGCATTTAAACTATGTACAGTGGAGAGATTCTGGAACTGCTTCCACTGAGCAATCTACTAGAGCTCTAGCTCTAAGCTGTCTGGTCAGCCTTCCGGGTGGCAGGGACCCAGGCAGATCAGTGGCTCTGGTTTCTCAGGACCATCTCACTGGACTGGATGTACTTAAGATTATCTTCAGAACAGTTCCAGAAGGGTTTTTGCTGCTTCACATGAAGGGGCAGCCACATTGAAACTTTATTTTCTTGACTTTTCTGCTTAAGATTTATGAGTGATCACCAAATTGTATAAACACCAAAGCCTGGTTTCTCCTGTGCTGCTTTTGATTAGTAAATACTACTTCCTGTGGCCTGACCTTCATGATGGCCACCAGTTGTAAAATGGATGAAAGGAGGAATTATTCCATTTTACAATAAAATTGAACAAAGAAGGACCTCCTAGATCCCCAAAGCCACGGAGTGGCAAAACCCAGAGAAAAACGGTAGGTTTCTATTTGAAATCTTGGGTAGACATGGCCAGAAATATCACAAAACCAGCAGCATCAGGAAGCTTCTGGAAGAACAAAACATCTAAAATAACAGTAGAAGATAAGAAACGGTACAATTGGCTAGTATTTAGTCAAAGCCAATGGTTTACTCTTGCCCCAGGGTCAAGTCCAAGTCCTTGGCCAGTTCTCCAGGTTCCTAGGCTCTTGTTGTAGCTCTTCTGGGGAGTCTGTTGTTGGCTGCTTTCTGAAACACATCCCACTTTCACAGCACATCTTTAGGTTGTATCCTTATGAGAGGCCTTGGTTCTCCACATAGAGAAATCCCACTTATTTCTCAGATTAAATTCAGATTTCTTTCCATTTTGAAACTCTTCCTGGCAACTTCGAACAGAATAATCATAGCTCATTCTTATCGAATTCATTACTTGTTAGGTGGACACTAGCCTAAATCCTTTAGATGTTTTGTTTGCTTAATCCTTTCATTAATCCTGTGAGAGAGTATGGTAGGTTGTAAAAATGGCGCCAACTCTCTATCCTTCCTGGTATAAATACCCCATTATGAAGTGGCTTTGCTGTTCTTCTTATAAGAGTGGAGTCTACTTCCCCACCCCTTGAAAGTGAGCTGGCTTTGTCACTTGTTTGATCGATAGAATGTAGCAGAAGTGACTTTGTGCCAATCCCAAGTCTGAGCCTCAAAAGGCCTTGTATGCTTCACCTTCCCCTCTTTGAATCCTGCCAGTGGCCATGTGAAAAAGTCCAGGTTAGCCTGGTGGCAGAGGAGATACCACATGGTCCCAGCTGACCTGGGATGTATGAATGAGCCCGGCTGCAACAGAAGAACCAACGTAGCTCAGATTTACTAACGCACAGAACTCTGAGCGAAATAAATGGTTGCTGTTTTGAGCCATTCATTTTTGGCGTGACTTGTTCCTTAGTAAAATTAGCCAATAAAGAAAGGTAACATTATTCTAACCTTACCAATGTGCAAAATGAAGTGCAGAGAAATCAGGTAAAATTTTCAGGGCCACACAGCTTTTCAAAGGGAGAGCTAAGATCCAAATCAATACAACCTGACTCCAGAAATTAACCATTCTGCTACACTAGCCACAAAAGAAGTGCCTGCTTTCTGTGAACTTCATTCATTTATTCATCAAGCATATGGTAAGTATTTATCATATCCCAGACAACAGGCTAAACATGGAAGATATGATGATGAGTAAAACTGCAACCTTGCCCTCAAGGGGCTAACATTCTAATGGAGGAGACAGGCAGGTAAATTAGACACAGCATGTGAATAATTACAAAGTGATAATTGCTCTAATAAGGGTATGTGTAATGAACTACTGGAGCAGAAAGAACAGTCTCTTAACTTCCTTATAGTACTTATTACCTGTAATACTCTTTTGACATTTATTATTTACCGCTTTGTATTGTTAGTTGCTTATTTAGGTAAATATATTTTGTGATCTCAGCTAGATTATCAGCTTTGAGAGGAGAAAAGGTCTTGTATCTGATAAAATCTCCCATGGTCCACAGCTCTGTACCTTGCCCATAATAGTTATTCAATAAATATATTGATGGGCGACGAAAGATGAATTTTCAAATTTTTCAGGGTAACATCAGAATGAACAGGGGGTATTTCATAATCAGGGACTGTGTTGGGCATTTAACTAATGTGGCGTTACTCAGTCTCTTGATTTTACTGATCTACTGGCTAAAAATTAAAAAAAAATCTTTTTAACATGGTGAAATAAACATTTATTGTTCATACCACATTGATAAGAGTCTGATAGGACCTTATGAGTGTTTCCCTCAAATCCTTCACCTATGGCAGCCATCACTCAGCAAAGTGCTCTAAAAATTTGAAGGGAGTAGGTACTTTTATGGAAATATTGATTAAACTACGAAACCAAGGTAGCTAAGCCTGCATTCTGGAAGCAGACCACTTACATTTGAATCTTAGCTTTGCCACTTTCCATCTTTGCAACTTTGGGTAAATAACATTTCTCTGTCCAGTTCCGCATCCAAGAATGGGGATAATTATAGTACCTGCCTCCTAGGGTTTTATAATGCTTAAATTTTGTAAGTATTTGTAAAAGTGCTTAGAACAGTTCCAGACACATAGTGAGTGCCATGTGAATGTTTGTTAAATAAAAAATACACATATGTAGCTAAAGCCTTTTTAGTTTTCCTTTTATTCTTTCTTTTCTGCACATTATGCCCAGAACTCAACAAATATGGGATAGAAGGAATAAAGACATCCGCTTTTCTCAGGTTTGTAATAATTTATAAAACTATTCAAAAAAACAACCGGTTACTTTAACAAAAGAACCACTACTTTTGACTTTGTTCTTTAGAGGTTTTATGTTTCAGTTTGTTTTCCTATAGTTTTAAAAACCACCATTCTTTTATCTTTGGGAACATCTGGTGTTTTATGTACATGTCTTGGGTAATTGAGATTCTAAAAATGTAGGGACATTTATTATTAATAATAGTTTAATGATAGGTGGTTGAATATATGCCTGACTCTGAAAAGTGGCTTTTTGGTAATAGGCCTTCATGCCAATGACTGAGATGAGAGAGGAGGTTGTTGGGTTTCAACTTCTGTCTTTGACATTACCTGTGACCCTGGACAAATCACTTTTATTTTCCAGGTCTCAGTTTTCCCGTATTTGGAGAGAACATTTTCTTCATTTAACTAGTATGGGGTTGCATTGAGATAAAACTAAAGTGAATGCTCCTCAAAGAACAGTTGGGAACTTTCCTCATGACTTGTGGAATAAGATGAAGCTTTAAGCAATACCATAAGAAGAAAACAATCCTCCCCCTGAAAACTGCCCAGAGGCTTGAGGCCAGAGTATTTACTGTGCCCTCTTTGTGCAAATAGTCAGATACGAACAAATAAACAATTGGAAGTATTTTGAGCGTATTAACAGAAATTACGTGCACTCACAAATAAATTATTTTATATGCATCAAAGTTTTTGAAGAGTTGGGGTTATGGGAAAGTATTTGTTTTACTGTAGAAATGCCATATTCTTAATGTTGAGTAAAGGAAGGCATGGAAATGTTTCCCTATGAGCAAATCAATGCATCTTTATCACAAAGAATTATTACCTGAATTTGCAAATTATCCTAGTCACCTTCCCCAACCTCAAATTTTTTTTCCTTTCCTTTTTTTTTTTTTTAAACAATTTATTTTTTAGAGAGAGAGAAAGATCGGGGGAGAAGCAGAGGGAGAAGGAGAGAGAGAATCTCAAGCAGACTCCCTGCTGAGTGTGGAGTCCACAGGGATGGATCCCAGGCCCTGAGATCATGACCTGAATGGAAATCAAGAGTTGGATCCTTATCAGACTAAGCCACCCAGGGGCCCCTCAAGTTTTCCTTTTGTTTGTGGCAATTTTTTTTCTTTCTCTTACTAATTCTTAAAAATGAAAATATGTATTGCTGTGTTGGAATATTCACCAGCCCATTGAAATTTTTCATAATCAAGAGAGAATGATGTAAGTTTTTTAGTCAAATACCTATATGCTTAATCAATAAATATTATTGTATCATTACAAGGACATACCATCTTGAGTAAGGTCCAGTTTCCTTTACAGATGAGTTGTTTATACCTTTAAATATCTATTTATTTCTGCTCTCAGCTTCTTTGGTATTAGTGCAAATTTGTCCAGTTGTCCATTTTCAGAATAATCTTTCTTTGTTGCTCTTATCTTTTTCACCATACCCTTCCCACTCCTCCATCCCACCCCAGTACACCCAATCCTATTTCTACTTCTATCATGTTTGTTTAAAATATAATATTTCACAGTATTTCAGAAAAGTTTAAATTGCTCAAATTCTATGACTTGGTATCGTTATATTGTTGAAGTTTTGTTTGATAGTTTGGATACATTTTGGGAGTTGGTTGGCTGAGGTGACATACAATTAAAGAATTCTGTTGGGTATTTCATTTTATTTTATTTTTTAAAAGACAGCCAACTAACTAAAGGATATATTTTCTCAAAATCTGGTGGGAACATACAGCCACTGCTAAGACAACTTGATAAATCTGGATTGGAAACTTTTCATTTTGTCTTTACATATTATTGAGCTCAACATTAAAGTAACACGGGTCAAGATAACGATTGATTTAAGTTCCCTGTGGGGACTTGAATCTCGTCTGCAAGAACATTTTGTCCAGTTTTATGTTGTTTTATGTATATTAATTTCCTTGGCTTTCTAACAATAGTCAAAAGAAACCAAATGCTTCAAAAGAAAATGTCAAGAACACTCCTTTGTGAGTATAAGATGGAGCTCTTTGCAGTTCTCATCTTCAAGAAAGGCTTTCAATTGTAACTGCTTTCATAATTCTAAAATGTATATACTCTTGACACAAAATTCTATAGCATCTCTGAAGGGGTAAAAGTTGTCAGTTGAATCTCATATGTAAATGCTTATTTGCCCATTTAATGAATATGTGCTTGGGAAAAACTCAAGTATAATGATTTTAGGTAATATGTACAGTATTTAATTTTGAAGGTAAAATTTTAAATGCGCGTGTATATTTCCTATTGTTCTCCAAAGTTAGTATTCTGCAGCATGGGTAGCTGTCAGTACTTGCCAAATGTATTTTCTTTTGAAACTATTATTAATATAATATTTTATTTAGATTTTTTCCTAAGCTACAGAGGTACTTTTAAAATAAATTTTTTATTTTAGAATAGATTTAGATTTACAGAAAAATTGAAAAGATAGTAGAGTTCCCATTTACTTAGCACCCAGTGTCCCCTATTATTAACATCTTATGTTAGTATGGTGCATTTGTTACAACTAATAAACAATATTATGAATTACTATTATTAACTAACGTCCATAGTTTATTAAAATTTACTTGATTTTTACCTAATTTCTTTTTCCAGGATCTCATCCAGGATTTCACATTACATTTGGTTGTCATATTTCCTTAGGCTCCTTTTGGCTGTCCAGTTTCTCACACTTCCCTTGTTTTTGATGACCTTGAGTTTTTAGGGGTACTGATTTGATAATTTGTAAAATGTCTCCCAGTTGGGAGTTGTCTGATGTTTTTCTCATGATGATACTGGGTTTATGGATTTTTAGGAGGAAGACCACAAAGGTAGACAGAGTGCCATTTTAATGTCATAATATCAAAGGGTACATGTGATCAACATGACTTATCATTGTTGATGTTAAAATTGATCACCCGGCTGAAGTAATATTTACCAGTTTTCTGCACATTGAGGGTAGCCCTCCCCACACTTTTCCCCTTAAATTGTACTCCTTGGAAAGAAGTTATTATTCACAGCTCACACTTAAGGAGTGGAAGAGTTATGCTCCAACTCCTTGAGGCTGAAGTATGTACGTAAGTATTTGGAACTTGTCTGCAAAGGAGATTTGATCTATTCTTCCTCATTTATTTATTTATTTAATCATTTCTTTTTATCAGTATGGACCCATGGATATTTATTTTTGTTCTTCGGGTTATAATCCAGTACTACTTTATTCTGTTGCTTGAACTGTTTCAGCTTCAGCCATTGGGAGGTCTTTCAATTGGCTCCTGCATCCCTTGATATACTCCTATCATTACAGTCCTTTTTTCCTTCCTCCCTCCCCTCTTGACCCCCTCCCCTCTTTTCCTCCCTTCCTTCCTCCCTCCCTCCCTCCTTTCCTTCCTTCCTTCCTTCTCTCCTTCCTTCATGGCATGGCAAGATATAGCATGCTTACCTTGTATATTTCATGCCTTAGTCCTAAGATCAATCATTTCTCCAAGGAATCTTGCTTCCTTTTATGGGAGATGCTATTAGAAATGAAGATGTGAGCATTAAGTGTGCTAGTTGCTCTTGGGATGCTTCCTTTAGACCTGACAGTGGACAGGACGAGGAGAAATATGTATGTATAGTAATCCTGTATGTAAGCATATCTATACATGTTTCTATACGGAACTATCTGTATCTATATTAAGCTAACCATGAGTTCATATTGATGTCTCCAACTTTAATCCATTACCGACCAACTTGATTTTAACTTAAATGGTTTACATGGGAAAAACACGAAAGAAGGAAGAACAGGCAAAACAGTGTCCCTACTTTGGGATTGATGAGACCACAGAGTATACTGAGCTCTCACAGGATGTAAACAAGTGCTCTTATGGAGGAATAAACCATTGAGTAATAGTCTTCAGATTTATTATTTAATAGGGTTATACTTCAAATGTGTAACACACAGAAAATGAATACTTTGCAACTGAAGTCCAAAAATTTTTTAATTGAACTTTTAAAAGTCCAATATTTTTTCAATATCTTTTCAGTAGATGTCAGAATTCTATAACTGCAGAGGAAGAACTCAAACACAGGCCTATTGAGAAAAGGCTATAAGAAAAACACATCTCAGACCTAGCCTGATCTTGCTTCTATTGATCCTGATGATCACTGGAAATTCCATAATAGGATGGTTGTAGCTACAGTTGATCTAATAGTTCAAAAGCCCAGGGGGAATAGGAGAAAAGAACACAGAAATCAGGATTGGAAGAAATGGATTCGAAGATCACCTCTATCATTTATTGGTAACATAAATATCTTAATGCCTCCAACCTTCAATTTTCTCATTTGTAAAAGGGGATAATAATAATTTGTTATAACATTTATTTTTAAGGGCAATACAACAGTCAAGAAAGCAAACAAATGTGAAAATAATTTTTGAACTGATAAAAACAATGCAAAAAATATTATGGGAGGAGATCATAACCATGTAGGTAGTTGAAAGTGATATGCATGTTGAAAGTGATATGCATGGTGATCAAGAATGTTGACTTTGGAAAAAAGAGATTGTTTGGATTAAAATCTCAACTACACAATTTACCAATTGTGTAAAATTAGGCAAGAAACCTAATTTCTCAAAGAATCTGTTTTTTTATAGGTAGAATGGGATTCATTTGGATTTCAGTTTAATTATCTATGGAGTAGAGAGAAGCATTATGTGGTTGCTAATATCCTTTTTAGTTCTAAATCTCAAGGTCTGAATCTCTATTTCCTTGAAATGTTGACTGAGGCATTGGATATGGGCTCCCAGCTCATAATGCAGAGCCTGGGTAAATTCTCTTGAATTTGGGAAGCAGGAGGATTGGGCCTCCCAAGCAAGCTATGAGGGGGTCTCACATAAATTATGCCTGAATTCAGTGATCAGAGGAGGCTGTACTCTGGGAAGCTCCTTCACTTGCAAGGGCCCCTTCCAAGGCTCTGGGAGGGGCTCTAGCATTGTGTAAAAATTTCAGAAATAAGACATTTTAATTGCAACCAACTAAAATTTCTCTCTATTTCCACTTGGACTTTTCCTCATGTTAGATGGTGTTGGAGAAGGAGACATAAACATTTTTGAGACATTGGTGAAAGGGAGGTTGAACAGAGAATGTAGTGTGAATGGAGTAGGATGTATTAGGATGTAATTTATGTGTTCACAATTACTTTCACATAGAGTTAGGTTATTATTAGCTGCCCCAATGAAAGAACGACTAGTAGGAATATTCTGGCTTTCCACTGTGCTGACTCACACACCAACAAGAAAAAAAAGAAAAGTGTAGGACTGGAAGTTCTATTGTGATATGAATATGTACTCTTGAAAGAGTCCTTGAAAAATATGGGGTATTTAAGATGATTCCCTGCACAAGAAAATTAAAATCATATAGTTAGTGTATGAAAGAGACTTATCATACACGTTGGGAAGCTGAAAGAAATTTTCTAAACTATCAATAATTAAAAAAACAAATTTTGATCAATCATGGTAGAAGAAAGACTAGAAATACTGATCTTTTGTCCTCTAGAAAATTGTATTACAAATTTTTTTTTTGCCATCGTGCAGCTGAAGACTACGAAATCAAAATTTCATGGAAAAGAGCATTATAGAGGCATATGTTAGACAGTTAATTAGTTAAAATTATGTTATTTTGTGGACTTTGCAAAGTTTGTGGTATTGCTAGCTTTTTAAAATTTGTAATTTTAGACACCAGAGAATGTGTATCTACCCCATGTTTGTTTCTTTAAGGATTCTGCTAAGACTGTAACAAGTAGATATGAAGGTAGATGGATTTCTGTGATGCACAAAGATACAGGGCTGAATATAGATTTCCTTTTAGATCCTTTGTATTTCAGGAATTCCTGTGAAATGAAGAGCTGAGGCTCTTAGAGCTTCCTTCTGTTTATATGGCCTCCTTCCCTGCTGGCTTGAAGAATCCTGTGGCTCCCAAGGGCCCAACTTGCTACCTGGAGCCACTTAGGCAGTTAACTGGTCACCACGGGGGTTAGAAGAATTGGACTTGTTTGTTTCACTTGTGCTGGTATGCAGATGGGTCTCACTATGTATGTCTGTATGCATGGATTCATTCATTCAACAAAATATTTAATGCTATGTGTGAGATGACTTTTGTCCTCACATGTTGTTTCTTAGAACAAATGTCTTAAGGTTTGTGCAACAGAAGAATTGGTGCTGTAAGATCATGTAAGCACCTTGTCACTTATCAATATGGTTCTGAAATCTATAGAAACCTAAAAACTCTTCTGGTATCATAACTCCTAATCTGGCTTTTCTTGAACTCATACAAATAACGTGATGGCAGTTCAGCAAACTTTACCCCAAATTGCTTTATTTTAATGGCCATGTGTCAGAATCTGAAGGCATGTTTGTGCTAAATAAATTTCTTTATAAAAATATAATTGATTAAAGTGATTTAAAAACAACCAAATCATTTGGGAAAATAATGTATTGTTGATCAAAACATCTGAATAACAATTTAAGTAGTCAAGTTCTCTCTCTCAGGGTAGATATGATGATTTTGCATGTGTGTTTAAATGCATTCATGTATATATACACGTATGCACACATACATGTATGTATGTGCACACGTGAATTATATTTTTCCATACATACACATCTACACACACATACATAGATATACATAGTGTATGTAATTACTGTATATGTGCACTTTGTAAAGCTGAAGAATTGCTTTACCCATCCTTAGAGGGTATGATCTATTAAGATATTGTTTTAGGACCAATGTAATAGCTTTAGTGTAGTAAAAAATATTACCTGTCTCCTATGACCCACATATACACGTTTGCTCAGTGGCTTTGTATATTTCCCAAGAGTGGGGCACCAGGTGGCAGATGCCAACATTAGGCAACTAAAAAAACTTCACTCTACCCTCTAAATATTTCAAGGAGTACAACATCAGTACCCGGAATCTAAATTTTTCTACAGCTCTGCCCCGCAGCATGGAGTGAATGGAAGGAATATGCTTTAGGTGAAGGGCTTTCTGAGTCCATTTCTGGCATCCAGGCAGCAAATGGTGGCAAATGAGTCTGAGCTATAGATCATTTAGAGTGTAGTTGGTCATTTTACCCTCAACCATCCACAGGAAACACCAACCTGTTATCACAATATCCTTGTCAGAAATTAACTGGAGGCTGTGCCTGTCTTCCAGGACCCCCTTCGCATTGGAGACACTCTCCTGTTTGCTCCCCTCCATACCAATGGAGAAGATACGCAGTTCCACTATGAGGGCCCAGGGGTAGCTTAAATAATTTCTGAAGTTATAGCTTCTGTAAGCTTTCATGCACTTACTGTGCTGAAGAAAATGAATTTACTACATGGAATCACACTTCTCTTAAAATACCTCTGGGTCTTCACAACCTACAGATATATAACAAGCAAAGGAGTGCTTATAGACACTGATCTATTAAACCATTTTCCTAAAATATCTACAGTCTTTTCATATGAAACCGAAAAAAAATCATTAAACCTATGGTTTGCCAGACAATTACTTTGTCAAATCTCAAGAAATTGCATAATAAATTGTATACATGCATCAAACATGAACAGCAGAGGAGTATAACAAGCTATGTATTTCCAGTCCGCTTGTTCTCGCATCCAAACAGTAGCTTTTGTTTTCAAGAACAATTCTATATCCTTTCTGAAGGCTTTTTACAAAATATGGCTATACATTTATCTATCAAACTAAGTATAAATAATTGAGACACTTAATATGCACAGTAATGGGGAAATGCACGAATAACTTCATTATTAATGTCTATTGATTATTTATGTTTTCAAATAGGCTAATGTGCTGCTAGTATTTTTATCATGTAAATCTATATGTGTATTTTGGTTTTACCTGTTTATTGGCAAATTTACAGTCCACATTATGGGCATTTTTATTGCTTTACACACTTATTTGATATGCACATAACCAAGGTCAGTTTACAAACTGACTAGTGTTCACTCAATTTGATTACTATGTTACATTTCTGAGCTTATTTTCCCTTTGGAAAATTAACTGTACAAGGAAGCCCAGTAAATCTTTACTTAAAAATTCCAAACTTTAGATTGATTTCAGCAGTGAGTTTCTATTGATCTCAAAAGCTTTGCGTTCCTAACTAAAAACTAATCTTTATTTCACCCTTTAGTGACTGCAGTCATAAATATGCTCACTCCTACCAGTGTAGAGTGGATTAATGGTTATTGGAGTTTGGGGCTTCCAACTGAGTCTGGGAAACCTTAACCTTTGGAGGACAACATGAAGGCATTTACCCCTTGTCAGCTATAATCCCTAGGTCCACTTTTGACATTTACCTGAGTGTTAAAGAGGAAGCAGAGCAGGGACTGGGGAATAAAGCTCCAGAGATTCTGCTTGGCTATTAATCACTCATGGTTAGATTGACTGCCGTGTTTGATCTGGCTGCTTCCGGCCATCAGAGTCACCGAAAGGCCTGGCCCTGCCTCTCCAATCTGGGACCAGGGTTAACTCCTCCTGGGAAGACTTTTACTGCCTGCCTGTAAGGAGGGGCTTCTTGCAATGCCCAAACCCATCTGTCATTACCCTTCCAACTTTGCTGTGTTGATGGAACTAATATTCTGGGGAGTATGTCCAACCCATTTATATGATCTAATTATAGAGAATAAAAGAGTTAAAAAGGGGGTGCCTGGGTGGCTCAGTTGGTTAAGCAACTGCCTTCGGCTCAGGTCATGATCCTGGAGTCCCGGGATCGAGTCCCACATCGGGCTCCCTGCTCAGCAGGGAGTCTGCTTCTCCCTCTGACCCTCCTCCCTCTCGTGCTCTCTCTCATTCTCTCTCTCGCAAATAAAAAAAAAAATAAAAATAAAAAAAAATTAAAAAAAAAAAAAAGAGTTAAAAAGGAACAAAACAGAGTTTGTTATCAAGGGATGACCAAGAACTTTCCACGCAGCCGGGTGAAAGGCTGACAAATGGTAATGAAGCTGCAAAGCAGTGTCTCTCAAAGCGTGGCCCTGGGTACCTCCTGGATCACAATCACTGAATGAGAATGTCAACTTAGTATCTCCTGGGCACCAGCATTCTGAACTTCAGCAAGCACTGCAAGGAGCTCTTATGTCGCCCAGAGTGCAGGACACACAGTCATAATGATAGTGTGTTTCCCCCTTTACCATTTTCTATGGTAGAAAGTAAGAATTTTGATTTTCTTGGACCTGGTGGCAGAAATTACTATTTGGTATTCAGTATCCATATTTTTCTTTCTTTTTAATAATGCAATCTTAATATTCACCTGAACTCCTTGTTGTCCAGTTATTATTTTCCAACCTTCCTGACAGATATGAGAGGGGCTTTTGTGTGGGATTTATAAAATGTCTCCCTTAAAGGGTTGGGGCATGCCCTTTCCTTCCTTTTCTTTAGTATGCTTGGCTTATAGTAACTGGAACCTCAGCAGCTTATCCTGGACCACGAGGACACGGCTGACACCTGGGAGAACTTGAAGGGGCTTGGGTCCCTGATGATTTCATGAAACCACCCCACTGGTCCTGGACTACCTATCACTAGATCGCTTTCCCATGACACAAAAAAACCTGTGTGTTTAATCCTTTCCTGGGGGGAGGGATTCGCTATAGTTCAGAGCTGAATGAGATGAGTTATTGGTACAGATCCCTTCAGGATTGTGGGTTCACTTCAGGCAACATCCTCCCACTTGGGATGGCCCCAACGTTTCCCAAGCATTATTATTGCCTGTGACAGTGAGAGTGTATCTGAATATTAATAGTCACTTTGTTACGTTTCTGTGGGCTCAGGAGTCAGGGAGGTACTCCTGGTCTTGCTTAGAATTTCAGAAAGGTGTGTGCTTCTGGCTGTTGTCCACAGAAAGGTGATAGGTTTGCAGTGGCTAGGTGGCCATGGGGGTTCTAGGGAGGGCGGCAGCCCCAAGGACAGATGTGCATGCAGGAATCTAGATTGCCTGTTAAAGCAATTGATCACTTAGTGGTGCCCTCCATGCTCCATGAAGTTAACCTTTATCAGACTTAAGGCTAGGCCTGTTACATATGGATGAAATGCAGTGTCTTAAAGACATTCGAAGCTTACTTAAAGTGTTCCTTTTACCTTGAGGAAGAAAAGATTGTATTTCTTTTCTCCCATTAATATTTTTATTTCTTCTGTTCCCAAATCTGATGCTATCAGGTCATTATCTTTGTGTAGGGATAGCACTTCCAACCCTTACCGTCATGACTTTTAAGATAATGTTGCAAATACAGCAAGCAAGTTAAGATTCTCTATTTCCTTCACTGATGTTGGCTCAGTTACTGAAGTCATTTATTAGAGGCTTTTTCCCTTTTCTTTTCTCTCTCATTTCGCCACAAATGCAGTTACAACCTTTAACATGATTACCTTTATTGATACATTGATTAATGGAATGACTACAGATTCACTCACACAAATAATTCGTTATTAAGTATCACTTTTGGACATCTAGTATGAGTATGACTCTGGTTATTTGGAACAAAGTGTAATCCCTGGACCAGCCACAAGAGCCTTACCCGAGAAGTTGTTAGAAATGCAAATACTTGAACCCCGCCCTAGATCCACTGAATCAGAAACTCTGGAGGTAGGGCCCAGAAATTTGTGTTTTTACAAGCCTTCTAGAGGATTCTGATGCCTATTTAAGTTTGAGAACTAGTGTTCCTGAGTGAGCCCAGTCATGTCTTCAAACCAACCCACCAAGAATGCTTAAAGGTCTATTCTTTAATATTTCTACACAAGTGAAATCTTAGACTCCTATAAGTTGGTATCAAACATTTAATTATGTAACTTTTTATCTCATCTATCTTCAGTCTACAGATAACTGGACCAGGCCATGAGATGATTCAATTTGCGCTAAAATAGCACAAATAATAAAGCAGTTAAAAAATGTATAGTATTTTTTCAATCTTCAAGGTGCTGACACATTTAAAATTTCATTTGATTATGCAGCGGATTCAAATAATGCAATGCAATTTAATTGTAGGAAAAAATAATAAAAACAAACCATTGCAGGGTCATGTTTTATTTTTTTCTTTGTCCCTGTATTACTGGTTTTCTGGCATTAGAAATTGTCCTTGGTAAAATAAATATTATTAAATGAATGATCACCTAAATGAATAGTGTTTAATAGTACCATTTGAATAATATTTGCTAATGGATTAGGGGGAAAATCTATGGAGTTTTAGGTCAAGTCCATTTGGAAAGAGAGAGAACTTTATGAAAAGCATTTCAATTTTGTAACCATATATTTGACACTAAGACATTTGACAAAGGTTAATACTCGTTGACTTATAAAAACACTGTAGAGATTAACTTATTGTCTTCATTTCAGTGGAAAACACAAGCTCAAGATAGCTCTTGGGGGCGCCTGGGTGGCTCAGTTGGTTAAGCGATTGCCTTCGGCTCAGGTCATGTTCCTGGAGTCCAGGGATCGAGTTCCGCATCGGGCTCCCTGCTCATCAGGGAGTCTGCTTCTCCCTCTGACCCTCCCCCTCTCATGTGCTCTCTCTCTCATTCTCTCTCTCAAATAAATAAATAAAATCTTAAAAAAAAAAAAAGATAGCTCTTGGGTCACACTCATGAAGCCAATATTCTTTCTGTGTTATTGTTAAATACTTTTAGATTGGAGAATATAATTTTTTAAGAACATAAATATAATATTTAGGAAACGATTAAAATGATTCTTAAATCCATTTTTTATTATACCTGTAATCTAAATTGGACTATTGTGCTCCATTAGTTTACTAAATATGTTTAAATAGTATTTTTAAAAATTATATTAAAGATAAAAATTAAGAATTGTCTTTGAAAATGGGGTAAAATAAAGCAAAGAACTTCTTAAAAAAAAAAAAAGCCCAGCATCTAGCTAAGTGCTAAGTTTATTAAAGGCATTAACGAAGTACTTTTACTAATATTCCAGATTGTCATCCCAACCAAATATTTCAGGGTTTGATAATATTCTTTCTTAGCTCTGAGATTCTTAAAAATAATATCAATCCTAAGACTCTTAATCTTTCCGTGTGCTTTCCAAAAACAGCAAATCCCAAGCCACAGTGTTTTGAAGCAAACTTCTGATAAAGAATTTGGAGTATTTTCAATAAGAATAACAAAATTAAATTTCCAGGAGTGTGCTTTAGTGGAAAAGATTCAAGCTTTGGAGTTAGAGAACTGGGCTCGATTTCCACCTCTGTAACTTACTAGATCTAAGTCCAAGTTAGTTATCCCACTGAGCCTCAGTTTCCTCATCTATAAATTGGGACTGATAATAATACCTGCCTCATAGAATTTTTGTGAATATCAACCAGAACTGTGTGTGTTGATTTTCCAGCCAGAGATTGACAAATAGAAAGTCCTCAATGTACAATAGCTCTTGTTATGTGAAAAAACAATGTGAATGTACATGAAATAATTCGTAAAATGTCAAAGGATGCATACATGTTGGTTTGATATATTAGTTTTTGCAGAAACAAAGTGAAACAATTAGAGTTGGGGAATCACTGTTTCTAAGCCCACACTTGGAAAATTCAAGCCTGTTTGATTTCATGACTTTCTTCAGTTAGTGCACCAAAGACACACAAAATCTGAGGAACTAGCAAAGTCTTCTATCAATTTGTATGAGGAAAAATCATGCACAATTCCCTAGTAATTCAAAAGCAAGCTGCTCTGGAATTCTGGTATGTTGAAAGACAAGGAACTAGATAGGCACATTCAGATAGTCTGCAAACTTTTTTAGTAATGTGAATGTGGCACTGAATTTTTATTTTATTTTTAATTTTTTTTATTTTTTTATTTTTTAAAGATTTTATTTATTTGACAGAGAGAGACACAGTGAGAGAGGGAACACAAGCAGGGGGAGTGGGAGAGGGAGAAGCAGGCTTCCCGCTGAGCAGGGAGCCCGATGCGGGGCTCGATCCCAGGACCCCGGGATCATGACCTGAGCCGAAGGCAGACGCTTAACGACTGAGCCACCCAGGCGCCCCTGTGGCACTGAATTTTTAAAGACAAAAACAAAGATGACAAAGTGAGTGACAGTATCCGAAAAGGATCCTGCCTTACATTCTTAGATAATTTTCATATCACCATTTACCACTTACCCTAAATGAACAGTAATAAAATAAGGATGAACAGCATCCCCCAGGAAGATAACTACCCTGTCATCTTCTAATTCACTGAACTCCAACCTTTCCGAAGCACTTACGAAGTGTCATGTGGTACAAATTCGAAAATGAAAGAGATACAATATCTGCTCTGGAAGAGTTTAGCCATTCAGCTCTGCAGAACATGAAAGAAAGGACAGATATCTAAAAGAACCTGAGTAATTGTTGAATAGGGGGCTAAAATCAGGCAAGTGAAAATAGCCAGCAGACAAAGCACTAACTAAAACACACTCACCTTAAGGAACTTTCATGATAACACATACACAGTTATGCACACCTTATACACAATACCCAGATAAACCAGTCAGAAAAAGCCTAAAGGCAAGGATGCAGAGCTTCTAATAGCTCTAGGATGCTCAGGTTTTTGTAGTTATAAGCACAAGAGATTATTTATATAGAGCAATAGTTCTTAAAATGTGGTCCATAGATTTCTGGTGGTGCCTGAAATCCTTTCAGAGGGTGAAGGAAGCTAAAACTATCTTAATAATAAATAAAGACATTATCTGAACTTTTTACCATGTTGACATTTTACTGAGAGTGGAAAAACAATGGGGGTAAAACTGCTGGTGTCTTAGGAAGAATCAAGGCAGCAGCACCAAACAAAACAAGCATCATTTTATTCTTAAATGCTATGCACTTTTGGTTTTAAAAAATTGTCAATTTCACTTAAGAATGTCTTTGATAAAGAAATAAAATATTAACTTTATTATGTCTTAGTTTTGAATATATATTTTTTAATGTTCTGTGTGACAAAATGGGAAGTTCTCCTGCATACCACCAAAGTGTAATGGTTGTCTTAAGGAAAACTTCTTGTGCAACTGTTTGTGTTGCAAGCTAAACTAACCTTTTTTTTTTTTTTCATGTAACATGACTTGAAAGAATGACTGGGAAATATTTTCAGACATGGATATATGGCTGAAATTCTCTTGACAATGAACAAAGTGAACCTGTCATTTCAAGAAAAACAATTGACAATACTTATCGCCAAGGATAAAATTTGAGCTTTCTAGTGAAAAATACAATTTTGGAAAACTATATCACCACCATGAACTTGATTTAGATATTTATCTTATGAAACTGGTGGTATTACAATTAAGAGATGATTTTTTGAAATATTGTGCAATGATATGTGTCAACACTTAGAAGCTTTGCATAATTTGATGGAAATATATTTTCCAAATATTGATGCTTGATATACAAAATCATACATGGGTAAAGGATTAATGAAAAAATACAGGATAGGGGTGCCTGGGTGGCTCAGTCATTAAGCGTCTGCCTTTGGCTCAGGTCATGATCCCAGGGTCCTGGGATGGAGCCCCAGATTGGGCTCCTTGCTCAGCGGGAAGCCTGCTTCTCCCTCTCCCGCTCCCCCTGCTTGTGTTCCTTCTTTCACTGTGTCTCTCTCTGTCAAATAAATAAATAAATCTTAAAAAAAAAAGAAAAAATACAAGATAAACCAATGGATTCAATGAAGAGAGTACAAAAAGTTAATTATTATAATCTCATATTCCACATTGCCACTGATCCAAAGGAAACTATCACCTGTCAAGTATTGATGTAATATCAAAAAAGAATATCCAAAATTACCTGACAAAGTGAGTGACAGTATCCAAAAAGGATCCTGCCTTTCATTCTTAGATAATTTTCATATCACCATTTACCCATATCACCAAATGCCCTCCCTTTTCTAACTATAGGTCTGTGTGAGTCTGGATTTTCTTCATATGCTTCTCCCAGAGCAACATGTTATAACAAATTAAATGCAGAAGCAGACATAAGAATCCAATTGTCATCTATTAAGCCAGACATTGAAATGATTTGTAAATATATTTTTAAAATGCCAGACGGCTCCCTAATTTTTGGTTGTTTTGGACAATATAGTTACTGTTCATAAAATTGTGATTTATAGTAACATGTAACAGGTTTGTCATTTTCAAATGAATTAATAAATATATATTTGAAATGTCTGCTTTTTCATTTCCAGGAAGGTAAATATCAATAGGTATGATCCATGTAATTAAAATCTCTTTTGACTACTATATTTTTTTTAAGAGTGTAAAGGATTCCTGAAACAAAGGGTGTGAGATCAGTAGTGTGGATTATTAAAAAAAAAAAAAAAACTATTGGTAAGGTTTTGATTTCTTAATCATACTCTCTTTGGAGGATCTCAACAATCTTGGCCAAATGCCACATGTGAGCATGAAAGGACAAAGTTAATATTGCTGTGTTGCATGTCATGGGGGGATCCCTGTGGGGGGTGGGGGTCATTAATGGACTTCCAGAAGAACCACAGGAAGTGACTCTCCCTTTCAAGCAAGTCCCTCTGGTAAGCTCCTCGGGGCATTTATTCTCTGAAGGCCAAAATACTTCTAGCACTGGAGCATAAGGTACTTTGATTTTGTGATACCCCAGGATGTAAAAAATAATCTCAAGGGATGATTATAAAAAAAAAAACTGTGTCCAATAATTATAATTTGCTTTAATTTTCAAAAGCCTTATAAATATTGAACTTAGGATTGTTTTGTCAAGATATGTGTATGCATGTGTACATATATGTGTCTGTGTGAGTATATGTATGAGTATATGTATGTGTATATATGTATGTGTGTAGTGTGTATATGTACTATACATGGTGTCTAATATTTACTAGCTGAGGGATATGGACACTAAAACATTAAAAGGCATCCTATGGCTATGGGGACAATGTTTGTGATATGAACTAATATAACCATTACTGAAGTTCACCTGTTAAACTTTTCCTTCAACTCTAGCCACTTTATTCTTTTGTTTTTCTTCTTCTTTCCAGCGAGGTTCTAGCTCAGTACCCTCATTGTAATTGACTCCCCCAGGCTCTGTCCATTTTTATTAAGCACCAAAATGTCAGCTAGTTAGCCAAAAGATGTTGCTGAACTCTGCACGGTGCACTGCACACACTCATATTTAAAGGTGTACATGAGCAGGGGAGGCATTCTGCAGAGCCAGGAGCAGGTCACGGGGAGATGGGAAGCCTCCCCTCCTGCCATTCCCTCCATGCCAGAATTTCCTCTTAGAACAAAACCCCTTTAGTTTAAGGCTGAAAACATGGGGGAAATCCAAATACCTCCATTGCTGTACCTTACTGTGAATGGAGAAATCTAGAATCTGTTCAGTGGGGATCTGGAAGAAGAGGCTAGCAGAGAGCCCTCCTGTGGGAAAGGAAGGCTGAAGCGTGTGGGCGCCAGAGACACCAACATCAGTTTCCCCAGGAGGCCATGTAGCGTAGTGACAAGACCATGAGGGTTGGTGCCAGCTAGACCTGAGTTTGAATCCCTGTTCCCCCAACTCAGTGACCAGCCAGGTGACTTGAGACTATCTATTTAATCTCATGGAGCATCAGCCTCCTCATGTGGTAAATGAGGACAGCCGTATCTACCTTGCAGGGCTGAGCAAAGGTTCACTGAGAGCAAGTGTGTGACGTGCTTCGGACACAGTAGGTGTCCAATAAATGTCTATTTTCTGTTTCTGTTTTAGAAGTTTTCACACACATTTTGATATTTGTTACCTTTTGAATGGACAGACAGACCCATTTTTCGGGGAACAACTATACGTATTTTCACTTCTTCCCCATGTCCTAATGAGTTCACCTGTTTTAAAACTTTCCATAGTATCCCACACAGACCAGTATCAAAAGCTTTCTTCAAAAAAATGCAAAGAATAGGGTGTTCATTCTATTCTCTCAGTCTCCATAGTCAGTGTGTCTTCCAGAAATTCCAAGAAGTTAGTGAGGCCCGACCTTCCTCTTTTTCTTTTTTTCTTTTTGTAAAGCATGCCAGCAATCTTTAATCATGCTGTGATTTTCTAAATGCCACCCAGGTTAGCTCCTGAAATAGTTTCAAAGAAAGATTTAACACACAGACACCAAGTAGCTGATTTGCACTTTCCAGAGAGTACTCAGAAACATCTTTTTTTTTTTTTCTGTTGTCTATTTGTCAGTTTTCTCCCTTTATTTTCATATTCATTTCTAGAGAGAAGCATTTAATTTTGTTATAAATTTTAGTAAAAATTCAAGCCCAATTACAGTTTTGTGTGTGTATGTGTGCTTACTTTTCGTTGGGGTGGTAAACATGAAAAACACTTTATAGCATTTTTTCTTTTAAAAAGAAAAGTGGATCTGTAAAGTGGACAAAGTTGCTCTATTAGCTGCTTCCCAGGCCACCTCGTTTTTAAGTGATAAAAGCTAATTTGATAGATAGAATTTACTGTTCAAAATGAGAAGCTTTGGAAAGGAAGATTAGTACAGAGAAAATAGGCTAAAAGGGGTTTGAACCAAGGATAGCAAGTACTCTATATATTAATAGCATGCTGTCGACCTGTCTTATACAGGCCGGAAATGAGACATCCAATCACTCTGATGGAAGATGATGAGAACAGTTCAGAAGTTAGAGTCTGAGACAAATGCAAAGGGACATAACCAAGACGCAAACATCCAACAACTAACAGCCCGAAAGTCTAGAGGGAAGAATCTCATCAGAGATATGAGTAGATCTCAGAGAAGCAAAACTCGCATCAAATGCTTTCTTTGCAGCAAACATTCCTCTGCCCTACCTGCTTTGACTTGGCAATGACAACCCCCGAGGTGATCGTGAAGAAACGCAAGAGCACAGTTCAAAGGGACAGTCTTGGAAAGAGTAAAATGGTAAGCTGAACTTGAAAAAAATGCAGTAATGTCAGAGATGTATAGGAAGCAAAAAATGGCAAAAGCATCATTTAAAGGAGCTACTTTTAAATGGCGTCCTTTTCATTGATGACAAACAAATCGGGATCCTTTTACTTGATGAAGAGTTACTGCCAACAGGAAACTCTATTTAGTGTCGACACCCAGGGATAGCCTGTCCGTTTTGTGTTACAGACCCCTCCTGTACTGAGCAGTGATCAGATGAAAATGTTGGAGCTACTTTTTGGAGTCAACTGAAGCGTATGATGTGTGATAAGCCAAAACCATCAGTGGCATTCAGTGATGAAGGCATAATCAACCGGACTTGGTGCCTGACGTGGTCTGCCTCCTTGCATTTCCTTCTACCTTACATTTCTGTTTTAGAGATTTGCTTTCATTCTTTGCAGATCTCCAGTGCATGCAGTGGAAATCCTCCTTAAGCATTCCTCTCTCTATTTTGTTTTTTTCTCCCGATATATTGCATGCTTCCTTCACCCTGTGAGAAATAGGTCTGGCAGCTTTGAGGCGGGTTTCTTAAAGTGTAGTGGGAATGCCTTGTGTTATTTGTTGAACTTCTTACAAGGGTTCTCCTTCATCATGCCCAATGTGCTATTTGCAAAGTACACGGCAAATAACCATTCATCACTTTACATCATCGTAGCACTGCGCCACTTGATTTCTTCTCCTCTAGGTAAGTGAAAATGATGATTTAACTGAGATCACAATCATTGCTGAACAGTACCTGGCCTCCTGCAAAGGTCCATGCAAGCACACAGGCTTTTTGTGAGACGCCACTGAGCAGATATCAGATGGAGCACCCTCCCCCATCACCTTCTCGCTACTGAAAAACTTAATAACTTGGTATTGTTCAGTGAGTCATTCAAGCAAGGAGAGTGGAATTCTACCTGTTCCTCAAGGTAGAGTATCTGGTAAGCTGTTGCAGAGACTGTTAGGCATTTATAGCTCTTTCTACGTATAAAGAGCTCATGGTTAGGTGAATGCAAACCTTGAGTGAGAACTCTGTAACTTCCTGTGTTTGTCTGAAATCAGGCACAAATTAAGCCAGTGTGCAAAACAGCTCAACAAATGTATTCCTCTTTTTTAGTGGCAATTTTTCATGCTATTTTTTTCTCCCCACCGGGGAAAGACGTCGTGGAAACAGATCAGAAACACACACGGAGCTGAAAACTTTAAAGTAAACTTTCATAAATGCCACATGGTTTCAAAAATGATCATGTAAAGGTTTTTTTTTGTTAAAACATTGGTTGTAATTTCTACTAGGTGTCACGACTCAGTGAACCATTAAAAGTGAACCGGCTCACTGAACCGAACTGAACTGAACAGATGGAATTCCACCCTTGCTATGCTTGAAAGACTCCATGAACAATACAAAGTCTTCTTTTAAGTCCCCTCCTTGCAGTTGCTTACCTCACTAATGCAAACACGTGGGGAGCTCTCAGGCGAGAACATGGCCCCTCAGTTCTTTGTTCGGTTGTTCAAGCAGAAGGGAAGGCAGTTCAGTTGAAATCCTCAGGCCATCCCCCATATTTTCAAAGTCCCAGTGTTATTTTCCATTTCCCCCCAAATGTATGTTAGTAGTAGGATGTTTGGTTCTCTTTTCATTTTGCCCTGGGTTGTAACTTTCTCTAATCTGTCCAGATATAGATGTACCTTGAAATATTTCTTGAAATATTTTTATTTTCTTGTAAATGAGCCTGAACAACACGGACTTCTGTTATTCTTTTTGTCCGGCTTTGGTTTATTATTTAACTTTTCTTTCTTTCAGGAAATGCAGATGAACGCCAGACCACAACACAGACAATTTTGGGCCTTTCTTGACTCGTGAAATCCTCACGATGTAGAAAAAGTGAACTGATAAACAGAGTTATAGACATGCATTATTTACTTGTGTATTGAGGTGCTAAAGATAGTCTTAGAGGACCAAGGGATCAAAAGGCTGTTTTTAGTTAATTCATTAAGCATTAGTCAATCAATTCATTAATTCAATATATCTTTATGAGGGCTAATTAGGCCCAGGCATTATACTGAACACTGGGTGAGATCTACAATGAAATGAAATTCAGATCTCTGCTTTCAAAGAGACTCTAATTTAGAAGAGATAAGTTAGACATAAACAACTGTGGATTTGAAAATTCATACCATTCAAGTGGTTCATTGATTTCTATATTCCCTCCTCTCCTTCCTCTTTTGACTCCTGACTGGTGCAATGCTCTGTTGACATATGATCCACATGTCCATATCTTCCGTTTGGGGGTTTTGTAGACATGTTTATTTTCAAGGCTCATGTTTTATAAAGCTTCTTTGAAAATCAGACTATTCCTTCAAAGCATATTCTAACAGGGTCTGGGAGACAATGGACCAGAGAGAAGGCCAGAGGGCCAGGACTGGGAGTTTGTTTAGGCACAAAAGGTACTGGCAGGTGGACCATTGATTAATTCCAGAGAGGTCAGCTGAGGGAGAGATTAGCAAGGAAGAGGACGAGAATCCAGGGAGACCCGCATTAGGGATCAGATATTGAGGTTAGGATTCCGGAACACACAAGGTCAGGTGGTGAAAAAGAAGTTTTTGGCAACATGGGGTCATGAGTCCAGGTCAAAACCCCTCAACAACAAGAGATTAGGAGCTGTTCAAAAGGTCTGAATAAGAGGCATAGGATGTAAACAGAAATCATGAATTGGATGTTGAGTGATCCTGCGGTTCTCAGCACTTGGATGTGGCTCTTGAACTCAGGCCGGAGCTGGTTACAGGGGAAGGCATGTCCATCTGAGTCCACAAGCAGGCAGTTTTTTGATCAGAAGAAGGACAGGGCAAAGAATTAAGTGTTTTGTGAGAGCATTAAAATAAAATATTTGGAAGCTGTCTGTGAACCTGGATTTCTGAGTTTACATATTCCTTAAGGATTAAATCTGCCATTTAATTTTTAGGCAGTAAAACATAGCACTGAAGTTCAGTCTTTAACATTGTAGATAGGAGTTCAAGTCCATGTCACCCTACTTATTAGCTATATGAACTTGCATAAGGTACTTAACCTCTCAAAGACAGGGTTTCTTCAAGTGTAAAATGAAAATGACACCTATCCAAGAGTGCAAAATATTCTCACCATATAAAAATAATAGATGTAAAACTATTAGTTGTAGACATGATTATTACTATAGCCCTATTATTACAAACCTGGATTTTTTTATTCAGGAATTTTATCCTTTTCCCTTTCAGAATACAAGTATTGTATTCTATAAAATGGCAATTCTCATTGATTTTTTTTAACTCAGTGACTCAATCTTCTTTCAAAAAGTCTTTGTTTATTTTTGTTATTAGTCCTGATAAGCAGCAATAACATAAGCTTATGAGGAAATATAGTTCAACAGCCCCCTCCAAAATAGTTTCCAAGCTTCCATCCAGAGTGCCCATCTAGTAGTATGGATTGAAATACCAGAAGGACTGAAAGCCTGAGAAGAGCAAGTATAAATCCTTCTTTATCTTGTTCTCACAAGGCAAATATTTTACATGGTCACTACCCAAAAACCACACAAAAATGAGTTCCCATGTGATTCTTTGGATTTCCTACATAGAAATCTAGTTAATAAGGCTTTCTGTTGTGTGTGTGGTCAGTACTTAAACGAGTACTTAAGTATCCATTGATAACTTAACTGTGGAGTAGTTCAGAATGTGTTTTAATTTAAATCCTATTTTAACTACTCCCAGTGAATTGCTATGGGAAAAAACAAAACAAAACAACAACAAAAACCAGCCATAAGTGGAAGACTCCTCAGGCAGAAACTGATGGATGCCATTACAAAGAAAAAAATCTTTTCTTCCCTTCTTCACATTGAGCTTCCATAGCACTTTATTTAAAATATTAAAGTAACATCAAATAAAGGGCAGGATCCTTGCTTTCTAGGCTAGATCTGAGCCTGGATTACCATAGGCTCTTGAGAAATGTTTTTGAATGGAATTTTCTCTTTCTTCATGATGCCTGCTTGCATTCCCATTCTTGCTACTCACTACCTCCCATCGCCTTATTTTCAATAGTATTATTCACATCCATTTCTGAACCTTAACTTATTTGTGTTGCCTAAATGTTGGTGTCGCATGGAGAGTGGGATCAACCTGGATGCTGGGGACAAGGAGGCCATTGTCCTAAAAGCTACCATCAGTGTGTGGCTGGCTTTACAATCAGACAAAACTCACTCATCCATAGATTAAGGGTATCTCAGAATTTTATGTTTTCCCTTGGGGAACAAACTAGTCACTTGAACTTTTTCTCAGTGTTTGATAAAATGTTGACAATATCTTTGCAGTTGTAGATTCTCCCTACCCCATGAGCTTTGGGCCAGAGGACAGAATAGTGAGACTTCTCATGTCTACACTCAGATTCTGTGAAGTCATTGAAAGGCCTGAGAGAGGATTGGCATCTAGAAAGGAAGGAGCCAACTATCTTATGCTCAAGCCATACTCAGCTACTCAGAGTTCCTTCCCCCATACATCTTGTAGATTTCCAGTGCCTTAGCCCCATGCTCCTGCTCTGGAATGCCTATCTCCAATCCCTCATTTGCTTCCTTCAAGTTCATATGTTGTCTCCTTTGCAGCACTTCCTCACACACTCATTTGCTCCAGCCCCAAACAGATGTCACTGCACATTTTTCTGTACTTCCATAGCAGTTATTTATGAATCTTTCTCCTCCATTCATCCGTGACCTTCTTCATAAGAGGTTCTATCTAATCTTATTCATCTTTGGAAGGCAGAGTAAGTTAGTGGTTAAGAATGTGGACTCTGGAGTTAGAAGGTTTGGGTCAAACTATTGTTTCCTCCACTTACTAGCTGTGTGATCTTGGAAAAGATGTTTGACTGCTCTGAGCCTTAGTTTTATCATCTGTAAAATGGCTGTTTGTTGCCCCAGAGGGTTTGCTTTGATAACTAAAAGAAAAATCCACAGAAAGCACTTGGCATGAAGTAAGCCCTCAACAACTATGAGCTCTGATTGATCGCATTGTTTAGTCTGCTTAGTGCCTATCACTGTCTGGCTCAGAGTGGGGCCTCGGTCCGTACCTGTTTTGTTTCATTTAGCTCATGTCATCATTAAACCCCAAGGTAAAAAAAAAAAAATATGGCTTCAAGAGGCAGCTTATACATTTCTTTCACTACAGGGTAGAAAGGAATCAGGATAGAGCCTTTCCTTGAAAGATGGTAGAGAGGAAACAGAAGCTGAACCACTAAAACTTGAGTTCAGATTTAACATTGTGAAGACTACTGCCAAGATAAAAGATTGGGGAGTTACAGATCCCTAGTTCCAACTTTTATATCACTTCTCATTTGCTATGTGAATATAGAAATATCTTTGGATATATTTTTTTTTTTGGAGCTCAGTTGCAATATCCACAAAACAGATATTGTAGTGCTAACTTGCCTTCTCCAGATGTAAAGAAAATAGAGCACAACAACACTCAACCAATTTTATTACAAGCCCCATCCTGCTCTTACTGCAGGGAAACTGAGATACAAGTCTGGGGACTTGATCAAGGTCACAGTCAGTGGCAGAACCAAATTAAAATTCATGTTCCCAGAGTCCTTTCCGTGCCATTGCTTCACCTACTGACCCATGGTGCTCTACCAAGAAGTACTTCTGATTAAGTGAACATTCAGGTTTCAATAACACAAAACCTTGGCAAGGACTTTAGGTAACAACCTCATATCATATACCCCAGCCACTTTTTGGCAAGAACCAGCTGTCTCATATATATGTTGACTTAATTGCCTTGTACAAGCTGACATTGACGAAAGGGGTGCACTTACAATGTTGAACCAAGAGTACAAGAGTTTAATAAAGTCTCTATTTGAAAAATAAAAAGGGCACATAAAAATGGGGACAGATGCCTTCCTTGTAGATGGTATCGTCCATTAGCAGGGACCGTGTCTTTTTTGGTTCACTATTGTGCTTTCAGAGCCAAGCACAGTGCCTACGTATTATGCTTTTTCAATTAATATTGAATGAATGAATGAACGAGTCCGTGGAGGCCTCGGAGTTTTAGGTGTCATTGAATAGCCCCCACACTTAGGTGCAATGTTTCCCTTGTACAAAAATGCTGGAACTCTTCCCTTATCTAATGTTTTAGAAATGTGTATGTGTGTATGTATTAGCATGCTAAAATTTAAGTTTCGAGAAAGATTTCACCATACGATAGATATTGCACACCGAAGTAAGGTGCTGGATCAAAATGCACATATTTTAAAGCAGGAGGTTAAGAGCTGGTTTCACAAATTTGGAGCTTGACACTAGGGGAACACCGACCCAAATGGAGGATGTAAAAATGTTAAGAAAGAAAAGGGGAAAGCATTTGAGGACCATTGCACAGGGAAAGCTGCATCGAGAGCTTCCTTTTTCCCTAAGGGAGGAGGGCTGGAGACACCCCGGCCTTCTGTCAAACAGAAGGAGGGAGAACTTCAACAATTGTTCAGAGAGCTTGTGATTCCTCCTCTGGGTTTGAGCCCAGAGTGAAGGAGTCTGACTTCAGCTCAGTAATCGAAGAGCAGAGGAGATGTGTTGGAGAGCTGGTTTGACAGCTACTGGGAGATGAGTCACCGCTGCATCCAGAAAGTAACTCCTCTCTCTTGCCAGTTTCAGAGAAGCAAAACCCCAGGTACCGGAGAGGGATCCAATGTAGGAATGGCCTGAAGCTACTTTCTGTCCCAGCAGAGAAGCTGGCCTAGAAGAGGCAATAGGACTCCAGCAGAGAAAAATCTCCATAGAATGGGCTATCTAAGAGCCAGAGGCTGAAGGGGGAGGTGGGGCAGCGGAAGGACAAGCATGAGCTAGAGGTGTAGTTGGAGGGGACCAGCAAGGGCATTCCAAATTTAGCTACCAAAACCTCCACGAGAGAAAGAGTCAGCTTAAACAATCTTCTCTGCCCAGGTAGCATAGAGTCAGCTTAGAACAATAGCAATTTATACAAGAAAATTCCCTGCCTGCCTTTCTGCTTCTAGAGAGCTCCCTGTGTTTCAACCCAGGAGGGGTTAAAGACCATAGCTAATGAGTGGGGCAGAAAAAGTAGAAGAATTAGGACAGAGAAGATGAGTGTCTTGCCTTCCAGGTGACAGGCAGCTCTCCTGAAACTGGCCCAGCCAGTGGACAGGAGAGGATTTAACTCTAAACCAAGTTCAAAATTCTCATAATTGCTGGCAATGGGCATTTGACTACTGATGTGGCACTGTATGAACCTAAAGTGAATTTGGAACCATTTATTAGTAAACAATAAACACAGAATTAAAGGAGCCTGATGAAGGGGTTTCTTAATGGCAAGGGAAAACCTTCCCACTGAGTACATTTTAAAGGAGGAGGGGACACCAAAATAAAATTACATTTTGAGTACATCTCATAAACCGAGCTTGGCCAAAATAGCAGATATATTTCTCTTGATTTCAGAGTGTACATTCTTTTGTAAACTTGGACACAGCTCTCATATTAAAAGTGCACATTTTGGTCACTTTTGAGAACAAGTTCTGTTTGGCACCTCTGTGTACTCAAGGGTGCACTGCCTACTTTTAGGGGGTACAGATCTGAGGAGACCATGCATTGCCAACCTTGTTCCTTGGAAGCCAGTTTAGTACGAACATGTCAGTCTGGCTAGAATCAGAAGAAAGAGCTTGAAAGAGACTTAAAATTATTTGGTTTTACCCATCTAATGTCTGCATTGTCTCCATTATGCACTGAAGAAAAAAGTCAATTCTCTGCTGATCTGCCAACGTTATTTCATATTTCAGAGCTACCCTCATCTGGGTCAGTGTTCACCAGCTGGTGAAAAGCACTTCCTACAACGTGGTTCATCCACATGTTTTATCTCTCAAGATCTCTCAAGGCCATTTCTACTCTTACATCTTTCCCACTGGCCCATCAGACTTAAAAGAGTTGGCCTGGAAATGAGGATACGACTATCTTGGTAGAAGAAAGAAAAAAATGAGAAAGGAGAGCTAATGACTGGTACACTGTTGCCTTGGAAATGAAGGGGGATGAAGGGGGATGAAGGGGGATGAAGAGAGTGGAGGTGATGTTTACTGAGCAACTATCCAATGCCACACACCCTGGGGATGTTTTCTTTTTCTTTCTTTCTTTCTTCCTTTTTTTTTTTTTTTTAAAGATTATTTAAGAGAGAGAGAGAGACAGAACAAGCAGGGGGAGAGGCAGAGGGAGAGGGAGAAGCAGACTCCCTGCTGAGCTGGGAGCCGGACGTGGGGCTCAATCCCAGGACCTGGAGATCATGACCTGAGCCTAAGGCAGATGCTTAACCATCTGAGCAATCCAACCGCCCCCCCAGGGGTGCTTTCACATGACTGCTCTGACTTTCCTCCATGAACAAGAGCTCCTTTAAAGTCGGTATTCCTACACCCTTTGTGTAGAAGAGGGAAAGAGAGAAGTGACTTGCCGAGCATCATGAATTCGGGCCAGTCAGGTTCCCAAATCACTGCTCTTTCTGCAATTCTGTACAGCTTCCTTTGAAACTATGTTTTAAATACATTTTGAAGCTTGCTTGCGACTTCTTTCATTCTTTTTAATCTCCAGAATCTAATCCCATATCAAAGCTGATAGTATTTTTAAATAAGGAAATTGTTTTTGATTTCCATTACTACATTTTTATGAGACTACATTGACTTCTGTTATTAGAATTGAATTTCAGGATAGCAAATGTCAGACGTTCTTAGCACTGTATACCTTTCCATTATAGTGCACAACAGTTGATTCCAATCAACTTTTTTTTAACTCATTCCACATTTCCAATATTTTTATACTTCTATTACCATTCACAAATATTCTCAGAAGTGTGTTCCAATCTGGTGATATTATAACTTTCCCCTGGGGGTTTATTAGCTTCCATGTTACAGTATTCATTTCACCTACTTTCATTTCCTTGGACTAAGTCCAGAATAGCCCCTGGTCCTGTTGATTGCTCCACAAGCTGTGTGAGGGAACATTTTTGTAATGCACTCAGAGACAAACATCCATCTGACTCCATTGCTGTGATCTATCAGTCATTGTCAGGGGATTGAAATTGCATCACGTTGACTACTTTTATTTCTCTAATGCTTTCACATTTTTTTTTTTCTGTTCATTGCTTAGCTTTCTGTTATAGAAAAACATACCTCTTCACATTAATATTTATTTTTATGAATTTGATCCTTTTCAGAAAAGTGGTCTTTCTATGTGGCTTGGCTTTTTTTTTTTTTTTTAAGCCAAGTAGATAAGGAGTCTCAGTTTGAGCCCATGTTGCATTTACCAAGATTTTGACATGCCCCTGGAGGTAGAGGCTCTAGAAGTCAGGCTATTACCCTCTGGGATCAAGTAACCTCTTCGGAAAGACCCCTCCGAAGGAGGTTCAAGGGCAAAAGGTAAACTTCAAGTTGGAGGGGAGATTCTAAGTATGGCACGGTGCTTGTCAAGTGGAGCGTCTAGTAGGCTAATTATAGGACTTAAACTTGAGTCCTTAGGGTGAGGCACCTGAAAAAAGCAGACCAAGTAAAAATAAAATGAGCAATTTCTCTAGCTCTGAGGGATAGTAAGAACACAAGGTGTAAGCGGCATTGATATCAGGGGCCAGGGGTGGATGGCTTCATGCTGCCCTGGAAGTGGCCGTGCTGGAGATAGTAGTCCAGGTGGGGTAGGCAGTGGGGGCACTGATCATAGTATGTATGTCCATGGGGTGTTTTTGGAGCCCTCAAAATCGGCTATTGGAAGCATTGCTGTGTACATTAGGCAGCAAGGATGACAAAGCTTCTGGTGGGCGGTGGTGAAGACTGTGGAGATGCTGCCATTATTAGCCTTTAAAAAAGGGACAGGACCAGACATCCTGATAGCCCAATGAGACATTCCTCCGTGATTTCCAGAATCATTTGGCAGCGTAAGAAGGCAGCTTGAAATTCCTGCAAAGCAGGTTGGTGATGAAGTCAGAGAAATGCTGTTTTGTGGCCGTTAGGACCCTTTTCTTAGCCCCAGGCTGACATGGCCCAGGAAACACAAGAAATAATAAGGAAAAGAATGACCTGAACAACAGCCAACACTGCGTGCCAGGTGCTGTCTCATTCCTCATGACACTGCCACGTGATCCTACTCCTGCTCCCATTTTGCAGATGATGAAATTGAGGTACTGAGAAACTGGGTAACATGCCCAAGGTGATAGAACTCCTGAATGCTGAAGGAACTCAGGAAGACTAGTCCCAGAGGACATGCTTCTAGCCATCTTACAACACTGTACAACCTCATTACTTTCACCTCAAGATTTAAGTAAAATCTTAAAGATGATCTTTTGAAGAACTTTTTGAGGCTGGTGAAATTCTGTTAAGAAAAACCACTGAATACATTAACGCAAGATTGGAAAAGGAATATTAAACTTATTTTAAAAAGAAATATTGCTTTTAATAACTAAAATATCTTTATTATAAAATAAAACTCCTTCTCTTCCAGAGTTCCCCAATTCTCTTAGTATTTCAATTATCTTGCTTTTATTTGTGCATTTCTTTTACATTTTTCTTTCGATGACATTGGCCATCACCTTAGACCAGACCCTCATCACATCATGCCTGGACAATTACAATGGCGTCCCAAGGAGATGCCCTGGCTCTTGTCTGTCATTTAATATATTGCATTAGACAAACATTACTAAAAAAGCAACCACTTATAACCTGTTCAAAACATTTACTGGTTCTAAATATCTAGAAAATAAATCCTGTACTCTTTAGCCTAAAGTACAAGGTTATTCATGTATACATACATTCACATAATATCTTCCCCACATGTTTCCTTATCTGCAAATACGACCCCCCTGCAAACACTTTACTCTCCCCGCACTAGTGGCTCCTTAACTTACTTTTCACCTGCTGTAATTATAGCAAATGGCACTAGTTCTCCAAGACCTTGTTCAAATCTTACATCTTTCATAAAATTCCTCACTCTCCTGGCATATATGGTATCTCTATGTGAATTATAAAAAGGTCCGTCCTAGCTTATCTGAAGCAGGCTTTATCTGGGGAGAGGGCTGGAGTGGAAGTGGGGTTGCATTTCAGCTGCCCCACTCCCACCCCCTGCCCCCAGCCCCAGGGCTTTTTGTGCAGAACACATACGTTCTTCTGCCAGTGGCAGCCCTGTCCACCGCCACCCTGGGAAGCACTCACACTGCATCCAATTCCTAGTGCAATGATTGCCTCTATAATTCATTAGGCAATTAATCATGTATTGCTCGGTGACATCCCTTCAATTTGATTTTTTAAATTCTTTTATCGATATTTTTCATTTTTAGTGTATTACTGTCTTAACTTCTCAGAATGTTCCCTATAGAGGGCAGGGTTAACATATTATACTTCTTTGTGGTTCTCAGAATGCACAACACAGTGTTTTGCATTGTAGGAACTCAAACAAGATGTTTGTTGATTTTATTTGAATTGTTGTTACCCAAATAAACATAACTAATTACAAGTGAAGCATGAATTTGTTGGAATTAATGATCAACAATTGGCTGTCCATTGTTAGCTGGAAAAGATAACATTTCCACCAACACACACAAACACACACACATACATACAGACCCATACACACATGTGCACACACACACCACTATTGTAGTGTGATTATACTTTACCTTAATTATTATTATATATCTTTCAGATTTTGGTATATTGCACTATCTACAACTACAAATGGAAAGAATTTTCTTGCACTTTGATTTACATTGAATGCTATATAGCTCTTCATTAAAGCTAAGCTTCTAAATGTAATTATTTTGCCAACAACTATTTACAAATACAAAGTACTTCAGGGGAAACAATGAAAACATTTCAGTCTCTGCCGGGAATGAGATTTAATTCTGAGTGGGAGAAGACATTCATTGTATTCATAAATACAATGTTAGCAAGAGAGATGGAAATTCCATAGAAGCACTATAGGACATGTGAATTAGGTGTTCGGAGGAGCCAAGAATCTTGAGCATTTATATTTGAGTGGGAACTTGCAACAGGGCAGATAGATTCCACAGTCATGTTGATGTGAAAAGAGTATTCCAGGTAGAGGCAAATCCTGGACAAGGGTAAATTGAAGAACCAACCTTGAGATCACGAAAGTTTTTTCTTTGGTGCAAAGTATTATTGTCTAGCACCTTCACAATGCCAAATCTGCCTACCTCCCAATCACGTCCGATCTAATGTGTGAGGTCCTCCTGGAGTGGATTATCACAGCATCACCTTTTTCAGTCCTCAGCAGTGATACTTGTACAGTTAGAAGCATTTCGTGCTAGCATATGTTCTATAATTCTCATTATGTTCTAGAAGGACAATCTCTAGATGGAAAGGGATGGCTGTAACATTCACACTCAAGTTTCCCGTAAGAGCTTCTTTCCTTTTAGGGTTTTCTCACTTGAAACAAATTTTTCATCACCTTGGTCAGACTTGGGAATATTCTGCAATACTTTTGGGGAAAAAAACCCCAAAAACAATCCTTTTGTATTTTCCATTCACCTTAGCACAGTTAAGAGAGATTGGAATTTTCTAAGGGAATGTTATTTCAGAAGCATGTGAGTGACATTTCTACCTCTGGTTATGACAGACTACTTGTGTTAAAATAACTCTCCTCCTGAGTACAAGGAGGAAAGCTGGAAGAAGCTGTAGGAATCCCTGGTTAGAGACCATATGCCTCTGAAATGGAGGATTGGAGTTAATGTTAGCATTAGGGCAAGCTACTAAGACAGTGAATACTCAAGAAGCCATGAATTCAGGGAGAAGGAAGCGCATCGACATTATCCCAATATCTTGTGCCACATTTCCCCTCAATGCATATATTAATCCATAGGTGGATAGGCTTGAAAGCTGAGAAATGGAACAGAGTTTTTGGCAGTTTTACAATGTGGAGAGGTGAATATTGGAGTTTAGGGTTACGAGGGCAGCCAAAATTTCAGGAGTCAAAGTCCTATAAATTTGCTAATTTATAAGCATCCACTAAGAGGTAGAAAAGGCAAGAAGAAGCCGTCTTCTAAGAGGATGGGGAAGCCCAGTTAATTCTGAATGGTCTTGTGGTCCTGGAGAAACAAATTAAAATTCAGGGTCCATCAAGAAAGCAGGACCTAGGAAACATGCCTGTTTTTCAGTTGAGACCCCTGAAGTCTACACTCGATCAGTAGAGATGGACAAATATCAGCTGTCACAAAAATGGAAATTCAGCTTCAATTCAATTCCATCCAAACTTGGGTTAGTGTAGACGACCCTTATTCTTACTGCTTGCCAGAAGCAAAAATAAATTATCTCTCCAGGAGGACAACATCATTCAGAGCTCTAAACTCTCATGCACAGTGTCTGGTATTCAACAACAACAACAAATTACCAGGGAGGAAAATACCAGGAGAAAACACCCAATTGCAGAAAGCCAAAACAACAAGCAAAGTAGAGACTGACAGGTGAGTCAGATAATGGAAACACAGGACATGGACTTTAAAATAACTGGGCTTATAACAATGTGCCAGTGTTAACCACAAAGAATAAAAAGCCGGAGTGGCTCTACTCATATGAGACAAAGTGGACTTTAAGCTAAAAGTCCGAGGGCAACTTCATGCTCAGAGGGTTAATTCACCATGAAGAAATGAGAGTTGCAAATCTGTATGCACCAGATAGCAAAGCCTCAAACTATGCAAAGCCCATCTGACAGAATTAAATGGAGAAACTGACATGTCCATAGTCATAGCGATAGATTCAAACACATTTCTTTTAATAACTGAGAGTAAGCATAAAGAAAACTTAGTGAGGATGTAGAGAGTTTGCATAACATAACACAATAATGCTTTTAACCTGATTGACTTACATAGAACATTGCTCAAAGCAACCCCAGAATATACATTCTTTTAAGTGCATGTAGGACATATCCCAAAATGAAACATATGTTGGGCCATAAAGCAAACTGCAATTCAATTGAAAGGTTTGAAAACATACAGAATAAATTCCAGAGTTAACAATTCAGTGTTGTACACAAATACTTGGTAAGAGCATAGATCTTATGTTAAGTGTTCTACCATCAAAACAAAAAACAAAGGGCAGGAGGAAACTTCTGTAGGTGATGGATGTGTTTATAACCTTGACTGTGGTGATGGTGTTACAGGTGGATGCATATATCCAACAAATTAAATTGTTTACATTAAGTATGACCATTTCTTTTGTATATCAAGTATAACTCAATAAAGTTGCTTCAACAATAACATTTCTAATTGTTTGGAAATTAAGAAAGTCTCTTGTATAATTCATAAGGAAGTGCTTAAAGTGGAAATTAAAAATATTTTTAACTTGATAATAAAAATATGATATTTTAAAACTGTGGATTATAGCTAAAGCTACAGATGAGAGAAATTTTTAGTCTCAAATGCATGTTATAGAAAGAAGAAAAGATTACATATTAATGATCTGAGCACTTATCTCAAGAAGTTTAGAAAAGATTGGCAAATAAAGCACAAAAAATAATACAGAGAGGATAAAGGTGACAGACAGAAAACAAATATACAGAGAAAATCAAAGAAGCAAAAAGTTGGGTGCTTGAAAGACTAATAAATTCATACTTCACGCCCTGAATTAGGGAGTTTGATTAGTAAGACTAATCAAAAGGAAAAAAAAAAGGAGGATAAACACAGAATATCACATTGACAATGCAGATATTACTCCAGATCCTTCAGACATTAAAAAGATAATAAAAATATATTAAGAACAATTTAAACCTATGAATTTTAAGATTCAGGTAATATGGACAAATCCTTTTGAGAAATACAACTCAATACACTTTATATAAGAAGAAATAGAAAAGCCAAAAAGTCCTATACCTATTAAAGCTATAAAAAATACAAAAAACATTTTTTCACACACACACAAAAATATAAGGACAAGATGGTTTTATCAGTAAATTCTTCCAAACAATTACAGGAAAAATCTTTAGAACATACCTCTGTGACTTAGCAATTCCACTCCATCAGAAATACATACATATACTCACCAAAAGATGTGTGTGTGTGTGTATGTACATAAGTATATATGTATGAATGTTCATAGCAGTTTTATTCATGACAGTTCATAACCATTCAAAACCGGTAACAACTCAATTGTCTATCATCAGTGGAATGGATACATTCTAGTATCTTCACAGAATGGAATTCCTCACAGCAATGAAAATTAATAAACTATTGCTATATGCAATGCCATGAATAAATCTCATAAATAATGAATGAAAGAAGTCAGACACAAAAAGTTACATACTATATCATTTCATTTACATAAAGTTAAAAATTAGGTGCAACTAATCTATGGTATTACAAGTCAGGAGAATGTTACCTTTGGGGAAGAAGATAGAGATAGGGAGGGTCCATAGGGGGCCCCTGGGTGGTGGTGACATTTATTTCTCTATCTGGATGGTGGTTATATAGGGGTGTTCACTGCATAAAAATTAATTGAGCTATACACTTACGATCTGTACACTTTTCTTACATAGGTACTGATAAAAATGTTTATTTGGGAAAAAATGTGTAAGAGGGTGAAGGGGAAATTGATGCAGAAATAAACAAAATATTCTTATTAAAATGCATATTAGCATTTCAAAGATAGAGCTTTCTGACCCTAAGTTTCCTGTACAAAATATTAGAGAATTATATAACAAGTTTTCTCAAATACCCTTATAAAATAAGTTGGCACAAACTGCTAGCTGTCTCCCTAATTCTGCTTTTGTGTTTGTTTTTTATTAGTAGTATAGGACTGAATTAGACAAACTTTCTCCTTTCCCTCCCTCAAACTTATTCCATGCTGCCCTCAGGGCTGAACTATAGCTGTTGAAACATAGTCTTGAGGGGTCTCTCTTGTCTTGACCAATATTTTCCTCCTGAAAGAGCTGCTAGTGAAGCAGGGGCCACTGCTCTTGGGGACTCCACACATGAGTGGCCGGGGAAAGTCACTTCCCCATTTTTCAGGAGTACAATGTGGGACCTGTTAGTAACTTCAGAGAGCCTAACAATAGATGATTTCTAATATATGCTGTTTTTGCTGACTGGTTATGTTGATAATTTTTTTAAAAATCAATGCACATGTATGGGACCTCCACAAAGTACATTTGCTGTGAAATCTGTAACCTGTTCATTGAAAATTGTTTTATATTTGGTTTCCTTCTTCTATACAATAGTTATATTATTTCAAGATATGCTTAAGCATAATGTTTCATCTTCACTAAGGGAGCTCATTATTTAAGAGGATCTAATATTTCGAAATTAACGAAGCTTCTAACTGATCTCTATAATACGCTCACATTAAATTCCATGCCTTTTCCTAAACTGTTGGACAGCAAAATTCAGAGTCGATAGGGCCCATTGCAGTTATCCATAGACTCAAATTCAGTTTTCAAAACTATTCTATAAACAGTATTCTCACTTGAAAATTCTACTTCTGGAATGCATGGCACCTTTTGGAGACACTATAGTTTATTGACAGAAGTAATTCTGGAGAGAAAAATAGAAAGGAGGGCATGGAAGGAGCCTTCACGCCCTGAAAGAGCCTTTTGAAAAACTCCTTTTTTAAAAAATTTTTATTTATTTTATTTTTTTTAAAGGTTTTATTTATTTATTTATTTATTTGAGAGAGCAAGAATGAGACAGAGAGAGAGAGAGAGCACATGAAAGGGGGGAGGGTCAGAGGGAGAAGCAGACTCCCTGCTGAGCAGGGAGCCCGATGCGGGACTCGATCCTGGGACTCCAGGATCATGACCTGAGCCGAAGGCTTAACCAACTGAGCCACCCAGGCCATGACATCCTGCTGTTTTCAACAAGTCCTGGCGGGGTGATTGCTGCCCCGGTGCACATGGCCGAGAAGGACTGTCCCCGAGGATGACATAGTGCTCCCACTCTGCACTGCAGATGCACATGGGAATGCTGCGGGGGCAACAGGACAGAGACGGACGGACGAATAAAGGGAAACGACAACGCACCCTTTCGGTAAATCCTAGATCTCCTGATGTGTGAACTTTAATTGCTGAAGGACTCAAAAGATATTATTTAAGTATATACTGTGAATCCACGGAAGAGCTCGGGAATAAGGGAAATCGGATCAGCTGTGAGGGTCAAGCTGGAGAATCCGTGCCCCGGGCATGAGGCGCATGCAGTAATCTGAACGAGACCGGCTGTCAGGTGCAAAGGAGTGTCCTGAATGCTGCTTGACATGTTCTCTGAGAGCGGATTCCAGTGCTTGTACCCCACCCTTCTCCGCACTGCCACGCAGGTACCTCTTACTCGGTGTTCCTTCATGAGACCGTGGATACATGAACGACTCTTCAATTTATTGGTGGCGGCTACACCTGCCATCCTTAGCCCATCCTCAGGGGAGGACCGCTGTTTTGTCTCCACCATGTTTGCACAGGCCCTACCCCACGTATGCACGGTATAGCATTTACAGATATCATGCTGTACATTTAGCAGGTTTTACTTACAGTTTGGGGATAAAGTAATGGGTGTGAAATATGGAGAAGTCATAATCTGTTCCTAAACCCAGACTCTCGGGGAAAGTTTAGGTCTGGCCCCTTTTTCTCTCCCAGGCTCCTGCCGGGTGGCCAGGGACGGCTCATGCCCACCTACCCTCACTTTGAGACTTCTCCATGCCCCTGAGGCCACGGAGCCTGTCTCTGGCTTCAGAGAGAGACTGCTGTTTTCTCCCATTCCTTCTAAGGCCCTCTGCATAAAGAAATGTGTCTGTCTTGGAGGGCCTGGGTGGGTCAGTCAGTTAAGCATCCGACTCTTGATTTCGGCTCGGGTCATGATCTCAGGGTCATGGGATTGAGCCCTGACTCAGACTCTGTACTGAGCGTGGAGCCTGCTTGAGATTCTCTGCCCCTCCCCCCAGCATTCACACGTGCGGGCGCTCACTCGCTCCCTCTCTCTCTCAAATAAATAAATAAATCTTAAAAAAAAAAAAGAAAAGAAATGTGTCTTGATTCCAGTTGCATCTTTGGCTTAAGACATAGAGGGTTTTCAATAAATATTGTGTGAATTAAAAAAAAAAGGACACTGAGCCATTGTTTACTGTCCTGTGGAGACTGGACAAGTATGATTGTATCATCCAAATTAGCTAGCATTTCCAGATAACCCATTGTTAAGTTAGCGGGACCCCCGAAGATCTTTGAGGACATACTGTCCAACTGACATAATTTATAGATCAGATGACAGCTATAATTTCTTTGTCTTCTTTTGGATTAGGAATTTAATAACACACATTCTCCAAATTCAGCCTTGAAACTTCTGTCTTCTTAATTAAGTAAGCTGTTGAGTGAATTTTGATCCCAGGGAGTTTGAAATGCAGAATCTCAGGCTCTACCTACAACTTCCGGAATCAGAACCTACATTCTAATAGGTTCTGCAGGAGATTCATATGCGTATTAAAGTTCGAGAAGCATTCCCAGGGGTCATGGTTCTTGCCTCTCTTGTTTTAAGGAAGAGAAAGTTCTCTTGCTTTGGGTTTTCCTCTTATGTTTCTCTTCTATTCAGATCTGAGCGAAGAGACTAGAAGGGGATATAGTGAAACATCTGCTTCTTGCCTGTCTCTATCTTCTGGTAAACTTCTACACGCAAGACATGGGAGGAAGATCATCTGGACATTATGTCTGCAGCACCAGCTAATTCCTCTAAAGAGACTGGAGTTTATCGCCATCAGTCCAGCCAGTTTATGCCTACCCTCTGCCAGGCACCAGGGAACCACCACGATATCCATCTCCTCTTGAACCTTTTCGGCCTTTAAGAAAATTCCCGCTTTAGAATCACTTTTCTAAGATAAATGTAGTTTTCTGCACCCAAACATTACAACTGTAGCTCATTAAAATCTTATTAAGAAAATGGCAAATGGCTTAGTTTTCGACTGTAGAATAACTTTAAAATTCAGGCCACTTTTTACCCTGCACCCAGACCCTGAGTACAATCCATTTCATTAGGATTGCCATGCCAAGCCTCAGGCAACAAAGGTTAGAGGTTATGTGTTCAGGATAGTGTAAGCTCCTGGTCCAGCTTTAACCTCAGGAATGTTACCAATGGGCTTCCTTCTCGCAACAGTCTTTGTGCTCACGTGAACCCTCTGTAATGTGGTGTGTGTGAGTGTGAGCGTGAGTGTGCATGTATGCATCACCTCACATCAGCTATATTACTTCGGTGGGTAAATGTCCTTTTTTTTTTTTTTGAAGATTTTTATTTATTTATTATTTGACAGAGAGAGACAGCGAGAGAGGCAACACAAGCAGGGGGAGTGGGAGAGGGAGAAGCAGGCTTCCTGCGGAGCAGGGAGCCCGATGTGGGGCTCGATCCCAGGACCCTGGGACCATGACCTGAGCTGAAGGCAGACGCTTAACGACTGAGCCACCCAGGGGCCCCGGTAAATTCCCTTTTTAATCCCCTTTCTCCACCAATACTCAGGGCCATTATTTGGTGTTACATTCTTATGTTTTGGACTTTTGCTCTCTGTGGTTATCTCAGATATTCTAGATTCCTTCTGCTGATTGAGCCCTGACTTCCTCAGTTCCCCTTTTTGTATTAGAATAATTAAAAGAGCCTAGAAGGTTATTTTTGAAGTGGCAGCTGCAACTTTGACTGAAATGTCCCCTGTGGGGTAGCAGTGGCCTTCCTCTGCCTAGTGGGCTCCTCTTTCTATTACCTTCCTTAACAGGTTTCCAGATTCCAGGGCAGGCTTGAGACCATTTCTCCTGCTGCTCTCTGCTAGATGGTAAGTTATCTGGCTTCCAGAGTCTCAAGTTTCTGGAAATTCTTATCTCTAGAGGCAACTTCAAAATGCCCCACGTCTAAATGCCAGGTAATAACCTTGCCTACACCAAGAGTTTAGTGTGGAAAAGTCACAGTGGAAGGAGAGATATAAAATTGTTCATATAGTTAAGTGGAGGACTCCATATGGTATAATCTGAATGGAAAATATAAAATTTTACTCATAATTTTCTTGAAAATATATACAGTTTGAACATGCTCATGTATGTGGGCAAACAATTTTTGTTTAGATTAGTGGTGTAATTATGGAAAAATATTTTTCTTGGGTAGCTGCTGTATTTTGAACTCAGTAAAATGTTTCTTAAGGGCCTCAGATGTTTGTCATTATAACTAAATGATTATCATCGGTGTTGAGGATGTAAATGACAAAATGTTTGCTGTCTAAGAGTTTGTATTACCTGGTGGCCTGTTCTGTTTGTGGAGCTGCTGGTCTTTAGCTTCCCCGTGGTATTTCCCTGGCCAGAGCTCAAATGCCTCTTCTTTTTGTGCTAAAGATTTCCCAGAGAACACTCTCACCTTCTGGAACTTTATGACTTCCACTCTAGGCTGACCAGTCTCCCTACTGGCTGGCTCAGTCAGTGTCCTGATCTCAAACCTACCCTGACATCCAACACTCGGACACTTCCAGCTCTATCGTTTCTTCTGCATTTTTGAGAAACTCCAAGTTTAAAAGACAGGGCTTAAAAACACACCTTTCTTTCTAGATACTTCCTGGAAGGTTGCAGGGTAGCATTTTCAATACATTGTAACACTATTTTTACAAATGTGTCTATTTTGCTCCTGTCAGTTTCCAGTCCTGTTTATTTTATGTTTGCTGCTTTAGTGAGCTTTCATCTCTGTATATTTTTAATTTTCACTTCTATTTTTTATTTGTCTGCCAGCTCAGTTTTAGTTTATCTCTTTCTCTTAGTTAGTTTGTTTATTTACTTCTAAAGTAAGCTCAGCGTGGAGCCCAACACCAGGCTTGAACTCACGCACGACCCTGAGATCAAGACCTGATCTGAGATCAAGGTCGGACGCTTAACTGACTGAGTTACCCAGGCGCCCCTCTTCCTCTTAGTTTATAATCTCTTATTTGAACACTTACAGCTTTTCTTTGACTCTATTTTTTTCTTTTTTATTAAGAGATATAATACTATCTCTAATTTTATTTAGACTGTGGCATTTTAGCTCTTCCTTCTCCTTGATTGATTTGTTGTTTGAGGTTATTTTGTGTGTGTGTGCCTTTTGCTTATATTCTGTTCCTTCCTTCTTTTTTGCAGTTTCTATGCATATGTTCCATTGTGTCTCCTGTCTGATAATTGACTTATATTTTAATGGAGCCTAATATTTGCTATACAATATTCAAAAGAGGGCAGAGATTTGGGATGGGATAAAGGTAAGGGGGCAGGGGAGCAAGAGGTGAGATTCACCACTTCTGCCTGAATTTTCTCATACACATAACCATTCAGGGAATCAGTTATATCCTTTTCCTGGTGGCGGGTCTCTCCTCTGATTTTGAGCATTCATGACATTGGCTCATCATGTTTTAACTCACCCTATCCTGTGGATGGGGGTCCAGGTTGTAGACAATAAAAATGATGGCTAAGATAATTCTTCCTTCAGTATGGTATTCCTGTTGTTCCATGACACATCTATGGGGTGTACCCTGGTTCTCCTAGATCATAGCTCTCTTTTCAAATAGCGTTTGGGGATGTGATTATATTAAGTCATTAATTACTTAAATGAAATTGTATTTTGACACAGTATGTGGCAGGGACATTTCCTATTTTGGGTTTTGGCACTGTGACTATTTCCTTGTTTCCCAATGAAGATTAATTTCTCTCTTTGAATTACTTAGTGGTTTTTGATGGGTGCCTTTGCTCTAACATTTTTCCCCATATCCCCAGGCTATATATATATATTTTTTAAGATTTTATTTATTTATTTGACAGAGAGAGACACAGCGAGAGAGGGAACACAAGCAGGGGGAGTGGGAGAGGGAGAAGCAGGCTTCCCGTGGAGCAGGGAGCCCAATGCGGGGCTCGATCCCAGGACCCTGGGATCATGACCTGAGCCAAAGGCAGACGCTCAACGAGCCAGCCACCCAGGCGCCCCCAGGCTATACTTTTTAAAACGAGTCTTCACCGTCGTCTTAGAGATAAGTCAAACAGAAGATCAACATGGAGAATAGGCTGTGTCTCCTAAACTTAGACCAACCCTAGTGTCTTGTGGCTGGTTGCCCTGTGCTTCACTCCCACCCCGTCTTCTGGACGGCATGTGCCATTGTGTTAGAAAACCTGTTTTTCCTCCTGATCTTTCTCTTGAGTGTGTAGGGGGAAACCCAGTTCTTCTCCGCTGTGTGTTTCTTCCTGTGCATCTCCTTTACTCTCACAGAGAATACTTCACTTCTGGTCACCAAATGTGTAGGGTTTTTGTCCCCCACGAAGCAATTTCCACACCAGCTGGGCATCCTACAATTTAACTCAGTTCTGACACTGTCTACCGGAGATAATGTCAGATCCCAGAGGTTAAGAGCTCAGTCCCATAGTTTTGCTCCCATCTGACTTCAGGTGCTAATCTCAAGTCGTAGGTCCCCAGGTCACGCACAACTTCCGTCCTTGACTATACATCAGAGATTGCCTCCTCGGGTTTGGTTAATTTGCTGGAGCAGCTCACAGAACTCAGGGAAACACTTCTTATATTTACCAGTTTATAAGAGGGTATGATAAAGAATATAGATGAAGAGCCAGATGAAGACATACATAGGGCAAGGTTTGGGAGGGTCCCAAGAACAGAAGCTTCTTTTCCAGTGAAGTTAGCGTATGTCACCCTCCCAGTACGAGGTTGTGCTTACTGACCTGAAAGCTCTCTGGGCCTCATACTATATTGGTATGTTATGAAGGCATGATCAATTATTAGCTCAATTCCAGCATCTCTCCCCTCCCTGGAGGATGGAGGGGGTGCTGATCATGGCTTGGTCTTTCTGGTGACCAGCCATCATCCAGGAGCCCACCAGAGTCACCTCATTAGAACAAAAGATGCTCCTAGTGTTCTTATCACTTAGGAAATTACAAGGGTTTCAGGAGCTCTATTGGGGGCAGAGGCCAATATATATTTTTTCCTGTTGTCTCATAGCCATTCACAGAAAGAAGTTTATTCCGTCCCCTCCACCACCCCTAAGAGTTGCTCCAAGCCTTTCCAGGCCTTGTAGTCTGGGCCCAAGCAACCCTGCTTTACACAGTTATTCTCTAGCCTCCATTCAAGAGCTCTCCTTCTGAGTGCTCATTTCTATGGTGACATATTGGACTCCTCTTAGGATGAATAAAAAAGAGACATCCAGTCCTTTCACGTGGCAACCTCGTTCCGACATATTGGTTTGTGGGTTAGCGTCACCATTCAACAAGACAAATGTAACACAGTGTAATGTTGCTAGACTTCCAAATTTCTTGGTTAGTCATTTGTTTCCAAATTTCTATATTACACAAGGAAGAAATGTGGCAAAGAGAAGTAATGCTTTTCCAGCAACGGAAGGACAGAGAGAGGATAGTTAGAAGGGCGACTTTAATGAGGGCACCCCAGGCGAGATGTACTCTTCAGCTAAGTAGTTCTTTTGTCTCTCGATCGAACAGCCCGCTGCAACCCCCTATCAGAACCAATGCTATTAAACATCAGAATCATGTAACTTCCTTATTCTGATTTCAATCTGATCCTTTCATGATTTGATGTTCTAGAAGTTTGTCTCTCAGGAAAATATATGCTTATTTTCTTAAACAGCAGTTAAACTTCTCCTTATAAAATAAAAATAAAAATTCTGAATTTACAAGTAAGTCTGTTGTAAGCGTTGATAGCATAGTTTAGCATTCCTAAGTTAGATGGTCTCCAGCACAAATATGAGGTGGAATTCTGGAGTCGGCAAGGCTGGTGGCAGCCCCTGGGCTGTGGTCAACACACCAGTAAATGCACCTGAAGGGGGTCTTAGAGGCAAAGATACACTTCCCTGGGGAGGCTGCTTTCATTTGAACCTCCGTAGTGTGGACGCTGCCTAACTAGAGAAAACATTGATCTGACACCCAAACACTGGTAAAATTAGACCCATTTAATGAATCCGTTGTCACAGGTCAGCCTTAAAACAACCCCAAGAAGCTTTCAAGTCTAAAATAATTTTAACCAATATACCATCCTTTGCAGAAGTCAAAGCTTTAAAAAATGGTATCAGAGTTCACCAAGCAGAAATAATTTCTCATCCTGGGAAGGTAAATAAGTGTTTATATTCAAGATTAGTTTCACTTATTTAGATGAGTGTCAAATATAAGATACTTTGGGATATTTTAAATTTAAGCAAAGCTTGAAATAATTTCCTGGTTTTTGTAAAAATATTTTTTTTTATCCTCACTGAAGTAAGAAGGAAAACCATATATTGAGCATCTTCTATGTGCAAGGCGGTATAATCAGTGATTGCTAGATATTATCCCTTTTAATTCCTATAACTGCCTGACTAGTTATGATATTGTCCCACCTTAAAGATGAAGAAAGTGAGGCACTGAGAATTTGTTTCTTAGCCAAAGTCATACAACTAATGTAGAACTCGAATTATAACCTAGGTCTATGTCCCTACTGGAAAAGGAAAAAAACATAATTATTGCCGTGCCAATGCTTTCCAGCCAGAGACCGCCAGGAACACACCTGTGGTTGGATTTTAGGTTTACTCATTGCTGGGAGGGAGAATGCATACCATGTGGAAAGATGTAGCATCTCAGAGGGTGTTAGAAAGAACCTGTTAAAAGATTTGGGGTTTGGTTGAGTGATTAGGGGAGGGGCCTAAGGAAGTGGGGGTTTCCTCTGGACTGGACAGAAAGCAGGAATAATTTTAATTGGGTATCTCAGTTAATATTATCTACAGGAAAGGTAAACCAGGACAAAGCATAATGGTAAAGAAGTAGCACTCACTCACTTTAGCCTATAGAGGGGGGTGTTTGGTTTTTGGTGGGTGGCAGAGTGACCTTGTTTTTGTCTGTTTAGATGAAACTATGAAGTGGCCTTTTTTCATCTAAGTGATTTTGTCTGATGTTGGTGCGTGTAACAGAAGAATGTACATGGCCTAGCTGTGCACACCAGGCCAGCTCCAAACAACACTGAGTCTTAGCTGTGTCAGACCAGTTCCTGAATATCAGGGGCTGCTTTTTTGTTTCTCAACTAGAACCATGATATGAGAGCAGAGAAGTAACAGTAGCTGACCTTTGAAATTATGAAACTAAGTATTCTCTTTCTATTGGTTAGAATAGTTTGTAGGATTTGGGCGAGTCTAAGTCATGATATGACAGCAAAGAAGGGTCTAAGTCTGGAGTTGAGGCATACATGATGCGATTTCCATAGAGCTGTTCACAGGACATGGTTTCTGAAAAAGAAATGGCAGGAGAGAGAGAGAAGGAGTGAGAGAAAGAGAAAGAGAGAGAGAGACTGTGTTCAAGATAGAAGCTGTGATCTGTCAATAGCTCTCCCCAGCCCATTTGCCAGATTCTATTCATTAGAAATGTGTCACTAAATCCAACCCACACTTCAAGAGGCAGGGAATTAACCTTCACCTTCCTGAAAGGAGATGAATCAAAGAATTTGTGTACATATTTTCTGAACCACCAAAAGTCTATTTGTTTTAGTCATTATTATCCTACAAAGTTTTTTTAGACTATGTTTTATTAAGAAATATATCATGTTTTAAAAAACTGTCATTAATTAAAACAAATTACATCTGCACATTTTAACTTAATGAAGTTTATTTACTTAAATGCAGTTAATATGAGAGAGAGAAAGAATACCTATTTAAATAGTGCAGGGAAGGAAAGCACAGTGCATGCTACTTAATTGGATTCAAGTTGACTCAACTAGCTACAAAAGATATTTTGAAGAATACTACAGGAAATTTGAATGTGGACTGGTCATTAGATGATATTAAGAAGTTACAAATTCTGTTAGGTGATCATGCTATTGGGCCATGAAAGAAAATGTCTTCTTTTGAAAGTGGTACTTATTTAAGTTTTTCAGGTGAGATATACTATGTCTATTTATTTTATAATTTCAATCCTCCCCCCAAAAGGTAAAACAAATATGCCTACATTAACATTTTCACAACTTAGTAAATGTATATGAATGTTCAGTCCACAATTCTTTGTACTCCTTCTGTGTCTGAATTTTTTTTATAACAAGTTAAAAAAGAAAAAACAAAACAACCCAGTGCAGGTGAGTCTACCTCCACTCAGAGCACAGGCAAAGAATGAGGAGAAGGTGAGAGTGTGGGCTTTCCATAGGGTGAGCTTCGTGCCACATCGAGAGAAACTCTATCACAGAATGGTGTTCTATATGGGAATACTTGTTCATTAACTATTACATGTTTGCATAGACAAAATTGTTTATATTACACTCCATCAGCTATTTTAGTATTTTGGGAAAAACGACTTTGACGTCATCTGACTTCTGCCTGCTGTGCTGTTGTTAGAACTGAGACGGTTGTGTCTGTTTTAATGAGGGTGTTTAGGAATGGCACCTGGAGCTGGTATGTTTTTGTCTATACATTCCAGGCAGTGGGCAACCCCGGGTTCCCTCTGGTTCTCGGCCCAAGTGGTTCCATCTGGTGCTGTGGGTTAGAGTGTGTGAATGAGGGCAACCTCCAAGTTGTGTGATTATTTATCACGAGTCATCTTTCCCCAAATGAGACAGTTTCAAATAGTAGCTTGAGCTTTGCAGTGCTCGTAGCTTAAATCTCCCACGTTGAGGATTTCATGTTGCCTCCTTCCAGCTATGAGAGTCGATTTGCCGGATATCAGTGTTTGACACTGACAGTTTGGGCTGGAGAGGCTGAGAATACCCGTGGAAGAGGCAAGCCTGCCAGATAAGTGTGACAGAGGGAGAGGGGGAGCCTGCAGTGAGGAGACCCGCATGGCAGAGATCAAGGGCTGGATGGGAGCAGAGAAGGAAGGGCGATTGCAGTGGAGGATGGAGCCAGAGACCATTGTTGAATTTAGGGTCAGAAAAATCTGTTGTCTCGATGAAGAATTAAATAGAGCAAAGACAATTGTTGCTCCAACTCCAGGTTTCACTCATAAAACAACGTGGGGTAGGTCTGCAGTTACCGAGTGGAGGAAACCTTGTGTCTAATTGATCCTTTTGAACATTTACCTGCAATGATGGAATTAAAACATGATCTGCGCAGCACTCCTGCCAGAATGCTTCAAGCATACAGTGCGCAGGGGGCCAGTCGGATTGTGTGCACCCTCCCACTAAGGTGACACTCAAATCTGTTATAACCACCCTCTGAATGCCATCATGGAGGGAGTTCGTTCCATCTGTTTGTCACAATGGCCCATTTGCAGCCTTGTGGCTGTAAGCCCCTTTTAAAAATGATTTCCCCGCAAAGCCCTTTCTTTGTGTGTGCTTGTGTGAGATTTCCCATCTCAGATCAAAGTTCACCTGGCCAACATTACAGCTTAGTGACAAAGGCTATTTCAGCATCGGCCCCTCACTCCTGCTGCTGACAAAGTTGGTTCTCAGTTGTCTTCCAGAACGCCGTAATATTCACCAGCGTCTTGCAGGGTGGCCTGGCCCACTCTGCGGTGTGCGCCTCGTATTTTTATCCGTGTCTGTCAGAGACCCGGGGTTCAGACTATTGGCAGTCCAGATGACATCTGGCTTCCCAGCTCCCCCAGAATACTGGCTGCAGTGCTTATCAGTGCATTATTCATCAAAACTGATGATGCAAGGTACAACATGCTGTCTGCAGTTCAGTGTATGAGTAGAAAGGAGTTGGCAGAAACGCCTGGTGTCCTGTGAGCAGCATGTAATCAATAGTCTGGGTGCTTGTTCACTTCGTGCTGATGACTATTCCCTCTGGTACATTTCTGTATATTTTTGGGTTCACTGTACTACCAGCTGTGCAATTTTTTCTTCCTCCTCCATTCCTCATATCAGCCCTGATAGAGCAGAAGGAACAACCTTTTTGTGCGGTGGGTATCAAATCAAATAATCTAATGACCAAAAAGAGGGCAGCAGGCCTGGGCAAAAAGAGACAGATCTAATAATTTCCAAGTGTACTTGGTAATAAAATCAAATGAGCTGCATTTAAATTCAGACTTTCTGCTACTTGACTCAAATTAAACAATACCAATCCTCCCTTTTGCTTCATCTCAAACGACAAACAAATCATTGGCTTCCCCCCTCCCATTTTCTCCTTTAAGTGTGTGTATGTAGAGGCTACTGTTTGTAAATCCATTCCTTCCAAGTAGAGGGAACTTAGTTCCCTCTGTTAAGGACAAATGCTCAACACTGTCACCAACTTGAAGATTGTGAGAGTAAATACCCCAGCCCCTCCATCACTGATGAAGTTATCAGGAATTTTGTAAGATGTTCTGGAATCAATACTGAAATCCATTCAGTTGAAGAAATCAATGTTCACTTGCAAGTTAAGCAGTAATCCATCTTGCACAGTTTTAAAAACCTGATTATTTATTATTAAGAGAAAGGTAACCTTCCTTTTTAAGACATAGGAAAAATAGATATTCAAGTGGAAAAAAGCTAGTTTTAAATGTTCAAATCAGTCTCAAATTTTAGTCAACTTCTTAGCAATTATCTTAGAAGATCTTTAAGATTTTCATTTTCTCTGCAAGTCAGAGTTTTAAAGAGCTCAGTCAGGGTCCCCATGGTCTCAGCAGTAAAGTCCATTGTCTGGTAGGTGATTTGAAGGCTGGGAGGTCATGGCCAGTGCATACCTTGGGGTTGCTTCCATGCCCGTGGTTTAATCACTGTGTCCATCAGTTTTGTCAGGGTTGATGGTCATTGCAGGCCCAAGCCATGATCACTACAAGACATTAACTGGTCTCCTGAGTCTCTACCATCTTCAGCATTAAAAAAATATGATTCTTTACTTTTACAAACTGAGTAAGTTTGGGTAGACTGATTCCTAGTTGGCAGTAGTATTTCTTGGATGCAGGGAAGACGTCAAGTAGGAATTCCAAATTCTGAGATGTGTTTGGGATGCAGCACATCCAGCCACTCTGCACACAGACGACATTCATCTCCTGACAAGAATGAATCTCTGGGGGACGCCTGGGTGGCTCAGTCGTTAAGCGTCTGCCTTCAGCTCAGGTCATGATCCCAGGGTCCTGGGACCGAGCCCCGCATCGGGCTCCCTGCCCCGCGGGAAGCCTGCTTCTCCCTCTCCCACTCCCCCTGCTTGTGTTCCTTCTCTCGCTGTGTCTCTCTCTGTCAGATAGATAAATAAAATCTTTAAAAAAAAAAAAAAAAAAAGACTGAATCTCTGGCTTCTGGATCCTGCCCGGGAACACAGCTTCAAATGGGGACCTGCACAGGCAATACAGTATGATGTGGCCGGTTGTGGACAAGATTGGAATAAAAGAGGCAATCGTCACGGTGGTTGCTAAAGTCACAGAATTCAAGTTTGGATAGCATTGCAGTTTAGTCATGGGGTATCTCAATGCCCGGGTTCAAATCTTGCTATTTCCTAACTCTGAAGCCACCAGTAAAGTTGGTTAGTTTCTCCGTTATTTAGTTTTGTCCCATGTTAAATGTGAATAATAACATTACCCAGGTCATAGGGTTATTGTGAGGAATGAATTGAGATATATCATGTAAAGGATTAGCAAGCTCCTGGCACCTGGTAAGTGATCAGTGAAAGCCATTATTATTACTGATGGCTAACGAACTAGGACTTTGTAGCATTATTTCCATTCAATTCTCTTCAACTGCACTAACATCTGAGCATCTAACATGAGCAAAGCACTATCTTATGTGTCGAAGAGTAAAAATAAGATGAAAATATGGCTTTGCCCTGAAGATGCTTAGAATTGATGGGGTGGCATTAGACTTGCAGACACCTAACAACAATAAGGGTACAGAAATGCCAGGACAGAGGCACAAATCACGTCTACACACCGTGAGGGTGAGAGAAGGACAGAGTCTCTGATTCTTACTTGAGGTGGGAAGGAGGGTGGTGAAGGAAAGCCAGGTGATCCTTTGAGCTAGTCCTGGAAATATAAATCAGAATTTAAAACGTAATTGGGAGTGTGAGAGGATATTCCAAAGGAATATCAGAAGCAGGAATGTGGGGAGTTGTGGGGATTATAGCAAATGGTCTGTTGCACATTAAGCATCTATCTTGTTTCATCGAGAGCCTACATGACATAAAGAAAAAAATACGAGCTTTAGAGTCAGCTCGACCTGTGATTGAATCTTGGATCTTTATTCTCTGGCTGTGTGACATGAAACCTCACCATATGTGAGCCATATTAACCTCATTTAAATGTGCAACAGTGATGCTAATAATCACATATATCCCATAGTATTGTTGTGGGGATTTACGGGAATAACATATGTAAAGCACCTGCTTTATGATAGCTACCAGTAAATATTTCCTTTGAGGGGCAGAGAGTGGGAGGTTTGTTCACCACTTTTTTAGGATAGCACAGCAGCCAGCTAGAGCTCCCCTGTGCTTTGAGGTTTAGGGAAAATTAACTCAAGCCCCAAATGCACTTTCTGGGGTGTCTGTGCAATCTCTAGGTCACTCCCGGCTCTAAGCCCCCCAAGCTTCCCCTAACTCTCCTTTGTGCCTTTCCTTCTCTTCCAGAAGCTGCCATTGTCCTTCTCAGAACAGCCACGTGAACATTAGTCCAGACAGAATGGATAGTACATGCAAAGACCCCAAGGTAAGAGTCTGCTTGACTGAATCAAAGAAGATCAAGGAGGTCCTAGGGCCAGAGCAGAGGGGATAAAGAGACCATGACAGGAGGTGTGGTCAGAGAAATAGTCAGAGGACAGATCATGTAAAGCCCATAGGCCATGGTAAGGACCTTAGATTTTATCCTGAATGAGATGACACATCTTTGAAGAGTTTTGGTAAAGGGATGAGATGATATCTCTTATGCTTAATAGGAACCACTCTGACAGTAAAAAGCAAAATAGACTTAAGAGACAAAAGTTGCAGGGAGACCACTTAGGTGGCTACTGAAATAATCCAGGTGAGATCTGATGGTGGCCTAGGCTAGGCTTGTAATAGGGGGAGTGGTTAGAAATGCTCTAGGGAGAGGAGAGCCAATCCATTCCTGGATAAGATGTCAAGGTGGGAAGAAGAGGAGTTAAGGGTGAGTCCAGAGTTTTTGGCCAGAGCAACCAGAGGGTGGGGTATTTGCCAAGTGGGGGAAGACTGAAGGAAGAGCATATTTGGGGAGAGAAAATCAAGAGTTCTGCTTGGGACATGTTAAGTCTGAGATGGCTTTTCCTATAAGTCATTCATCAAAGGGAAATGTCAAGCAAATTGTTTGAATACATGATTTTGGAATTCAGAGAAGAGGTTAGGGCTCAAGATTAAATTTGGAAATGCAGTATCCTCCAACTGTTAGATGAAAACATCGCACTCCTAGCTCAGAACTATGTAATAACATGGATTTTAGTTTTGACCAGAGAAATGAGTTTTGTTCTGAGTCAGTTTGCCTTAACCAGCATCACATACCCTGCAGTCCTAGGAGCAAGGCCAGCTCAGAGCGTTGGCCTGTGTGGGGCCATCCAGTGAGGGCCCTGGCGAGCCAACAACAATGGGTGTTGCACCTGGAAACCCAACCGGGGAAGAGGGAGGCAGACATCCAAACTGTTCCAGAACACACCCAGAGTAAACAAGCAAAACTCATCTTCCTTTATTTTGTGTTTTATATCACTGAGCAATTTGATTAAAACAAATCAGCAGGACAAAAAATGAAGTTGCTTTTCTGTGGGGAGACAAAATTAGTGAGAAGAATCAAGGTTGAGTAAATGTCCTATGGATGCTCCGGGGAGAGAATAAGTTTTCCAGAATAAGAAGGGAGTTCTTCAGAATTAGTTGTTTCCTAAAACACAAAGTCGCTTTCATTTAGTGCTTTAAACGGGGTCTGGGGCATGGGGCATATCTAAGGATAAACAGTCCACGACCTGAGAGAGTTCCAAAAGTGTTTCTGATACGTTTTTGACTTGATAAGATGTGGACATTTTTCACAAAGGAATTTCCTTATGAAAGTAATTGGGTAAGTCATTTGTAAAGAGTATTCGTGCAAACTTAACTTGGCAGCACTGCTGTAATGACCTGGTTGGCTGTCATATATTTCGGCCGATGCAGCCACACTGGAAGGGAATCAGTGCCTACAAGTGGAAAGAAACCATGATGGTGCACCACTCCGCCATCCATTCAAGGGAAAACTTGCTACAGGGAGTGCATGGAGCCAACAGCTTCTGGCTGCAGGTGGCTTGAGGATCTGCCCAGTGGACAACTAAGCAAAGCTGCTGTACAAGGGCCTGCAATTCTGGACAGTGGGAGGCTGCTCTGTGGGAGCTCCCTATGCACCAGCTCCTCATTGGCTGACGGGGCCTTTCCTGCCTAATTCCTTCCTTCCTTAGTACTTTCACAGTGTCAGCCCTATATCAGAGTCTGAAAGCCTCCCCTAACTGCTCTTCTTCCTTTTCTCTTTTCTCTTTCACAGGTATGATCCCCAGTTGATATCTTGCATTCCTAGCTCTGTCTGGGCATCTGCTTCTGGGAAGACTCAATGGACACACTGCATTAACCTTCACTTTGTTGTACTGGGAAGCTCACAGAGAAGACATGGAAAAACAAGAAATAAACCTACTTTTATAACTTTGCCTTTACTCATATTTTCCCCATTTATGCCAATATTTGACATACTCTGAGACATTCCTTGCCTCCAATCCCTGGTTTTCAAGTTTCTGCTCTGGTTAGGCCACATGGACTCTTTCTGTGAGAGAATTTAGCATTTCTTGAAAGAACACTAACATTATGGGAAAATAGACATTAAAAAATGTACATTATTTAAAAGATAAACTTTCCCCTGACAACTAAGCAATTGTAAACTGTTACCAACTATTTTCCACTCTTCTTTGGAGTTCTCTGACACAGAATTGGTTCCTATCAAATATAAATGCTTATTCTCTAACTATAACAGATTTAGGGAGGAAAGGCCGTGCTGGCAAATGTGAAAACAACTGAAACAAAGTTGGGATGGATTGACCTCAAATGAGCATCCCAGGGTTTTTTGAGTAGAGTGCTTGTTTTCAAGGCATCCTTACCATCCTTAACCCCTTAATGCCTTGTATGATTTCTGTATGGGAAAGCCTGTAAGATCAATTATTTTTCTTTCTTATTTTACTGTTGAACAGAACCCTGCCGTGGGTTTTGGATCATGAGCCCATGACTTCAACGGAGACAGGCCAAGTAAGAAGAACACTGCACTGTGCGGCTAAAGCCTGGTTTCTTACTCTGGTTCAGCCATAACTCCATCTGTGACCTGGGCCAAGTCAACTTTTCGTGTTTTTTAGAGGCTCCCTTTCCATATGCATAGAATTGAGGGGCTGAAACCACAACTCACTTATGACCACTTTCAGCTCTTAATGCCTAGAACTTACTAATTTAAAAGGAATAAAATCCACCTAAATTCATCCTCCTGCACAATTTCTTCTCTAAAAAGCAAAACACTAAAACATCTTTGTTTTTTTAGACATTTGTTTGCCATATTCAAACCCCTTCCCCTGCTTTGTGGGATGATCTCAACAACTTTAGAGGGATCGAGACCAATTTCCAAATCATCTGGAGTAATTAATTCCAGTGGTTGGAGTTAATTATGATGAGGCAATTCATAAAGTATACAGTAGAAAAAAAGCTGCAATTGATGAGACTTCATCAGCAGTGGATTTTTTTCAAAGGCATTCTTCTGGCAATGCATTTCAAAGTTAAACATATGTGTGCTTCAATGGTGGGAAAATAGTTTATGAGGTTATCATTAGGTATGGGCATGAATTATGCGCAAATGGCCCGATGTATATTTTTGCAGATAAGAAACAGGCCTAATTGGTGTATAACATGGGAGAATTAATGACAATAACAGAGACCTCAACTCCATCATAGTTTTTATGTATAAACTATAGTATATTTACAAAAAAAATCCATTAGTAAAATGGCATGATATTATGAAATAATATTAATAACAATATGAAAAATTAACAGGAACATATTGAGTATAAAAATGATAATTTGGGAAGCACTCTCAAATTTGTATTATAAAAATAAAGAATTTGCAATAACGCAATAACAGACTATATTTCTGTTTTACGATTCTGATAATAAAGCACTTAGGTTCCACTTTCATGGTTTATGCTGTTATCAGAACCCCCTGATATAATTAGATGGCCTTATTTTAGATAATTACTCATATTTTCTTATTGCATAGCAAAAATCCCACTGGTAAAAAAACCCTCTAGATCTTAAATCTAAGAGCTATGTTGCTAAAATGAAACATGAGAGCCCTGCAACCAAGTTCATCCACAATAAAGGAGCCAGGATTTTTGTAAGCTGATTGATAATGATAATATCTCTCCCTTGCATTTTTACATTTTTTTTTATAGTTTACAAATTGATTTTACTTTTGTGATCTCTCTCATTCTGTTTTCTTAACACCCTGTGAGGTAGGTGCTATTATTCCCATTTCGTAGATGGAGAAGTTCATGTTAAGGATTTATGGGCATATTAAATGTCAGAGCAGAGATTCAAACAGTTATCGTCCTACTCTAAAATGCCATTCTACTCACAACCTTGGAAATTACAAGAAAAACCATCCAATTAGGAAACATCACATATATGGTGTGCATTGCAATATTATGTTGAAAAGCCGATTATTAAATTATTATTAAATCCATTCCTGACCCTTGGAGCTGGATGCCTGAGCTTTTTTATTTTTATTTTTACTAGTGAAGTATAATCAACATACAATGTTATATTAGTTTCAGGTGTACAAGCCAGTGATTCGACAATTGCATATATTCTGCCACGCTCACCATGGTAAGTGTAGTCCACACCAGTCCCCCTACAACATGGATATGGTTACGGTTACTATTGAGTCTATTCCCTATGTGGTACTTGTCATCCCTGTGACTTATTAATGGAAGTTTGTAGGTCTTAATCCCCTTTCCCTCTTTCGCCCATTCCCTCCCTGCTCTGGCAACCAGGAGTTTGTTCTCAGTATTTATGAGTCTGTTTCTGTTTTGTTTGTTTGTTCATGAGGTTTAAAGCAGGTTTTGTTGTTGACTGGCTTTGAATCCTTAGCCAAATAGCTTGCCCTCTCTGAAAGGAGGGGACTGAAGTCTTTTTCTAGATCTAATGCACTTGACTCAAATTTTGTTAAACTAAAATTAATGCATTGCTGATTGATTGACCATGTCATTGTCATTTATGTAACCATATTGTAATGGTTATAGGAGGCAATCAATGGCTCAGAAAGTTTGCTTTTTAAGAACAAGCTAAAATAAGCTTGCATAAGATATTTCCTTTGAAAACTATTATATCTGAAGAGGGTTTTCCCTATCTTATATGAATAAGGCAAAACAGCCTATTTTTTTGCGGTAAGAAAAAAAAAAAAAAGAAAAAACGGAGATTAGCCTAAGAATGTCTTAATAACTTTCTTATTCTTTATTTAAGAACCACAGAAATGTTTTATTGTGAGGAGGAAAACAATCTCACCAGTCTTTTGATATTAATATAAGCACGTTTGCTCACATATGCTAAATTTATAGAATTGCCTAAAAATGGTACATATGTGTGTACTTGCCACTGAGAATGTGAATGGAGCTAAAAAATCAAAGTAATTGTTAAAATGCTGGTCACCCCTCATGAATGTATGAATTTGAAATAAATTTCAAACTCTATCATAAATACAAACATTTGAATTTTGGTTTTGATTTTTGCGGCATTTCAGATAAGTTGTCAGTTAAAACATTGCTACTGTAATGATGTATTTCTGCTTAAGTTCCATACGTTTTTTTCTTATATAGTTACACAAGCCCTCCCCAACTTTGCCCTAAAAAAATCCGTGTCTTAGGGATAGCTATTGTTTATTATGGATCAGGAGTTTATGTGTATTATTTACTTTTGTCTTCTTAAAAACTTGCAACTGAGGTATTGTTATCTCATTTTTGCATATAAGGAAAACAAGCTCAGTAGTAAATCCAAGTCTACCTGCTTCTCAAGACAGGTGGGCTTCTTTATCTACAAAGCCTTTGATCCAGTTTGTAGCCTATTGCTGTAACCTAGCCTAGTTCTAGATGTAGAAACATCTATGTGCTAGGAAATGTGAGTACTAGGGTGGTAGAAATTTCTACGTAGTGGTTTTTCTGGAGAATAGGAAAATTCTGGGAGTGTTCATGAGTGGTCCTCAGAAAGAATAATTTTCCCCCTAAGAAGACAATTTATTTTATGGTTGGGGACAGACATCCGTTTTCTAAACTGATGTGCCTTTCTGTTCATTCATGTATTCTGTATTTCTGTCCATTGGCAGACACTTCCGGCCTTCCCTTCACCCCACAGAGCATGATCAATTTTTCATGGGAAGAGGCATGACCTAGGACACTTGCCTATTTTATATATAGAACTATAAAGATAACGATACCCTCCAGCAAATGAGGAAAGCTGTGAGCTGTGAATGCCTGTGTCTCCAACTAATTCACAGAATTCCCTCCAAGGGAGGGACTTATTTTGCATTTGAACTCCAAAACACCTTTCAAGATTGTTAAACTTAACACCAGCCTGAAAATCCCAGTCATGCTGGAGATCAATTAACGGCTTCTAGTGCTCTACTAGTTCCCCTTTAAGATGTTTGCATTTTAGAGTAAGTAATTTGGCCATTACCACATTTGCACCAAATAAAAACACATTATTATTTGGTATGCTAGGAAGTTCATTTTTAATACTTACATCCACTAGAAGCTTGCTCCTTTACTTTCTAACCTGACCTAATAGTCAGATATCATATTTTTTCCTCTTTATCAGTTTCAAATCTCAGTTTGTCTTCCTTTCTACACTTGTTTTATTTGATTTCATTCTTTCCATTACACAATCGCTTTCCTCATTCCCACATTGGGATTTAAATGCTCTGATACTCCTCTCTTACATATTTCAAGACAACTTTCATATTGCATCAAAATTCATTACTTGACTACTTGATTACCTGATTATTTGCCATTAACTTTAATATTTTGAAATAATAATCTCTTATGACAACAATTGGTGTTCGTTGTAGAAGATTTATACGATTAGATAAGGGAAAAACAGAAAATAAGAAACACTGCAATATCACCAACCAGAAATAACCACTGTTGTGGTGTGTAGTTTTTCTTTATTTCCATGGATACTCTTATTTACAAATATTACAATAATGAATCATGCTGTATAAACTATTTTGTAACCTTTCCCCACAATATAACATGAATATATTTCTATCATCCTAGATATTATTTTTTAATCTCATTCGTAATGGTTTTATAATTTCCCATTATATGGATATACATAGTCTATTCAACCATTTCCCTCTTGTGGGGCTTGAGGATATTTCCATGTTTTTGGCTATTTTAAACAAGCCTATGATAAACAACCTTCGTAAATAAATCTTTGCCATATCTATGATCATTTTCTTAGGGTGACTTCTTAAAGGAAGGATTATTGGGTCATAGCTTGTACACAGTTTTAAGATTACAAGAATGGGTATATTTTTCCAAAGTTTTGTCCAGCATAGTTGTACCAATTTATACTCATTAAGAGTGTTGATGGTTCCTGTATTACTATTGCTTCATCATACCCATAAATTTGCTAAGTAAAAACTCATTGATTCATTGATTGAATCAACATTTATTTCACTAGCTGAAAAAACAGAACAAAAAATTTTTCCTTGTCTATCTTTAGCTGTATGTGTGTGTGTGTCTCTGTGTGTGTGCATGTGTGTGTGCATGTATTTTATTGCCTGTTCATGTTTTTTGCTCATTTGTTTATTGGAATACATGTTCTTTTTAAAAAAGTAATTTGTAAGAACCCATTATATATTGAAGATAGTAAAAATTTAATGTCTTATATGTTATAAATACTTTTTCCAGCCTTTTCTAAAAAAGTCTTTCAATTATTTTGTTTTAAACAGTTCAAAAAGTGTGTGGAGTTCATATTGTCTTTTGAAGTGTCTTTGATGTCACAGTTGTCAACACATTTCAACCTTAATATCATATACATCTTCAGCTATTGCACAGTTTCTAGTATTTTTTGATTTTTTTTAAAATTTAGATTTGCATTATTTAAAAGAGTGCAGGAACTAACAATAGATTAGGAAGGTAACAGAGGAAGAGACAAAGGAATCCCCCTTACCACCCTCCATCTCATAAGAGGATCAAGGCTGGTAGGTAGGATTTGATGGTGGAGAGACATGGCTTTAGAGAACGTCAAGGTTAGAGACTCCCCTTGTGGAGTCAGATGGAGAGAAATGTCATCAACACTCAGAGAGGAAGTGCCAAGCTAGGGTGGGGAGAGCACTGCTTTGCCTGTTTCCCTGACTGAGGTTCAGTGCATGTATGTTGTCCATCAACAACATTCCTTTTAGGATCATCTCACATGCTCCAGATTTTGCTGAGTTGCATCCAAACTGAGTGTGAAGACTACACTTTTCAAAGGCACTCTTTTCCTCTTGGAAAAGAGGAAGGTGCCTCATACTTAGAGGTGCAGAGTGGTATGGAAAGAAAAACAAGATGTCTCTGTGCCAGGGTAAAATCCACCCTGGACCATTTATTTGCAGTGTGTGTCCTCCTTAAACATCTTCTCAGGCAAGAACCTGATTGTGTCTTCAATGCCTGAAATGTGGTAGGCACTCTGTTTTCAATGAAACATATAAAAAATGGTGCATTAAGGAATTGTGTTGCTTTAATACCTGTAGCTATGTGTTATTAATTAATCTTTGATGTCTCTTAGATAATCATGATGGAAATCAGTGGCTATTAAAATAGTATGCTATTTACTTATTTTTAAAAAAATAAGTATAACATTATAATTGAGACAGTGATATAATTTCAGTTCATCAGCTCAACCTCATAATGAGCAAAGATGAGCATATTACCTTAAACCAAATGGAAGAGGCCAGAGGAAAATAATAGTAATAAAAATATCAAATAGTTATTGGATATTTACTATACCAAATATTATTTTATATGCTTTATGATTAATATGTCATTTTTCTTTACTACTATTACTTGGTTCACTATTAGAACTACCAGTTTGCAGATAGGGAAATTGGAGTAAAAAAAGTTCAGAGAGGCATTATAAAATAAAAGAAGGGAGTGAATCAGAATTTGTGCTTTATAAAAGTAATAGGAGGCCATCCGGACATAGAAATCAAAGTAAGTGGTATAATTCTATTCAATTACACTTTGTACTCAAGTATTTATTATCTGCTATGTGGCTAGAACTGTGCTTTGTAGTGAGCATGAGCCACGATTAGGCCACTCTACAGAGGGACTTATGCCATGATTTCAAAGAGAACCATTGTCCTATACCATCATTTGATAATCAAAAGTTAATGCAGGACAAGTGTTTATTCCCATAATCAACAAGAAATTGTATATAGGAGTTTACAATCTATTTGTGGCAAGCACGTAAAACACACACACACACACACACACACACACACACACACACAGAGTTTCTTCTTGCAAAGAGCGCCAGTTACTGTTTAGTAAAAATTCAAACAAACAAACTCAAATCAATGGAATGGTACAGGAAAATTAGTAATGTGATAAGCAAAAGGTACTGTACCAACATTAAATGTTCTCGGCCATCAGGCAAAAATGAGGTCAATGTTGGCTTTAATTTGGGGAAATGTTTAAGGGAAGGCTGGGTCTTTAGGGCCCTTGTGGGATTTTAGATATTTGAATAGCAGACAGAAGTTGAATGAAGCCCTCATCATGTTTACTCTTAGGAAGTTGGAGGGAGATTATTGTTCTAAACTGTCATGACTGATTTTAAATGAACAAGTACCCTCTTTCTTTATTTCTGCAAAGATGTCTAAAGTTTGATACTACACTTTATTTTTTTATTTTTTTTTTTTTAAAGATTTTATTTATTTATTTGAGAGAGAGAATGAGACAGAGAGAGCATGAGAGGGTCAGAGGGAGAAGCAGACTCCCTGCCGAGCAGGGAGCCCGATGCGGGACTCGATCCCGGGACTCCAGGATCATGACCTGAGCCGAAGGCAGTCGCTCAACCAACTGAGCCACCCAGGCGCCCCATGATACTACACTTTAGCTAGAGATTGAATTTTGCTTCATATAATGGGAAAAAAACAGTAAAGAGTGGTTTAAATAAGTTATGGAGTTTATTTTCCCTCAGATAATGAGAATTCCAGAGGTGGCAGTCCAGTGCTGGTGAGGGGGCCCCCACATATCATCAGGGGCCAAAAATACCATCCTCATGGGGTGTCTTTATTTCAATACTTGAAAAAAAGCGGCTGGTTCACAAATGCTTGAGACAGGAAGAAAGGGAAGGATAAAGGGAAAAATCGCAAAGGGAACAATTCAGCTAAGACTGTCCTATTTAAAAAGGCTTACCCAGAATCCCTACCCAGAAAATTCTGTTCAAATATTACTGGCCAAGAGTGTGTAAGGGAACACCTCTCACTACAGGACAGGCTGGGAATGTAAGTTTTTAGGTGGGCACATGAGCACCCTCCACGCAATGAGGGCTGTCTTAGTAAAGGAAGAAGGGGAGACTAGATATTGGATGGGCAAATAACGATCTCTGCTATTAATGGGGAGAAATTTGAGAATCACAATTCAAATAAAATATGAAGATTCTAAATAATAATACGTTTCGTAGAATTTTAATTATTTATTTCGTTACTTCATAGGGTTATCATGAGTGTTAAATGAGGGAATGCTCAAGAAATCCTAGCCACGATTGTTATTTATTATGAATACATTTAATTTAAATGAGGTAATGTCTACAAGGTGTTGGACAGAGCAAATGCTCCAGAGATATTAGCCATGATTCTTTGCTCTTATGAAAATGTTTCATTCTATAATTCTTTACTTCTGCTTCATAAATGATATGAGTACAATGTTATGCAGAGGTTTTTATTTCTTACCTACCTAGTTATCACAGGTTTAATCTTAAGGAAGATGGCACTGCTTTCTAATCACATAGCATAAAACATCATCTATGAAGAACGTTTTGGAAAGTTGTAGCAGGTGATAGTATTTATCTGCCTTACTGGCATGCTCTGTTTGAGAAAAGGTTGATTCATGAAAGTTTGTTGGAGTCCAATTTGCTATAATGAATATCCAAAGTGTGAGATTATTTGAGAATACTTGGCTAATATTAACTGTCTTACATCGTGAAAGACATCAAAAGAGTAACGAATAAAGAAGAAAGCATACTTTGAAAAAACCAGTGGGATTTAGAATGGTAGAATCATTGAATTTTAGAGCTGGAAGGATTTTAAAGGGGAAACTGAGATTTGGATTGTATAGAGTGAATAAGTGAATAATAGCATTTATTACATCTTGTCTCATGAAGTCATATCAAGTAGAACATAAAAATCCTTTGCAAGAGATAGTGCTATGCTTTATTTTTCTAATGTAATTGGCATTTTAACAGTTTAGCTGCAATCTCGACTATAACAATGAAAAGTATAGATAGTCTTTGTTAGGTAAATGATAAAAAATAATGATATGATATCAATATAGGATATAAGATTGATTTTGTATTTGTTTCATCTCTGACTTTATGAGATTTTACTCCTTACTTTTCTTTCAATTAAACCTATAGCAGAGTGTTTACTTTCTTCTATTTCTTGGACCTACCTAGTGGTAAGAATCTGAGAGAAAAGTAAGACTAAAGAATAATTTCATTGTGACTTCATTTGAGAATCAGTGGCACTTTGCAAATGGCTATGTGACATTAGCAGGTAATTTAACCCCTCCAAACTTTGGTTTTGCTAACCTTACATGGGGATAAGTGTAGGACCTACCATGTTGTGTTGTTGAAGCTTCCATGAGATAACATGTTTGAAGCATTACAGAATTTACACATGTGCATTCACTATTAGTATTATGAGTAGTAGTATTATGAGTATCATTACTGGCATCTGCCTGACACATACAAGAGATTTTGTTGAGTTGAAAAGCAATAGATTTGCCATGAAAGTCCTCATGTTCTGTGAAAGTAGCCATTTTATTACTGTCTAATCTTTAAAAAAAAAATCCTCTTGACTTCAAGCACAATTAATCCCTTGAATCTATTTTTATGTGGGGATTCTCAATATGAGTGTTAGTAGAACACTAATGGCATTCGTAAGAGCACAACTTACAAAGGACTACCTTAGCCTGCAGATCACAGATAAAAACAGCTGGAGCTAACATCTGTGCCTTACAAATCTTTCAAAGTCATAACAAAACCAGTCTGATTTCATACCACAGTATGAATTTCAACTCGTATATAGGAAAGATGCCTGGGAAACTCAACAATGCCAAGCACATAAGACGAAGGCCTGGTCGTTTAACTCCATGTTGGGAAGCTCTGATGAAAAGAGCCTAAAAAGAAATAAAGTGTGCACTTGACAATTCCCTAAGTAAGCATGAATTTCACCATTCCGGGTTGATATAATTTGGCAGATTTCTGCCCTTTTAATGATTCTCACCACTTTCAAATTGTTAAACGGGAGTATGTTTGAAATTGATTACTCTGATTTATAGTCCTAAAAGTAACAGGATGAATCAGAAGACCTAAAACAAGGTTCTCTTTCAAAAATGCATCTTGTCTTTAGTTCCTTTGGCCACCCTGTAATTGTTAATGAGTTCTTCTGCCAGTTAAAAGTCCCATGTCCCATGACAGGTTTTCCTATATGATTTTCATTAAATGCTTTGGAATCCTGGGGCTTGAAAGAAATTATGTAAATATAAGTTTTTATTACTGTTTTGTTTTTATTACTTTTCTCCTCTGGTTTTTATTGCCTCATATAATACAGGTAAATATGGTGATCACACATTGAGACGGGGGTTTCTGTTCTAATGTCTTTGCTCTCATGCTTTGTATTCGATCCATGTTAATTTAATTATCATGATTTCTTAGGCAAAGAGAGGAATGTAGACTCCATGCTGTCTGCAACTACTTCAGTCATTCCTTTACTGCCCGTGACACCATGTGAGACCTGCAGATGCTAAACAATCTCTCCCTGCACCAGCTCAAACAAAAAATGTTAACCATATGCAACTCCAACCTGTTTATCCTTAAGCAATGCAAAACCATGCAGTGCTGCAGACGGGCAGTGGGGGAGAGCGCAGAGCTGACACTTCATGCAGGGTTGCTTTGTGAAAAGGCAGAGCCCAGAATCACAAGAATTTAGGGCACGGGTAGTTGAGCTGGGCTCACTTCCTCCACCTCTTCTTAACGATAAAAGTAAGGGCTCCTCTGAAATTCTATTCGTATGAGTAGAATTGATGAATTGCTACTTAAATATTAGCCCCTGAATTTCAGATTTGGAGTTGGAGGTACTTTTGGGGACGGTGGATTCTGAATGCCTAAATGCTCTGAGACATGATCTATTAGCTCCTGGTAAGGACTGAGACTTTTTCATCAGGAAAAAAAATGGCAAATTTTAATTCATTTTAGCTCACATTTAATTTGAATGTAATTTTCTGTAGAACATTATTTTGGGGTGTAGATCTGAGATTTCTGAGTACTTCCTGGAAAAACCCCAGGAGATTATTAATTACAAGAAATTTAAAGGGCATGGGAAACAGAAATTAGAAAATAGGAAAAAATAGGAAAAAAGATTCAAAATGATATTAGAATATAAAGTTATAATCTTAGTCTCTTTTTTCTTCAAAATAGGCTTATTTACTCACCTAATATTTCTCCCCCTTTGAACTGTAAAACAATATGATCATACTAAAGAGTATTTTTGGAAAAAGAAAGCAACATTCCATGAATCCAACATGTTATTTCCATTTCTTTTTAAGACTATTCAAGTCTTGCATATTCTCTTTAAGACTTTGTTCCTCTATGAACCCCTTATCCTTAATATATCCATTACTTGAGGGACACAAACAGATCTGGTAAGACAACCTTAGGGAAGTCTTTCTAAATATCTGGAACAAATAATCCTACAAATGCTAAAGACAGTGAATTAGATATCATAAGTCTGCATTTTACTGAAATGAATTTGTACATTTTCTAGTTAAATCCAGGGTGTATTTGTGATCTATTTTCAGTCATCCTAAATGCTGTTATTTTTATAGATTATGGTGTATGAGTGCCAAAAAAATCTAAACTGAATAAATTTATACACCTCTGTCCAAAAAACAACTCTGTCAGTCAGCACTATTTATTCATCTTTATGGCCCAAACCCTGAAAATGACAGACAGATGGAAGCAAAAATATAAAGAGAAGATACAGTTCTTATTTAGAAAAGAGAATCCATACCACAATATATACTCCTAGAATGTGGTGGTTAAAAACTCAGTTAGGGAGTCAGACTGTCTGGTTTAGAAAACCAGCCATCTCCATTCACTAATACTATAACCTTGGACAAGTTACATAACTTCTCTGAGAATCAGGTTTATAATTTGTAGAATTAGGATAATATTAGGATCTAATTCATTGGGTCAGTATAAGGACTAAATGAGCCAGTGGATGTAAAAATGTCTAGCACAGAGCCAGACAGGCATGATATTATTGTTGTTATACTTAGTGTTTCACATTAAGTCACCACATTCACAATAGTGGGCAAAATATTTGATCACAGCTAAAATCCAAACTGGCAGCCAGCAACATATAGAGAGGTTTATAGGCTATGGCCAAATGAGGTTTATCCCGGCAACGCAAGGTTGGCTTACCACCTGAAAACCGATCAGTGTAATACATCTTAGTGGTAGAATACAGAACAAAACCTACATGATTATCTCAATAGATGCAGGAAAAGCATTTGACAAAATCCAACACCCTTTCATGATACAAACACTGAACTACCTAACAGTGTAAAGAACCTTCCTTAACCTGATAAAAAGGAACCTAGGAAAACCTAGGAAAAACCCACTGCTATTGTTACACTTCCGGTGACTGATAGTATGCTTTCCCTTAAAATCCAGAACAAGACCACAATATCTACTCTTACCACTTCAACATTGTGCCTGGACGTACTAGATAGGGCAATTAGGCAAAAACAAGAATTAAAAGGCACAGAGATTTTTTGTTTTTTGTTTTAAAGAAAGAAGTAAAACTATTTTTGTTCATAGATGACATAATCTCATAGAGAAAATCCCAAGGAATCCACATCAAAAATATTAGAATAAATGAGTTCAGCAAAGTTGCAGGACAAAAGATCACTCTGCAAAAATCAATTGTATAACTATCTGAAAGTGAAGTTAAGAAAATAATTCCACTTATACTGATATCATAAATAATAAAATACTTAGGAAAATTTTTAAAAAAGAAGTGCAAAACTTGTACCCTGAAAACTGAAAAATATTAAGATAAATAAAAGCAGACCTAAATAAATGAAAAGACATTCCATATTCATGGATTAGAAGACAATATTGTTAAAATGGCAATACTCCCCAAGCTGATCTACATACTCAACAAAATCAAAATCCAAGCTGCCTTTTTTGGCAGCATTTGACAAGTGGATCTTAAAATTCATGTGACAACACAAGGGATTCAAAATAGAAAAAAAGCAATCTTGAAAATCAAAAACAAAGTTAGAGGACTCACACTTCCTCATTTCAAAAGTTAATACAAAGCTGCAGTAACCAAGACAGTGTGGTACTGGCATAAGGATAGATATAGAGGGCCCCTGGGTGGCTCAGTCATTAAGCATCTGCCTTCGGCTCAAGTCATGATCCCAGGGTCCTGGGGTGGAGTCCCACATCGGGCTCCCTGTTTGGTGGGAAGCCTGCTTCTCCCTTTCCCACTCCCCCTGCTTGTGTTCCTGCTCTTGCTAGCTCTCTCTCTGTCAAATAAATAAATAAATAAAATCTTCAAAAAAAAAAAAACAAAAAAGGATAGACATATAGATTAATGGAACAGAATCCAAGAAATACCCGGATTTATAAAAAGGTCCGTGTAGACATTTCTTCAAAAAAGATACACAAATGGCCAATAAGCACATGAAGAGATGCTCAACATAATTATTCATTAGGGAAATGCAAATAAAAATCATAAGATGCCACTTCACATCCACTAGGATAGCTTAAAAACAAGATAATAAAAAGTGTTGGTGAGGATATGGAGAAACTGGAGCCCCAATACACTGATGGTATTGTAAAATGGTGCAGCCATTTCAAAAAACTGTTTGGCATTTTCTCAATAGTTTAAAATTCTGACTTGCTATTTCACTCTTTGGAGTATACCCCAGAGAAATGAAAACTTATATCTACAAAAATACCTGTACATGAATGTTCATAAAAGCATTTATAATAGCCCACAATAGAAGGAATCCAAATGTTCTTCAACCGATGAATAAAGAAAAAGAGATATATTTGTTTAATATAGCCATACAGTGGAATATTGCTGGTGACAGAAAGGAATGAGATATTGATCCACACTACAACATGGATAAACCTTGAAAACATTATACTAAGTGAGAGAAGTCAGACACAAAAGACCAAATATTGTGTGATTCCATTTATATGAAATGTCCGGAATAGGCAAATCCATAGAGACAGGAAGTAGATTAGTGGTTGCCAGCAGCCATGGGAAGGGAGAAAGGAGAGTGACTGCTATGGGGTATGAGGTTTCTTTTTGAGATGATAAAAATGTCCTAAAATTAGGACTCTGAATATACTAAAAACCCCTAAATTGTATACTTTAATAGGGTCAATTTTATGTGAATTATATCTCAATAAAGCTGTTATAAAATTTAAAGAAATGATCATAAGCTTTCCTTTTTTTTTGCCTTTGTCCTTCTATTTTATTTTTTCCAAGAGTTTTTGTTCAGCCTGCAGAGTCCTGGGGAAATCTCCAGTGACTACTCCTTAAGAGTAGTGTAACATCCTCCAGTGAATTCATTCCCAAGAGCCAAGAGTTTCATTTGGCTTCTGAAATTTATCAAGGCAACCTGTCAGTGTTATTGCTTATCCTGCTTAATCACAGATCTAAGGGCATGCTGAGATTTACCATATTAGTGTTTTTGTTTTTTAAAACAATCTGTGGTCAGAGAAAAAAAATCCAGGAGGAAATCTTTCTTTTGATGGTAAGTTCTTAGCATGGACACTCAGTACGTTGAACTTCAGGAAACATAGGCTAGGCTGACCAAAGCAGGAAATAGGATTCATGGGGGCCCCTATATTATATATAGTATGGTATAATCTGGTGGTAACTAGTCCTGAATCCATTCAGGGTTTTTCAGCTAGAAAACTCAAAGCAGTTTCCTATCAGAATGTTTATTTAACTTACTTTAACATGCCTTTTTAGAACTAAGGAGATTAATACTAATGAGGCTAAAACATTAACTAAAAGCACTACCCCACAAGAAAAAAGCTCTATTATTTTATAGAACAAGGAGGAGAGTTCTTCATATAGATCAGGTAAACTATCTCCCTGATACTACGAATTAGCTCTAATTCAGTAATTGATGGATCAATAACTTATACTGTAATCATTGTTAAAGAATACTTTCATTATACTCACTACATGCAAATAAATGTTTATAAGTAACTGCTCCATTATTCATTATTTAATCCAAAAGCCAAATCAAAACAGGATATTCTCAGATTTGTAATTTGTCAGCAAGAAAGTCTTAGAAAAAAATTTTAAAATGGTTAAAAATAAAAATTACAGGTATAAATCAGAGAAGGTTGTGTGATCCTACCATTTCCTCTCCCTCTAGGTCACTTCTAAAAAGAATAAAAGGATAAAATAGACTTGTTAGAGCAAAGATAAAAGGACAGAAGATAGTAGCAGATGAGGGAGGGATTTTAATATATTTTGGAAAATGACATTTGATGGGGTCATAAGTATGGAGAAAGCTAAAATCTAAAGGTCTTGCAATGGTGAATTGTAACAAAAAGTGAGCTGGTTTGCACCTGTGAACCTCTAATTACTTGGCATTTGGAGTTCTCAGTCTAATGCAGGGCAGGGTTGAAGATAGTACTGAAAACCAGGGATGGTTAGAAGTACATTAATACACACGCATGAAATACATTAACAATGTCAGATGCCAGGAGTCCCTTCTTACCCAGTAGAGTCAACTTCCTTCATCTTCCCTTTGGCCAGGTGGAAGACTTTGAGCTACTCCTTGAATAAACTGGCAGGAAGCTTCAGGATTCAAAAACTTTGCTTGCCAATCAACAACTTTGTCTAATGACACAGAATGTTCAAACACACTTTACTAACATGAATCTTAAGTGTAAACAGAAAGTGAGATAAGTGTAACCCTATTTTTGGTGAAAGTCCAAAAGATAAATTTGACAAATAAAAGAAAAAAGTAAACTTGAAACAAGCAATAGAGATAATGCTGGGAACAGAAGAAAATACTAAAAATCAACCAACCAACCAATTAAACTCCACCACCACCACCACCCTCACCATCACCACCAAAAAAATAAAAAACAAAACTATCCAATAAATATCCTCAGACATAAAAAGGAGGATAAGAAGTATCTATAAGACGAGAGGTAACATATTCAGAAGATGAGTTAAAGATAAAATTATCTTCAAAGGCAGGATAAAAAGATCAAGAATGGGGAGTGCCTGGGTGGCTCAGTTGGTTAGGCGTCTGACTTTTTATTTCAGCTCAGGTCATGATTTCAGGGTCATAGGATGGAGCCCCACGTTGGGCTCCATGCTCCTCACACAGTCTGCTTGTCCCTCTCCCTCGGCTTCTCCCCCTGCTTGTGTGTGCTCTCTCTTTCAAATAAATAAATAAATAAATAAAATCTTTAAAAAAAAAATCAAGAATGGGAAAAGATGAGAAAAACATCTCTCTATATAAAGGATCAATCCAAAAGATCTAACACCCTATCTATAGGACTTCTAAAAAAGATGGCAGACAAAAGAGAATGAAGTAATTGATTAATGAAAAGACAATTTCTCCCTCCTGAAGAGCATGAGATTCGAGATTCAAAGCACTCAGCACAATGAACTGAAATGAAATGACAAAGCACTGGGAATGGCAGACCCCTGGGGGTAGAAAGACTTCAAATTATTTGCATAGCATCATTTTCAATCAAGAATTCTCTACTTAATCATATCATCAATCCAGAGCTTGAACATGGAATAAAGCTGTTTCTTGTGCATCTCCTGTGTACCTTGTTTAAAAATTAATTAATTAATTAGTTTTAAAGTAACACATATTACTAGAGGATATGCTGTGGCAGAATCAAGAAACGAAGAAAAGGAAGATGAGGGTCTAGGGACACACATAAAAAAATGTACATTTAATGAAGGCTGGGAAGGGAAATCCCAGGATGCTTTCTTTGTCATAGGCCTAAAGAGAAATCAGTCTTGGCATGAAGAAGAAAAACTGAAGTTTCTAGGAAGAAAATTCCCAGAAAAAAAAGTGGGGCAGGTGAAAAAGGGATTGCTAGAGTTTCAGTTATGTTTGAGCATTTGAAAAAAATACATAACTAGTTTTAAGGAGAAGTTGGGAGGGGAGCAAGTCTTCATTAAACCTCATTTAGTATTATTATTGGATTAAAATTTATAATAATCCCTAAGGATTTTGGGACAATACAAAAATAAAAGCTCATACAAAGTCTAAAAACAGTCATGAAGAAAAATTTAACTTGCAAGGCTACATAGAATTGTGGTGAAGAAAAGATAACAGATCAGACCGATTTCTTTTCAAGCTGACCATGGCCTTTTAATCTGATACATATGTGAGCAGTCTTATTTTCCTGGCTGTACTTAACAGACCCTGGCCACATAAGAAACAGAGGAAAAAGATCCATAATAACCAAAGGATGGCCATAGGGTTTTTTTGTTGTTGTTGTTGTTGTTGTTGTTTTTTTCAAGCCCTAGTTCTATGACAGTATTTTAAGCCAAGATCATCTCAAAAACTTTCAAGGGCTTCCCTCCCCAGGCTGTCCCTGTTACCTCAAGGATCTTATATTCGGCTATAATCCCACTCCCTTGCTTACTCTGCTCCAGTGACCTCCTTGCTGATTCTCAAAAGCACCACGCCTGCTACTGCCTCAGGGCCTTTGCACTTGCCATATTTGTCTGTTTTATTTAGTGTTATGTTCCTACTATAGTGTCTGCTACATAATAGGCACTCTGTACATATTTGTTGAATGAATGATGGTGAGTCCCCCTGCCCCCTTTTTATCAAGAAGAGACAGTAAAGTATCCACCCAAAGTTTGTTTGGCATCTACTCAATTTAATATTAAGAAATTTCTGTTTACTCATCTGAAGAAATTGAAGGGAAAGATATAGAATATTGCATGAATCTATCCTTATAAAAGCTACCACAAAATGGCTTTAATTAAAAATAAAGTTGACAAGTGATTAGTCTACATTATGTTTTTTGTTTTTGTTTTTGCTTTTTTAGTTTACATCACATTTCTTTTTTCAGTTTTGAGAATGACATTACAAACTGGGTAGGACACTTTAGTTCAGTTTTGGCAAATGCTTCTAACAGTAATCATTATACAAATGTGACTCTTCTTTATTGCTGATAATTTTAGATGTATTCTGATACATGTAAACCAATATTTTAAGACACACACAAAATACTGAATGTAACCATAGCACTAACCTTTCTAATTAAAAAAAAAAAAGTCTCCATTAACATTCTTTCAGTGTTTCATTTTTTCTGGTTATGGTTTTAATCTCTGATGTGTAATTTCTTTTACCAGTTAATATATATGATGGTTAAATAAATATTAGACAAAAATAGTGACACCCCTTTTCGAATTAACAACTATTGAATCGAGGATGCTAATATAGTTTTTCTATACTCAATGGGCTACACAGCCTTAAATTCAATAGTTCAATAATGCAACATAACAAAAATAAGGACACTTACGTTCCATATCTGGAAGTCCAAAGATTGAGACGATCTTGATCCAACCTTGGGGTTGGATCAGTGATACCATTAGAACCAAGATTTCTTCCATCTTTCTGCTCTACCATTCTCAGCATAAAATGCTTTTCTCATTAAGATAATAGATTCAAACCTGCAAAGTATCCTAATACCACTTCCTTTCAACTAGTGTAAGAAATTTCTTCTGTCCCATGTAGTTTCCTCCTAATTAGAGTTGTACCTGGACAAGCAGCCCTTCCAAGTACTAGTAAGTGAGCATCCCCAGAGTGGAATTCACCAGGAGGCAGCTTACAGAGAGGTGGAGAGCATGTGTGGTAGATTTAGGCTGCCCGTGTTCAAATACTGGACCTGGATCTACCTACTCATTAGCCATGTTATCTTGAGTAATTAACTTGTCTGTGTCAAAGTTTCCTTATTTGTATAAAGAAAGGTAAGAGGACCTTGTTCAAATACGTGGGAAGTGTTTAAAACTGTGTGTCATATGGTAAGTGCTCAATGAATGGGAGCTCTCATTATTATCTTCCAGTTATGATAGATCTCCCAAGTTCAACATCAAATCAAGAATTGGCTGTTATCTAGACAATATAGACAAGAGTTCAGGCCCAAATCATTACTTCTTTGATTATCTGGAGCTTTTAGGAATTAGGTATTTCGTTTGTTTAATTTATCCGAGTAATACAATATACCTTGTCACTGAGTTAGTGAGGAGGTTAAAGTTATGGTATAAGGACTAATAGGTATCTGGTAGACAAATGGATGGGGGTTATGTCTATAACTGGTACCTAATGAAACCATCAGGCAGTAAACACCGTTCAACCCTACTACCAAGCTAGGCATGTGTAGATCCTTCGGACAGAGTGTCTGAGGAGGGAGTTTTATTTCATTTCGTATTTCACAGTATACCTGATTAGATTTCTTGCATGTACACAAATATGCATGTATGTTTGAATATCCACAGACAAGTAGAAACAAGGAGAGAGATAATGAGAGGTAGATTGTAAGACGAAGAGTATTGTGATTACAGACTCTAAAAGTTAAAGATCTGGCAAGAACTACAGCAGGCTAAAATATTTGTGCAGAACCTATGGAACGATGGATTTTTTAGAGGCAGTCCTGATCAAAACAGCATTCTCTTGTTCATTATTTTTTTCTTTTTAAAGTCTTCTACTTGCTGTTCTTGTCCCTTGGATACAGAAGTGGAGCTGATTTTACAAATGAGTGTTGCTTCTATGTTTTTTAAGAGCAGCAGGAAAATAAGTCAAATCCTCTGCAGTTGACACGAGGGCCTTCCTGAGAACAAACCCACCTGCCTACCTCTCTGATGAAGCAAACTTTCAAGCACTTTCCCCTCATTATAAAAGTGAAAGATGGTGTTATAATTACACAGAATTATCGGGCTATCTGCTCCCCTTTTCTATAAGAAAAGAAAGTAAGGTATTCATCTTGCAAGTACCATTTGGTTTTAATAATAATAATAAAAAAGTTTCTCTCTTTTTAAACGTTTTGGCTAAATCCTGAGAGGTACTACCTTAAAACCATTCATTTGCTGCTGCTGGGAAATCCCCCGAAACCTAGGGCAGTGTGAAAATGGGAAGAAGGTAGTATTTTTTTAAAGCAGGTGGTTGTTTTGGCCACCTTTGTTCTGTGATCATGGAGAGAATACCCCTTCTCACCACCCCATCTCCCCACAGGATTCTAAGAAAACAGGTTAGGGCCAGTTCTCATGGGCCGGCAGCTACTCAGGCCCTCTTCGTTCTTACAAAATTGGTATTGGCGACCTAGCAGGCTGTAAAAGCATGTTTGCTTTCATTCTGGGAAAGGAGAGGGGACAGTCACGCATGCTCTGTGTATGTGTGTGTGTGCAGAGAGTCATACAACCTCTGTGGGGTATGTGTGTGTGTGTGTACAGAGATTGGATACGGAATTTGCCATGGCCTTTGTTTATCAGCAAATAAACTGTGCCCATTTGGACATTCTATCAGAATTCTGAATTTCTGGTTAAAAATCTCTCTGCTTGAACATGTCTGTCCGAAATCACTGCTGTTGCTGTTGCCAGGGGTCATTAAATGTACAGGGAAGGAGGCCAGGCAGAGACGCTCTGCCTTGTCTTAAATGAGCAAGGGTTAGTGCAGAACACTGGCGGATGAGCAAGTTATATACAATCCCAGAGACTCTGGTCCCCCCTCCTGGGGACTGCGAATTCTCTGCCACTGTGAAGCGGCTTAGAAATGAGCCGACAAAGAAGTCCATTGACTTTAACGTGAATATGCTTGAATCACACAGAAGACAAGAATAAATCACCTTACAAATGTGTCTGGTGTCATTTTCTCCTCCTCCTTCTAGTTTCCCCACCCCCACCCCTTTTGTTCTTGGTGGATGTTTTTGTTATCAGCTGCATCTTTCAGAAGTCGCCTTTTCAGGATTTTTCTAAGGGTGACTAGGGTGTGAGCTAGGTGCTGCTGCAGTATGAATCTTTTAAAAGCCGCCTAAGAAATATTTAAGACCCTGGTCTAGGAGGAACGGCTCTCCCAGGCATAATTTTTGGTGCTGGTTGCAGCAGGGAGCGTATGCTGGGAGGAAAGTATTATTTTTCTAAATGGAAGGTGTCAGATGGTCACGCAATGTGACTGCATGTTCGAGATCACTGCCTCCCATCTGCAATTTGTGACGTGTGAAAGATTCTGCCCAAATGTGCTCACCAACTGGAAATCCTCGGCACTTTTTTTCCTTATCAGGAGAGACCAAGATAACCAATGGTTTACAGATCATGGATCCTATCAAATTAATATCACTGTAGGATAAAATCTGTTTTAAATACAACTCCTAAACTCCAGCAAAGTTAACTAGTACAAACAAGTTCATTCATCTGATTAAGAACCTCTGCTTAGGAAACAACAACAAAATGAAATCTGCTTATCACTATACCTCACTTCAAAAATAGGCTGGATATAAAAGAGGATATATTTTTCCATACTAATTAATGCCAACCCTCCCCAGGACTGAAGTAAAGCAGTCTCGAATCAGGGCCCTTTTTTCCCTTGTCTTATATGCCCCTCAGTCTCTTTCTAATTAAACCCAGCAAAACTCAGAAAGGACAGACTGTTTAGCCTTTGCCTAAATAGGGGTTCCACGTTTTGAACTGAGCTCGAACCTTCGAGTTCTGTTTATTCTTGGCTAGGCATAATTCCCAGCTTCTCAGATAAAAGGGTCGTAAAAAGGCTCATAAGGTGCTTCGGACATCAAACAGCTCATACAAAACAATATCTTGATGAGTTAAGTGCAAATGAATCAGAAGCATAATGGGCTAAAATTCCCTTGCTGTGCACAGGGGTTGCCGGCTCAAGGAGAAAAGTGCTTGGCTCTGCAAACCACACCTTGGGTTTCATTACCCCCCAGACCTTGGGAAGGGAGTTTCTACATTTGGCCTAAGAGGTGAGTCTCATTTGCTTGGCCGAATTCTTCCATGATGGAGTACAAAAAAGGGAAGGTCTTGCTCAGCTTTTCGACTTCTCGTTTATATCAAATGGGGACACGGGGAAAGGGCTGGAAGGAATGACACCCTCAGGTAAGTGCGGAAGCCGTATTCATCCCCAAATCACTTTATATTGTGTATTTTGCGTCACAAAGCTCTTCACAATCAGTGACAAAACACAGAGGGATTACAAATTCAAGCAATGGATCACTATCACCGTTTTGTGAGGGAGCACGCTGCTGCACAGACGGCAGAGGGAGGGACGAGGGCTGAGATGCTCTGCGCGGAGGCGCCGGGCTGGAGTACCCTAGCGCTGTGGGGGGTCTTCTCTCCAGACAGGAACCTTCCACCACACGCCAGGGTCAAAGGACACCCTGATCTGAGGTCTCCCCTCACAAGCCACTGCCGCAGACGGGAGGCCCGCCAGGCTCTCTTCAGAGGTGACCCAGGTGGGCCAAGTGGGAAAAAAACCCCAACAACAGGGATGTGAGAGAGAATATGGCAAAACCTCTCTGATTTTGTTGAGGGGGGAACACGTGTGGCTCCTAGGAGGCTGTTTCCAAAGGATGTATCAGAAAATAATTAACAGAGAAACAGGCCTTTTACTCAATAATGGCCCTTTGCATTGATTCTCAGGATTCCTTTATCAGTAAAGCCCTTCTCCCTCCTCTCAACTAATCCCAATCCTGTCCATCCTTTAAAAATCAGAGCAGATCCAGCCTTCTTCTTCGTCAAAGTTTCCTCATTGTTACTTATTACCCAAATGAGTGATATGCTGTGTTCTTTTTCCTCTGAACTCACTTGCCAAGTTTTGTCTTTGCGGCCATTTTGGCAATTACCCATCTTCTGCCTTGACTTGAAAGTCAACAATTGTTTAGTAGGCTTGAACAGTTCATAAATTTTTGTCTTCATTTTCTATTTAAATTGGAGGGTTTTTTTAAATTAATTAATTTATTTTGAGAGAGAAAGAGAGAGAGTGTGTGTGCAAGCATGAGTGGGGGAGGGGCAGAGGGAGAGAATCTTCAAGTAGACTCCCCACTGAGCGCGGAGCCTGACTCAGGCCTCTGCATGAGGCTCCACATGGGGCTCAATCTCACGACCAATGAGATCATGACCTGAGCTGAAACCAAGAGCCCACCACTCAGCCAACTGAGCCACCCAGGCACCCTGGAGTTTTCTTGAGACAAGGGCTTGGCCTTATGTATCTTGTATTTCCTTACTGGAGAAGGGGAAGGGCCCAGGTTTGTGCCAAGCCCTGTATATACCTGTAGGTAGAAGCCAGGAAATGGACTCTGAGGCACTGTCTCCTGTCTGTGGCACAGGGTAAGTGGTGGAGGAGAGATTTGAATTCTGACTGATGACAAAGCCCTTCCTTAGATGAGGAACATGCCAGATAAGAATTAAGTAATTGGTTCCTGATTTAACCACGAAAAAAAAATCAGAGAGAATTCTCATGAGTACATTCATTCTTTTGTTTCAGAGAGCATTCTTTTAATATCTCTGCACTCCAGAAGCCTTGTCTTAGCTTCCTTCGGGGGAAGAGATGGCGTAGGTAGCAGCTATCGGCATTCTGAGAGGAGTCACTGGCTGTGCTAGTTCAGTTTGCTATCAGCTCAGGGATGTGGCAGCTGGTATTTCTAGTTGCTGTCAAAATAGTAATCAGTCAGTTCTTGAGCTGAACCTCATTCACCAGCAGTTGTACCACAGGATATGTTCTTAAGGTTCTCGGTGGTTCTCAAAACTGGCTGCACGTTAAAATCACCAGGGAGGCATTTTAGAAAAAACAGCAATGCCTGGATCTGAATCCCGGGGAGCCCACCTAACACAATTGGTCTGCACTGGATGCAGGCATCTGCTTTTTTTTTTTTTTTTTTTTTTTTTGTGAGCTCCCTAGTTTCTTATATGAATTCAGGGTTGAGGACCACTGAGACACCACGCTGGAGACCTAGCAGGGGAATTAAGAGAACTGTCAGAGGAGAATTTAGTGCTGATGAACCTTTGTGACAGCGCCCAGCTTCGCTTACACAGAGCAGGCCCTGCTACACACACTTTCCCACTCCTCCCAGCAGTCCTGTGGGTCTGAAGAGAACACACCTATGGAGGAAAGCCTCGAAGTCTGTTTTCCCCTTTCATGCTGTGATGCTTTGGGGGGCCTGCTATTGATGGAAATGTGATTTGTAACTGGGTATAAAATAAGGACAGCAGAGTAATACACTAGATGTGAGTCTAAGGCGAGATCTGAATCTGATTGCAGATTTTTTCAGAGTCCACTGAAACCATGGGAGCGATTCTGGCTTCCTCCCGGCTGCCTCAGAGACGTTGTCCTTGCAGGCACCTTCCATCACCTACACCTAAGATCCTTCAGCTTACATTGCTAACCTCTCAGAAACTCCACACAGAGGATGATGAACTGATATTTCAGACATGCAGAAGCCACCTCTATCTGTCACATTAACGCCCTCCTGCATACGGATGTCTTGTCTATGCCTAATCTGTCAGAGCCCCGCAGGAGGGAGAAGGTGGCCCAGCATGGCTCCCGGAGGGGCTCACCTTCCTGCTGATGGGAGCTTGAGAACATTTCACTTGACCTCTCTCCTCTGTTTTTGGTTGTTTTGATGGGGGCTCCAGAGAGGAAGGTGTTGAGGCAAGGGTAAGAGGCAAAAGGAGGAAAGGCTTCTTAACCACCTAGTCTGCCTTCACCCTGTCTGTTACACATTATTCTGGACATTTATTGTTTTGCTCCCTTCTTTCTATCTCCTTAGCCATGTCAGGTACTCTCTCAACAGGAGTGCTGGAGGGAGCATTTATTGGGGGTAATATAGAATCGGTGCTTCCTTAAAGATCGGAGAAAGACTGAGTAGTTACTAAGTCCAAAGCACTGGGCAGAGACAAGGCCAGAAAATAGAGATAAAGAATGGGGACTAGTAGGAGGAAATAGGTTTGCCATGTTTTTTCTGTCTCTCTGGAATGTTTGAAGATTTGCCAGAACTTAAAATAATTGGTATTCCTCTGTCTCTAGGCCTTACCTCTTCTCATTTTACATACACTTCCTGACAGATTTCATCTTCTTTAAATTGTTCAATTATCTTGTTTTTTTCTCTCATGATTTCCAAATATACATCTTTTAGTTTATAGTTCTTTTCCTGAGGTGCAGACCTGCATATTCACTTGTTAGCTGACAAAAATTGACCTCGTTATTCTCCTTACTTCCCCCAAATCTGTTTCTTACATATCCTATATCAGAAAATGGCACTGTCCCTTCCAATTGATCAAGTTAAGAAGTGTGGGGTTTTGTTGGGCTTTCCTCTCTATTACCCCATGCCCACAACCAGACAATCACCAAATCCTAATTCTACTCTTTGAATATCTCTCAAATCTACCTCCTTCTCCCAAGTCTCTTTTGCCTGGACATTTCAAAGGCCTTATGGCAGGCCAAATAATGCCCACTCATAAAGACATCCGCATTCTAACCTCCAGAATCTATGTATGTGTTACCTTATGTGGCAAAAGGGGCTTTGCAGATGTACTTAAGGATTCTGAGATAGAGAGGTTATCTTGGGTTATGTCGGTAGACGCACTATAATCACGAGTCTTTGTAAGAGGGAAGCAGAAGGACCAGAGAGAGATGCAGACGTGCTGATAGAGGCAGAGGCAGGAGTGATGTGAGGTCATGAACCACGGTACACAGCAAGCCTCTAGAAGCTGGAAAAGGCAAAAAAATGGATTCTCTCCCTGGAACCTCCAGAAGGAATACAGCCCTGCTGACCCATTTTAGATTTCTGAATTTCAGAATTGTAAGAGAATACATTTGTGTTGTTTTAAGTCACTGAATTTTTGGTAATTTGTTCCAGCAGTGATAGAAAACCAGCACAGGCCTCAAGTGTTTTCCTTCCCTCCAGTTATGCTGCCTTCTAGCTATTCCCCGCAAGGTCGCCAGAGGAAGGATTCTCGAGCACAAATCAGATCACAGCCATTCTGAACACCAGGACTCCCTGTGCTGGAATGTCTGAGTTATTTTTAGCTCCTCTTCACCCCTGCTCTGGGGCAAGCCACCTTCCAAAATGCAGCAGCATAGGACGTTTCCTTTGTGTGAATGTGTTAATATACCATAAGCATATTCTTAAAGCATGACCTCTCCACTCCCTTTTAGGGCCAACCTATACCAATAACAAAATGGTGCCGGTACTAAAGCAGCTGTCAGCAGAGAAAGGAGCAGAGGATCTTCTGTAGCAGGATAACTCGCAGGGAGAGGCTATGGCCTTTCTACCGTGTTTGAGGCCAGAAAAAAGGATTGCTTTCTTTTCTTTCCCTCTTTCATCTGTGAAGTGGAAGAAAGGGATGAAGGAACCTAAGAGCACCAGGGAACCTGCGAATGGTGTCCACGTAGGGGTAGGACCAGGAGGTACCTAACTGGGAGGATAGTTCCTGCATAATTGGGAAGCTGATGGGGAAGATAAAGAGACACCGAAGCTGAAGTGAACTGTATGTAGATCTTAAAATGAATTTTTTCTTGAACATTTCTCTGATAGCCTGCATGCAATTGATAACAGTAAAGTATTGTGGCGATGGATTGTTTAGGTCCCATCTCGTCTCCCTTTAATGATGTTAAGAGAGTATTAAGAAGAAGCTTGCTTCATTGCACCCCCCAATAAAAAATTCAACCTTGTAAGATCAGCATAACAAGAGCCTTTTTATCTGGCTCCGGCTTGTTATTCTCAAGTATTCTCTTCGTTCTCAGAAACCTATCAAATGTGCAAAGTTTCAGATTTGATATCATGTTTTCTAATGACCAAGTTTGGTTTGTATACTCTTTAGCAGTATATGCCCATCTCTATAGAGGGATTCATTACACTGTATTTTAATCATCTTTTATTTTTAGGCATTCTCACTAGACTTTAAACACTCCCGAGGAAAGGCACAGTGGCTTTCTCATCAGAGTATCAAGCATAGCTCTATTACATGAGGGATGTTTACTAAATATTTGCAGAATGAATGCATGAATGAATGGATGGAGGTAGGCCAGGCTATGAAATGCAGGGAGCTATGATGGCAGGTTAGAAACAGGGCTCTAATTTACTAACTAGAGTGAGAAGAAAGCAGGCCAGAACTAACCAAGTTCCTAGAGGAAGGCCTTCTATACTTTGCACAAAGGTTGAGATTTTGCCTTCAAAGGTTGAAGATATGGTTACTCTTCATTGTAATACTTTGAACCTCATTTGCATGCCTCCGATTCACCTGTGTCCTATTTTCCTTTTAACCAATAAGTAACTCAAGAACAAGAATTTATGCTTTATGCTGTCTTTGAAAGTCTACAGCAGTATTACTGTGATTTGCTCACTGGGTAGGTACAATGATGGTTCATGACGGATGTGTTCAAGGCCTGGTAGAGACCCGTAAACCAACTCCTGTGCTCTGGAAGATCATCAGCTGCTAGTCTCTTCTCAATCTTGATGTTTCTCTGAGACTGCTACATGTGAAACTACTCTGTACCTTCGAATTGTCTGGCAGGTCATGCATCTTATGGTCTATATTTACAGAATTCCTGCAATCCTTTCCTCATTGTTAGAAACACATACAGCATTTATGGTCTTTGTGATTGCTCTTCCTTTTAAAATGAAATAGTCTCTGTATACACACACACACACACACACACACACACGTCTGGTACCCTACACATTGAGATTTTCAAGGAGTATTATTAATGTCAGGGCTACAATATTTAGCAACTGTAGTGCTTCACACTGTTGAGTGACTAAATATACTGAAGATTCGTGGTTTGATTATGTTTAATAGATACAGATTGAGAGCTCTGACAAATTATATGAAGACTAATAATAGTGAGCTCTTGTTTCCTGGGCATTGTTTACAAGAAAAATTAGAAAGGATAAAGGATTTGGATTTTATTCTTTATTAGATGTAACACTGTCAAGAGAGAAAGGGTATCATGGTTGGAAGAACTCTATCCTGGAAGCACTGAGTTCTAGAACAGTTCCTACCGCCATCCAGTGCAACTTTGGGATAACTATTGCTTCATTTCTCTTGTTCTGTTTCCTTACTAATAAAATTAGATTACTGGCCCCTTCCCAGTTCTAACAATTTATGATGAAGATAATTGTAACTCAATATATGTAATGCTTGTTCTGTATTAAAAAAAGGGGCAGGGGCGCCTGGGTGGCTCAGATGGTTAAGCGTCTGCCTTCGGCTCAGGTCATGATCCCAGGGTCCTGGGATCGAGCCCCACATCGGGCTCCTGACTCAGCAGGGAGTCTGCTTCTTCCTCTCCCTCTGCCTCTCCCAGTGCTCATGCTCTTTCTCTCTGTATCTCTGTGTCTCAAATGAATAAATAAAATCTTTAAAAAAAAAAAAAGGGGCAGAAAACTGCATTAAGTCACTATGCTGAATGATGCCCTCTGAACCTAGAGAGTAAAATATAAGAACCCTAAAGCAATACTGGGGCAATTACACTCTCATGATAAAAATTGAATCTGTAATCCAAATAAGTTCCTGTAAATAGGACAGGGGCATCTACTCAGAGAACAAGGGAAAGCAATTTCTCAGAACTATTTCTTGTAAGATTAGAATACTCTGAACTCAATTTGCTACTGAGAACAGACTTTTAAATCAAAACAATGGATTCCCATGTGAATCAATGCACAACTTCTGACCTAACATAAATATTCCAAGGGCTACAATATGCTAGTTTCTCCCTAAGCAACCCTCCCCTGACCCTCACCTGACTCTCTCTCTTTCTCTCTCTTTTTTTAGGTCTTGACTCTCCTAAACATTATTTAGTAGATGCAAATTGGAAATCTTACAACAATCTTGAACCTAAGTCTGCCACAACTCTCTTGCTCTTAATCTTTTGGCATTTGGCATTGCTGTTGATCCTAAAAGAAGACATTGCTACGTCTGTAAGTCAAGGTAGAGATTGAAGGAGCCCTCCAACATGCAGGGCAGATGGTGAGATGTCATGGTAAAGTCGATGCGACATCCACATGGATTAAGTTTGATGCCACTGAAGCTCTATAAGAGCTACCAGGAAGATAAGGGTGCTTGAAAACTGCTCAGTGAGAGAGAAAATGTCAACACACATTGAAAAGAGCATTTCAAGGTCTTGGGTGGAAATTATTTTATCAGTGGGAGTGTTTTCAACTCCACAACTCCCAATCAGTGGCAATCTCAAAATCCCTCCAACTTTTTATGAGGTGAGGAAAGCCATCAAGCAGATGAAAAACAACAAGGCATCTGGAGCTGATGGAATCCCTGCTGAAATCTTCAAATCGGCTGAGGAAAATGCACACTATGGCTCCTCGCTCTCATCTTGAAGCTTGAGAATGATGAAGAAATTCCAGATGACATCAGTGATGCTGCAGTTGTGACCATTTTAAGGCAAGGACACAAAGATAATTGAAAAAAGAACACCCTCACTCTTCTCTCTCAGGAAAGTTTTTGCTGAGGGTGTCCATGACACTTTTTGAAAGGTAACAGATTCACAAAACATGTTTATTATTTAACTTCAGTAGTTTGGTAGGGTGTCCTCTTTCTTTTCTTTCTTTCTTTCTTTTTTTTTTTTACTTTGTTTTGAATTGCACTGATACCAAACACTGCAAACTATTGCAGATGGCCACCGTGTCATTATTATACTGTCATTTTCATGTGTGTCTGATCACCCCTAGACATCATTTAAGGCAATGATTGCCTTATTCATCTTTCTGTCTCCATGGAATCTGTACATAGTAGGTGCTTGATAGATGATGAATAGATGAATGAAATACTTGGATGCTACTAAGAGTAAGATTAGTTGCATACATATAACATCTAACTGATAAGTGAGAACAATGTTGTCATATTGCCCCAGGCCCCAGAATGTCCCCAGAATGGCCACACAGAAGAAGATGGAGTCAGACTGCACACAGGCATAGGTGGCCACTTTCCTTTATTATCCGCCTGCGTGAGGGCAGGTGGTGGAGAAGCGTGGAGAGACTGGAGCTTGAGGTTTGCAAAGGATAGGAAACCGGGGGTAAGGAAACCTTTGCTCTGGCAGCTGCTCACCTAGTTTCCAATCAGAATTGAGCAGTGAGCTTCCTCAGGGTCATAATGAGTGGTACTAACGTTTCCTTCCTACAGGAGAGTGAGCTGACATGCAGAGGTTAAGTGACCGGTCATTCCCAAATTCAGAGCCCAGCTTCTGGCCTCCTACACTAAGGCCAGAAGGCCAGACGGACCTGGTCCACAGAAGCTCTGTGGGGACTGGGGTGGGGACAGCGTGGGTCCTCTCTCTGCTCCACAGACACAGAGATAATGCAGTGCACTATGTTAATTAACACTTAAAGCTGATACAGACAAAAATAAACAAATGCGCACCCATTCTGGTTCCACTTCTAAGACCTCATCCCGAGACCGTTAACACAGTTTGTTTTACAGCTTCCCCAGTCACGTGAGAGCCAGCATAATGAAACCACTCTAATCTCTATTTTTCTAAAGTCTGTAGATACAGATGGCTCTGTTTTGGTCTCTGGGTTTTATTCTTATTTTGCCACAATTTTAACCTTTTATGTATCTCTTTCTGTGAGATATTCTCACTGTTTCCTCACTGCCTAGAGGCTCTGAGAGGCCTTTCGTTTTCATTTTCCAACAGTTGTATCACATTGTTCTTCAGAATATTTGGGATTTTTTGAATTACGGAAGATGTATTGCCATTGTTGCCAAGGGTTCTGATACACAGGGATGCCTGTTCTCTGATTCAGGAGAAAGTTTCTATCAGCTCCACTTTTTAACAGGAGAGGTTGAAGGATAGATGTTTGATTTTCAAAGTATCCATAACAGTTGTGCCTGGAAGGCTGTGAACAGCAGAGGAAGGACACAGGAGGATATCACCTCCAGCATGTGTTTTATGCTTGTGGGAAGAAAGAGGGACTATGAGGTAAAGAAGAGAGTCATAAAATTAAGAGGGCTGGATCTGACACAGGTTCTGAAACAGAAAAAAATCAGGACATCGTCAAGCCTCACAATTCAGAAAAAAATGGCCATATATAAACAGCCTGCAAAGCACAATATTCAGTGCCATCAACTCGGCCCATCCTGAGCACCAGCCTCCAGCTTCCAGTTGTAATAAGAGAACAGACAAATATAAAAATGACCAAAGCATCCCCCACATGTTTGCATAAATGAGGTAAGCAGCTAGAGGAGGGATTTAAAAGAGGACTCGGCATTGTTCTTGGACTCACTCAAGCATAGTAAGGGTGGAATTCCATCTGTTCAGTTCAGTTTGGTTCAGTGAACTGGGTCACTTTTAATGGTTCACTAAATTCTGACTATCTAAAAATTACAGTTAATGTGTTTTAAAAATCTTGAGCTGCATGACAAGAACACCTTATTACTTGTTCTTCCTTGCCCTTGGGTTGATCACCTCAGAGAATGGGTAAACTGGAGCGCCTTCCATGAGATGGGCGAATTGGGTCACTGTATCCCATGTCAGGTGCCACCAATAGCTCTCCATTAAAACCAAGAAACAAAACTCATTTTATATCCCTTACTCCATCCTCTCCCTGACTGGAGTCTGGAGGCTGGGGTGACTCTTTCTCATTCATGTGTGATCGATCTGGGAACATCCTCTCTGAGGTAGAGGAAGGAGACAAGTGTAGAACTAGAAAGCAGAAAAACTATTATAGAAAAATAATTACAGGAGAGAAAAAAATCATAATTCATGTTTCAGGGTAAGTGTGAAAGTCTCAAAGCTCAGGATGCTCTAGGGAGGTATTTCAGGCTTTTGGCTCTTCAAGGAGGTAGCTTTCGTCCAATTCATATGATCTGAACATTTCCCAAACTTTTAAGGAGCTCAGAGTAAACCTAAGAGAGAAGGAGAATTGTGTCCCCCGGAACTGTGATAACTGCGTTGGTTGTTCTCTGCATAACAAAACAAGCTTCTTATCACGAAAGCAAGATAGTTTTTGTCTTGGGCATTATGAAGGGGGACGGGACTTGAGCTATGTAGGAAATACCTTTATAGACAAGATGAAAATGTCAAGAATTAGAATAAGAAAAAGGGAGTGGATTTTGTTTTATCATTGGATTGGGGTAGCCTTATTTTATTCTCCATGTCACCTTTACATATTAAAAATGTAGCTTGCACTTCCTGGCTACTGGTCTACGTGGCTTCTAGTTGCAAGGTCCTGTTTGATATGTCAGTGTGACAAATCATCGGTGATGGACAAGAGCAGCAAGAGTTGAAAGCAACACCTGAAGTTTTCAAATAGGAAATGACACAAACCCAGACGGAGGACAGCTGCAAGTTTAAACACGACACTCTTTCCAAATACAGTTTTAAAAAAGATAAATATATTTGAAATAAATATACTATAATTGGGACCATGGCTACTGAACAATTATGAAGATGATCAATGAAATCTATAATGCTGATGATATTTTTACTTTCTACTCAGACATAACTAGTGTAGATTTATTTATTCCCAATGAAATCAATTTTTGGAGGTCTATATAGATGTGGATCTAGAGGAATCCATCCGCATTTAATTCTTTTTTTGTTTCAATTTTTTATTTAAATCCTAGTTAGTTAACATATGGTGTAATATTAGTTTCAGGAGTAGAATTTAGTGACTCATCACTTACATTAAACACCCAGTGCTCATCACAAGTGCCCTCCTTAATGCCCATCACCCATTTAACCTATTCTCCCGCCCACCTCCCTCCATCCACCCTCAGTTTACTCTCTATAGTTAAGACTCTCATAGTTTGCCTCCCTCTCTTTTCTTTCCTCTACGTTCATCTGTTTTGTTTCTTAAATTCCACATATGAGTGAAATCATATGGTATTTGTCTTTCTGTGATGGACTTATCTCACTTAGCATAATACACTCTAGCGCATTTGATTCTTAACGGCACAGGTGTCTTTCTGAAACATGACAAGTTGTATTCTTTTTCCATCCAATAAATGCTGAAACACATAGAGAGCTACAGACAGGGCACTTCTTTAGGCTTACATTTGCACAAGGTGGAGATGCATCGTGATTTGTGGCTGTAGGCTCAGTCTTTCAGGGAAGGGACTGTCCCCACCTCTAGCCTTCCTTTGCACAGTTTTCACAGCTCCCAGCTTGGGAGGGCATGTCTACGTGCCTCTAGAGATGACCTCTGAGCAAGGGCTGTGGCTTCTTCTCCAGACTATGTCCTTCCATAATCCTCACTGGGGCCACCAGTAGTAGAGAACATGGCTGAAGGGCCTCTCTCCTGTGACCTAATTACTTTTAGCTAGTCTTTCTGGCTTTGTCTCTGACTGGTCTAACTTATTCCTTGCACTTCCATCATGGTGATTTTTCTCAAACATTAATGTGATGGAATCTCCTTGCTTACAAGTCTCTGTAGCTCCCTGTTGTCCATAGGATAAAGTGCAATTTCCTTAGCAGACATGCATCTCTTCATTATAATATATTCCAATAACATTCGGGTATCTTTCTAGATTCATTACCGTTTCTTGAGTTCTTGCTCATCTTTGAAGGCCCAACTTAAGTCTCCTTTTTGGGGGCTTCTCTGATTATTCTACTTAGCTCTTCCATTCTCTTCCATACCATACCATGGATACCTCCACTGGAGCAGCTGTCTCAGGGTATTGTAATGATGTGTCCATCTTTCTTCCTATTTTCCCATTTAGACTGTGTTGCAATCAAAACCAAGAATGTACCCATGCCTAACACAGTGCTGAATGTTTGTTGAAAAAAAAAGTGTTTAATTGAGTAGGAATTTTTTTTTTTTATGTGATTTGTTCTGTTTTCTGTTCCAGCTATCCACTTTAATATAGTTCCAAAGTACCATTTCCATTTCTGTTATTTGTATTTCTGTTACTTTCATAATATTTATGAATATAAGTTTATCTGAACATGTAGTTGTTCACTGATTTTCTCTATCAGTAGAATATGAACTCCATAAAGCCAACGATGCCATCTTTTTTGTTTATACTATATCTCCCCTTCCTGGCTTTGTGTCTGCTTAGTAAATATTTGTTGACTAAAACAATGAATGAATTAATGAATTTTCCAGCAGAGGATACTGGGATTACAAATAGCTTACTTCCAATTCTTTTTTTTTTTATTATTATTATGTTATGTTAATCACCATACATTACATCATTAGTTTTTGATGTAGTGTTCCATGATTCATTGTTTGCGTATAACACCCAGTGCTCCATGCAGAACGTGCCCTCTTTAATACCCATCACCAAGCTAACCCATCCTCCCACCCCCCTCCCCTCTAGAACCCTCAGTTTGTTTTTCAGAGTCCATCGTCTCTCATGGTTCACTTCCAATTCTTTAGGTAATGACCAAACTTATTGTTTTCCCCTTATTTACTTTCTCCTTGGTTTTGATGATTCTTTCCCATAGTTTCCCTTCTGTTTAAAACAAAAAATCTTTGCAGCAAGAAAAGAATAAAAATGAGTGAGGAATTTACAAAGAACTCCCTTTATATGATGACTATGGAATCCTTTTGTGAATGGCTGAGTTCCCTCAGTTCATGCGCCAGTGATTACCCCTTCTCTTTTCTCTTGCTTCTTTTTCCTACTTGCAGGTCTGCCCAAAGCTGCTGGCTAAGCCGCCTCAAATACAAAGGGGAATTAATATTGTAAGGACATTTAGAATTCAGCGCCTGCTCCACTGTGATGTTTTAGGAAATCAAGGCAAGGCTTCAAACCTGATAGTAAATGGAAATCTCAGTATATTTGGATTTAAACTCATCATGGTCAGGGCCTATTATGTGAGTTATTGTCTAATAATGCTGTGAAAGTATAAACTCTAAAGCACATGAGGGCTTGAATTTTTGCCTTCCTCTTTAGCCCTAAAGAGCCTTCATGAAACTAGGTTTAAGTCGAGAAAGAGGAGTTAGGATCCAATACTGAGGGGTGTGTGTGTATGTGTGTGGCTGCAGGGACGCCTCTAAGTTAGATGAGTGGCTTAATCTATCTCACAGACACTTCGCTGTGTGAGTTGAAGGGCTCCTGTGAATGAGCAGGCCATCTGAAGGAAGAGTCCAGCAATCATGGCTGTCCCCAGTGATTTCGTCCCCTCTAGTTTCACCAGTTCTCTCTTGGCTCTCCAGAATGGGGTCTGCCACCAACACACCATCTGTCTTGATTTAGAAGCTGAAACAACTCAAAACCAGAAAATATAAATGCATAGATATATCTCATTTAGTATTGACACAAGTCACTTCATCTTTATGAGCTCAGTTTCCTCACTGACATTAACTGGATGGTGACAGTGACTACCGTATGCGTTGTTTAGAGGATTAAGTAATGTGTAAAGTGCTCAGCCTTGGTCCCTTGCACATTGCAAGAAAAGTGCGGTGGCTGCTATCACTACTACCATTAGTCCTGTTAATCGGTTAGAATAAACTTGGGTTATCGTTTTCTCTTCTTCGCATGTTGCATCATTAAAAATAAACACATGCTAGACTCCAGAATTCAGAACCACTCCCTAGTGGTTAACAGCACAGATTCTGAAACCAGGCTACCTGGGTTTGAATTCTGACTCCTTAACTTACTGGGTGGGTAACTTTAGGCCAATTTATATTTAGCCTCTTTGTGCTTTAGTCTCCTCATCTGTAAAATGAAGGCAAAGACTGCACCTATTTCCCTGGTATGTGATGAGGAGTAACTTATTTGGAAAGCTTAGAACAGTGTATATAGTAAACATGTAATACCTGGTAGCTATCATTAATATTATTAATTTTTGTTAACACTGAAGTCACTTGTAGGGTAAGGAGGGGGCATTGCATTGTACAAACACATTATATAACTTCCTCATAAAGCTCCCAAACTAGAGAGCACAAGACAGCCAACTGCCCCTGGTTCTCTTCCAGATCTTCAGAAGACCCTTCTTCCCATTCCCAGGCTGAATTTTCTTCCCTATAAACCCTTCTTTTTCCAGGCCACACCCTTGTGAATGTGTAAACTAGCCTAATCTTCCTGCCTTCTCTTTGCTACTTAGGGCAGAACAACTCAAACAAATAATAAATAAACAAATAGTTCCTTCTAAGAGACGGCCATGGCTGTAATTCCTTTATATATCAATATTCTCTCCAGATCGCATGATTACATTAATGATTTATCCAAATACATATCACCAAGGCTGTAGACTGGCTCCTTTGCTCCTATTTCCTGGGCACAAGTCCTTTGGCTCAGTCATGTCTGGGTTGGAAACTGGGTCCAGCAATCCATGTTGCTCACCTCAGACTAACTCTAGTCCTGTGGCTGGTAGAACTCTTGTTATTTACAGGATTTATGTCTTAATTTTCCCCTGCCTGTGGATTCCAAGATTAGCCCTTCTAGCTCTGGACTTTATTTCAGTTCTGCAGCTGGAGTCTTGTCTTTGTTCTTTACCCTTTGAGAGAGAATGCTATCTCCTTGTCTGAGCTCAAAGGACACTCTTTTGTGCTTTATGCTATCAGCACTGAGGGGAACGGAAGCCAGCTAAATTGTATTGAAAACCAGTGTGCCAGATACTTAGTATGTGTTTGAATTTCACAGCAACCACGTAAAATAGGTTTTATTATACTTTATCGGATGCAGACACCAGGTTTCAGAGAGATGAGTGACTTGCCCAAGGACACACAGTAAGTAAGTAGTAAAGATAGAATTTAAACTTGAGTCTGTTTAACTTCCACAGCCTGTGTTTATTTCTTCTATTATATCACATTGTTTCATTATTTTTAGAAAATGGTGTTTAAAATTTTAATGTATTGTATTTTAATTTTACATATAGTTTTTATACTATTCTCCTGGAGGTGAGATTAAGAATGAGGTGGAAAAGAGTGATGCTACCATGTATTGAGTATTTTCTCTGTCTCCCCCCAATCTCTCACTTTTCTCTATTATCTACATATATACTATATATGTATATTTACTAGATATCAACTACCACTTATTGAGAATTTACTTCATATGAAGCTAACAAAAAGCTTCTTTTTCACTGTTTTCATTGTGACAGAAACATAGAAACTCTATCCTTGCCTTGGGATAGTCAATGACCAGCATTGAGCAGGGCCAGCATTTGACAAAGCCCCACTTTCACATGTGCTTTCTGGCCTAGCACTCCATCTAGGCTGGCCCTGGAGTTGGGGCATTGTCTCCTTGACAGCTCTTCTATCATAGCTGGTGTTCCTGCAAGGGCCGGTCAGGGAAGATCACTTCTGTACTCAGCAACACAAACTCCCCAGTGGACTTCTCACTTAACTCCTGTTTCAGATTTGAGAGATGGTTCTAATCTCAACTGATTTGTAGAACTGAGATGAGCTGATGAATACTAAAATCCTTCTCCCCCAAGGTTAGTTATTTCTGCCAATTTTCTTATTGGCTAAATTTTAAGAGGTGCCTGTTCAAGGAATTACCTATCCAGAGAATTCAATCACAAGTCTGCCATGGGACCATTCCCTCTACTAGAGTCACTTATCTTAGCTGCTTAAGGTGGTACCTTTTCTTTTAAGTACAGTTGAAAAATTACTAAAAATTTACATGGAAACTGTATCAATATCTTATCTGGGAGGATTGTACATGAATGTGAAATATGAGAGGGCAGGATAGAAACTCAGGAGACACTTTGGATCTGTTACAGCTGCCTGAAGTCCTGATTAAGGAAGGTCAAGTCTGATTGGAACTAGGCAATTAATTGGGGCTCACTCTTATCATTGCATCTTCTTTCAAACTGTAAACTTCCAAAAATACTAGAATGACCATATAACTACCATGAAATAGGTCTCAGAATAGTGATCAAAAATGTTTGTTGTGTGTGAGCATGTGAATACATGTACACATGAAGATAATTTCGAAGGTGGAATGTCTATGATTGGTTGCCGTGGCCTTAAGTACACTCGCTCCCCAGCCCCTACACACAACTTTTCGAAAGATCATTAAAATTGGAAAAGCCAGTTAGAAGAGTATCACAATATACCCAGCAGTAAAGTCAAGCAGAGCCTCGGCAGTATTATACTTCTCAAATAATATTCCCTTCTTTTGTCCCTCTCACTCATAAACTGTCTAGCCAGATGAGAAAAATGAAGAAGGAGAAGGAAAGGGATCAGTGAAGAAAAGGGTTGAGCAAGACAGTGATGGAAGCAGGCAAATGGTGGTGGAGTTCATGGTGGAGGGCAAGCAAGGGTGGGGAGCTGCAGGTAGAAGCATCTCAGGTGAGAGAAAGGGAGGAAGCTCTTATTGAAATAGGATTCATCTTAGAGTATTTAATATAAGTTAAAATGCTGAGATCAAACCCACACATCAGGGATTCTTAAGATCAGAAATATTTTATTAAATTGAGAGTGGGGAAGGAAGGTAATTAGAGCAAGCACCTGGCAAGGGAAAAGGAGTGCAGGGAAGGGAAAGAGAAGCTGTCCAACATGGACACTTCATCTGCTAGTTTAAGGTCAACTTCGTGCATACCTTCGGTGGTATCATTTAAAAAATGTAAATAGCTTTACATAATTTATTGCTGCATAGTAGTATTGGGATCAAAAAGCACTCAGACCTACTGTAATTGCTATGTCAAAAGCCCTATGAAGTCCTTAATTGAGTCAGAATCTTCCATTTTTGTCTGTGAGTACTATTTGTTAATGGTAACATACATCTCATGGAATACCTCAGGTGTATTCTGCCGGTGAGCAGCTTGACCCTTAAGTGACAGATACCTACACCTAGATATCAAGAACCATGCTACTTGTTCAAAGTCATGCAACAAGGAAGGGAATAAAAAGCGAATGTGTCATATCCAGGAAGAAGAGACAAACTAATTTCCCTGTCAGTGCATTTGAATATTCTGAAAGTGAAATCTAATAAGATTTGTATATATTTTTGTTTGTTTTTCATAGATTTTACTCTTTGTCTTTAACAAAGAGAGGGAAACTAGGTTTATCCTTCTCTCTGCACCTGCAAATGTGACCTCCCAAGGAAAAGCCAAAAGGATAATTCTTTTCTGATCAGGAAGTAGGAAGTTTGACAGCTTCTGAAAATAAATGCCTGTATTCTATTTTCTAGCAGACTACTGTGGTTCGTCTTCTGTCTGGGAACTGGATGAAAACGTCAGTGAATACCTCAAAGGTCAGAATTTCAGAACTGCTGCCACAACTGTATTGTCACCAAGTATTAATGACTCTCTCACTTGTTCTCTTTTTTTAAGAGGCCTGGTCATGTCCGGGGGAATGCCAGGTACATTTTTCTTAATGTATGAGCACAAGTTACATATAACAACCTAACAACACAATACTGCCTCTTTAATGCTAATCTATTCCTTGCAATCTACTAGATACATGTAGAGTCATTGGTGTGTATCAAGAGAGCAAAATCAGATTCTGAAAATATCTGAAAGGATGCACTAGAGTGTACATAATAATGTATTTTAATCTGCCAGGCCTTAAAATTAATCATGAATTCCCACAGAGATTTTAATAATTTTGAGATGATGTTTTTTATTTTTTTATAGAGTAATATTCTTGGACAGAGTTTTCTAAATGCTGCACGGGGGAAAAAAGTCAGTGGGGGAGGGGGACACGGGGCAATTTCTCACTCGCCATAGCATAGGAGATATGTTGACTAGGGGAACATGTTTTCTTTTGCTCCTAACTAAAAAGCAAGGTAGGTGTTTCAAAGAAAGGCTTTATCACTCCATAAACGCTGGCAAATCACAGGCAGTTTATTAGGGGTAATAATGTGCATTTGTTAAGCAGGGGAATAGTCCTGAAGGGAAGAGGTCCACTCTGGTGAAGGGGTGGATGCCTCCACGACACCAGGGGACTTGGCTGTCAGCAGTTTGCAGAGTTGCATGGGAGGAAACCCTTGGTAATCAAACTGCACTAGGTTCTGGAAAGGGTGACCATATTATTTATTGTCCAAACAAGAACTTTTGAGAGGGAAAATAAAAGTAAATAATCACACTGGGACATATGCTTACCTAAGCTCGAGGGCAAAGGTATAGGGATTCAGGATTCTTATCTGGCACCATCCTTGCCTTTCAAAGAGGGGTGATCATGTCTGTTCCCTTTAACTCACCAAGATGCTGTGATTGAGACCCATCCAGCCTCTTCCAAGTTAATCAAACAAAGATACTATGTAAACTTATTATATAGCATTTTTTTTCCCCTGAAAAGTAGACAATTAAAAATATACTGTAGGCTAATGATTGTTTGGGGATTTTCAGAGCACTAGAAAGAAAGAGGTTCCTAGAGGATATGCTGGGCTTTCTATACCTTTTTAACTTGCCGTGAAATATCTCACTACAGTGTCTGAAAATGGGGAGAAGTGAATTGTTTTGTGGTTGACCAAATCTTTGGTAACTTTCCCTGAAATGCAGTTGTCAGAACATGTCTTAGTCCTTTTTCTTCCTATCCATTAGAGTGGAGTTTTTAAAAAGTGTGTACTTAATTTCCCTCTCTCCATCTGAAAACATTTTCTAAGGACTGAGGTAGATGACAGTTTGCGGGAACTAGGTGAAATGCTATTATTGACCTCATTATTCTAGGAGAACCAAATTCTTGGTCATGTGTGGAGTGTGTATGTGTGGAGTGTGCCTGGAAATTTTAAGTAATGGAAATTATACCTATGAGAAGGAGGTAGAGACAGGAGAAGTTCCAGGAAACTGATGTGTAATTATAAAGACAGGACAAAAGATTTTACCTGGAGTATATTACCTTCAAATAATTTGCAGGCTTGTCGAATCAGAAATCTCACTAATGGTGTGGTGCTCCTGTGAGAAACTATTCTATTACTCTTTGGGTTGGATGGTGGAATAAAATTTGTAAAATTAACACAAAAGAATAGTAAGTAAGCAAGTGAAAGTCTTGATTATTCAGACCCTTAGGGGTAGAGAAAAAACTTTTCAGTTTGGGTAGATGTGCTTGTGACAGCTTAGCTTGTCCCCATGGTGAGTATGTAGATATGTTCCTATGCAAGGACCCTTCCATTGCTGCAGTGAGGGCCTGCGGTGGGAGGTGGGGAGCAGGAAGGGCAGGACATGCAGCAGTCCAGGCAGAACTCCTTTTGGAAGTCCTCCATGGCCCCAGGCAAGAGTTACGGAACCAAAGCAATGGCTGCCAGGAACTCTACGGATGCCCTGAACCAGCATTTCTCCTTCCTAGAGTTACTCTAAGAAGCATAGGAGAGCTTCAAAGTTTCTGTGCTTCCTGAGGGGTAAGGAAAGCCTCCAAGAGGGCTAGTGAAAGCCAAGGAGCCCTGGGTTGAAATGTGGGGGACACAGAGAGACCGTGAGAACCTGAGGAGCAATGGCCATGTGGGGACCCAGAATATCTCCATGCAGGGCGATTAGAGCAAAGTGACCGAAGACAAAATAGAAGAGTGACTTCTCACTGAGAATTTGCAGGGAATAGAAAATGCCTGAATTCTCATAAACCCTCAATACTTCAACAGGAGTATTGATAGGCCTATAAATGGACTGAGCTTGCCCTAGAGAGACTGAGACAAACTTGAGGTGTCTGAAAATAAGCCCTGAGTTGACCTGAATTGAACTAAAGCAAATTTCCTTAATTAGGTGAAATGTGGAACTAAAATGGGGATTATATGGACACAGAGTTAAAAAAAAAAAGAAAGAGAAAGTCCCACATTTTGCACACCTGCCTATTTGCTGCAACATATCCAACCCACTATACTGGTATTCTCATTACTTAGCATTTTGCTCCTTGTTTAGTAGGCACCTTATAAATAATCTTTTCATTGCTTAAATGGAATGAAAACAACAGTTTCTCAAAAATAAACCAGCAAAAAACAACATAGCACAGCAAAACAAAATCCTCAGTAACAAGAGCATGAATGTCAAGTCGAATACTTGTCTTAAAGATTTAAAGAGCTCTCCTGGGAGAGGGTTGATGAACCAGTACCAACCCTCACCAGGGACAGGAAAACAGTAAAGGAGCTTGAAGCTTGGAATAAACCACACTGGTCCTAATGGTGGAGTGCTATTGTGGTATGCTAACCAACTGGAATCTTTGGAGAACTTTAAAAATGGGACAGACAAGAATCTATCATTTAAATCTATAATCATTTACGTAATCCTGTTTAGAAATAGGTGAATGATGATTCCTTGATTTCTTCTTTTTCTCAAGAAACATAGCTTCAGCTCTAATCTAATCAGAGGTCAATTTATCTTCAGTTTAGGCATCTTGGTTATTAATATATTCATGACAGATATTTTAGAACCAAGGCTGCAGTTTCCATTGAAGACAGTATTTTAATTTTTGATCAATATTGTGTGTTTGATAACAGACCTGACATATAAAGCTAAAAATGCCACATGCCCTGTAGGGAGCCCTTTATTTCTAGTGACATATATTGGAGTTATTCTTCTTTGTTCATATGATTTACCTTCAAAAATCTATTGAATGTGCCCCCAGAGAAGTGCAGATAGCTGTTTTAATAATCATATTGGTATTCGGGTGGAATGGAGTGGGATAGAACTGAAAGAACTTGCAGGGAATATTGTTCCTGGAATCTCTTGTTCCACCAGCCTGCATATCATATTTAAAGTACAGTAGGATAGCTAGAGTTTGCAGAATAAAGTTTGTAATTCCATTCTTGTAAATACTGATCTTTCACCCTCCTTCCAGGCTTGGAGAGTGGCACGATCTCAAATCATATCAGAAGTGCCACAGTATGCTGCTAGGTCAACAGATGGCAGGGTTACACTATCTCTGTCTCTCTCCCACCAAGGACAACAGGAATTTATCCAGACCATTTGACTGCGTGGTGTCCATTGTTGGCCTTAGGAGAGCTTGTATGCAGGTCTCCAAGTTCTGTTTCTGACCCTAGGGATTCTGTGCTGTCAGAAAGAGCTGATGAACTGAGATAGCCCTTAGGCTTGACCCTCTCTTGGCAGCTTAGTCACCGTGCCTATGAAAGCAATGAAGGACTGGATTCTTCAAGTATAACATAAAATATAGAGTAGTAGAGTAATAGTTTATTTTACTATCTCTTGATCTTTTGCTTATGATATTCTTCTTGGGATATCACCCATGACAATATGAGTCCTAAACTGCACTTTTAGGAGACGCATATATATATTCATTTAATTTTTAACACAATACCCTATGGGGCAGATATTATGCCTATTGTACAAATGAGAAAACTGAGATCTAGAAAGGTGAAATAACTTGCTCAGTATCCCACGGATAATAAAGAGCAGGGTGGAGATCTGAAATCAAGTATGTTTGCTCCAAAGTCTATGCTTTCTTTCTATGCATGAAGCTTTCCTAGGTAGGAGCTACGCCTTGATACTTGCTAATTCATAAAGGGTGCTGGACTTTAGTTGTGGCCTAATTAAGATGATAACTAGCTTTGTGATGTAGCATTTGTGGTCTTGTCCAGTTTATTTATTTATTTATTTATTTATTTATTTGAGAGAGTGTGCACGCGCAAGTGGCGGGAGGGGCAGGGGGAAAAGAGGAGGAGAGGAAGAGAATCCTCAAGCAGACTCCCTGCTGAGCACGGAGCCCCACCAGGGGCTCTATCCCTCACCCCTGAGATCATGACCCGAAACCATGACTCCGACGCTCAACCCACTGAACCACCCAGGCGCCCCTGCCCAGTGTGCTTTTAATGAGATCTTCCAGTTCTGGTGAGCGATAGTGAGATTCTTTCCACCAAGGCACAGAATGTCTCAGGATGTATGCATTGCACAGCAAGACTGGGGCAGTTAGGAAGTGAATCCTGGCCCTCGAGTCTCCTGATTGCTCCGTCATCTGCCCTTTATAAAGTCTGGAAGGCAGTTCCTTTAAATTTGCCTCTGTTAGCCTAGGTCATTGTGTGGGAGCAATTAATTTTTCCAGGTACTCCTCAGCATTTTTCACCCACCTTCAAAAATCAACCTTGTAATATTTTAATTGAACCATATCACTTGTGTTTCTAACATTGATATGGATTTTACACAGCTGTTTACACTAATATGTGTTAAAATGCCTAATTACCGCTGCAATCACAGGCTGGCTCAATAGTCTTGCCAGCTCTTAAATATATGGTCGTGTCTTAATCAAACACAAACGTCAATGAGCAGTCTAAACTCCTGCAATTTGTAAACTGGATTAAGGGCAATAAATGTGACCCTTCAAACAAGAACACAGAATTTTGCATATTTCATGCTAATATGCTCATCTGTTTGTTTTGCTGTTGTTTCCCAGATTTTCAAAAATGCTTGTTGATACAATGAGGTCAGAATGTGAGCTGAGGTGGGTGTTTATAGTGGGATTGAAGGAAAGGCTTAAGAAGGCCTGAGAAAGGCTATACTCTCTATAATAGCATTTTTTAATGTGTGACTTCATAAACTTATATTAAATTGTTAGCTGAGGACTCTTTAGCTAATTAGGTAAACTTGTTATTATTTATTTTTTAACAGGTATCTGAGCACCTATTTCGGAACTCTGGCAAGGGCCCGTATATGCAGTGTAATGTCAGAAGAGTCAGAGTACCATGCATGGAAGTTCTCTGGGAGCATGGAGGGGTGAGTGGTTGTTTGCTTTGAAAGTTCAGGGAAGACTTCATAAACAAGATACATTTGCATTGGAGAAATGGAGGACTTTCCAGGAGGGCAAGGAAGGGAAAGATAGACAAGAAATAGAGAAAAGCAGTCATAGACACTGATGAAATGGAAGAGATCATGGCAAGTTTTGGAAACTACAATAGTTCAGTATGGATGGGGAGGACAGTGTTGCTGGGGGAAATCCAGGACATGCAACATCAGGGACATCGTGGTAAACCTTGCAGGTGATGGCCTGTCTCATGACAGTAAGAGGATGTGACACCTAGAATATACCAAGAAAAGAGAGTTCATCGGACAGCTGCCATTTGGCCCTTGGGAGTGTTATCAGTGTTCACCCAACCTGTCTTCAAAGAAATATGTGCCCTGAACATCTAACCAGCTTATACTACAGAAGCCTGTGGCAGTCCATGGACATTAGCAGGGAATCATTAGGTTCATCTCTTTTCATTGATTGATTTATTGATTGAGCCACCTATTCATTCTTGCACTGATTCCGTGTCTACTTAGCCCTTCTAATATTTCAGTACTTGTGCTAGTCACTGAGGAAAGGACAGTGATGCTCTCTTCTTTCTGAGAATAAGATATTATGGGATAAAAAGTCAGATTTAGCAAAGAATGAGAATATCACCTTCATTTATCTCATCGATAGAAACATGTCACTTTCCTCATTATATAGATTCTCTAGTTTCAACTTCTACTCACCTCATTTAAGAGAATATTTATTCTTTTAATGAATTCACAGTATTCTGGAATTTAAATACATGTAGGACTAAAATAACTGGAATTTCAAAAGGGGCTTCATTGTTGTATGGGGGAAAACGGTGAAGAATTGAGGACTTAGTCAAGACTGAAACTTAAAAAGGATATCCTGGAATTATTGTATATTCAATCTAATTTTTTATATCACCTAAATACTTCACAATAAAAACATGTTTAAAATGGAGACCACTAAGACACATCAAGTATACTTCAAAATCAACAAAGACTGAAAATTATGAATAATAATGAATAATATAAATTTGGGAGGCACAAACACACACCTATAACCTCCATAAAGGCAGAAATCATGTTTATCTTTGTTTACAACTGGATCCCTAGTGTCTGGCGTACCATGTACTTGGTAAATAAGTTGTTGAATGCATGATTGTTTAATGGTAATTAGCAGTTGTGATAGATTATACCATTGCTTCTAACTCTTCTCCTCTCCCTCTATCCACATCCTTTGCCATGTTCCCTTGCAGTCCCTCCTACCCTAGTGATGTTGGTCTTGGCCATTTGATTTCCTTTGGCCAATGGAAAGTGGTTGGGAGTGACAATGAAGCAATGCTGAGTTGCACTCTTAGGAAGTATTGCTGCTTCGATTCAGCTTGGTGCATTTCTGCCCTGGACATGAGGTGTACCTCTGCCAGTTCTGTAACTGGCAGCTCCTAACCATTCAGCAGATGGGGCATGGGCTGCCCTAATTCATCTTGAGCTACTTTCTTTTTACTACAAACGTAACTAGTACATGTCGTAATGCTTGGGGCTTCTATTCTAGTAGCAAAGACTAAATGAGAACCTTAGTTAGGTTACCCTGAAGCAGATCCTGAGTCAAGGATTTAGATGCAGGTAGTTTATTGGGAGGTGATTCTTAGAAGCAGTCTTGATAGAGCAGGGAGACAGGAAAGTAGGAAAGATAATACATATGCTCTATTGATTGGTTCTTGCTGTGGGCAACTAGGTCTTAATCTCCATTGGGGGCTTTCTGAGAATTGCATAGAGGGCACACCTCAGAACTGTCTCTCCAAAACATGGAATGCTGGGACATTTATCAATTGGTGGCTGTGTCTCATTAGTTAAGTGTTCTTCCCTGCCCCGGGGATGTTATTCTCTTACTCCATGGCCACACTTCCTGGCTATGACTGTGTTGTGTGGCTTTAGAGAAAGTTCTGAGGCATAAAAAAGGAGAGAAGTTGCTGCTTAGATTTGAGCCAGGATGGTGGCAGAGTAAGAGCACGGAAGTGTCTACCACAGCTGCTCTGAAATCAGACCTGGGCCAAGGGGATGTGATGTGGGTCACAAAAAAATGTCTGCTTTGAGATGATGTTTGTGCAAATACTTTGTGGACCATCAGGTTCTAAACAAATGTTATTGGTTATTACTAGTGAAAAAATTCAAATGTTCTTGTTTATAATAAAAGTTTATCAAATAATATGGCTCATCCTAAATAATAATATCTGTGATACTACTGTGCAGGGTTATACCAGTCATTTGTTTACAAAAGGCCAGAGGTTGGGTGGAATATTCATACACCCATTGTTACTTCCCTCCCTACTTTTCATCTCTCCCAGAACGGCTATCTAGCTATCACTCCAATTAACACACACACACACACACACACACACATGCACACACACGCACACACACCAGAGATCTACACACCCTCTCATTGCTCCCAGATTTCTTTATTCCAATGAGCACATGAAAAATCCAGATGGGAGCAGACAAAGGGATTGGAGAATATTCAGTTCTTCCTTCTACTCTTCCTACAGGTTGGGAGGCAGGGAGATTATAATTGAGAGATTGATTAATCAAACACACTCTTTGTAGAACTACTCTCCCAAGAGAATGTTCAGGAATCCTACACACTTGCTGTGACTTTGTTACTATCCCACAAACATGTCCAGGCTATAATTAAGCTGTATCGCCATAGTTCAGAGTATAAGCCTCTCACACTCAAATATATATAGATTATATAATCATCAAGGGATATCTAGTAACTGCTTATAGAGCTCTGCCTGGGTTCTTTCATTCCAAAGAAAGTGGAATTATAAGAAGATTCCATGTGGCAAGACCCATAAAGGAGAGTGACTCTTATGGAATGAATCCAACGCGCACACCTCTTTGGAGAAAGACATCACTCAACTGTGAAAGATCACTGTGACCCTTGCTTTACATTCCATCGAAAAACTGTTAGGTCCATCAGCTTAGTTACCTTTTAGCCTTGCGTGGGCATTGACTCAGAGCTACAGAAAGATCAGTGTGAGTATGAAATTGTTTAGCCTGATTATCATTTCCTTAGCATGAAAAATCCTGAAATTCGTTGGCAAAAAAGAACAAAACTCTCTGCTGCTTCTAAGTTAAATAGGTGTTGTTAGAGTTGGTCTGTTATTCTAGTAAATAACTCCACAATATAAATGGCTTGATATAATGAAAGGTTATTTCTTACCCATGTCACTCCATTGGATCTGGGGGGCTGGTGGGTTGCTTGTCTGTGCAATCAACCAAGGACCCAGGCTTCTCTCATCATGAGACCTACCTTCATTCAGGTCCTCTAAGTATTCTTTCACTTCAGCTAATGGACAAGGAAAAGAAATAAGGCTTTTTGGTGGGCCTGGAAGTAGCTCACGTCACTTCCACTCATATCCTTTGGTGAGATCCCTTTGTCATATGGCCATACCTAACTGGAACAGAGACTGGAAAATGTAGCCTAACTGAATGTCCAAGAAGTAGAGGAGAACTCAGATGTGGGTGAGATCTCTGAGTCTCAGTTAAATAAGGAAAAGAAATGTTGTACCTAATTGAACAAAGAAACAATAGGAGGCTTCATTTTCTTTGTGGGCCAGTAATTTATTTAGTATTCTCATCTCCAAAGATAGGTGAAGCTCTGTTTCATCTATTATGTGAGATATTCTACTCTGGTCATGTAGACAATTTCTTCTCATGTGAAGACATTTCACATTTCTGGCTTTGTCCTGTTGCCTCTGATCCTGCTTTGACATTGTGGATGGAAAAGGAGATGAAGACAACTCTATTTTTGCACAGTTGAGGCTCATGGTTGGCCTTCTGCTAATCAGCAAACTGCTGGAACAATCACCACTGAGGAAGTTAGGGTTCCTAAGTATCCAGCAGTTTGCTGATGAATGTCTGAACCAGAGTATGGAGGGGTTAGAGAGGAAGGAAGTTCATGTATTATAATCATTTAGGAGCATTTTCAATATATTCATGCTGGTCTTAGGATGAATCAGCATCAGAATCATGTTTCTGAGAGAAGGGAAGGAAGAAAGAGATTTTGCGCACGCTGTCCTTGTACTGGGCATCCCTTCACCCTATCGAAATATTACTACTTGTCATTCTAAGTTGCTTTCTCTGAGATTGCCCTTCTTTCTCCTCATAGCATTTTTGTAATAGCTCCTCTTTTATGAAGAGTAATTTTCCTACTTGCTAATCACTGAAGTTCAGTGTATTAGTCTGCTAGGGCTTCTATAACAAAATGCCACAGACTGGGGGGCTTAAACAACGGAAATTTATTCTCACCGTTCTGGAGGCTGGATGTCCAAGATCGTGTTGGCAGGTTTGGTTTCTCTTGAAGCCTCTCTCCTTGGCTTGCTGATGGTTGTTTTTTGTTGTGTCCTCACATGACCTCTCCTCTGTGCAGGAATCCCTACTGTCTCTTCTTCCTGTAAGGACACCAGTTATATTGGATTAGGGTTCCACCCTTATGACCTCATTTAACCTTAATTACCTCTCTAAAGGCCCTATCTCCAAACATAATTACATCAAGGGTTGGGCTTCAACATATGAATTTGGGGGCTCGGAGGCCCAGAGTCAGTCCATAACATTCAGAACATGAAAAGGTCTCAGGCAACACATCCTGCCTTTTGGCTTCTTAAGACTGCAGTTTCAAATTTTCTCAAATCTTCTTAGTCACAAAAAAATTACCAGTGGCAACTGTGCGCAGGATTCTAGTCATAAGAGTAGGGTTGGTAAATTGAAACTCATTATGTAAAATTTAGACAAATTTAGTTTCAGAATATTGAGCTGTGCCTAATCCATCTTGAAGTAACCTTTCAGTTTTCAAACTAGAAAATTTGGATGACTTAGGCAAGTTTTCCCCTGCTCTCCCTACTCCATTCCTAAATCCCATTCTTAAAGCATCTCTTTGCTTCTTTTCAGCATCATCCTCACAAACATGTGCTTCACATTGAAGTTCCCACATCCCACTATTTGCTCCATCAAAGCCTCTGCATTCTGTCTTACTCTTTCAGGCGCCTCTTCTGGAAAAATGGCAACTAGCTCATCCGATAAAAGGTTCAGATAAGTGTGCAGGTACGAGGTGAGTATTTTTAAGCTAGAGCCCTTCTTATATTTGTATTAATGAGATGCCTTCTGCCAACTCAAAGCCCTTATCCAGAGGAGGTGGACACTTCACTGGTAGGAACTTCATTGTTTGTGAACCTTGCAGTACCTGAGGCGGGTGAGTGAAGAAGGCCCTCAGCATATTCTTCAGTCAGTCCCTACTCCCTGAGTGTAGAAAATCAGTCTTGCGTCTTCCTCCAAAGAGCTGACCCATGCAGCTATGTTCTTAGGAAGAGACCATCCATTTCAAATGAGTACATTTCATTATGATCTACAGGGCATAGTTTTTCACAAATGCATTTTAAAAATCTAGTTACCCCTTGTCTTAACTCTTTCATGATCTACCTATAAATTACAAGATCTGAGAGAGGGGTAAATGTGTCTTGTTCACCTTTATGTCTTTAATGCCTATTATATTATGAAGATTGTTGGTGCTCAGTAAATATTTGGTGGATACATTTATACTCTAGTACAGTTTTTTGGTTTGTTTGTTTTGTTTTTTGAGGGAGAGTGGGCAGGCAAGGACTGCTTTCACTGTCACGGTTTTAAAAATGTACAACCCAAACAGAGAAGAGAATGATTCAGATTTTGGAAGCAGATTTGGATTATATAAATTGACTCGAGTGCCATATCTTTTCTCAACTCCAAGTGTCTAAACCATTAGGCTTAAACTCATGCTATTTGAGTCAGCATTCCCTTTGAATGGCATTATTATTATTGTTTATTATTGCCTCAGCTTTTACAATATGCTTGGTGCTGCAGAAGACATTAAAAAGACACAGTTCTTGCCTTGGGGCTTACACTCAGATAGGCAAACAAACAAAATGTATTTAAGAAGAGGTAGATTGATCGCAGAGATGCAATTTCCCAGGTGTTTGTATTTGTGCTTTGGGTTCATTTGTCTTTTAACCAGCTGTGGGCTAAAGAAATCTTGAAACTTTTCTTCAGAACAAGGACATAAATGACAAGAGTTCAGAAGAAAACACAAGCCTTGAAGTGCAGAACGCAGGGCTGAGCATCTAAACAGCCCAGTTTGGGGGATCTCCGTGCTCTTGAATCGCTCTCCCCCTTTCTGTCTCTCTCAACAATGTGCGCTCCCTGTGCTTCCTCACCAAAAACCAAACCATTAATTTAAAAATGGATCACTGAATTTTATGGCCCATTTCAAGTATTAGGCCAGATTTTTCCTATCAAATAGTGTTTAAAAATGTGACTAGTTCTCCTTACCGCCTGAGACTTGAATTCGTACAAAAGTTAGGAAAACTTTGATCCTAAGAAGATATTGCCCTCAAGTTTAATTTTTGAAAATCCAATTCATAAGCTGAAATGAATAAAAACATACCTCACACTTTTTACTCTTTTTTTTTTTGTGAATATTTAAAAAAAATTCTCTCATGCAGTTATGGAGCAGAGACAAATATGTCTGTTTTGTTGATGCTCCTTAGTGTTTGTGGAAAATATATGTGTGTGTGTGTACATATAAAAAGCATCTTCATCTTAGAAATCTAAATACTGTGTCCGTTTGTTATACATGAGATCAAATACCTGCTTCTGGGAGTAAGCCAGGGCAAAACTTTAAGTTTCACATGTAAAGTACATGAGGAACACAATCTGCGATGGTTGGTAAAGCTGTAGAGATGTCCAGATTGCAGAAGGGGCAGTGATAATCTTCGCTGTGCAGGGGAGAGTTGGATTCCATTTCATTTGGTCACCATGATCTCTAGGTGGATGGAGGGGTTTCTCGTCAGGGTCTTGATCCATGAAAAGGATGTAAGCACCAACAGCCATGCATATTTAGACGTTAGTTTCCAAAGTTTCTGTTTAATTCCACTTTCTCATCACATGCAGGAGTGTGGTATGCCCTTCCAGATGGCCCACACAAATGCTTTGTCGTACTTCACTCACTCCTTGCATGTCAAGCATCTCTGGGACTACATACATCACCAATTAGCATCTTATATTCATTTGAAAGGAATGGCTCTGCAACATTTTATAGTTTTCTTTGATAAAATTTGCATGTTGTGATGTTCTTCTAAGAATCAAGGGTGTGATTGTGGAATTTTCCTCCCATCTTCTCCCTCCCCCTAAATATTTTTCCCTGTGCAGCACCATTTGATCTGTATTTTACAGAAAATATCTTTGGTTTGACATTTCTGGAACCTGATGAGACCATTTTAGTGTATTTACCAATGCATACTAGACATTTACTGTGTCGCATCTTCCAGGGGGTTATGTTCCTGTTGGTCCACCCCCATTTTTCAGATTCTAGGTCATGCAACCTCCTCACTGATCTATAGATTTGGCACTGACATCCTTTAGCCTTATTGCAATAAAGTCTCATCTAGACATTCCTTATCCTGAGCTCTGTGATAAGCATTTAAAACAGTGGACTTCGTGTGTCGGCCCTGATAGTAATAAGCAACCCTGACATATGAAAATCATGTTTAGACAACACACCAAAGAGATGCTGTGCACCAAAGAGATCAAATTGTCACCCAGTAAATGGTAGCGGTTACTATTAAGTTTTCTAAAGTAATCAGTATTGGCGTGTTGGTGAACAGGCAGGTGGAACACACAGAACCCCAATGGATAGTGCCTTCTTGACATCTTCATGTGAATTCTCACAGGCATTTCAAATTTTACATGCTCACCTTCAGTATCTCCTGAAACTGTCTGTCCCTAGTGTCCCTCATCTTAGTAAATGATATGTTGTCTACTCAGGTATTCAGTCCAGAAATCTGAAGTCCTCAGGAGCGCCTTCATTTCTTTCGTCTCCCCATTCCCCTTCCCCCGAATTTGTCATTAAGTGTTTTGGTTCTACTTCCCTTTATCCTGGATCAATTCAATCTTTGTCACCTTATTTCCACCTCCTGCCCCACCCCGAGTTCACATCCTAGTTTCTGGAAAGCTTCTATAACGTCCAAACTGCACTCCCTGCTGTAAGTCTGATTCTCCCATGTTTCCTTTTTTGCTTAAACTGTAGAGTTCTTATATGATGAATTGGAGAAGGTCTCTATGATGTTGAACAACCTGCATTTGGCTTTTGTGTTTAGAACATGACACAACTCTCCCCCTAGCCCCCCAAGGTCTGCAAAACCCTGCGTGTTCTGAGTCTTGAGTACCTGTCTCCAACAGACTCCAGCTTGCTGCACTGAATTTTGGGGGAGCTCGTGAAACTTTTTTGGTTCTTTCCCCTACTCGAGGATTTTGTACTGGCTCTGCCTCCAGCCTGAAAAGATTTCCCCTGTCCCTCTTCACTTGCTTGGTTTCTCCTCATTCTTTAGGTCTTTTCTTGAATATCTGTTCCTCAGAAAGGTCTTCCGTGGCTACATCATTGGAGGACCTTCATTGGAGGTTACCTTCTGGTATAGCACCCCTTTTATTTCCTTCAAAGTACTGATCATAGTCTCGAAATATTTTGGTTATCTATTCACTTATTTGTCTGCTATCTGTCTTCTGTTGTATAGAATCAAGTCAGTGTTCTCAAGGCCAGGTTCATTCTTGTTTAATTTATATGCATGTTGCTTAGCACAGTGCTTGGCATGTAGAGGCATTTAAAACATATTTGTTGAATCAGTGTCTCTAAAGGATTATGATGAGAAGAGTTGAATGTGTGTATGTGGTGTGTGGCATGTGGTATGTGGTGTGTGTATGTATTGTAATGGTTAAGTTAAAGCACTGGGTGTTACATGCAACTAATGAATCATTGAACACTACATCAAAAACTAATGGTGTACAATATGTTGGCTAATTGAATTTTAAAAAGTAAATAAAAAATAAAGGAAGTGCTATTGGGTGGGGGATGGACTAAATGGGTGATGGGCATTAAGGAGGGCACTTGTTGTGTTGAGCACTGGGTGTTATATGTAAGTGATGAGTCACTAAATTCTACTGCTGAAACCAATATTATGTTAACTAATTAAAATTTAAATAAAAAATTGAAAAAAAAAATAAAGGAAGTGCTATTGACTGTATGTTTGTGTTCCCCCTAAATTCACATGTTGAAACTGAATCCCCAGTGAGATAGCATTAGGAGGTGGAGTCTTTAGGAAGTGATTAGGTTATGAGGGTGGAGCCCTCATGAATGGGATTAGTGCTCTTATAAAAGAAGCCCCAGAGAACTCCCTTACCCCTTCTGCCATGTGAGGACAGAGTAGAAAATGCCATCTATGAAGCAAGAAGCAGGTCCTTGCAAGACTCAGAATCTGCCGGCACCTTGATCTTCCAAAACTGTGAGAAATAAATGTTGTTTATAAGCCACCCAGTCCGTGATATTGTTATAGCAGCCCAAATGGACTAAGACAAGAAGGAAACGTAGAAGTAGAAGAGATAAGAAGCCTTGGCGACAGGGTTGCAGGAAGTCAGATCCACTGAGAGGGCCCCAGCACAAGACTGATACATGAAACCTGGGCCAATGCAGAGATCAGAGGCCTTGACTCACAACTCTGGCAGTTTGCTGGAGACCATTCAAGTATGTACTGATTGGTGCCTAGGAAAACAGCACAATGTACTCATTCACATAGGAAAAAAAAAAAAAGGAGACCACAGCTCCAAGGTAACACAGAGCACAGATCTTCAAAGCAGTCACATGATGTGGCTGAGGCCACATCACATTCAGTAAATGGAACAAACTTCCACTTCCACATGTAAACATACATGTGAATGCTTTTGATCAAATTCACCGTCCTCATAATCTGTTATTTAATTTTACCAATAAGGAGAGAGCAAAATGGACTAAAAGAATACATTTACCAGATCAGAATAGATGGTGGGATGAAGCCACATGGGTGAGAACTTTACAGAAGCACTTCGAGCACATACTGTTCAAATTAGGGGAGAGAAGCACATTCTTCATCAAAGAGAAATTCACTGCCCTGGTCAAAACCTGACTCCTGGAGGCACACGTGTGCATAAACGCATGGGCTCTATCAGTAACAATGATCTTACTGCCAGGTAGCAATTCATAAGCACCTGCTACGTGCCAGGCACTCCATTAAACTGCTCACATGCATTATCTCACCTAAAACCATAAGCCTACAAGGTAGGTATGAATATGGCTCCATTTTCACAGAAAAACGTGAAGTTAAGAGAAGATAATTATTTTGCTCTAGATCACAAAACAAGTGTGACATAAACCCTTATCTATTTACATTTAGAACTTGAGCTTTGTTACCCATTGATTTGCAAAGAAACCCAATCTCTGGGAAAGGTGGCTGCTTCTGCCTGGGAAGTGTAACAGTGCACAATGGCGTTCTGGATCATACTGATCTTCAGGGAAAATATATTTTCTGATTATACACCATAGAACATTAAATATATTGTGCTGTAATTGTTTCTTTCTTTCTTTTTTTTTTTACTTGCCCATTAGATTGCAACCAACTTTAGTTCCTCACATTGGTCTCCTTAGCCCTAGTACTTAGTACTGGTTCTGCAGCTCAGCTGAAGGCAGAGGTTTGGACTTCGTCCTGAAACCCTGATCCAAGGAAGTTGTTTTTTATTTGATTTAGCCTTCCCATTTACATGAACTAGTTTAGTAAAACAAGTTACAGTCATTTAAGAGTAACTATTTTTTTTTTTTAAGATTTTATTTATTTGCGAGAGAGAATGAGAGAGAGCATGAGAGGGAGGAGGGTCAGAGGGAGAAGCAGACTCCCTGCTGAGCAGCTAGCCCGATGTGGGACTCGATCCCGGGACTCCAGGATCATGACCTGAGCCGAAGGCAAGTCACTTAACCAACTGAGCCACCCAGGCGCCCAAGAGTAACTATTTTTAAGAAGAACTTGCATTGTCAAGAAGAATTTGCATTCTTAAATACCAATGATAAAGAAGCCTGATGGGGGAATGTCACTAGTTAACCATAGCTAAATCAAAAGAATAGGAAGAATATGCTTACAAGTCCAAAGGGAATTATTAAACATCTTAATTTTAAACATTATTCAGTATTAAAGTGTTGTCAATAAAACAAAGATATCCCCAGAAAACGAGGAAAAAGAAAATAAAAAGCAAAAGTAGACTGAGAAATGTATTCACTTCTGAAACTGTCATGGGGCGAATTTCAAAACAGAAGATGAAGTTTTTACAAAATTCATCATTCTCATTATTCTCATTTTCAGGTAAAATGCAAACTAGATGCAAGCAGTTTTTTAAAACACTGTATTATGTATCTCATAGGCCAGAACTATCGAAGCAAATCAGATCTCTCATTTTAGTATGCATTTACACATTTAAAAATTCATATTATTGACTCTGTTGAATGCCGTGACTTCTAGAGAACCATTACAGCTCACGGGATAGCTTTTTATTTGGCATTGTATCAATTTGAAGCCCAGAATGTCATGATCTCAATGCAGATAGCAGATATGCGTGTGTAAAGTGGTATGGAGAGAAAGGTAAGGTGCACATGCAATAGGCAATTTTCAAATGTCATTGTTTCAGCCCTAAAAACAGAAAGCACACACTGGAGGGAATGTTTTGCTCCCGGTCTGTGCCAGGCACTTCCGCCTGCACGTCTCGCGCTGCTCGCTTCCGCGCCGCCGCCCCGCTGCAGCGCATGAAGGACCATTTGCCCCTTAAATATCACACGTAACTCATTTGCATTATAGACTATGGGCCCAAGAGGGAGAAACACTTAATTTTATTAATAGAATGGATTTTAAATCTCTCTACAGGAGGCCACAGAACACCCCAAAGGGCTAATCTGTGTTATGGAGAGATGGCAAATCAGAAAAGCCCCAGTGCGTTCCCCCCCACCCCCTCAGAAATTGTTCCCAATGAAAGCTACCACTAGGCCGATTGGCTTTGAGCATCCTCTGTTTGAACATTGGAATGGTTCCACACCTGATGTACAAATACTTAAGCCCCTGAGATTTACAATAGGAATGCTAATGCATGGCGTAAGCCCCACTGAAACAAACAGAGCCCGGATAATAATTTTGTAACCTCTTGTTGACATAACCCACCAGCTTGCTGAAGAGCCCCTTCATGTAGAGGAAACACAGAAACTATAATGATTTTCAGATACAGTTGACAAGAGACCATTTAGTAAACTTTTATTTTTTTTTAACTAACAGTATGCAAGGATGTTGTATTCTAGGCTGCTACTAATAATCTCATCAGAATGCAAAAGCAGCGACTGTGTTATAAAACCAATGATCTGTTATATTCTGCAAGAATTTACAAAAGCCTAATGTCATTTACTACACCATGAGAACCATACTTGGATAAAAAAAAAAAATAAAACACAACAGAATTCAAAAACTGATTACATCTGACGAAAAAATAAACTGTTTGCAAATGCAATGCTTTAAAGGTAAAACGTACTAGAGTGAAAGACACGGAGCCCAGTGATGACTTCGGAGGGGGAGAAATTGGTGTTTGGGAACATATAAATGTGATTCGTCACTTAGGGCCCTGTTGGAATCAAGGCATCCATTCAAGTCCAGGATTCTCTGGTCCACAGCTACGGCTGCGTATGTGTTGCCGGCTCAAGCTGCAGGAAACTTGCAGTCTCGAAAGAGTTGTGTTTTTTTGTTTTTTGTTTTTTTTTCCTCAGCAGCATTTCTGACAAAAGCTTATCTTTGCAGTCTTATATATACAATTTAAATGATTTTTAAAAGCAAAGACCTTTCTTTGGGGACATTTGGAACAAAGTCAACTGAAAAGTCAGTGGCACGTATTTCTCAGGATCTCTATGTAGCTGGGACTCAGATGGTCGGTCCTTTCTGTCAGCTGGGACCCTGTGATGGGTGCAAGAGCACAGGCAGGCTTCTCTCAGACCATATGCTTGCTTCTCTGAAAGGTCTCATTGATTCAATTCTGGCAGTTAATTTTTAATGGCATTTTAATTTTATAAGGAAATAAATGTGTTTAAAAATTCTTTCCTTTGATGCCTAAACCAATTTTTCTGCATTTTATTCAGTGATGAAAGAAATCAGCTTCCTGAAGGATGATGTCTACCTCTCTTTACATTTCTATCACTGTCTATAACACTATAACCATCTATTCATCTATCATTCTTCCATCTATCCACCCAGAGAGGGAGAGAGAGAGAGAGAGAGATCTTGGAAGTTCTTGAAATTGCTATAATCTTTGGAAGAAACTGATTCTCTCCTTTTCAAACTAAGTCTTTTGGAAACATTTTTATTTCCAGGATGGACATGGCAGAATGTGAGAAGATTTATTTATTTATTTATTTATTTTAAGATTGGTTTATTTATTTTAGAGAGAGAGAGAGAGAGCAGGGGGAGAGGCAGAGAGAGAACCTCAAGCATACTGCCTCCTGAGCGTGGAGACTGATGCGTGGCTCAATCTCACGACCCTGAGATCAGGACCTGACTTGAAATCAAGAGTCAGACACTTAACCAACAGAGCCACCTAGGTGCCCCCAGGGTCTTTAATATTAAAAATCATTTTTACAGTACTATTAGCCAACTTCCAGCAGATTTCTTTCAGGAAATGTATTCTTGGATGTCCTTGAAGATACACTTGGTCTTGCAAACTTGTAGGAAGTCATTTTGAAGTGTTGACTTAGGTGCCTGTAAGACATCTGGTAATAATGAAGATGGAGCTTTTAATGCTTTGGGGTTTTATGAATGAGTTACAGTACAGTTACTGATGAATTATTAAAGTATATCTCTGCAGGAGGAGGTGTCCATATTTTTTGACTGTTGGGAAGTTGCACGTATTGATAGTTGTCCAGAAAGAAATTGGGACTCGCTGTTAATCAGATCAATTTGTTTGAGAACCAAGTGAATTGATCTTATATTTCAGGAGATTCTTGCTCACCATGGATATAGAGAGATGTTTCATAAAAGAGGCACACTGTTTATTAAGGAGTCTGAATCATGTAGGACAATAGTTAAATGTGTGAACCATCCCCTTGCCTTTACTCTTACTGGCTTGTTTTTGTTGTTGTTGTTGTTGTTGTTGTTGTTTTCCCTCCTGAATGACTGGAGGGAGTCACTGTCTGTCTGGTAATCTTCCACTCATCCTCAAGAGCAGCCCCAATGCTGCCCCTTCTTTGTGACTCTCTCTAATCTTCAGTTAATTGTCTTTTACATGACCATAGCACCATATACATAGTTATCTTAGTATTTCTCATTAATTATCCTATAAGTGTGTGTGTAAATGTATTTATTTATTGGTTTATTCTACTAGAGTATAAGCTCCTCAGTAAATGTTCTTTTCCATTCACAGCACATTGTAATAGGTATCTGATAAATGTTCAGGAATGAATAATTACAAAAGGATTTAAGTAAAATCAAACGTCCAGGAAAAGTTAGAAAATGGTATGAACAATTTAATAAGTTTGGACTATTGGTCACTTAGACAGATTTAAAGGATTCCTAAACAACCGGAAGCAGTTAAATTTAAAAACATAGTTAAAAAGAAGTATCTTTTTTTTTTATTCGAAAATTGTATGGTATGAGATCTGAGGAACAGGTCCCTTTCTCAGTCTAATAGATAATCAACAAATTAGACTTTGGAAAGAAAAGGTTTCATTTACTGTCCTTAAGAGAATATCCACATACAATTAAAATAATTGGTCTTTTTTTGAGAACTGATAGGGAGTTTGAAAAGAGTGATCTAAATAGACTTAATAATTTCTTTATTCAACCAATTTCTGTAGAGCCCCTGGTATTTGCCCAGCTCTATGTTAGGTACTGAGGGTTCAGGGATGAACCAAACCAACTTGGTTCCTGCCCTCCTGGGTGTAGAACATAGTGAGTGAGGTAGGTGGACTTCAAACAAAAGGCCTCCTAAAGGTCATGTCACTACAACTGTGATAAGTATTATAACTGACAAATTCAGGTACTTAATAGCATTCAAGAGGAGAATCTGACCCAGAGACAGGACACCTTCACTGGAGAAGTGATAAACAGAAACTAGAAAGATGGTGAAGGTGGGGAGGACAGGGAATTTAGGGGAAATGTGGTGAAAAGAAGAGTGATATGGGCAGACGGAAAACTAGTAAATATGCATATGAACCTGGTACATTTGTAGAAGGCGAGGTGGGGCTAGGCAATGAGGCTCCAATACAGTGAGTGAGGGGAAACAAAACATAAGGTGAGATGGGAAGTTGGGCAGGAATCAGTGCTTTCAAAGGATCAAAGGTCATGCTACGGATGGGACAGTGGATGAGGCCAGGGGTAACATGCATCTTATGCAAATGTGGCTCCAAGAGAAGTCCCTTCACTTCCTCCTTCCAACTAAATAGCCACCCCACTCCCTCAAACTTACCCCTTTGTATATAAAAAACCCAGAGGTGCTAGTAATATGATGGTTTATCCTAAAAAAATGTAGTATTCATGGGAGTTTTAAGAAAAGAAATGACATTCAAAGTTGAGTTTGAACAGTTTGGAAAATGGCAAAGATCAGTGTAGAAAGACAATGAAGAGGCAAGGATGGTTCATCAATGACACTGGAGTCATTGATAGTGGAAATGAGTAGAGGGAAATTGATAAATTAGAGAAACATTTTAAAAGAATAATCAACAAAGATGGGATGTGAGGGAAAGGGAGTTAGCAAGAATGATTGCAAGATTTCTGTTATGAGCATGTGAGTGGATATTTGGGCAACTGTTGCAGTAGAAACACTTGAGGAGGAATAGTTTGGGAAGGAAACATGGAACATTCAGATTTTGAAATTGTGGTGTTCAAGGAAACTGTGAAACATCCAGGTAGAGATATCAAGAGGAGGTAGACATAAAATTATAAGAATCAGGGGCGCCTGGGTGGCTCAGTCGTTAAGCGTCTGCCTTCGGCTCAGGTCATGATCCCAGGGTCCTGGGATTGAGCCCCGCATCGGGCTCCCTGCCCCGCGGGAAGCCTGCTTCTCCCTCTCCCTCTTCCCCTGCTTGTGTTCCCTCTCTTGCTGTCTCTCTCTCTGTCAAATAAATGAAAATTAAAACAAAAATTATATGAATCAGAAGAGAAATCAACATGGAAACAAAAATTTAGGGATCATGGGCTTATAAAGGAAATGTGGAGTATTGATAAAAATTAGAGTAATAAAGAGCTTCTCTGGATCATAATATAGATCATGGGGGAGAAAGAACAATATTAGATGTTCTCAAAAAGTGATAAAATAAGGTTTTTTTTTTGGTAACATAAATTTATTTTTGATTTTTTGTAGTAACATGTTTTGGCTTTTTGCTATCTATTGTTGGCTACGTTTTAATGATAGTTACTATGTGTTTTGCATTGTACTAGTACTAACAAGTATGAGACTTTCTTCATTACTCTGGAGATCAGCAATACAGAAATTATTAGAAAATTATCACAGATATTCTTAAATTGTTTAACACAAATAATCAGTGAAATAGCCATTTAATGGAACTTTTTTTAATTTAATGCATAACCATATAAGTCCCTTTATTAGATAAATTGTACAATTGGTTAATTATGGTCAATGGTCATATCTATGGGTTAATTCTTTAAAAATCAGAACCAGGGACACTTGGGTAGCTCAGTTGGTTGAGGGCCCAACTCTTGATTTCGGCTCAGGTCATGATCTCAGGGTCCTGAGATTGAGCCCTGCGTGGGCGCCCTGCTCAGCAGGGAGTCTGCTTCTCTCCTTCTCCCTCTCCCTCTGCCTCCCCCTGCTCATGCATGTTCTCTCTCTCTCAAATAAATAAATAAATAAATCTTTAAAAAAATAAAAATAACAATTAGAGCCAATAATTAGGATAGATTCTATGCTCTCTTCATTACATTGTGAAGTGTCTGGTGCAGTCATATTGTATTGTTGGAATGACAGCTTATACAGATTATAAGAAAATTAGAAGATACATAGGAACACCAGGTTCTCCCCCTCTTTCTGCAACAGTCTTAATGATTTTCTTCACCACCTGGGCATGCCTGCATGGGTGAACTGAACACAGAGGAGGTAGGTGATAGGAGATGAGGGTGATTTTCAATGGTCACCGTTTTCCTCATATGATCTTGACTGATGTTTTCATACACGTGTTCAGCTGGTAAAGACTGCCTTTGCTCATCATAGCCAAGCAACCATAGTCTCGGTGTCTGGTAATATTTATCCAAGTGATATAAAGGTCCTAAGTTCTGGTTTGGAAAATAGCATCCTCACCACCAGCATCAGTTTTGGCTTTAGAAGCTTCTACTATTGCCCTTCTATCTAGTGTAGCCTCACCTGTTTCCAACAATCCATTCATTCCATATACTTCCGTATCTGCAGCTTCTCTTCCATCTTCCTCTTCCTCCTCTTCACATACTGCTGAGCAATCTTGAAGTCTTATACTGTCATTGTTTTCCAGTGTAATCTCCTTAACTGCTTCAGTTATTCCTGCAATACCTGTGTTATGATAAGTATCTACCCATCCCCCATCACCATCATCTTCAATGGTAGCTTCTAATTCATCTGAATATTCTGTGTGCACCGCTCTTGCATGGCACATTTTTGGTGACCAAAAATTTTTTTCCTGTTGGTAGGTATGCCTTCACTTTCAATTCTTCACCTGTAGCCCATTGCCATGTTGGATAGTGGTGGACTAAGTGATCTGTAGCTGCCACAAACTCTTCTGGGGTGATAACACCTGTTTCCTTAAACTTTGGTTACTTGAGGACCTGGGTCAGATACTCAGCCATTTCCAGTGTCTTTCTGAAATAGCCATTTAAAAAAGTCAGAGAAGTGTCAGATCTAGATCTAGATCTATCTATCTACACACACATGTATATATAAAACATGCATGTATATATATATATATATATATATATATATATACACACACACACATATATATACATACACACACACACATTTATATCACTAAAATAATGTTATCTTTTTATAGATACTGATAATGAAGTTCAGAGAGGTTAAGTGATGTCACGTAGTTAACAAATGACTGAGGGCAGACTTGAAATCTCCACACTGAGAGTTCTTTCTACTGTACTGCTCTGGATTGTCATAGCCAATATTAACAAGTGCCTGTGCCCTTTACCAAGCATTTTCATCCTTATTACAACTCTATGAGATTAACAGATCCAGACCACAGTGGCAGCAATACATAAAGTGGAGTCTTCTGTCTCCTAACTTGGATCCCACACTCTAGGAATATCCTGAGTTCATGCAGAACTAGCCTTGGATTTGCACTGAAACTTTGCATGATAGGTGTGGAATTGATGAGTAAGGGATTGCCATTTATAAGGTGCATTGTGATGACAGTGTAAATGCCATCAGCAGGATCTGGGCCAAAATAATTAGTATGGAATACATCAGAATGACAGCCACCTTCTATGGGCTCAACTTTTTGAGGGTATGTGCCTAAATGAAACTCATCTCATTTCTTCCCTGGGGTTGAATTTTAAGAGCACACAGAATGAGGGTGTTCATTGAGAGTATGATTTAAGGTACCTACAGGAAAAGAAGGGAGACCAGAGGAGAAGGGAACAAACAATATTCAAGTTCCAAGAACTTAGAAATGTAAGAACATAGGGCAAATGAGAGAATAATAATAATATAATATTTATGGTGATGATGATAGAGAAAGAGAAGGATCCAGTGCATTCACAGATATGTTTCTGTTTTAAATCGTCTGCTCATTTTTGACCTAGGATTTTCCTTCTGGTAGTTAAGATGCATTTAAAGTATTAGCCTTTGGTTTCTACAATGTACATGGTTGGCCCCATGTGACTGTGGGTGTTAGACTCACTATGATGAGAACAGGGCCATGGCACCCCTCATACTCTATTCCCCAAAGGAAAGCAGGTCTGGCTGTCTTCCACTGGAAAACATATCCCTCACAGAATGAGTTCATTTTAGCTGTCAGCTATGGAGTATCTAAGAATCTCTGTATGCATGCAACATTGCCAGCAAGATGCCCACCCACCTCCACTGGGGATAAGAATCCCCAGTGGGGGGAAAAAGGCTGCTTCCCAGTGAGTGAAGCAGCTGTTGTTTTACACAGAAATGTCAAAAGCACAAGCAAATTTTTCATCACCAATTGGCGGTGTCATGGCCAGTGAATTACTTTGTGGTTTTTATGTGGTTTGGGGAGAAGCAACTGGCTTTGTGAGGTTTAAGTTATAGATATAAATTATATAACTGGAACACTAAACCCTTGGTTTGAATTCATTTTATTGGTAATGATAGGATTTGCATCTGAGATGTGGTAGGTGGGATTAAATTAGCCACACCACACACCTGTGAGATGTTAAAAATTATTTTGCTATCTTCTTAAAAAATTTTACCTTTTAGTTACATTTTTCTTAGTAGTTAAATGAGTATAAATATGTTAAATGAATATAAAAATGTGTAGAATTTTATCATATGTTTCTATTAGCTAAAATATTGCCATTACCCAAAATAAGTCTCTAAATATAAAAACATTGTTTTCCAGGGGCGACTGGGTGGCTCAGTCATTAAGCATCTGCCTTCAGCTCGGGTCGTAGTCCCGGGGTCCTGGGATCGAGTCCCACATTGGGCTCCCTGCTGGGCGGGAAGCCTGCTTCTCCCTCTCCCACTCCCCCCTGCTTGTGTTCCCTCTCTTGCTGTGTCTCTCTCTGTCAAATAAATAAATAAAATCAAAACAAAACAAAACAAACAAAAAGAAACACATTGTTTTCCAAATGCAAAGAAATATAAACTATATGCCACTGTGTTTATATTGACTTTCCATTTACTGATATGTTTCTTTCCCCACCCACCTGTAACCTACTCTTTCATCTGTGCATCCACCCATCATCTAACAGCTATTGATTAAGCCTGTCTACAGCTGATATACTGTGTTAGACATCATAGGACACTGAAAGCAATATAACTCCTATTTCCTCTCTTCTAGAAGCTTCAAATCATTTGACAATTCATTTGTGACATGAAGAGGAGTGAGCCACCCTACCATTGCATCAGTAATCTTTAAACAATAAGGAAAATGAAACAAGTGTTGTCTCCCACCCTGCCCACCAAGACACAGATACCAAGCCTTGCCACAGATGCAGTGCCGACCTTTACGTCCTTTTTAAGACAAGCTCTGTTTATGTACCTGATAAATGACAACAAAATGTATATGAGCTTAGAGTATATAAAGACTGTAAGTTAGCTGTGATTTAGATTATGAGAAAATAGATGAAAGCTCAATATAAAGCAATAAAATCTAATGTAACATATGATGCCTTTATGGACCACACTGTAAACATCTTTGGCATTTGCCTTGATCTGCCTGATTATGTGACAGAAGTAACAAAGTAACTCAGCAGTTGTCTTGGTCCATTTGGGCTGCTGTCACAGAAATACCATAGACTGGGTGGCTTAAACAACAAAAACTTATTTCTCACAGTTCTGGAGGCTGGGCAGTTCAAGATCCAGGTGCTGGCAAATTCAGTATCTGGTAAGAGTCCTCTTCCTGGTTTATGAATGCCTATCTTTTTGCTGTGTCCCCACATACTGGAATGGATGAGAGAGCTCTTCGGGGCCTCTTCTATTTCGGCACTAATCTCTTTAATGAGGTCTCTCCCCTCATACCCTAATCATCTTCCAAAAGCTTCACCTCTTAATACCATTACACTGGGGGTTAATTTTCAACTTCCGAATTTGGGAGACATTCAGTATATAGCAGTAGTTAACATGTGTCACTTATAGTAAGTTATTAAAAACTGTTTTTGAAATTGTACCTGGAGTTGGGATATTTTGAGTTGGAAGCTTCCTCAGTGATGATCTACCTCAAGACCCCATTTTGCAGATAAAGAAACAGAGGCCAAATAGATCATCTAGCTGGCTGGGAGAGGACCTCTCCCATCTGGGTCTTCAAACTCCAAGTCAGAGCTCTTTGCACTCTGCCTCTTACAAAGTTTTTATGTGAGATGTTTCACTGCCAACAGCTAATAATAGGACCAATTTTAGCCTAAGTTGAGGTAGAAGAATCTTGTTTTAAATATCATCCTTAAACATTTTTTTCCTTTCTCTACCTTCCTCAACCCCCTTTCTGGTTCCTTTTTGCTTCCCTTGTCTTGTTTCCCTAATGGGACATCTAGTACCCTCATATCAATTTGCATTGCAAATGTTCTCTTATCCTCCATTTAACTCTTTCTCATCAACATGGTTTTTTAACCCAAGTAAAAGTTCTGATAGGATTCCCAGGTTACCTTGGGATAAAGCAACAGAAAGGTTTGGCTAATGGGAGGTTGAATCTTGGTTTGTCTTATTCTACCAATTACAGGGGTAAAATGGCTATATATTTTATTTAGTCTACCACAGCCCTTGGACTCAGCATGAGTGAACACAAACACCAATGCTGGCTCATCAGATTTGCCAGAGTTCTAGGGAAAGCTTTCATTCAATTTCATACATTACCAAAAGCATTGACCATGGGTCACATAAACCCATGCACTTGACACTGCATACACATAGACACGGGAGGTCTAGGCTCATCTGTCTCTCCCCTTTTGCTCTTTCACTACCCTGCCATGCTTCTGGCACCCCCCAAGTATGCATGTCCTGCTTTTCTGCCTACTCCATCCAATGACCAGAAACAACAGGACGTTATTTTCCCAAATTAATACTTGTAAAGATGTCACAAGATCTTCCCATAATACAACTTCCGTTTGTCTTCCTTAAAAAAAAGGTGGGTCTTTTAATAGCTCTTTTAGGTTTATTTTCCCTATATTCTTAATTATATTAAAGACTCATATTTCTTCCCTGAGTATTCATTTAGAAAGAAGGTTTTGTAATAGTCACATTTAATTTATCAGGGTGCAATAATTTGTGTTTCCCAATCATCTTGCCGACTTTGGTTCATTATACTATTGTTTCACATGAGTAAGTTAGCAAAGTTTGGATTGATTGACTCTAATTAACTAAAACTGGTTCCAGGCTGTGCATCTATTGTCATGGTGGCTAGCCGCAAAGCCCTAAACTGTGCAGCAGTGGTGATATAAGGTAATATTGATTTGAAAACTGTAGATCATATGTAACCTTGGGCTTATCACTGTTTGGGAGACAAACTAAAAAAAAAAAAAAAGGATGGGGAAGGGAGAGATATTAGGACAAGTTGTAAGGGCACTTGGGAGTATAAATGGAATTTTCAGTGGGTTCACTTCTTTTATTGTTTTTCCTGTCCAGAGATAATCACAGATGTGTTGAACAAACAAATTCAAAGTCAGCAGTTGGAAGAGTAAGGTTTTCATGGTTTTTGAAACTGTGAAGAAATGAAATACATTTGCTGATAAACTGTCCAAGATCCAACTAAAATTATGGGAAGACCTCCTATTTTGTAGAGGAAATCTTTCTATATGTTACTCATTGAAAAGTAGGATTGTTTGAAATTTATTCTTTTCTCTGTTGCTGAATTTTTATAGTCAATAATGATCTTTGTCTGAGAAAAAATTGTTTTTAGACAGTGGGTAACTGGAAAAATGATTGCATTTTATAGCTTGTAAACATGAACAAATATCACCCTTACTTTATAGTATTGGACAGAAATCATGTTAAAGAAACTAGAGCAGAATGTCATAGGTGAGATTCATCAATTAATTTCCTTCTTCCCTATGCAAAATGCTGCAGCTTCTGTCTTAAAGTACCAGTTAGGATCTCCTTACATTTGATTGCTGTTGCTCACTTTTTCCATATTCTTCATTCTAAAAGCTCCAGGGCCCTGGTTTTCCATGACACCCTTATTAACTGAGCAACCATCCCCCTTCCATCATCCATTTTTCATCAAGTTCCATAGAACAGTCTTTATGTCCCAACAGACAGATGAAGTGAAAGTTTAACTCATGTTCTACAGAACCTTGCTTGAGACGTTTTCTGTCAGAGTGGAGAAAATACTGGAAGCATTTCCAGTTTATCCAGCTGCTTCCTTCATCTGCACTGTGCTTCAGTCTGTTTGGAAACTGAGGATAGGCTACTTTTATGTCAGTGTCTTCTTCACATGATTGTTTGAGTTTCTTTTAATGTTTTGTGACCATTGTGGCCATGTGAGAAAAGACAAACTTCCAAATGTTACAGAGAAAAGAGCCTGTATTCATCAGGGTTTCCAGAGAAACAGAACCCAATAGGATGTGTGTGTGTGTGTGTGTGTGTGTGTGTGGAGAGAGAGAGAGAGAGAGAGAGAGAGAGATTTTAAGGAATTGGCTCAGGTGATTATGGAGGCTGCAAAGTTTAAAATCAGCGAGTGGGTCATCAGGCTGAAGAACCATGAAAAGTTGATGTTACAGTTTAAGTCCAAAGACTTCTGCTATAGAACTCTCTCTTGCTTGGGGCAGGTCAGTCTTTTGTACTAATCAGATCTTCAACTAATTGATCAAGGCCCACCCACACTATGGAGGGTAATCTGCTTTACTCAAAGTCCACCAACTTAAATCTCATCCAAAAACATTCTCACAGAAACATCCAAAATAATGTTTGGCCAAATATCTGCATATGGTGGCCCAGCCACGTTGACACAGATACATCACAGAGGCCACGGCTCACATAAAGGCACAGGCTAAGGAACCAGAGAAGAAAAAGATGGGGAAGGAGAATGACACAACTTTGTGTTGAAAAGAGAAACAAGAAAGCATATGGCTATCAATTCCTCACAGATTTTGAAGTATTTCAAATGGTCATCACACAAACATGGTACATATAACATATGCCTGCCTTTCTTCTTGAATGGCTTAGTAACAAAGTGTCCTCACACCCTTTTGTTCTTAAGGGCAGGTAAGGGTCATAGTAGTTCTGAAGCAGTGGACCCCACAGGCAATGGTGAAATGACAGTAAAGACCCTGCCCAGTCTCTTTCCTCTATCCTGCTCTAATGGGTGAGCAGGTGGCTGCACACATTTATCCCAGAGAATTGCTGCCCTGCCCTTCTTTCTAGAATTCAAAACAGTAGTCAAAAAGGTCTCTGCCATGTTTACAATTTTCTGCCTCCTGAGAACCAGTTACAAGTGACTCACTTCTTACCAAATAGAAAGCAGGTATAATATCTCTTGCAGGTAAAATAATTTGTCTGAACATCTTCAATAATCAAACAATAAGCATTCTTTAAGTCCTTAATAGGTGCCCAGTGCTGAGGAAAATGCAATGGAAGAATCACACACAGTCTTTACCTGTAAGAGTTCATAATTTTTTGCAGGGGAGGGAAGCAAATCAAATACATAGCAAATAAACAGAATACAAGTTAAGAGTGGGAAGGGGGTCTTCAGACAAGAAATTCTGTCAGAGTTCATAGATGGTGGACATAAATATGAAATGGAATGGCCACCTCTCTGTGTTGCTATATTTGAATATATGCTGCAAAAATGGAGGCATATTGTTTAGACTGATTAAGAATGAGCTCATTCTTGGAACACCTGGGTGGCTCAGTTGGTTGAGTGCCCCACTCTTGGTTTTGGCTCAGGTCATGATGATCTCAGTGTCCTGAAATCGAGCCCTGCATCAGTCTCCATGCTCAGCGTGGAGTCTGCTTGTCCCTCTCCCCCCAACCCCCGGTCCTCCCTGCACTCTCTCTCTCAAATAAATAAATAAAATCTTAAAAAAACCCAGTTAGCTCATTCTTATTCAAATCACTCCAGTTTCTCTCAATGATTGTATGTTTTCCTAGTGTTTTTTTTCAACTTATTCAATTTAGTAGTCAAATTTATGAAAACCATATGGAAACACCTAAGGATGGATTTTTGATAAGAGGAGGTTATTTGGAGATCTTGTCTGTAAAATGGAATACATTTATATACTTGTAAACTCTTAGTTTACCTTCTGAGGAATCATTCCATTTTCCCCCAAAGACGGTAACTATCATTACTTACTTTTACTTACAGAAAAAAAAATAGACAATGTTTAGAAATTATATTGGATAAACTCTGCCTTTCTAATAATTTCTGGAAATCTGAAATTATTCTGGGTCACCTGAGATGGCAAATTGGTCTCAATAGCCTTGATTTTTTTCAATTCCCCCTCAGGACAGGAAGAACCCAGTCGCAGAAACAGTTTCAGGGAGACTGATTATGAGTTAAAGGGGCAAGAAGGTTTTTTGAAAAGCCTGGGTCCTCACAGTGGATAACAGTAATAGGGAAGACACCAAGATCATTGCTGAACCATTTCAAGGTTGAACCTGAAAAAAAAAAAAAAAGCCCTAAATGTCAATTCTGAAAGGCAAACAAAGTAACAGTACTGGAGAATTAGAGTATAACATGGGCTACAACAGGACAGGATTAAGTGTGAGGAAAGGTCAAGGATAGTAGCTCAGAACTAAGATTTTGAATGAAGATTGTATATTGGTATATTTTTTCACATGGTCTGCAATTTATATTAACAAGATGGGCAAAACAGCTTAATCAGGATGCAGTAGCAAGGTGGTATGCAGAGCCAACTCCAAGTGAGTTCTCACTCTTCTAGTGACAGATATCTGACCAAAAAAGTCTTCTAAGTTTGTTTCTTTATCTGAAAGGTAAGACACTGCATCTGAGATGACACAAAATAGATCTGCTGATTCTTCCTAAAATCAGAGAATATTGGAGAGACAGTGACCTTAATGCTGTGCTAAATCAGAGGATGACCCACAGATCAGCAGCATCTGAATCACTTGGGAACTTGTTGGAAATGCAAAATCTCAGGCTCCAGCCCAGATCTACTGCATTGGAACCTGCAACTTATTAATAAGATTCCTAGGTGACTTATGTGCACATTAAAATAAGGAACACAAACATTCTACTTTCTATACTACCACTTACAGATAGTGTTTGATTACAAACCCACAAGTGATAATGGAGTTCACAATCTTTAAAATCAGTGTTTGCTAATAATATCTCCTTTAACTTTTAGGACCTAGCACAGTAACAGAAAAATTATATTTCGTCAATAAATATTGAATGAATGAATGAATGAATGTTTCACTTTGAATTGTGTTTATCCATAACTTATTTGAACTAGCTGGAGAATAAATCAATCTGTTTTCCTCAATCAGCCCGAAAATTAAATAAAAAGACTTTTTGTTCCATATAGGCTTCTGTTTTTTAGGCTAAATATGTCTGGTTCCTTCAGCTATTTCTCAGTATCAAGGTATATATAAGTTCCTCACCATCCTTGGTACCTTTTCCTGGCCATATGTTGGATTCCAAGTGTCCCTCCTAGAATATGTCATCGAGGAGTAAACCCATCCCCAGATGTGCTCTGAGTGGCACAAAATACAAGTAACACAAGCTGATGACATTCCTCTGCTTCTGCTCTGGGATTTTCTAATTTAGCAAATTGGTTGTCACATCACTAAAAATAGAAAGTTTGAACTTGGGCTCCCTTTTTTTGTCTGAGGTTATTTTGCTTACCACAAACCAAGGCCACAGAAGCTAAATATATATCTACTTGAATGATGACTTTATAGCAATAAAATGAGCCCACAGGGGCTAATGACTCTGTAATCAGCTTTTTCAACCACTTTTTATATTGGGCATAATTTTCTCTCTCTCTCAGAAATTCTACATCATTTATCACTAGACTAACGTGAGTAAAAGGGGAAAGGCATGAGCCGAGAGATTAGAGGCCACTGCCTGTCTGATACTAAATCATAATAGTAAATTTGCCTGGAGGAGACTTCGATTTTGGATACTAGTACAGTAGACCCTTGTGTTCTTTTTTAGTTCAGAATTTCTACTTTGGCAGTGGTTTAAGAAATTAGGTTTTAAAAAGAATTTACTTTGTTTTTAGTTTAAAAATAATCAACAGTATATCAACATGATTAACAGTATACCAACTCAGGATCATTTTTAAAGTTCCTTTTATTGGCCTCTACCACGTCCTGGTTGCTATCAAGGGAAGGGTATCAAATACCTACTGTTGACCTGCTTGAAAACTGGTCTTTGGTAAATTTGAGTTAAGACACTTTTTTGGTGGGGGGAGTGTTACTATTAACATTTTGGTGGACTTGTGCTCCAGACCCCATTTGAGTAACAATTTCTGTTACACCTATTAATATCAACTTTAATTTAGATACTCCTTCCATAGCTTGAAGCTCAACCTGCTGCACTGGTAGTTATTCCTTTTCCAGAATTGATTGCTCTTAGGCCTGGTTCACAACCTACTTGTACTGAATATCCTCTGCTTATTCCTCGAGGTCCACTCTCCACCCTTGTCCTCCCTACTGCCTGCTTTGGTAGGCTGTGCTGTACAGATTACATCAATGGGCTTCCACGCCTCCTCTCTCTCCTTATCCTTTAGGCCTAGAAGTGGCAACAGCTCCACTTCTACTAACTCAGGATTTCTGTGCCATCCTTTATGGATCCTCTATAGCTTACTCATGTCTTTGTAATCAGTGCTTTGTATATAAACCCTCCTTGAATTTTCCTAATTTGATGGTACCATCTGCATCTGTTTCTTTGTTCCTTTACCCTGGATGATTATAGGACCCATTCATTCATTCATTCTGTCATTTGTTGTTGTTGTTATTTACTTACTCATTTATGTAGCAAACACTTACACATTATCTATTATTTACCAAATATTCTGCTGAATTTCTTTAGAGCTCATTCTCTACCAAAAGGTCAATAAACTTTAGATAAAGTTAACTCATGAATTTCTTATCTTAGTTGATCCGTGTCCTATCGGCAAAAAGCCTGTTATTAGGAGACAGGTACTACCAGTCATCTCAAGATAATGTTTGCTACTCTTGAGACACTGAATAAGAGCCCCTTTTCATATCAAGTCAGGCTTTTTTTGATTTACTTAGATCAAAGTACAAGTAACAAATATTACTGTTTTACTTTTTTTTTAAATAATTTTCTTTTCTTGAGAGAGAGTAAGAGCATAAGCAGGGGGTGGAGGCGCAGAGAGAGAGGGAGAGAATCTTGAGCTGGCTCCACACTCAACACAGAGCCCCACGTGGGGCTCTATCCCACACCCCGAGATCATGACCTGAACAAAAGTCAAGAGTTGGAGGCTTAACCAACTGAGCCATCCAGGCGCCCCACAAATATTACTGTTTTTAATCCAAAGACTCATACAAACAAGAGATAAGAGTTGTTCTGTTGGTGCCAATAACTAAAGTTATTCCAATTTTTTCATGATGCCTAGATCTAGTCTTTGGCCAGTAACTTGCTGTCTAAGGCTACTTATAAAGGCAAACTTGGAGAACTTCTCAATAAAAGACTTTCTTTGCACTCACAGATTTTTAAAAAATATTTGGTTGTAGTAAAGGGTAAGAGGTTTGCACTCCTTAGAATTGTCTTGTGTATGTGATTGAAGAAGAATCCTTTTCAATTTGGATAAAGGCATAGCGAAGTTTATTCTCAAGGATAGAGGGATAGCATTCTTTCATTAGCTTTCTTGGGCTCTGGCTGTGAAACAATAACATGGCTTTATGGCAGTGATGGTGGAAAAGGGTTTAGTTTGTAGTAAAGCCATCTTTGGCTGCATTAATAAAAGTTAAGTGACAAGACTAAAGGATGTGAAAGTCTTATTGTTCAGTAAAGTGATAGGAAAATATTAGTAGGCTGTGTTCTTCTCAGAGTCCCATTTAAGAAGGAGAGTCCCATTTAAGAAGGAAGGAGAAGGTGAAAATATCACCTTTTCAAGATGAGGAGCATAAAGTCCAGGTCTGGATAGCATATCATATGAGAAGTATGTAAAAGAAAAAGAGATCACAAAACAACTGTTTCTAAACATGGAGGACTGAACTTATTTTTTATACCTCCAAAAATCAGAATACTGTGAGTGTGTATTTTTTCCTCTAAAATGGAGAGATTACTTCCCATCTCATTTTATGAAGCTGGAATTAGCCTGATACTGCATCCTGTCAAAGACATTGCAAGAAAAGAAAATCAAAGACCAATATTCCTCATGAGCACAGATGCAAAAATTCTAAATAGCATTTTAACAAATTAAATCCAGCTATCTACATAAAGGATAATACATCATGACCACGTAGGGCTGATCCCAGGAATGCAAAGTTAGTTTAACATTTGCAAATCCAAAAAAGAAAATCCTTATGATCATCTCACTAGAAAAAGTATTTGACAAAATCCAACAATCATTCCCCATTGAGGAAAAAACAAAGCCTCTCAGGAAATCAGAATTAGAAAGGAACTTACTTGGGGCGCCTGGGTGGCTCAGTCGTTAAGCGTCTGCCTTTGGCTAAGGTCATGATCCCAGAGTCCTGGGATCAAGCCCCGCATCGGGCTCCCTGCTCTGTGGGAAGTCTGCTTCTCCCTCTCCCACTCCCCCTGCTTGTGTTCCCTCTCTCACTGTGTCTCTCTCTGTCAAATAAATAAAATCTTTTTTAAAAAAAAAGAAAGGAACTTACTCAATCTGCTGAAAGTAGCTAACATACTTAATGATGAAAAACTGAATGCTTTTCTCCTAGAACTAGGAACAAGACAAGGATGCTCACTCTCACCACTACTATTCAACAATGCATTGGAGATTCAAGCCAGCACAGTCAATCAAGAAAAAGATAGAAAAGTTATCCAGATAAGAAAGGAAAAAGCAAAACTTTTATTTGCATTTTTTACATGATTATTTGTGTACAAAATCACATAGAATCTACAAGAAATCTAAATAATAAGTGTTTTGCAAGATTTCTGGATATAAGATCTATGTGCAAATGTATTTGAATATACCAACAGTAGACTCTTACAACTTAAAATTTAATTATCTCATATATTATAGTACAGTGTGAAAAATGTAAAATACTCAGGGATAAATCTGACAAAATACATGAAAAGACCTGTGCACTAAAAATTATAAAATACTGTTGGGAGAAATTAAGGGAGATATAAATAATTGAAAAGATGTCCTCTTCATGGGTTAAAAGAGTTAATATTGTTTAGATAGTAGTCCTCCCAAAATTGATCTATAAATTTGATGCAATTCCAATCAAAATCTTAGCAGGCTTTTTTTTTTTTTTTTTTGGTAGATATTGACAAGCTAATTTTAATACTTATATGGGAAAAAGAAGAACAGATTTGGTGGGCTAATACTTTCAATATGAGGACTTATAAAGGTACAGAAATTAAGAGTATTAGCATTAAGATACACAATAGAACAATGAAACAGATTAGAGAGTCTATGGACAATTGATTTTTGACAAAGGTATAAGGCCAATTCAATGGAAAAAAAAAATACTCTTGTCAACAAATGGGCTGGATATCCATAAACAATAGAATGAACTTTGACCCATACACAAAAAAATGAACTTTGACCCATCCTTCTCACCATATACAAAAAAGTAAGTCAAATGGATGATAAAACTAACCATAAAATCTAAAATAGTAAAACTTCTGGAAGAAAACAAAGGAGAAAAATTTTGTGATCTTGGTGTAGGTAAAGATTTCTTAGATATGACCCAAAAAAGAGGATTCATAAAAGAACAAACTGATAATTTACACTTTTTTAAAATCAAAAACTTTTGCCCTTTAAAAGACATTGTTAAGCAAATGAAATGACTAGCCATAGACAGGGGGGAAATATTTGCAAAGCTTTTACCTGTTAAAGAATTGTGTGTAGGATAGATAAAGAACTTTAAAATCCAATAATAAGAAAACAAACACTCCAATTAAAAATGGGCAAAGATCTGAACAGGAAGTTCAGCAAAGAAGATATGTGGATGGCATATAAGCATATGAAAAGATGTTGAACAACATTAGACATTAGGGGACTACAAGTTAAAAGCACCACAAGATGCCATTACACAACTGTTAGAATGGCTAAAATTTCAAAGGCTGATCATACTTGATGTAGAGAAGGATGCAGAGAAACTAGAACTCTCATACAGTGCTGGTGGGTACATCAAATGGCACAACCACTTTGGGACACAGTTGGGTGGTTTCTTAAAATGTAAATGCATACCTATCATATGATCCAGCCATTCCACTTTTAGATATTTACCCAGGAGAAATGAAAACATATCAAGACTTGTACATGAACATTCTTATTGGTCTTATTTGTTTTGTTTTGTTTCTTAGAGATGGGGGAGGGGCAGAGGGAGAGGGAGAGAGAGAATTTTAAGCAGGCTGCATCTCACACATCCCTGAGATCATGACCTGAGCCAAAATCAACAGTCTGATGCTTAACCAACTGAGCCACCCAGGCACCCCTGGTCTTATTTGTAATAGCCAAACTGGAAATAACCTCAGTATTCATGAATAGATGAATAGATAAATTTTGATATATGCAATACAATGGAATTCTGCAACAAAGAAAAATAATGAACTACTAATATACAGAAAACATGATGGATCTCAAAATAATTATGTTGACTGAAAAAAGAGTAAATGCTATATGATCTCATTTATATACAATTCTAGAGAATGCAAAGTAACTTATAGTGACAGAAAGCAGATGAGTGATTTCTTGAGGACAGGGGAGGCAGTAGGGGGTGGGGAAGGCCTAATGGGTTTACAAAGGGGCTAAGGAAGTGTGATTGTGATGACAGTTTCGTGGGTGTATGCATATGTCCAAAAATCCAATTGTATACTTTAAATATGTGCTGTTTATGTCGATTACATGTCATTAAAGAGACAGGAGCAGGAGACTGGTAGAGAAGGAAAGAAAGATGGTCCCCTAAGTAAGTTATATGATTTAGTAAGAGGGTGATCATATTTTGAGACTGAAACACAATTTCCCTGCATACTTACACAACAGACACGGGCTGAGAACAACTTCCATACTCTTCTCCCTCTCTGCTTTCCTCATTTTTTCCCTTCTCTCTTCCCACTCCCTTGTTCCTTCCCTGCATTGTGAGATTAAAAATGATATTTTATCATGCGGTGCCTGGGTGGCTCAGTCTGTTAAGCAGCCAACTCTTGATTTTGGCTCAGGTCGTGATCTCGGGGTCGTGAAATCGAGAAGATAAGCAGGTGTCAGGCTCTGCGCTCAGCAGGGAGTCTGCTTGGGATTTTCTCTCTCCCTCTCCTTCTACCCCTCCCCCTGCTCATGTGCACACGCTCTCTCTAGAATAAATAAATAAATCTTTAAATAACTATATGTTATCTTAAGAATCAGCAAAGACTTTAATTTCTGAAAATAATTCTGTACCTCCCTTAGGATGGCAGGTGATACCTTAGCACCTGGAATAGCAGGAGAAAAGGAAAGAAAAGAAATAACTCAAATGCTCTCTACTAGAAATGGACAGACACTTAGGAGTGGAGAGAACAGAGTAGACAAGATGGAATGGATGACAGAGAAACATGGCGACACCACTGAAGTACTGTTCAGCCCGGGGATATCTAATAATCAATTTTAATTGTTTATGTTGGTGTTGCTAGGATATAAAACCTCTCTGTGGAAAGGCTATTGGGTCAATCTCAGGGCAGAGGTATAAGAGCAGTTGCCCCGAGCAGGGTACACAAGTTGTTGTAGGCAAGTATTTTCAAGAACTTGTAGCTAGAGGTTTCACTAGCAAGTTCAGGGAAGGCATTGGATTTTCCACTGGAAATGAAATTGGCATTCAGGTGATAGATGGATGGCACTTTTTTTCTCTCTTTTTTAATGGCTGTGTGTCAGGAAGTATGTGCCAGGAAGCAAGCTGAGGACTGGGAATTCCAAGATGAATAAGATATGGCCTTGTTCTTTCACAGCTTTATGTTAAAATTTTAAGTCACAATACAGTGACTGTCATGACAGTGTAATACTTGAGATTGGTTGGTGTGCTTGCTTCAGAATTTTCACATCAAGTGACCTAGGGGTAGCCATGTGGCACAAACCTTGAAGCAAGCTATCTATCTATCCATCCATCCATCTATAGCACTTTAGATAAGAGCTATATAAAAGCATAATAAAATTAATAAAATTAAAAATAATAAAACAAAATGTCTATTATCCACATCAAATAATGTCAGGCAATGAGGTTTTTTTAAAGATTTTATTTATTTATTTGACAGAGAGAGAGAGCACAAGCAGGGAGAGTGGCAAGCAGAGGCAGAGGGAGAAGCAGGCTCCCTGCAGAGCAGGGGGCGCCCGATGTGGGACTCTATCTCAGGACCCCGGGATCATGACCTGAGCCGAAGGCAGTCACCCAACCGAGCCACCCAGGTGCCCAGGCAGTGAGATTTCTGAGGATGCTGACGCCCTAGCATCCCACACATGCCTTGGTACCTTTGTGCCTCAGGTGGCACAGAGCTACTCTCCAGGATGACTCCCTGAATTCTCCATTCAGTAGGTGATGATGGAGGACGTATGGGAGCTCGTGAGGCAGACATCACAGGGTTGGGTTTTCTGTACAGAGTCCACAGCAAATTCTCAGTGAGAGGATTCTGTGCATTTCTTCTTGGAAACTAGGGTTTCATGGACATCATGACAAGAACCAGGTATTATTGTCTTTGCTCCCTACCTGTTGTGGGACAGGAGAAATCATATAAACTTTGGACAGTGATTGAAATTTCACCTTTGCCCCATCTATATAGTCTTGGACCTTGGGTGAGAAATTCAACCAAAGTCTCAGTTTTTCATCTCTAATATGAGAAAAAATAAAACTTGCTTGGAAGAAATTGTAGGATTAGAAAAAAAAAAGGTTATATATAAATACATAGCACTTGGTACCTAGTAGGTATGTAATAATTTTAATTATTACTTTTTTGTTATTTCCAGGGCTCCAGGGCTATTACCTGAGATTAGAGTTCAACACTTAGGGAAGGGCTATGGGACTTCCCAGATAGGGCTGTTATTCAAATCAAAAATAAGAAAAAAATGTGGATCCAATTCCTACTGAGAGTACAGCTCTGCCCAGGCATTTGGCTGTAGGATTTCAGACACATCTAAGTCCATGAGTTGGAAAAAACCAAACTAAGACACTTGAAGCAACTAGACAACAGTATCATATAATCAATTACTAGCATGTGCTGTATAGGCAAGCGATGTCACAGGACCCTGATGTAATTAGCATCCTGTTGTTTTTCTTTAGTCTGTGCAGAATGGTATAAAGCGGTTCAAGGCAATGTGCAAAGTACTAAGTGGTCCCCTAGTGGCCAGAAGGAGTTAATACCATGTATACCCGGAGTGGAACAAGTAAGATCATTATTTACTTTCGCTTTGTTTACCTCTCAGGGTATCTTCATTTGAGCTGATAAGACTTTCTGATTCTAAATTAATTCACTCTTCAATTATAGGCAACTGAAACTATTTTGCCAAATATAACTAAATATACTGACCTTCCTCCTCCCCAGTGCAGTCCTGAACTTATATTTCTCATGGTTTACAGATTTATACAGACTGTACATTCATTTGTTAGGGCTTCCTATATTAAGATATGACTTTTTGAAGGAAGTAACTGGGTTAGTGCTATGTAGGGGCATCATGTATTCCAGTTTTCCCAGGACAGTCTTGGTTTATGCTTGTTTTCCCATTGTAATTGTTAGTATAGACCTCTTTTATGATCACAATTGTCCCAGTTTTAGCAATAAGTTATATTGTTGCCTTAGTGTTATTGTCTTGCTTCTTCCTACTTTTTTTTTCACCATTGAACATTCCAGAAATACTGATATAACTCATGACTGGACATGAGGTCAGTCTGGATGTGATCTCTCATTCCTGTAATCACTACAGTTTATTTGGCTGCTCTGGCTGGTTAGGAAGCTATTCTCTTTTCTCTTAAATACTCCTCATGTGCTCTTTCATAAGTTGCAGTCTTTATCAGAGAAGAGGACTGTGGCTGATCGTTGATGTGTGTGCTACTGAGCTCCTATGTTTGTCTTTCCTCACAGGTTCTAAAAGTGACCTCTAAGCCAGGTCTAATGTTATGGCATGTTGGTTGGGCATAATATGCAAAGCCTGGGTGAAATATGTCCAGGAAACACCCAGTCTATGAAATATACCACTGTGCCGGCATGATGGTAAAATGAATGTGTTAATAGGTGAAAGATGATCTAGACACCAAAACTGAACCAAAACAAAAGGAAATTGTGAGCATTTTTAAGATACAGAACAAGCTTATCCACAATGGCCCAAAGGCCACCTTTTATCATAGAACAATACGGACACCTGTAAAACTCAGTCAGGTGAGACTTTCAAACTCAAATTTATGTTTGATGTGTCAGAACTAAATTGGTACATTTATAGACTAGTTGTGTGAACGCAACACAGTAGAAATGTTTTGAAATCCAGCAATGGACTTGTGAATGCCTTGTTGAAATGAAGTACACTTGTCTTACTCAGAACAGATTTCTTAGGAAGCATGCCTATTCCCTTACATGATTTGTTTCAAATGATTTAATACCTTCAGCAACTAAAATAGTATCTTAATGGGTGATTCAATTTGAAATGCCAAAATAAAATTATTTCAAATAAAGAGACACATACAATTTGCTCATCTTCAGGAACTGCTTTGTGCTTTTGATAAAGAACCAGAAACAAAATATTACTCTAAATGGCTTAACCAATACATTTCTTTTTAAATTTTTCTTCCCCTTCTCATTATTTCTGACCTGTTTTCCCCTCTTCCACGCTGTAATTCATATCTTTTTTTTTTTTTTTAAAGATTTTATTTATTTATTTGACAGAGAGAGAGATAGTGAGAGCAGGAACACAAGCAGGGGGAATGGGAGAGGGAGAAGCAGGCTTCCCGCCGAACAGGGAGCCCGATGTGGGACTCGATCCCAGGACCCTGGGATCATGACCTGAGCCGAAGGCAGATGCTTAACGACTGAGCCACCCAGGCGCCCTATAATTCATATCTTAATCATATGCATTTTACATGTGAATGAGACTTTGAATTTATGACTCGAAGAGAAAAATGCACACACACACACACGCTATAAATGGTGTTGCATTGTTTTTTTTTTACACCTTGTAATCTTATGTTTATGAGGAATAAACCTTAAAAATAAGGATCTGCCAAATAGGTACTATAACATATAGTAATATAATAAAATGCATTAAAATTTATAATTGGAATAATAAAATTGGGGGAATTTCAGCCTCAAATAGTTACTTATAAAATACCAATGAAATAATTCTGAATCCCTCACATAATACCGACTACAAAAAAATCATATTTAGCTGCTGCTTCAATGGAAACATGTCGGAAGATTCTGTTTGGTTGCCTCTTTATGTGGGCTATTAGGAAGCTCAGAGCCTAATTTGTAGTCATTACGTGCAAATATTTAAGACTCCATGGATGTATTTTGTACTGACTTCACTCTTTGGTCCATTTCATTATTTACTCTGTTTTCCTTCTGTCTAATGTTTAACCAATTTTAATTTATATTTTCTTACATTTTCTTACTGTATGTATTAATCTTTGTAAGTAACGGGTACAGACAAAATCATATCTAAGGATTCCCCTGAAAGCATATATGTTCTATAAATGCTGCTTCATGGCACTTCTCCTAGTTATCTCGTTTACTTCCCTTAGAGCAGACATGGAACACTAAGGATTATCTAATAGTATAACACAGAATCAGTGATTTATACAGAGTGGTTCATCACCCCCCACCCAATTTACAAATTGTTGTCTTTCTGCTAAAATGTCAGAATGTTTTACATAATCCACACTACGATGATAGTGTAAAGCGGAGCAAGAAGACAGACCCTTCTCTAAGGTTTTGTCTGACACAGATTTGTGCAGAAGCCAATTAGTGACAGATATCATTTCAGCTGGGAACGTACAGTTAAGGTGAGTCTGTCTATAGTAGGCAGTCACAGAGGGACAGAGTTCTCGGCAATAGTTAAAAACAACACATGTAAGAAAGAATCCATCCTGGCTCTGTCGTGGATCAGCGCAGGATAACAATGAGATGCAGAAGATGATAAGAGAATGGGTAAGAATAAGACAGCTCAAGAAGAGGAGGCCCCAGGCACACCGAGGCAGAGAGAGTGTAGAACGCTTCCCTGGCATGGGAGAATTAGAGCTCAAAATCCACCCTCGTCATCTTTCATTTGTTTCATGATGTCAGTCAGTCATTCTTAACTAACCCCTTCAATTGCAATTATTAAATTATGATCCCCAGCAAGCATTTGCTGTCAAGACTCTCCAGTTCAGAGTAGGGAGGCAACTTCCGTCAAAAGCTATGTTTTTCTACCAGCTAGGTTTAAAGTTTGCTTTTCAGTTTCCATCATAATTATATTTGGATAGCTCTGAGAATGCAAAATAATCCTGCTCTGATGCATCCTGCACCAGCTTTCTTCCTCCTTTCCTTTTTCTTATCTTCAACTCTTCTGTTGGGGTGATCCTGATTTACACCTCACAGTTTTCCTCCTTCTAATCAGAAGTTTGTGGTGTGAATGACCCCTTAGGTCAGGTATTGGCATTTTCCGAAAGCCAGAGCCTGTGGTTGAAGTTTTTGTTTTGTGGTGTAGCATGAGTCGCACAGAACAATCTATTACATCAGTAACTCCACAGATAACATACAGAATCTTCCCACATGTTTCTACTGAAGCAGCAGCAGAACCAGAAAGACTACTACTAAGCTCAAGTTCTTACAGGGAGCAAGAGGCTGGGTGCAGGACAAAATTGCTTTAAGTTTTAATATCTTTTTGCATATTGAGGGACAATTTTGTTTTTGTTTTTTTTTTTTTTTAAAGATTTTATTTATTTATTTGACAGACAGAGAGATAGCAAGAGCAGGAACACAAGCAGGGCGAGTGGGAGAGGGAGAAGCAGGCTTCCCGCCGAACAGGGAGCCCGATGCGGGACTCGATCCCAGGACCCTGGGATCATGACCTGAGCCGAAGGCAGACGCTTAACGACTGAGCCACCCAGGCACCCCAATTTTGTTAAATATTATAGGGAAAAGCCCCATTTCTTTAAATTTAACCCTGAACCTGTACAAAAAACTCTCCATGTGATATGCTCTAAGAAAACAGCCCACATGGTTTCAATATAATCTCTGTTTACCAGCATTGAGGAAATGCTGGGTCAGAAAGTCATCCAAGACCTGGGGGCTACAGCCTTGCTGTTGTCACTGTCACACCTGCAAGCTCTTACCCAGATCTTCCCTGCTCACTTTCGTTCTCTCTGTGAGTAAGAGATGTTACTGAAGTGATTTCAATGATTTGAAAGATAGATGTGGAGTCAGGCTGCTAATTTCCTAGTATCTAATTTTCTTGGCACCTGATTAGAAATCCTAAAATAACCAATAGATTGACATCACCAACTTTTCATGGTAAAAAACATGGAAATGTCACTTTATGATAATTCTGGGTTTTATGTCTTTTTTTTTTTTTTTTTTTTTTTTTTTTTTTTTTTTAGCTTTAAGGTTTATTTTTGTGGGTTTTATGTCTTTTTAATGACAAAGTCATCTAGTATGTATTTTCCCTTGGAACTACTCTAGACATACAGATTTTCATTTTACCATGCAGAGTTGCAAAAATTTTAAATGTTTATAAAGAGAAATCATTCAAGAACTAAAAGAGAATTTGACAAAATACAATGCATTTTCTATGGAGAGCTATCTTATGAGAGATCTAACACTGTAATGATAGAGTTTTGAAAGTCATTAAGGGGAGAGAGTTTTGTCTAGATGATTTTCAGAAGGCAGCAAGATTTTAGATTATTTGTCTATGCAATTTTAAAATGAAACATAGGCAACCAAGGAGACAGCTTTTACAAAATAGACACTTTGGGGGAACATAAAGCATCCCCTTCAATGTCCTGACAGCTAGGAGATCACTGGTTCTTAATAAGAATGTTTACACCAGAATGAAAAGCTTTCTGCACAATGAATGAAACCATCAATGAAACACAAAGGCAACCTACTGAATGGAAGATCTTGCAAATGATAGATCCGATTAGGGGTTGATATCCAAAATATAAAAAGAACTTACAACAAAGAACAACCCAACACCAAAAAATTATTAACTTAATAATCCAATTAAAAAATGGACAGACGACTTGAACAGAGATTTTTCCAAAGAAGATATACAGATGATTAACAGACACTTGAAAAGATACTCAACATCACTAATCATTCAGGGAAATACAAATCAAAACTACAATGAGATATGACTTTTCACCTCTCAGAATGGCTAAAATAAAAAAGACAAGAAATAACAAGTGTTGGCAAGGATGCGGAGAAAAACAGAACCTTCAGGCACTGTTGGTGCAGTCACTGTGGAAAACAGTATGGGGTACTGCAAAAAATTAAAGACAGAATTACCATGTGATTTAGTAATTCTACTACCAGGTATTTACCCAAGGAAAATGAAAACAATAATTTGAAAAGATATATGCATTCCTATGTTTACTCTAGCACTATTTACAATAGCCAAGATACGGAAGCAAACTGTCCATTGATAGATGAAATGGATAAAGAAGATGTGGTATATACATAAAATGGAATATTACTCAGCCATCAAAAA
>NW_022589727.1:10453026-10515526 GCF_004348235.1 Phoca vitulina | reverse complement strand
AGTGCTATTCATAGCCTCTACACCAAAGGCTAAATTGCTTTAATTACCCAAGAAGTAAAATAATCCCTTAAAAGGTCTGACTCTGGATGTCTCAATGCCATCATGAACACGTTTTCTAAATAGAGACACAAAGGTTATACTTAAGCAGGTATAAAACATTCTTATGGAAACTAAGTGAATTTGAACTGATTATTCCACCTTAGATATATGGTAAGATATATTGTGATATTTATTTTTTGGTGATATAAATATTTTTATACTTACTTACAAAAAGACATTTACAAAACCTTTTTCTTAAGTTCCTTAAGAGGAACATAACTATGAAAAGAATGGAGATTTTATGTAAGACATAAGGATGAAACATTGAAAATTCATCCAAATAAAGCTTAAAAAATATCTTGTGGCTGGATTCAGTCAAGCTGTATGATAAAAATGTCCTATGAAAATAGTGAAAGGTGACAGAAACACTTGTTAGAAATGAGAATATCATAGATATATAGAATATTGAACCACATCAATGGGCTAAAAATATATTTGTATTTTTTTATTGTGAAACATGGTCATGTTTTAGACTTTGTAAGAATCTGTCTTGATTATGGAGATAGCACATGGGAGTGATGAGTGACTAAACCTTGATCTTTGAAGTAAAAGACAGCACATAGGAAAAATTTGTACATAATTTGATTTTGTAACCAGCACTGATAACTTGGATGAATTGAGGTGCAAATAAGATCATGGTGGATGTGTTTACTATCCATGCTTTCCTACTTCAGACACTTGTCAGTAATCAAACTTCAGCTCTTTTATACCTGAGATGTGTGGGTCTGTATATGGAAACTGGATATTGTAATTCAATAGATAGCCAAATGGAGAAACAATGAATCTAAATCTTAATTTTGTATGATAAATCTAACGAGGCTAAGTCTTGCTTTAATAAATAGCTAATTACAATTGATATGTGATTTGCATAATAAAATGCCGGTTTGCATTCTGTTCATCTTAAATTAGCATACAATTACATTCCTGATATGTAGGAGTGTTTCTAAGGTGCTCAAATAGCCCATTTGCTTAAGATGGTAAATGTTTCTTTCATATTGTGTTTTCAGTATTGGTTAGGGAAGCAAAAATTTTTCCATGATGAAGATCAAATCCAATGTCAAACCAACCCCTGTATGAATTATTAAGAAGAGGGCCAATTTTGAGTTAATAAAATTTGAAATTGTAAGATTTATATTTCTGTGAGTGTTTGTATAAAGTTTTGCATATGGTCACATTTTCAAAGTTTCATTTTTATCAACTTTTTTTTTGCATCTTACAAACTTCATAATGCAGATATTATATCTAGTAATATTATTTGCTGATTGATATCAAAGGGAAAGATACTTTCTGTTCTTAAATTAAGATCCTATTTGTATATTAGTAACAGTTGTTATAATGAGCTATTTTAAATAATCCATTAAAATGTATATAGGACTGTAAAAAAAAAATCCAGTTTATCCCCTTTCAAACATTGATCAGAATGAAATCAGAATAAACTTTCTTTTCTAAAACCCTTTGAATTTGCTTTATGTAGAAAATGGTTTTCTGGAGTGTTCTTAGATACTTGGATGCTGTTGGTAGAAGTAGAAGGTGGTGGAACTTCTTAGCACCGTCAAAAGTAGTAGATGATAATATGGGTTTGAGGAACAGGGAATGACTGATATTTGAAGGGACAATGAAGGACATACCTCTCAGACCAAAAAGAACTTTTGCAGTTTAATGATTTCCTTTGTACCCTAAAAGACACTTACAAAGTTGCTTTAGAACTCACAGTCCCAAGGACAAGACAGAACTTAACTTTGCAGATCTATAATGTGACATGCAATTAATGCTCTATGAGCCGTTTGCCAGAAAAGAGTTCAATGGTCATCAGTTAAAATACTGTGATGATAATTTCAATTACTAGCTAATTTCTAGATTTGAGAATATACTTTATTTTTTAAAGTATGATTACAATCCTTTCTGAGTCCTCACATGAACTGAGAGTGAAAATCTTTGGCACTTGACTCTTTGATAGGAGCATTTTCACTGTAGGGAAACAAAAAGAGTAGGGAACAATTGAACAGGAAAACATGATTTTTCAGGAGTGTTGTTTGGAAAGGTAAGTCCATTTTTAAAAGGGGTATACTGGCAAATTAGTAAATAGCTCTCCTAATAATTTATTAGAGGCTTTATTACATTTCATTAAGAAGGAATCACTGAGGTCACTTTTTAAATGAAGCAGTCAAGTTGGCTTTCAAAGAAATCCAACACAAATAAATCTAAAAGGCATGCTATTTCATCTGCTTGATCCTTTAGACCAGAGTTGAACCAGCCTGCCTGAACAGCAATGGGATGCGCAGGACAGATGTCTGTAGAGGTACAGAAAGTTAGGTCAAGCTATAAGACTTGATATAATGTGAAAGGACACATTATATTGTGTCAGCTTTGTTTCTTAATTTTATGTTTTTGTTCTGCTTGGTGTGATCACATTGATGAATGAATTTACCCTAGAAAAAAGACAAACTTCCTAAAGGTAAGGACTGATTAACTTCTCTCCAAGAAACTAGCACAGTGACCTGAATATAGGTCCTTAATAAATTCTCATTGGCAGTGATAAGAGTTAATCCACATGAGGGGTGCCTGGGTGGCTCAGTCTGTTGAGTGTGGGACTCTTGATTTTGGCTCATGTCATGATGTCAGGGACATGACATCAAGCCCCAGGTTGGGCTCCACCCTCAGCGTGGAGTCTGCTTAGAACTCTCTCTCCCTCTCCCTCTGCCCCTAAGCCCACTCGCACGCACGGACACACATGTGCTTTGTCTTTCTAAAATAAATAAATAAATAAATAAACAAATAAATAAATAAATAAAATAAATCAATCTTAAAAAAAGAAAAGAATTAATCCATTTGAAACAGGAAGGTTCATGTTCCAATTTCTATTTCACCCAGTTGTGTACATAGATAGAAAATGGGGGATAATCAGTAGCCATGGTAATATTTTCTCCTAATGTAGTAAATGAGTTTGAAGTTCACAATTGTTTGAAAAGCCTTTTGCCCTGGAGTTTCTAAGAGTAAGTTGTTGGCATATTCAGTGAGAACACAAAGAAGAGAGTGATATGCCAGAGCCTTTCCCTCCCACATTTACTTCTTTTTGAATGTGTTGTCCTGGGATTCACTTTAGAACTAGCCAAGATGAGAAGTAGACACAGAGCTTGACAAACATACCACTTCCAGATCAATCTTCACAGCTCTCTAAGTGAGGTGTAATCACTGTAAATCTTTTTTTGCAGTTGATTTATATTGTATTTAAGGCAGAGAAGAAGCACATACAAGGCCAAAAGTGGAAAAGTAGCACACATTTTTCACGGAAAGTTTTTCCCCCATAAGTCAGAGCACAAGAGAGTATTAGGAAAAAAAAAATTACAAGGAACTAGTCACGCTCACGGACGTGATATGGGAGGATGTTAAGTCATCTGTGTTTTCTGTTTAAATGTATATATTTCAGTTGATTAAAAAAGCACATGGTGAATTGATCTTGCAGCTTATAAAAGCAATATTTCAGCTTCGGTGTTTTTTATTCTTTTTTTTAATCAAATTATCTCCCAAAGCATTTTGACTGAAGTTTATTAACAAGGCAATGCAACTATTAATGCTCTGCAGTGCACTCTTGCAAAGTGAAGTAAGAGACATGACTTTTCTTATGCATACTGATCATACCTTCTGAAGGTCTAAAAGAACTAAAGATTGCATAGCTGAGTGGTTTTGAAGAAAGAAAATTGTTACTTTTGTCTTTTTTTATGCAATGTTATTAGATTTTTGGCGGGGGAGCATTCATAAGAAACATTATATTTCTAGATTTTAACTGGTATTTCAAATATTATCAGATTTCCAAAAAAGTAAGTTAGAAGTTCAGAGAGACCAAAGCAGCTACAGGCCTTTATGCTGCGACAGAGGAGACTGGGAAAAGAACCATGAACCTTAGGTGGATAACTAGGCTGCGTTTCAGAAAATGTTGTGTAATGTAATTTATATTTACCAGGAAAATAGTCACATCTTTGGCAACACATCAAATGATAAAGAGAAAGTGATACTTTAATTTTGCATTTAACATAGTAATTTGAAAAGAGGATGACTAACCCTAAACCAATATATTCTGAGGGAGGAAAATTTTTCAAGACTTTTATTCTAGCCATTAATAAAAAAAAAAAGTCCATGTGACTCCTCCACTGAATGAATGATCAAGCTCTGTGATCTCGCTAGACTCCTCAAAAAAAAAAAAAAATCTATGGGTAATAATAGGCTCTGTTTTTCTTTTCAGGAAACAAAGGCTTGTCTACCTAGAATTCAGCATGAGAAGTAACCTCTCCCCAAATTATTCTGAAAATAAAATTGGATCCTACTTCATTTTTTTCTGTTCCCATATTTATTGCTAATTTAATTAGCATAAATTTAATCCTAGGTGTGCTTTCTTTCTCAGAGGACAATGTTTCTTCTGCAGAAAAACAAAATGTTCTGTGGTAAAAAATCTGGTAACCACTGAATATTCTACCCCACTCTTTCAAGAGTTATAAAGCACAATAGCATATTAAATAGTCTCAGATACGCTGAAATTAAAAAAAAAAAGGAGAACTGGCTTAGTGTTTTAATATCCAGCATTTCAGAAATTTATTGTCTACTTGATCTTTTACTTGGTAGCACCTCTTAAGATCCCAAAGGATGTATTGTGGAGAAACTGTATTGGTAAGAAGAAAATAAGTTAAAATGAGACCTGGTTCTTAGATTTCAACCCTTGCATGGACAATGTAAATTACCTTCCTCTTTCATTTATTCACTGAACACTCATTTTTATTTGTTATGTTTAAGGCATCCCCTTTTGGTACCATGGCAGATATTGTGGTCAGAAGTGGAAAAGTAGCACATTACCACCCCCTTCTCACCCCCCACCTATCCCTTAAGTTGGAGTGCAAAATACAGTTTGGCCTCAAGGGATGTGGAAATAACAGTTTATCACAACACGGAATGTGATATGGCCACAGATGAGCTATAGTTTTCAGGAGGGAAATGCCACTTCTAGTTGTGAATTCAGTGACATCTCACGAATGAGATGCCTTGTAAACTACACCTCGAAAGATGAACCAGAAGTCAGAAAAACATGGGATCTACTCAGGGAACACTGAATAAACAAACAAGTGTTTCTGGGGTACTAGATAAAAGTAAAGGGATAAATTCGATCTATATTACCGAAGGTCTTGAATGGTACAATTAATCATTCATTTCACTCATCATTCTGGACTCTGAATTTGTTTTGATTGTTCTAAAAATCTAAATACACAAATGGAAGAGAATTGGCATTGCCATATATGATGAGGGTTCTAAAGATGAGCCCAAAGCTGTTAGCAATAATTAGACAACACAGTGACTGGTAAATGGTTTGCTTATAATGTGTAAAATGGTTAATGGTCATGTTACTTAAAAATCTCATGAGTTCTCTGATGTATACTATGTGTGAATATGAACATAGTCTCAAAGTTTGAAACTTTGTCAATTAGTCTAATTTTAGATTGCTGACTAGATAAAGTTTGACTTGGAAAACAGGCTTATGTGAACAAACTTAGCTCTGCATTTTAATTTTGTTTCATAAGAATACTTACATTTTCCTGTATATTGTATTTGAATTTCAATAATTTTTAAACCAACGTATTTCAGCTCACTATGAACTTCTGCTCCAGTAAAAACATGATTTGGAGTCCATGTGGCATAAAGTTATGAAGCATTTCGGAGGCCTAACCAAATGAATATTTGCCAGGAAATGACCTAAATATGAAGGACCATGCATTTTAGAATTCTTACAAACTTGGATTTCTGTGTAGCAGATCCTGTAGTTTTGATATGTTTGTATATTGTTTTTACCATGTTGGTGCAGAGACATAACTGGTTATTCTACATTTTTGACTTGACATCCTACAGTGTGGAATTTTAAGAGCAAAAAAGCTTAGTTTAGGTTTCCTAGATATTAGTTTAGTTGGGTTTGATTTTAAATGAGCTTTAAATATTCTCTTAGTTTTTTACTCTTTTACACAGACTAAGCTTAAATTATCTTTCTCTTGTTTTATTTAAAAAGCTTTAGGAAACTCATCTCCTGTGCATAAAAGTAGCTTCATTCTGTGCCATTATGAACTACCTCTCTTTGTGTTAGACTTGATGATTAGAGTATCAACAAAAACCTCATAATATTGTGCACCACCTTGTTGTTTACATTCATTAGAAATCTCAGGGGCACCTGAGTGGCTCAGTCATTAAGCGTCTGCCTTCAGCTCAGGTCATGATCCCAGGGTCCTGGGATCGAGCCCCGCATCGGGCTCCCTGCTCCGCGGGAACCTGCTTCTCCCTCTCCCACTCCCCCTGCTTGTGTTCCCTCTCTCGCTGTGTCTCTCTCTGTCAAATAAATAAATAAAATCTTAAAAAAAAAAAGAAATCTCAGATAACCTATTTCCAGTGATCCTTCTGTACTGAGTGTCTTACTCATCAGAGCCTCTCAAAGAATCCTTTTGAGGAGGGTGAGCATGACACTGATGATGTGCTAACCTTGCAGGTGGATAGGTTTGGCTCCAAATGAGTTACAATCTCTAAAACTAGCCCTAAAACCAAAACAAAACTATTATGAATTTGGAATTTGCTATTATTTCAGCAAGCTTAAAATAAGGTATCCTTTTACATATACCATCTTTTCTTGAAATTCTCTTCACCCTGATTGCCCACAATGGAGTTAATTAATATATCCATTACCTTACAAATTTATCCTTTTTTGGGGGTGAAAACACGTGTGTTCTACTTTCTAGCAAATTTCAATTATGCAATACGATGTTATCAAATATAGTCATTATGTTGTACATTAAGTCCTCAGACCTTATTCATCTTACAGCTGAAAGCTTGTGCCCTTATACAAAGTTCTCCCATTTCCCCCACGCATACCCCAGCCACTGGCAAGCACTTTGAGTTCCATTTTTAAGTTTGTTTTTTGATTCTACATATAGATGATACCATGCAGTATTTGTCTTTCTCTGTCTGGCTTATTTCGCTCAGGACAACGCCCTCCAGGTTCATCGGTGGTGTTACAAATGGCAGGATTTCCCTCTTTTTAAAGAATGAATAATATTCCATTCCATACATATACTGCATTTTCTTTATCCATTCATCTGTCAGTGAACACTTAGGTTGTTTGCATACTTTGGCAATCGTGAATAATGCTACAACAAACATGGGAGTACAGATATCTCTGTGAGATAATGATTTCATTTCCTTTGGATATATACCCAGAAGTAGGATTGCTGGATCATAGAGGAGTTCTACTTTCAAATTCCTTTTTTCTTTTTATTAAAAAAAATTTTTTTTTAAGATTTTATTTATTTATTTGACAGAGACACAGCGAGAGAGGGAACACAAGCAGGGGGAGCGTGAGAGGGAGAAGCAGGCTTCCCACAGAGCAGGGAGTCCGATGTGGGGCTCGATCCCAGGACCCTGGGATCATGACCTGAGCTGAAGGCAGACGCTTAACGACTGAGCCACCCAGGCACCCCTCTACTTTTAAACTCTTGAGGAACCTCCATACTGTCTTCCATAATGGCTGTACCAGTTTACATTCCCATAAACACTGTATAAGGATTCTCTTCTCTACACCCTCCTCAGCATTTGTTATCTCTTATCTTTGATGACTGATATCCTAAGAGGTGTGAAGTGATATATTGTGGTTTTGATTTGCTTTTCCCTAATGATTAGTGATACTGAGCACCTTTTCATGTACCTGTTGGATAATTGTATTGGAAAAATACCTATTCAGGTCCTTTGCCCATTTTTAATCAGGTTATTTGCTTGTTTTTTTGCTATTGAGTTATATGAGTGCCTTGTATATTTTAGATATTAACCCCTTATTGGATATGTGTGGTTTGCAAATATTTTCTCCCATCCTACAGTCTGCCTTTAATTTTGTTGATGGCTTGTTTTTCTGGGCAGAAGCTTTTTAGTTTGATGTAGTCCCATTTGTTTGTTTTTGCTTTTGAGGTAAGATTTAAAAAAAATTATTGCCACGACCAATGTCAAGGAGCTCATCCCTTGTGTTTTCTTCTAGGAATTTTATGGTTTCTGGTCTTACATTCAAGTGTTAATCCATTTTGAGTTTTTTCTTTTTGTGTGTGTGTGAAATAAGATAGGAGTCCAACTTCATTCTTTCACATGTGGCCATACAGTTTTCCCAACACTACTAAAGAAACTATCCTTTCCCATTGTATATTCTCAGTTCTTTTGTCAAAAATTAATTAACCATATATGCATGAGTGTATTTCTGGGCTCTTAATTCTGTTCCATTGATCTATGGGTTTGTTTTTATACCACACTGTCTTGATTATGGTAATCTTTTGATATTTTTGTAACAGTTTGAAATCAGAAAGTGTGATGCTTCCAGTTTTATTCTTCTTTCATATGGTTGCTTTGGCTATTTGTGGTCTTTTGTGGTTCTATGTGCATTTTAGGATAGTTTTTTCTATTTCTGTGAAAAATTACATTGGAATTTTTACAGAAATTGCATTAAATCATCACTGCATTAGATCATTTTTGGATAGTATGGGTAATTAAACAAGAATAACTCTTCCAATCAACGAACATGAAATATCTTTCCATTTATTCGTGTCTTCTTTAATTTCTTTCATCGATGTTTATAATTCCCAGTGTACAGATCTTTGGTCCTTGGAAAATTTATTTCTAAGTATTTTATTCTTTTTAGTGCTATTGTAAATGGGATTTTCTCATTTTCTCTTTCTGATAGTTCATTGTTAGTGTATAGAAACACAGCTGATTTTTGTATATTGATTCTGTATCCTGCAACTTTATTTAATTTGTTTTAGGTCTAAGGGATTTTTTTTTTTTTTTTGGTGGAGTCTTTAGGATTTTCTATATATAAGATCATATCATCTGCAAACAGAAAATTTTACTTCTTCCTTTCTGATTTTTATGCTTTTTTTTTTTTTTTTTTTAAAGATTTTATTTATTTATTTGACAGAGAGAGAGAACACAAGTAGGCAGAGTGGCAGGCAGAGAGAGAAGGAGAAGCAGGCTCCCCGCCGAGCAGGGAGCCCGATGCGGGGCTCGATCCCAGGACCCTGGGATCATGACCTGAGCCGAAGGCAGACGCTTAACCGACTGAGCCACCCAGGCGCCCCATGATTTTTATGCCTTTTATCTCTCTTGTCTCATTGCTGTGACTAGGTCTTCCAGCCCTATGTTGAATAAAAGTGGTGAGAGTGGGCATCCTTGTAATGTTCCTGATGGTAAGGGAAAAGTTTTCAGCTTTTCACTATTGAGTATGACATTGGCCTTTATTGTGTTGGAGTACATTTGATCTATACTTAATTTGTTGAGCGTTTTTTTTTATTATAAAAGGATGCTGAATATTGTCATATGCTTTCTCTGCATCTATTGAGAAAACAATATGATTTTTATCTTTAATTTTGTTAATGTGGTACATCATGTTTATGGATTTGTGTGTGTTGAACCGTGCTTACATCTCAGGAATAAATCCCACTTGATTATGGGGGATGATCCTTTTAATGTAGTGTTGAATTCAGTTTGCTAACATTTTGTTGAGAATTTTGTATCTATATTCATTACTGGTATTGACCTGCAATTTTTTTTTCTTGTGCTGTCCTTGTCTGGCTTTGGTATCAGGGTAATGCTGGCCTTGTACCATAAGTTTGGAAGCACTGCTTCCTCTTCAATTTTTTGGAAGAGTTCGAGAAGGATTGGTATAGATTCTTCTTTAAATGTTTGGTACGATTCACCTAAAATCATCTGGTCCTGGAATTTTCTTTGTTGGGAGATTTTTGATTACTGCTTCAATCTCCTTATTAGTAATTAGTCTGTTCAGATTTTCTATTTTTTTATGATCAGTTTTGGTGGGTTGTGTTTCTAGAATTTATCCATTTTTTGTAGGTTATCGAATTTATTGGCATATAATCATTCATAGTAGATTTCTATGACCCTTTGTATGTCTACGGTGTCAGTTGTAATGTATCCTTTTTCATTTTTAATTTTGTGTCCTCTCTCTTTTTTTCTTGGTAAGCCTAGCAGAAGAGTTGTCTATTTTATCTTTTCAAAAAAATAGCTCAGTTTCACTGATCTTTTCTATTGTCTTTCTAGTCTCTATTTCATTTATTTCTGCTCTGATCTTTGTTTATTTCTACTAACTTTAGACTTAGTTTGTTCTTTTTCTAGTTCCTTAAGGCATAAAGTTAAATTCAAGATCTTTCTTTTTTCTTACTGTAGGCATTTATTGCTATTAACTTCCTTCTTAGAACTGCTTTTGCTGCTTCCATTAGTTTTGGTATGTGTGTTTCCCTTTTCATTTGTCTCAAGGTATTTTTCTGATATCCCCTTTGATTTCCTCTTCAATCCATTGATCATTCAGGGATGTGTTATTTAATTTCTATATGTGAATATGTTAGTTTTCTTCTTGTAGTTGATTTCTAGTTTCATAACATGTGGTGGGAAAAAATGCTTGCTATGATTTCAATCTTATTAAATTTTTTAAGACTTTTTTGTGGCCTAATATATAACATATTCTGCGGAATGTTCCTTGTGCCCTTGAGAAGAGTGTGTATTCTGCTGCCATTGGATGGAATGTTCTATATATGTCAGTCAGGTCCATCTGGTGTTAAGATGTATTTAAGTCTAATGTTTCCTTATTGATTTTCTTTCTGGATAATCTACCAATTTGCTCTTTTCCAGAAATGTTTCTGTATACTAACCCTTAAATTATTTATGGATTACATGCTCTTTGAGGGTATAAATTTTATCTGTTCATCTTTACATCTTAGAACCTGGCCCACTGCTTGGTCTGTTATAGATACTTGTTGAATTGAGTTCTGATTGTTACTATCAAACATAACAGATTTTTGAATCTTGGTTTTTTGATCATTAGTGTCTTTCTTACCTCTGTCTATTATAATGTGTCCATGGGAAGGAAAAGGAAGAGGATGTTTAGGGTAAGTCCTTAGAGGTGAAGAGTACGTGAAAAGCCTGTGTTCTGGACCAAGAAAAAGAGAGACAAAATGAGGAGGTGAGGAGTCTGATGTCCTCTAGATTGTCATCCTCTCAAAGGGAGTAAATAGTTGAAATAACCAGATGGAGTAACATAAGAAAAATGCTATTCTTCTTTGAGTGTAACCTAGTGGAGACATAAGGAAAAAGGTCCTTATAGGGCTATATACAACCAGTATCATAATAATAAGGTAGCTATGATCAGGAATTGCTACGTCTGGGTAAATACCTAGCAGTAGAACAGCTAGATGTTATGGCAGTCAGATCTTTAATTCTTTAAGAGATTGACAAAATATTTTCTAAAGTGATTGTACCATTTTACCTTTCCACCAGTAGTGTATGAAAATTCCAGTTTCTCACCACCCCTGCCAACACATAACATGATCAACTTGAAAACTGTAGCAATTCTAATAAGTGTGTAGTGGTATCTTGTGGTTTTGCCTTTCATGAATAACTAATGCTGTCGAGCACCTTTTCATTGCTTATATACCATTTGCATATCTTTTTAGGTGCATTGCCCATTCAAATATTTTGCCCATTTTTTGTTGGGATATTTATATATCTAATATAGAGTTTGGAGATTTTTTTCAATGTGTATTCTGGGTACAATTTATTAAATATATACTTTACAAACATTTTCTTCCAGTATGTGGCTTGTATTTTGATTTTCTTAATAGTGTCTTTAGAAGAGCAGAAGTTTTACATTTTGATGAAGTCCAGTCTATCTTTTTTTTTCTTGTGCGTTTGGTGCTATGCCTAAGAAATATTTGTCCATTCTAACTTCACAAAGATTTTTTTCCTATGCTTTCTTCTCAAAGTTTTGTGGTTTTAGGTTCTACATTTCGATTTATGATACATTTGCATTAATTTCTGCATAGGGTCCACAGTAAGGGTCAAAATTCATTTATCTGAATATACATATGTTGAAAAGACTATGTTGAATTGTTTTAGTAACTTTGTAAAAAAACAGTTGTCAGTAGATGTAGGTCTGTTTCTATACTCCTTGTTCAGTTCCATTGATTTATTGATATATCTTGATCCAATGCCATATTATTTTGATTACTATATCTTTAACTGTATTCTTCCTTTACAAAGTTGTTTTAGCTATTCTATGTCCTTTGCATTTTCTTGTGGATTTTTAAAATATGCTTGTTAATTGCTTTCAAATGATTGGTATTGTGTGGAATCTTTAGATCAATTTGGGTAAAAAATGATATCTTAACAATATTGAGTCTTCTGATCCAAAAACAAGGTACATCATTTTCTTTATTCAGGACTTCCTTAATTTCTTTAAGTAATGTTTTGTAGTTTTCAGTATACAGGTCCTGCAAGTATTTCATATTTTTATGATATTGTATAGGCAATTTTTTCTTAACTTCAATATACAATAATTGATAGTATATAGAAATATTTTGCATATTAGTGTTGTTATTATGTAAACTTGCTAAGTTTACTTATTAGCTTCTTTATTGATTTCATTGGATTTTCTACACAGATGATAATATTGTGTGCCGATTAAGACAATTTTACTTCTTTTCCAATCTGTATCTTTTTTTTCTTTCATTATTACATTGGTTGGAACCTCTAAGACAATGTTGAATATGTCTTCAAGTGAGTTACTTCACATGTAGTACAAAGTCATATAATATATTTCTTCTCTCTTGGCTTTCATGCTAATGTGGTCATACATTCTAGTTATAGATATTTAGAAACTATGTACTGTATTGCTATACATTGTTTGCTTAAACAGTCACTTGTCATTTACAAATGTTTTAAAAATATGAAAAAAATCTCATATGTTCCCTCAGGTAGTTACTATTTCTGGAAATGTTCCTTTGAATAGTTTCCTATTTTCACCTGGTGTCATTTTTCCTCTGCCCAAAGAACTTCCTCTAACATCTCTTATAGTGCAAGTCTGCTGGTGATGACTTTTTCAACTTCTGTATGTCTGAAAAAGTATTTACTTTGGACTCTTTTAAAAGACATAACTGTTTATAAAATTCATTTCACCTTACTGAGTGTTAGTTATCCTGTGCCTCACCTTGTTGGCTTTCCCAGGCCACATTACTTCAAAATATGTTACTCCACTGTCTTCTTCTTTTTTTTTTTAAAGATTTTATTTATTTATTTGACAGAGAGAGACACAGTGAGAGAGGGAACACAAGCAGGGGGAGTGGGAGAGGGAGAAGCAGGCTCTCCACGGAGCAGGGAGCCCGATGCAGGGCTCTATCCCAGGACCCTGGGATCAGGACTTGAGCCGAAGGCAGACGCTTAACGACTGAGCCACCCAGGCGCCCCACTCCACTGTCTTTTGATTTCAATCTGTTGTCAACCTTAGTTTTGTTCCTTTGTATGTAACACGTTTTTTCAATGTCTGGCTGGTTTTAAGATTTTCTCTTTATTACTGGTTTTGTGCAATTCGATTATGATATGTGCTCGTGTAGTTTTTTGTATTTCTTGAGGTTGTGGTCTTTTGAGATTCTTGTACATTTTTTGTGTACAGTTTGCACTAAATTTGGAAAAAAATCAGCCATCATTTCTTTGAATATTTTTTCTGTTCTCTTCTCTTTCTCCTGTCCTTCAGGGAATCACATGTGACATATATTAGGCTGCTTGAAGACATCTCATAGCTTACTGAAACTCTTTTCACTTTAAAAATTATTTTTCTTTGTCTTTCATTTTGGATAGTTTCTATTTCTTTGAATAAACATTCACTAATTTTTTTTTTTATGAAATATCAAATCCATCATTAATACTATCCTATGCATTTCTCTTCTCGGGCATTGTAGTTTTTGTCTCTAGATTTCTATTTTGTGTCCTTCAATGCCTCTACATAATTTATTAACATATGGAAAACAGTTGTAATAATTGCTTAATGTACTTGTCTGCTAATTCTAACCTCTGTGGCAGTTCCATGTCAGTTTCAACTGGCTGATTTTTCTCATTATTGGTTGTATTTTTTTGCTTTTTTACATGCCTTGTGATGTTTTATTGGATGTTATACATTGTGAATTTTACCTTCTTTGGTGCTCGGTATTTTTATATTCCTATAAATAGTCTTGAGATTTGTTCTGGGTTACAGTTAAGTTACTTGGAAACCAGTCTGATCCTTTTGAGTATTGCTTTCAAGATCTGTTAGGTAGAACCAGAGCTATGTTGGTCTATATTTAATTAATCCCCTATTGAGACAAGACTTTTCTGAGTCTACAAATTACGAGGTTTTTCATTCTGTCTTGTAGGAACATGTCTTGTGTAACAACCAGATACTATTGTAACTTTTCTTGGCCTAAGGTAGTTTTCTTATAAGCATATAATGCTCAACTATTCAAGGGGAAATCTGCAAATTTCTAGGGTTCTCTGTAGGATACTCTCTCCTGTGTACTATAGCTGCCTTGATCTCCTTGAACTCTGAACTCCCCATTCACTCAACTCTTGGAGTCTACAGAAGTCTGCCTCTACTTCCCCCACCACCAGCTTATACTATGGCCTATAAATTCTCTCAGGGTAGTAAGCTGAAACAATTTATAGTCTTTCTGAATCACTATCCTTCACTGCTTGATTTGTCAAATGCCTTGAAAACTGTTGTTCCATATATTTTGTTTGGCATTTGGCTGTTTTAGGCAAAAGGGTAAATATGACCCCTGCAACTTTATTTTGGCTGTAAGGAGAAGTATCATTTGATTTCATGTATTTTGATAATTTCTTCCAGTTTCCAACCATAAACAATTACCCCAAGAAACTGAGTGATAAGAATGTGTGTGACTCCATTGTGGGATCCCCTTACAACCTTGGCTGGTAGAGTTTAGAAATGTGATCAATTTAATAGGTAAGCTTAAAGCTAAGAAAAATTTTCTATTAGTAATTCTAGGAAGTTTTTGGATATATATACCACTTCAATGGAGGAACATTAAAGAAGAAAAAGTTAATCTATAATACTGAAGCATATTTGTGGTCAATGCAGAGTTTTAGACTTGTATACCTGATACCTGTTCCTATGGTATAGGTGAATACCTTCCCCATAATTTCAATTACCAGTAATATCCTTATGAATCCTAAAATGTTCTTTTTAGCCCAGGGGTCTTCCTAAGCTCAAGACTCATCACCTTACTATACATGTCTTTAGAATCTCCATTATCTAAATGAGCCTCAATTCTCTTTAATTTCAAACTTGAAATCAATCTAACATCCTTCCTTTGCTTCTGAATGACTTATTATGATGTTCTTATGCCTTTATGGATTTGTACATGATTTTACATTCAATTAGGATAATTTTTCTATTGTCGGTTCCCTACAAAATGCTTCCTTGTACCCAGGTGTCCATAGACATTTTGGGGTATACATTGGTTTAATTAATCATAAATAGTCTCATGCTTTTCTCAAAACTATGAATTCCTGGTGTGCTTATGCCCCCATTGTCCCCTCTAGCTATAATGTACTGAATTGATTCTATTTGGGGGTCATTTCACCTTACTGAGTGTGTTATCCTGTGCCTCACCTTGTCAACTCAGCCACAAAATTTATCTCTTTTCCTTAATTTCCACAATAAAGACCAAACTGAAGGTTTTATGTATGGTAGTAGAAATTACTAGGGGCTTAGAGAAGGTGGGTAGTGGTGGATTACATCATTACAATACAGAATACTAATTAAACATCTTTGTTCCTGACTATACCTTAGTTATTTCTGCCAACCTGAGCTCTGGCCTTCCATCATATCAGCCCTTGAGGAATTCTTTACTATTCCTTGCACACAACAATTAAGTGACAAATTATGAAAGTTTCGCTTATTTTATCTTCTTGCACACCCTACCTCAAGTTGCCTATCAAGATGTTTTTCTAACAGTTTAGCCATTGTTGATAATGCTGCTATAAACATTGGGGTGTGTGCACCCCTTTGAATCTGTATTTTTGTATCCTTTGGGTAAATACCTAGCAGTGCAATTGCTGGATCATAGGGTAGTTCTATTTTTAACTTTTTGAGGAACCTCCATACTGTTCTCAAGAGTGGTTGCACCAGTTTGCATTCCCACCGACAGTGTAAGAGGGTTCCCCTTTCTCCACATCCTCGCCAACACCTGTTGTTTCTTGTGTTGTTTCTTTTAGCCATTCTGACAGGTAGGAGGTGGTATCTCATCATGGTTTTGATTTGCTTTTCCCTGATAATGAGTTATGTTGAGAACCTTTTCATGTGTCTGTTAGTCATCTGGATGTTTTCTTTGGAAAAATGTCTGTCCATATCTTCTGCCCATTTCTTAACTGGATTATTTGTTTTGGGGTGTTGAGTTTGATAAGTTCTTTATAGATTTTGGATACTAACCCTTTATCAGATATATCTAATAAAAATGTTTTTCTAAAAAAAAAATAAAAAATTTTCTGCTTAGAGAAATTTGGTAGTCTCTTATGCTAATTTTTCCTCTGTTTAAATTCTGAATATGGGAAAGGAGAAATGTGTATTTAAAATCATTAAAATTTCTAAGTTATTGTTGATATTATGATGAAAAAATATGACACGTTATTCATTACCAAAAGAGGTTGAGGGAAATCAAAAGTACTTGAATATACCTGAATTTCACAGCTGAAAATAATTTATTTAATTTATTTATAACTTTTGTCTTAGAAAACTGTTTTCTTGGAAAGGGCAAGATAAGTCTATTTTTATCTATGAATAAAAGACAATATCAGAATTGATAAAAATCAGAGAAATTGATAAACATGAAAATATAATTGAGCTTAATGGTTTTGTGACTTGATTCCTTGATAAGTAAAAATCAAAATGAAAATATAACTAAAATGTAGCTGCAATATGATGAATAAGGCCAGAATTCATTAGTTTATTAAAATTATATGATGGAACCACTATAATAGAGAAAATTTTTATATGGTGTAAGGTATTTGAAGAAAATATGAAAGTGTTCTTAATTAAGGAATATTTCATGGGTTTCATACACACTAGAAAGATTACTGGTACCACTTTACACAAGATTACCAAACTTAGCTGCAGCAAATCAGAGTTGATTTTAATAAAGTAAGTATATAACCTATTTTATAACATAAGCAGAAATTTAAAAGTTACAAAATTTACAGGAAAATAGCTAAAGATTTTAGGTACATATTGTCTGCATAATTTGGATTTAGTGATATTTAAGTTTTTGTATAAGTGAAAGAACTAGAAAAAGCACTCAATACTATCAAATCTTTAAATAAAACTTCAAAGTTCCATGAAGAATATCTTGCAAATTGAAAATAGACTTGAGGCTCCATGATCAGAGTTCATACAAATAATTCAATTTATATGTACTAGTAACATTAATAAATAGATTTCTTGGTTTAAACAATTTCTTCAAAGATTATTTACAAATATAATAAAACTCATTTTAGAAATATTATTTAAAATAATTTATTTTTATTAAATTATTTATTTAAAATAATTTAATTTTTAAAGTTAGCTTGTATAGTGTCATTTGGGATAAACAAAACTTACTAAAGATATTAGAATTATCTGTTATGGGAATGAAAATGCTTTGCTCTATGGCAAGTGTCTGAAAATATCATTTTTTGAATTGTTGCCAGAATATAATGGTTCCTCAGTTCTGAAAGATGTACAACAAATGTACCTAAAAGCAGCTCTTAATAAAATGATTTACTGTTCTTTGTTGTTTTTAATGCTTATTTTTGCTTTAGCACCTTTGTAAAACAAGCACATTCTTTTTCTTGTATAGATTTTTGTTGCTTCTACTGTGGGACAGTTATGTTTCTAAGAACTACAGCTTTATTTGTTTTATCGGAATAAAAAACAGTCTGTGAAATTGGATTTATTAATATGGCCAATAGCAATTATTCTACAATCCAGTCATAGAGTCATTCTTTTTTTATATCATTAACACCTATGTAAACCTATGTTTGAAGGCAATTTGCTGGTATATAATCTTACTGAAATTATTCTGCCTTGTGGGATAATCTAGGGGAATTATGGGACCATACCTTAACAGTTTAACTAATCACATTCAAGATTTTCTGTACCTATCAATTGGCTTAGCTGGTAAAGCCATGGTGGTAATGGGCTTTAGTTCAAAACTACAGGCTTGATATATCTAGGCAGTAAATCATATTTCTTATAGAAAAAAAAAAACATATCATGTCTACAGATTTCATCAATATCTTAGGCCATTTGTCTTGCAAATACAGTCTATGTGTTCCTTGTCACTGGCAAACTGTAGACTATCTTATTTAATAATAATATGACAGATATTTATCCCATTACTGAACTTATCTTTGTTATCAAAACAATAATTGGTCACTTGGCCCAACTTAAAAATGATGAACAGAATGCCCTTTTAGAAATGCTACCTTTAGTAACAAAAGAATTAAGGAGCCCTTCATAGCCCATACACAACTAGATACTTTTTCTTCTCTCTTGTCAAATAATCAAGTAACATAATCTTTCATTGCTGATTTCTGAAGCCTTAAAATTCTTTTTTTTAATGGACTTCCTTATTTTGACTGAACTTTTTGCTATTGTATATTTACTTGTAAATAACGAGCTCATAAATAAATGCAAATTAGTAAGTTTTTTTACATTACAATTTCTAGAAATGTGAATTCATAAGCTTCTTTTTACATATATCATCACTTTGGTTTTATACAATTTCTTGATTTTTTTCTAGCCTCAAGGGCAGACTGGAACCAGGAAAATTAATACACAAGAGATCTCTCAAATATTATTTTAAAAAATAAATTGTACTCTACCTGCCTTAAAAAAATCCACTGCCTCCAGGACGTATCTTGTAAAAAAAAATAAAAAGATTTCTTCAAGTATGAAAAACTTATATGTGTTATTGTTCTTAACACTGCCCTGATTTATTTGTTTATTTATTAATTCAGTATCAGATTATTTCCTGGATACTACCTCAGATAATCATTTGATAAAGCTGCCCATTTTCTTCATTAAGCATTTATAGAGAACCTATTAAAGTGCATGCTCCCTAACACTCTATAAAGTATAATGCTGAACAAACCATGAGCCCTGCCTACGAGGATTTTAAAGACTTTTGAAGAAGATATGTATATATATACATGTTTTAGGTCTACATCAAATAAATGCCATAGGTACATACTTGACATATATGTCAAAACAACATGCATTCTACATTGCATTTGGCACTACTGGGACTATACAGCTGAATATGGCATTGTTTTCAGCATCCCAATCTATCTGGTGAAAGAAATTCAAGAATGTCAAGCTTTAATAAAACAATTGCCATAAGAGGTATGAGAAAACAATCTCTGAACTTATAGAAGCAGGAAGGGTGTTCACACTCTTCTTGTAAGAGTTGAGGGTATCAGAGAGAGGGAGGCAGTGATGGAGATGACTTCAAAGGAACAGGAAGCAGTATCAGACAATCTCCAGAAGGGAAGGAGACATATCAAAGAATATTTGTTTTACAAAAAGGAAGAAGAAAAGAAGGAAAGGTGGAGGATGATGTTTTGTTGAATTCCCAAACCAGGATTCATAGAGAGGTAAAAAAGATAACTATAGTAGAAATCAAGTGCCACATCCAGTTAAAGACAAGTGTTGTCCTTTGTTGTCTTTTATTATCTCTCAAATACTTTGTCTATCTCCAATGACATTACCTTATTTGAGGCCATTAGCTGTCAGAACTGCAGGAGTGTCTTAATCAATCCCATCTCCGGTCATGATACCTCTTTTCCATCTCCCCTTTCATTATCCACCTACTGTCTACTTCCCATATATCAACCCAAGAAATCTTTCTAAAACTCAGATGTTATCATTTCCCTCTCTTTACATTTATCAATCCCCAACCTTCTACCCAATATTTTCAGGATAAAATCCAAGATCTTTTCATGGCACACAACCATTGGCAAGATTTGGCTACTGCTTATCTGTACACTGACCTGTAGCTCTAGTTCAACTGAATTCTATGTGAGTCATATGGACATACTATAATTTCAGTAATATGCAAGGTTCTTTCAGGTCTAGCTTTAGTACTTTCTTTTTCTCTTGGCTGAAAAGCCTTCCTACTTCTGTTTTTCACACTGTCTTTGCATTTATCACACTATATTGACAATGCTGCTTGACTTGTCTTTTCTGCCAGACTAGATTTTTCATAAGAGCAGGAACTGAACCATGTTCATCTTTATAATGCATACACCTATATTTAATAAATATTTATTGATGAAAAGTTTCTATTTTTTGCACACACACACACACACACACATACAAACACGCACACACACAATTTCCCCGGATCTTTGCTATGCCTTAGCATTTTCAGGATTTTTAGAAACAATTTGTCTGTCTATAACTTGGTAAACTCATTATCTATTTTACTTAGCTCTTATAATTCTGTCATTTTAATTTTCTGATTGGTTTCTGTTCACATTTTCTTAGTGTTCCATATTGTCTTTTAGTCAAAAATAATTTGTATAAGTTTTCACTACCTCAAGGTATTCTATAATACGTGCTACTCTATTTTCTTTCTTTTTTAAAAATATTTTATTTATTTATTTATTTATTTATTTATTTATTTATTTATTTATTTACAGAGACAGAGAGAACAAGCATGGGAGAGAGGCGGAGGGAGAGGGAGAGAGATCTCAAGCCCAATGCAGGGTTCAATCTCAAGACCCTGAGCTCATGACCTGAGCCAAAATCAAGAGACTGATGCTCAAATGACTGAGCCATTCCAGAAGCCCCTTTATTCTCTTTTCTAATAAAAGGCTTATACTACCATTTTTACCTGAGTATCTTTCTTTTTTTTAAGTATGTAATTCTTTTTTTTAAAATTTATTTTACTATGTTAGTCACCATACATTACACCATTAGTTTTTGATGTAGTGTTCCATGATTCATTGTTTGCCTATAACACCCAGTGCTCCATGCAATATGTGCCCTCCTTAATACCCATCACCAGGCTAACCCATCCCCCCACCTCCCCTCCCCTCTAAAACCCTCAGTTTGTTTCTCAGAGTCCATAGTCTCTCACGGTTCATCCTCTCCTCCGATTTCCCCTCTTAATCTGAGTATCTTTCTTTTATCCATTTGGTAGATGTAGACTCTTTCTTCACTTATTAGATGGTCTACTTTCTCTTCTGATGTATATTTAAAAGGTCTTTCATTTGTCTACACCTAGTACTAATTTACATATTCCCCTCTTTTGTTTTGGTGACTTAGATATATCCTTTTACTGTTCTGTTTTTTTTAATTTCTACAAATATTTTTAAATTAGATCAAGGAAAAATCATGAACAGTTTCCATTTAATAAAGCCAGATGTGTGGGAGAGGCCTTTAAAGACTCAGATACTGGCCATACATGCATTTCGTTTCATGCGTGATATTTACATGTGTGCATAAGTTTAAATGTATTCTGGTGCATTTTTGGCAAATATTGAACCAATCATGTAAATTTTATAAAAAACTCAGAAATACAGCATAAACTGTTTCATGTCATAATGACTTAAGTCTGGATAATATGTCATATCTTCTAATATAAACAGCCATTTAGCTTAACAGATGCCATGACTATGGAATGTTTTCCACAATAAGTTAGTAAGATACAAAATCAAATGCACAAACTCTCCCACCCTCTGTGCATGGAGGCTGGTTTCAAAATACACTTAGGATGCTCCCAAGGAGGCTGTGAGTCAGTACAATTCCACGCTAAATGAAAATGCCTAACTAAAAAGCATATGGTATTTTGAGGCAATTATGCATTTCGCAATGCACAGAAATATACCTCAAAGATACACCAGCTCTTAGCTGTAATTGCAGACACTGATGACCACAATCTTACAACTTTTTTCTCATGGCCTTTGTTATATAGTATATTCTTAATTTTTCTCCTAATTCTTGGTCTTCTCTTCTTTCTCCTTTGATTTTGACATATTTCTCTCCAGCTGAACCTAGGAATTTGCTAAGGTACTTGCCGTTGTTCCTCTGATTTTTTTTTTTTTTATTCATTGACTTCCTGAGAATTACAAAATGTCTGGCTTTATAGTTTGACCACAAAACGTGTTGTTATAGCCCTTCTTGGTCATCTACGTCCCAATCAGTATTTCAGCTGATACAGGTCCCACTCTGCTATTCGGTTATGTATTACCTAAATGAGACTCTTCACTTCACTTGAGGTTAGGGCCCTACCAATTCTCCTTTCTTTTTCTTATTATTTTGGTTATCTTTAGCTTCACAGTTTAGAGTCATGTTGTTCCTTGTTTTCCTCTATTTCACCTGAGTCTATTTTTCAATAAGTCAGTGTGATTATGCCTTTGCAATGTCCATCATTCCCCCCTTTTTCTTTATTTCCTTTGCTGTTACCCTAGTTTAGGATCTTGTAATTGTAGACCTACATTTTTTAACAGTAGCTTTTCAGCTCCATTTCTCAAATATTTGCACTGAAACTCTAGTCTGGATGAGTTAGCTTTTTAAGATGTCACTTGTGTACTGTAACTCTCTTAAAATGACTATTCACTATTAGCTGCATCCAGTTTGCTCCTTTGCTTAACTTTCATTGTCTTTCACAATACATTCACAATATATATGCATTTCTCTCTCTCTCTCTCTCATCCCAAACATAAGCACTCTGCAGCAACATGTTTCATTTGCTTAGTATGGATTAGGAATCAGAAAATCTGGGATCTAAATCTGGTTCTACCACATGCATGCTCTGTCATGGGGATGTTCATTTAAGCTCTTTGAGAGTTAATTTACCTGTAAAATGGGTATAATAAAATCTCCCTTCCCAGGGTTACTTGTGATAGTCATATTAAAATATGCACAAATTGAAAATGTAAAGTGGCATAGAAATATCAGCCAATGCAATGATGCTGGAACTCACTAGCTACCCTCAGGAGTTATCTGCATTGATACAGTGCAGCGGTCTTTACTTCTTCACAAAATGACTGTAGAATACTGCTAACACAGCACTGTGAGATGACTAACTCCTTATTCACAATGTTTGGAAGAGTTTTTTTTTTTCCCCTAGCTTAACTTTTATAAAGTAAAGAAAAGATAAAGAGGGCATGAGAAAGATTTTCTGTAGGATCACTGTTATTTAGAGTCTGTCAGAATAAATATTTCTAAAGAAGGAAGGAGAGCTAAAAGGGGAGAGGAGATGAAATAAGAGAAGTAGCTCAATACAGTAAAGATAACATTTTATAATCCAACATCATCCCTGGATTTTGACTTTTGAATGAATCAGCTGGCTGAGAACTTCTTGATCCAAAACAGGGAAAGATGCCAGCTGGCAAATCTTAAGGCTAAATGCAGAGATCCTCCAACTTCTATCAAAAGGTTTTAATAAGAAACAGGCATTTAATTTATTACAGAAGAATCAAGGAAAGATCCAATTGCGCAGTCTTGCCATATTTGTTAGAAATTATATGTTTGAAGGCCAGCACAGGAAAATTTTGACATATATAAGGAATTTTGATTTCATGCTTTGCTCACTGCACTGCAGATGTTTTTATTTATTTATCTGTTTGCTTTCTGCATCCAAAATGGTGTGATGTTACCCTATCAGTAGGATGTGGGATCAACTCTGGAAAATGAAACTCTTGTTCAAAATAGTGTCGGCAATATCTATAGGCACTTCTATCTGGGGAGGTGTGTGTCATGGCAAGTGATGAGAAATTTAAATGTACTGAAGTACAATTTGTGGATATGGGGGAGTCCTACACTCATTATTAACTAATTTTAGCCTATTTACTTAATCCTCAAATCAATTTTAACAACATTAGGATATTAGAATATTGGATGTCATATTATAGGTTTGGTAAGAAATATGCCCAATGGAGTAAATCGGGATATAGGAGAATGCTGCACATTTCATAATTTTATACTAAGCAGTCAAGTTTTCATTCTGGTAGGTCATTTGATTCTCTGCAGGTGGCTATGCCTGCCTCTGAAGAGAGAGCCCTGAGTCACATGTTACACAAATGAAATGTGATTATCTTTGTGGGTAGCATCATATGATTTGGAACAAGTCTTTAGGTCTAATATAAAGATCCTTCAAATAAATCATCCAGCTAAGCTTCTGTGGCCCCAAACTCCTAATTTAAAAATGTTGATAAATGAAGTACCTCTTTAGTTAATAAATGAAGTATCTCTTTAGTTATCCTTTGTCAGCAACATTCATTTTAATGGAAAGTGAGTTTACAGGGTTACATGATTGAACTACTGAGCCAAGTCAGTGTTGGCAAATGATGGGCTAAATTATTGATGTTACACACTAATGAATTCTGATGAGAAATAAAACACAGACATTATGTTTCAAGTGGTTCATAATTATTTTTGTACTTTAAAAGCAATTTTATTCTTTTTCCAAATCATACTGGTTCTGTAAAACAAAAACATAGTTAGTGATTATACTAAAATTATTGAGTTTGTGGCAAAAAATGCTCTTGCAAGTTTTCATTTCTGTGAAGATAATGTTATTCACACTAGGTTTCTGATTTCCTTATATACTTCTGGGAAAAGATAATTAAATTAAATGTCTAAATTTTAAAACCAGTGTCTTTAAATAAGATAATCTGCTTTGCAACCATGGTTAGCATTTCAATAGATGCATTTATAATCTATGATATGTCTATCAACACATTTACTGGAGCTGTGCTGAAATATCATAATTATTTCAGGTAATGACAAAAACAGAGGGACTTCCATGAAGCAGCTTTGTTTTAGTAAAGAAGCTGACTCCAAATGTGTGATGCAAAATGAAGTGTGTACTATAAAATGATAGATGTTTGACAAAATCAGGGCCTGGTGGCAATAATTGAAGCAAGTTCATATTCAGTAAGGCACACAAAGGCTTATACATTCTCCAATATAATTACAGTGTCCTGTAATATTTCCTCATGACTTTACTGTCCCAGATTGACTAAGTGTGTGGGTCTGTGACTTTCCTTCTTTATAATGGAGTGACTCAAACAAAGGCTCACTCTGAAGAGATCTTAAACTGATTTTTAGTTAAGAGGGATCAGAAGTAGAAATCATAGGCAAGGTATTAGTTCAAAGATTCATTACTTGCTGGTCATGAGTCTTTGGACAAATCTTTCAGCTTCTCTACAGCTCAGTTACCAAACCCCCTAAATAGGGCAATAGGTCCTCATCTCCCATCAGAGAGGGTTGTTATAATTCACAAATCAGATATGCATGAAGAAATCTGCTATGTAAATATAATGTACATTTACTTATTATAGTTGCATAAATCTAGTTCATTTAGAAAGGTCATCAGAATTAGTTCAGAAAAAAAAATATATATTTTTACCAACTGAGGGATATGATGCAGAAGAAATGAATGGGAAGAATATTCAAGTCAATATTTGGTCAACATGCTAGATTATTTTCCCCTTAAGATAATATGTGAAGATCCATACAAGAATAAATGTTCAAAGGTAAAACTTTTTTTACTGTGTTAGATTGAGATAGGAAATGCAGTGCAGTGTACTTTAGTTCTCACTTCATGTACACTTTATATAAAATAAAAAAAATACTGGGCGTTGTTTATCTTAACTCTATAATATCCTGTTCCCACATTAAGGTTTACTGAGTCACTTTCTACATCTTCATAATTTTCTCTTTATCTTTGATAGACTTGGCACCATTTGTGAATAAGTCTACTTCAAATCTTTTTTATATTTTACAATCTTATCCTAATATTTTCTTCTTGTTATAACTGCTCTGTTCATTGTTCTATAATCTTGATACTCTTGGATGAAAAATCATGTGTCTGTATTAATCTCACATCAAAGCAGCATCATTATATAATGATGATGCTAAGTTGTATGAAAAATACCTACTGGATATGCTCCATTAGTCACTAATTTTCAAACTTAAAGTTCTATCTTTGAAAAACTCCTCTCCCCCACGCCACTGACATGGCTCCTCCACTTGAAAAATGTACTGTCTGTATAAAGTGAGTTTTTAAAAAAATAAAAATGCTGGGTATTATTTTGTTTAAGTCCAAGGAAAAAAATCAGAACACATAAAAATTTATGTCTTTCTAATAAAACCAATCATAAATATACTTAGTTTCAAAATAAAAAGGACTATAATCTGATTTTAACATGTTATTTAGCAGAAGAAAGAGAGAAGTTAATTAATTCTTGGAACTTAATACTGAGAAATGCTTTATTAACTTCCTGAATTTACACCACATTGATATGTGTGTGAAACAAACATGTTTCCGTATCTTAGATATTAGTATTTGAATTGAGGGTTCTCCTTTGTTTATCTTCAAATGGAAGAAAGACAGGTGATTCAATGCTACCATTTTACCCACATGCGCTCACAGATGTTATCAGAGAGAATCTTCTAGCTATTTTGAGAGGTGAAAGAGTCAGACCAATACCATAAATGACAAAGAATTAAAGAGTGAAAGGTTACTAATGGAGTGGAAACTACCTTAAGGGAAACAAGAAGTATATGGGAAGCTCTTAAACACATTCAATTCAATTCTGGCAGTCAAATCAACATGAAATAAATAATATTGACTAGGTTACATTAACAGTTAAGAAGAACTTCATTTATTCCAAATCTTTATTAGGATGTTCCTAGGTGCTATCCTAGGTCCCATATGCTAAATGCTAAGTTAGGGGCCACTAAAGATATGGCCCTCATCATGTCTTTGAAGGTGTTTTGTACTCTTTTCTACCTTAGCCCCATGATCCATCCGTAGAGGCCCTTTAATTCTACCTGAAGGAAACTATTCAGCTTCATGCCTCTCAAATTGTCAGTTCCATCACATGGGTTAATCTTTCATCAATTTATTTACTTCTGTTCAAAGTATTTTCTAATTTCTCTTATAATTCCTTTCTTGACCCACATGATTAGAAGTGTGTGACTTATTTGAGAAACTTTTCAAATACCTTTCAACTACTGATTTCTGATCATTTCTTTGTAGTCAGACAACATATTCTTCACTACTTCAATTCTTTTAAATTTATTGAAACTTGCTTTATGACCCAGGATATGGTCTATATTTGGAAATGTTCCATATGCTCTTTAAAATAATGTATATTCAGTTATTGTTGAATGGAATGTTTTATAAATGTCAATAAGGTCTAGGTGTTTGATAGTGTTGTTCAATTCTTCCATATTCTTACTGATTTTCTGTCTGCATGTTCTATTAATTCCCAAGAGTATTAAAGTCTCAAATGATAAAAAAAACTCAAATTATAATTATGCATCTTTTTATTTCTACTGTAATTTTTCTCAGTATTTGCCATATGTATTTTGAAATTTTTTATTAGATGCATACATATTTAGAATTATTTTATGTGCTTGATAAACTGATTCTTTCTCTTAATAAAATGACCCTCTTGATCCCTGGTTATAGTTCTAATTGTGAAATTTAATTTGTCTGATATTAATATAGCCTTGCCAATTGTATTATGCTTGGTGTTGCATGGCATGTTTTTTTCTATCTTTATACTTTTAACCTATCATGTTTCCATAGTGTATCATTTATAGACAATTAAATTTGAGTCTGTGTTTTTATATAATGTGACTGTATCTGTTTTTTGATTGGACTTTTTAGTCCACTTATATTTAATATAACTTTTAGTATGGTTATATGGCCTATAGATTTGATATTTTTGCTGGATAGAGAATTCTGAGTTCATTTTTTTCTTTAAACAGTTTAAAGATTTTTTTTTATTATGTTATGTTAGTCACGATACAGCACATCATTAGTTTTTGATGTAGTGTTCCATGATTCATTGTTTGTGTATAAGACTCAGTGCTCCATGCAATATGTGCCCTCCTTAATACCCATCACTGGGCTAACCCATCCCGCCACCCTAAAGATATTCTTTTATGTCTTTTGGTCTCCATAGTTTCTGATGAGATGTTAGAGGTAATTTTTGATTTCCTTTCTTCTGGATGCTTTTACATTTTATCTTTATTTTTCAATTTTCATAATCTTTAGTTTTCAAATGTTGACTACAATGTAAATATCTTTTTGGGGGGTTCTTTGAGTTTATTTGGATCTATATTTCATGTTTTCCACCAAAAAAACATATTATTTTTATACTTTTCATGGCACTCCCCACTGGTAGCCGATAAGCTACACTAATACCGCGAGAAGAAATACTTGAGAATACAAAAATTTTAGCACTTGGTTTGATAAATGGCCAATAATTATTTACTGAATGTTCAATGCATACCTCTAACACCAAACCTAAATTAGACTGTTATTTGTGACCTTATTTAAGACCTTACTTTATCTCTTGTCTTTCACTGTCTTCCTCTGAGACAATCTAATCTCAGTAACAAACACACAGAAAATTGCCATAGTATGATCGTTTAAGAGCAGGTATCCTGTAGCCAAATTGTTTGGGTCTAAATCCTGTCTCTTCTATTAGCTATGTGACCCTGGGCAAAATATGTAACCTCTGTGTGCTTCAATTTCCTCTTCCATAAAATGGGGACTATGAAAGCACCTCCTAAGGTTGTTTAAGAATTAAATGAATTAAAATTTATAAAGCACAGAGGACAATGTCTGGCACATAGTGAGGATGAGATAAATGCCTTGTTAAAGAAAGAAAAGAAAAGAAAATCAAGAAAAAATGTCTATTCCATAGCCATGGAATCTATTTTCCAAGTCCTTTATACTTCCTCTACTTTAAGGTGTTCCTCCCTCCATCTCACACAATAATGTTCCTCTTTATTTATATTCAGTTACTCATTCCTGGAAGCCTGTTTCAAGTCCCATCTAATTTACAAAGGTATTCCTCTGAATTCAGGCCTATGTAGCTTTCTCCACTTCCTGGCCATAAAGTTTATTGTTCACACCTGGTGATACAACCATTTAACTAGTTACTTTCTAGTATTTTATATATCTACCTCTTCACTTTGTTTCTGATTTTCCCTGTATTACATTTTATTCCTTAATAATATAAAATTAGTTGTCATTTCCCCTGTATCTTATGCACCAATCCATTTTATTTTCATATATCTTTGTTCAAACCATTTCCTCTTTCTATAACCCCTGCCCATCTTTTGTTGATGTCTCCTCACCTTTCAAGATTTTATTTAGGAGTTAACCCCTTCAGGAGACTAACCTTACATTGGCACGTTGGGCTAAGTGCCCTTCTTGCCATCATTTTTATTTACACAACTTATTGCATCTGCCTCCTCTATGAGATCACAAGCTCTTTGAAGACAGATTATATCTTCCACCTTTGGACTCTCAGTGTCTAGCAAAATGCCTTTTACATAGAAGGCACCTCCCAAAAATGTGTCTTGATGAAGTCCCAATAGTTCATTTTTGCCCTTGCTTCCCTTGCCTTTGGCGATGTTTCTAGGAAGAAGTTGCTGCGGCTGAGGTCGAAGAGGTTGCTGCCTGTGTTCTCCTCTAGGATTTTGATGGACTCCTGTCTCATATTGAGGTCTTTCAACCATTTGGAGTCTATTTTTGTGTGTGGTGTAAGGAAATGGTCCAGTTTCATTCTTCTGCATGTGGCTGTCCAATTTTTTCCCAACACCATTTATTGAAGAGACTGTCTTTTTTCCATTGGACATTCTTTCCTGCTTTGTCGAAGATTAGTTGACCGTAGAGTTGAGGGTCCATTTCTGGGCTCTCTATTCTGTTCCATTGATCTATGTGCCTGTTTTTGTGCCAGTACCATACTGTCTTGATGATGACAGCTTTGTAATAGAGCTGGAAGTCCGGAATTGTGATGCCACCGGCTTTGCTTTTCTTTTTCAACATTCCTCTGGCTATGCGGGGTCTTTTCTGGTTCCATACAAATTTTAGGATTCTTTGTTCCATTTCTTTGAAAAAAGTGAATGGTATTTTGATGGGGATTGCATTGAATGTGTAGATTGCTCTAGGTAGCACTGACATCTTCACAATGTTTGTTCTTCCAATCCATGAGCATGGAACGTTTTTCCATTTCTTTGTGTCTTCGTCAATTTCTTTCATGAGTATTTTATAGTTTTCTGAGTACAGATTCTTTGCCTCTTTGGTTAGATTTATTCCTAGGTATCTTATGGTTTTGGGTGCAATTGTAAATAGGATCGACGCCTTAATTTCTCTTTCTTCTGTCTTGTTGTTGGTGTATAGGAATGCCACTGATTTCTGTGCATTGATTTTATATCCTGTCACTTTACTGAATTTCTGTATGAGTTCTAGCAGTTTGGGGGTGGAGTCTTTGGGGTTTTCCACATAAAGTATCATATCATCTGCAAAGAGTGAGAGCTTGACTTCTTCTTTGCCGATTCGGATGGCTTTTATTTCTTTTTGTTGTCTGATTGCTGTGTCTGGGACTTCTAATACTATGTTGAATAGCAGTGGTGATAGTGGACATCCCTGCCATTTTCCTGACATAAAAAAAAAATACTTTATAGTTTTCCAAGTACAGGTCTTTCACCTCTTTGGTTAAGTTTATTCTTAGGTGTTTTATATCTTTGGTGCAACTGTAAATGGGACTGTTTTTTAAATTTCTATTTCTGCTGTTCATTTTTGGTGTATAGAAATCCAACAGATTTCTGTACATTGATTTTATATTCTGAAACTTTTGATTTCATTTATCAGTTCTAGCAGTTTTTTTGTTGGAGTCTTTAGGGTTTACTATATATTGTATCATGTCATCTACAAATAGTGGAAGTTTTACTTCTTCCTTACCAATTTGGATGCCTTTTATTTCTTTTTTGTTATCTAATTGCTGTAGCTAGGACTTCCAGTACTATGTTGAATAAAAGTAGTGAGTGGACATCTGTGTCCTTTTCCTGACCTTGGGCAAAAGCCCTCAGTTTTTTCCCATTGAGTAAGATGTTCACCTGGGTTTTTCATATAAGGCAATTATTGTGTTGAGGTATATTCCCTCTAGACCTACTTTGTTTAGGATTTTTATCATGAATGATGTACTTTGTCAAATCCTTTTTCTGCATCTATTGAAATGATCATATGGTTTTTATCCTTTCTCTTATTGATGTGCTGTATCACGTTGATTGATTTGCAAATATTGAACCACCCCTGCACCCTGGGGATAAATCCCACTTGATTGTGGTGTATGATCTTTTTAAAATATATTGTTGGATTCAGTTTGCTAATATTTTGTTGAGGATTTTTGCATCTATGTTCATTAGAGATATTGGTCTGTAGTTCTCTCTCTCTCTCTCTTTTTTGTGGTGTCTTTATCTGGCTTTGGATAATATTGGCCTCATAGAATGAATTTGGAAGTTCTCCTTCATCTTCTGCTGTTCAGAATAGGTTGAGAAGAGTAGATATTAACTCTTCTTTATTTTTTTTATTTTTATTTTTTTTAAAGATTTTATTTATTTATTTGAGAGAGAGAGTGAGAGAGAGAAAGAGCACAAGACGGGGGAGCGGGAGAGGGAGAAGCAGACTCCCTGCTGAGCAAGTAGCCTGATGCGGGACTCGATCCCGGGACTCCAGGATCATGACCTGAGCTGAAGGCAGTCGCTTAACCAACTGATCCACCCTGGCGCCCTTAACTCTTCTTTAAATGTTTGGTAGAATTCGCCTGTGGAGCCATCTAGTCCTAAACTTTTGCTTGTTGGGAGTTCTTTGATTACTAGTTCAATTTCATTGCTGATAATCGGGTATTCAGATTTTCTATTTCTTCTGCCTCAGTTTTGGTAGGTTATATTAGGAATTTATCCATTTATTCTAGGTTGTCAAATTTGTTGGCATATAATTTTCTGTATTATTCTCTTATAATTGTTAGTATTTCTGTGTTGTTGGCTGTTATTTCTCCTCTTTAATTTGTGATTTTGTTTATTTGAATTCTCTTTTTTTTTTTTTTTTTTGATGAGTATGGTTAGAGGTCTATCAATTTTGTTGATATTTGGAAAGAACCAGCTCCTGGTATCTTTGCTCTGTTCTATTGTTTTTTAAGTTTCTATATCATTTATTTCTGCTCTAATCTTCATTATTCTTTCCTTCTGCTGGTCTTGGGTTTTGTTTGTTCTTTTTCTAGCTCCTTTAGGTGTAAGTTTAGGTTGTATATTTGAGATTTTTTCTTGTTTCTTGAGGTAGGCTCGTATTGCTATAAACTTCCCTTTAAGAACTGCTTTTGCTGCATTCCAAAGATTTTGGACCATTATGCTTTCATTTTCATTTGTTTCCATGTAATTTTTAATTTTTTCTTTAATTTCTTGGTTGGGCCATTCATTGTTTAGTAGTATGTTATTTAATTTTCATGTATTTGTGTTCTTTCCAAATTTTTTTCTGATGGCTGATTTCTAGTTTTATAGTGTTGTGGTCAGAAACGATGCATGGTTTGACTTTGATCTTTTTTAATTTGTTTAGACTTGTTTTGTATCCTAATATATGGTCTATTCTGGAGAATGTTCCATGAGCACTTGAAAAGAATGTGTATTCTGCTATTTTAGGATGGAATGTTCTGAATATATCTGTTAAATCCATCTGGTCCAGTATATCATTCAAAGCCATTGTTTCCTTGCTGATTTTTCTGTTTGGATGATCTGTCCACTGATATAAGTGGGGTGTAAGTCCCCTACTATTATTGTATTACTATCAATTAGTTCCTTTATGTTTGTTATTAGCTGTTTTATGTATTTGGGTGCTCCCATCTTAGGTGCATAAATATTTACAATTGTTGTATCTTCTTGTTGGATTGTCCCCTTTATTATTATATAGTGCCCTTCTTTGTCTCTTGTTACACACTTTGTTTTAAAATCTATTTTGTCTGATATTAGTATGGCTACCCTGGCTTTCTTTTGACATTCATTTTAATGCTAAATATTTCTTCATCATCTCACTTTCAATCTGGATGAATCTTTAGGTCTGAAATGAGTCTCTTATAGGCAGCATATAGATGGGTCTCGTTTTTTTTTTTTTTTTAAAGATTTTATTTATTTATTTGAGAGAGAGAGAATGAGAGAGAGAGCACATGAGAGGGGGGAGGGTCAGAGGGAGGAGCAGACTCCCTGCAGAGCAGGGAGCCCGATGCGGGACTCGATCCCGGGACTCCAGGATCATGACCTGAGCCGAAGGCAGTCGCTTAACCAACTGAGCCACCCAGGCGCCCGGGTCTCGTTTTTTTAATCCACTCTGTCACCCTATGTCTTTTGATTGGAGCATTTAGTCCATTTACACATTCAAAGTAATTACTGATAGGTATGTATATATTGCCATTTTGTTACTTGTTATGCGGTTGTTTTTGTAGTTTTCCTCCAATCCTTTCTTCTGTTGTTCTCTTTCCTGGTTTGTTGGCTTTCTTAGTGATATACTTGGATTCTTTTCTCTTTGCATATCTATTACTGGTTTTTGATTTATGGTTACCATCAGGTTTGTATATAACATCTTCTGCATATAGTAGTCCACATTAAGTTGATGGTTGTTTAAATTGGAACCCATTCTTTACTCCTCTCCCCTCCATGTTTTAGGTATATGGCATTATATTTTACATCCTTTTATTTTGTGAAGCCCTTGACTGATTTTTATAGATATACTTATTTTTACTCCTTTTGTGCTTCCAACTTTTTATACTCTCACTTACGGTTTTTCTTTTCCACTCAAAGGGTCCCCTTTAATATTTCTTGTAGGGCTGGTTTAGTGGTCATGGCTCCTTTAGATTTTGTTTCTCTCAGAAACACTTTGTCTCTTCTACTCAGAATGATTGCGTTGCTGGATAGAATATTCTTGGCTGTAGATTTTTCCCTTTCAGCACTTTGACTATATCATGCCACTCCCTTTTGGACTACAAAGTTTCTGCTGAAAAAAATCCACTGATAGCCTTATGGGGTTTCTCTTGTAACTGTCTTCTTTTCTCTTGCTGCTTTAAAATTTTTTTCTTTATCACTATTTTTTGTCATTTTAATTACTACATGTCTTGGTATGGACCTCCATGTGTTGATTTTGTTGGGGACCTCTGTGCCTCCTGGAATCTGGATATCTGTTTCCTTCCCCAGATTAGGAAAGTTTTCAGCTATTATTTCTTCCAATAAATTTTCTGCCCCTTTTCTCTCTCTTCTTCTTCTGGGATCCCTATAATATGAATGCTATTAAACTTGATGGAGTCATGGATTTCCCTAAGTCTATTCTCATTTGCATAATCCTTTTTCCTCTCATTTGCTCAGCTTGATTACTTTTCATTACTCTGTCTTCCAGGTCATTGATTCGTTCCTCTGCTTCCTCTAGCCTGCTGTTTATTCCACCAAGTGTATCTTTAATTTCATTTATTATATTCTTCATCTCTGATTGATTCTTTTTAATCTCTTTGTTAAGGGTCTCACTGATGTTCTCCACTCCTTCTCAAGTCCAGTGAGTGTCCTTATGATCATTACTTTAAATTCACTATCTGGCATAACACTTATATCCATTTTGCTTAGTTCTCTTGTGGTTTTGTATGGTTCTCTCATTTGGGACATACTCCTCTCTCTCATCATTTTGTCTACTTCTCTGTGTCTGTTTCTTTGTGTTGGGAAAGTCAGCTACATCTCCTGCTCTTGAATGTAATGGTTTTATGAAAAAGAGATCCTGTAGTGCCCTGCAGTGCAATGTCCTTTGTTCCCTAGGATCTGGCGCTTTAGGGAGTGTCTCCTATATGTGTTACATCTGCCCTGCTGTTGTGTCCTAGCCAATTTTTCCTTCAGTCCAGTCATTTGCAGAGGCTCTCTTTGCCTGTTGTGGGCCATGTTTGGTCACTGGCTGGATGGGGTGCATTTTAACAAGGTGTGCACTGGTCTGCTTGTGAAACGAGGCCTGCTGCCACTGCCACTGTGGCTACTGAAACTGAAGTCCCATAAAATGGTTGGGTTGGGAGATGAGGTGTTGGTGGGGTTTGTGCTGGTCTTCTGGGAGGAGGAGACTTTCAGCACCTGGACTGAGGCAAGAGTGACTGGGAAGGATGAATACACAGAAGTGTGGGGGACAGGGCTTGGTGTAAGCAAGTTAGGTAGTGAGTGTTGGCACCATGCTGGTCTGCTCAGGTGGCCCTGTGTTTATGCTTGGAGGTGGGGGAGTGAATTGGTGCCTTCAGCTCCTCTGTTCCTGAGGGGTCTCCCTGTGATCACTGCCTCTCTGGCCGTGCTCTGAGATGAGTAAATAACTCTCCCTCCAGTATGGCTCTGGCATTTTTCAAACTTCTGCTTCCATGTTGTATCTCCATGGGCTTTTGCCATGTTGTCTCTTTAAGGGTAGGGACTCTACTTCCTAATGCTCTCCAGGCTCTCCTGAAGTTGAACCCACTGATTTTTTAAAATCCCATGTTTTAAGTCCTGGTAGTTGTACAAACTCACAAGATTCATCCCTTCTCATTTTCAAAGCCATATGTTATGGGGATTTACCTTCCCTGTGAGGGCTTTCCAGTGTGATAGTCTACTTTTTGCCCTTCTCCACACCATGGGCTCTCTCCCCTCTGCTGACAGTCACAGTCTGGTCTGATTCACTCCCAAACTCCCACCTTCACCCTTCCTGTCTTCTTTGATGTGGCCTCTTCTCTACCTTTAGTTGTGGAGTTTGTTCTGCAAATCTTCAGGTTGATTTCTGGGTTATTCATGCTGATGTGAGTGTTATCTAGTTATATCTGTGGGACAAGGAGAGCTTAGGGTCCTCCTACTCTGCCATCCTCCCAACCTCCAACCAAGTGATTTTAAATTTTTATCCTGTGTTTTTTTCTGGCTTTTTTCCATTTGCATAGCTGTCTTCCAGAAATAAGAAATTGGTCTGTCCTTATATGTATTATGTGTGTGTGTGCATGCACAAATGTCTGAAATGACTAAACACCTTATTTCTGTGCCATCAAAATTCTTGGCAAAGCACCTAGAGAATGCTTTTGTTTATTAATGTATAGAAATGTAGGCACCTTGAGCTTGAAAGACCTTTGAGGTTATCACATTAAATCCTAATAAACCACTTCACCAATTCACATAATAATCAATTCACTCAACAAATATTTTTGAGTACTTATGTATTAAGAACTGTAGTTGGTGCCAGGAGGATAAAGATAAACAAATAAGACATGCTTTTCAAAGGAGAAGGCTCACATTCTAGTGGGTGAGGACATACAGACCACACACAAATGTTTGTTCAAGGAGGTCAGGTGAACATTCCAGGAGTGCAGACTGAGAAGCTGCTCTCTGGGCTGACTCTTAGCCAGTTTGCTTTCCCTCAACCACTGCAATGCTTCTGCTCGAGCACTAGCAGTGCATGGTTGGAGAGCAAATATTTTCATATTGAGCCCAAACCCACCCTTCCATTATGGGTCCAGGTGTTGCCAACCTTCACTTAGTCCTTTAGATGTTTGTCCTTCCAAAGTCTTTTCCTTTTACAATTAAACATTCTAAATTTGTATATTTCTCCCTCTCCCTGTTTTTTATTAGATTGCTGCTTTCTAGTATATCAATATGGCCCTTAAACTATACTTCCCAAACCTTTATAAAATACTGCAGATATACCCAACTTTTGAAGTGCAATGGGACTATCATCTCCTTTAACAAGACAAAACATTTGTGCCTTCGAAGTCTAAGATCACATGAACATGTCTGCCACATCACATTCTCTTATTTAAATGATGAGTTAATATTCAGTCTTTTTTCCAAATAAGATGCCAAAGGGGTATTAAAAATCACAGCATTAAATAAGTTAAAAATAAAAATAAAAATAATGCAATGACAGTACCTTATATGGGCTGAGATGTGAGGTTAGGACTATAAAATATGCCCTACAAGTGTCAGATTCAAGAAGTCTCATGTGCTTGCCAGAGCTGGAACATGGCATTGGTCTTAAGATAGTAGTAGCTCACTTTGGCTCATGTTAAAATTATAGCCAACTAAAATCCCTGTATATATATATATAAATATTTTATATAAATGGCTTCGATGTCAAATAAATATATATAAATATTTTATATAAATGGCTTCGATGTCAAATACACCAATACTTTATTTCAATTATAGTTCATCTTACTAGTTTCTGTTTGATTATGTTTTCAAAAGCTTATGTGGTCCACCTGGTTTTCTGCCATCTGTAGATTTACCAATTATGCTTTTTTTTTTTTTTTTTTTTTTTGGATAGTCCTGCAATTGCTTCAAGCCCAAGGGTGAAACAAAGTTTCCTTTTTCTGCCTAACATTTATTTTGAATTGATTTTGCTCAATACCAGTTATATACAATTTACTTTTTAAAGATTCATCAGATGATTTTCTCATCAAATCGTTCACTAATATCTTTTTTAAAATTCGCTAATATCCTATGGCATCATTTTAATATTACCTTCAAAATATAAAACATTAGATTCCATAGTATTGACATGCTATTAAATTATATGAAAATAGAGAGCAATAGGGCGCCTGGGTGGCTCAGTCGTTAAGCATCTGCCTTCGGCTCAGGTCATGATCCCAGGGTCCTGGGATCAAGTCCCACATCGGGCTCCCTGTTCGGCAGGAAGCCTGCTTCTCCCTCTCCCACTCCCCCTGCTTGTGTTCCTGCTCTCACTATCTCTCTCTCTATCAAATAAATAAATAAAATCTTTAAAAAAAAATAGAGAGCAATAGCATCTGGTCTGTTAAGCAATTTTTAGCCATGTTGATTCAAATTATAGAGACTGATACCTGCAGACTCACTCTGCAAACATACTGAATCACTCTATCATGTTGTCATTTAAAAAATTTTGAGGGACACCTGGGTGGCTCAGCTGGTTAAGTGTCTGCCTTCAGCTCAGGTCATGATCTCAGGGTCCTGGGATCGAGTCCTGTGTCAGGTTCCCTGCTCTGTGGGGAGTCTGCTTCTCCCTCTGCCCCTCTCCCTGCTTGTGCTCTCACTCTCTCAAATAAATAAATAAAACTTAAAAAATAAAATAAAAAAATAGAAAATGTTGATATAATAAGTGAAAACAAGTTAGTCATGGAATACCTTCAGATAAATTTAATGGCCTTACACACTAAAAACCAACTAAGCAAGAACTGAACTAATTTCACTGATGATGTACAGCCCCAAAGGAACTTAGACTCTTCTAGGAAGAAAAGCACAGCAACAAGTAGAAGGAGTAAGGTGCTGAAAATACAACTGTGGTTTGGTGATGTGTACAGAGTATAGTAGGAGGTAAAGAAAAGGAAGGTGCTCAGGAAGGATTTTGTAGAGATGTTTGATTTGAGTCAGATGTTCTTTAACAGGTAAGATAATAAGAGTATTACAGAAAAAGGTTAAGAGTATAGGCACAGGAAAGGAAGAAGGAGTTAAATAAGAAGTTTCACACTAGAGGAATTTTGGAGCAGCTGATATAGACTTCAAGGAACTAATCTGGAGAGAGACAAAGCTGGGAAGTTTAGCAGGAACTGGGTCATGACGGTCATTGTGTACCATGCTGAGGGTTTAGGAGTTAAGTTTTTCAGAGGGTTGCCCATGTTTCTATAGTTTTATGGCAAGATCCTGAAAATTATGTTTCAGTATTCCTATTAAAAGTCAAAGTTGAAATATTCTAAGTTGACATCATCTCCATCAGATAAGAATTCACTAAATTATGTTCCTCAAGTTCCCCAAACACAATCCAGCCTTGTTACTGTGTCTCTAGAAGCAGAGTAGTTGAATCTTTCTACTGATACTATGCTATCATTTCTAACTCTTCATTTCCATTGTTATATAACAGCCATCAACATAAGTAATTTAAAATCAAATTTGTTAAAAAAATGTATTGGTGAATTTCTAATAAAAATTAGAATAAGGATTATTGTAGGTTAGGGAGAGAGTTCACTTTAATGATATTCAAAGTTTCTACTGACATTTTCAATATTTCAAAATACACCCTAATTTACAATGAGGATTTATCACTTAAGAATGTTTACAGTTAGGCAGAAGTATGAGATTTTTTAAAAACAATAAATAGAACATGCAAATTACCTTTGGATATTTAAAAGGGAATCACAAGTTATAGGCACTCCATAATTTTTAATGTACTATCTGTTAACAGACTTTTAAGGGAAAAAAAATCAAGATCCTGACTTCAAAAACACTGCAACTGTAGTTTATACTCAAGTTTGTATATGCATATCTATTAAACCTACACATTTAAGTTCTACCTTTTCAAAACTTTAAATTTCTATTATTTAAAATTTTTGTTATAATCCATTATCAGTGGAATCCTTATATAAAGTACATGTACATATATAAAGTGCATATACATCTTATATATGTTCTTCATATGATAGATACACACACACACACACACACACACACACATACATCCTCAGAGGAAAACAGCAAAAATAGCCGCCAGTAAAAATGAAATTTGAAATAGCTTTGGAAGTGTTTTGCAAAATCCTTTGATTATGGTAAATTATGCATCATGAAGTGCACACGTAATTAAAATATTTAGAAAAAGATTTGGTTTGTTTAGGTTCAGCATGCATTGTTTATGCTGCAAGTTAATGAAGATTATGGTTTTAAAGAGCATGTGCATTTTATATTATAGAACAGGTGCTTCTATTTTTTGTTTTTTAATAGAACAAGGTGGTGTTTGTTTTATTTTCCTTTGGGAAGTCATATTTTATTCATATTATAACATTTCAAATAGTAAAATATTAATCTAAAAAATTTAATTTTCCCAAAATAGTCTTTACATAGTTAATACGGATTTCTAAAATAGATCAGAGTCTTAAAATAAAGACAACGGATCCACTAAAAGTTTTTACAGAGACAAAGAGTAAAATTTCACATGCTTCTGGAACCACAGTTATATTCTAATCTCAAAGTGCATATTTTTCAAATAAAGTTATCTCTAAATCTTCTTAGGAGGACAAGCCTCTTTTGAAATGGAAGGGGAAAGAAAACAGGTAAATAAGATAAACATAAGTGTCATTTTTACTGAAGTAGATTTCACACAAAAGCAACAGAAGGCAACTGTTGACGATATCTCTTAAACAGCTGAATGGCATCTGCAAAGCCTGAAGATTTGAAAATATATATTTATACCAAATGTATTTATAAAAATCTGTTTTGAGGTTTGTGAAAAATAAGTTCACTCTCCCTTTTCCCCCAAAGTATGCATGGTGTATATGCTAACTTACTGAATTCATCCTTCATGCAATTCCAGTTTATTAAAGAGGTTAAAAATTTATAAAACTCTGATGGGATATGGTTTTAATGCTTCATCACACTACCCATCATTTGCTTTTCAATCTAGATCAGAATGATCTTTCCTACTTCCCTGCAATCACCTACCTGCACAGCTAATATTTTCTGAATACTCTCCTGAGAGTCTGTCTGGAACTTGGCCAGCCTCATCTGGCTGTAGAGGACCACCAGTTTGAAGTGCTTCTGCCACACCTTGTGTATCCTTCTTTGCAGCTGACAGAGCTAAAGGGAAGAGGGAGGGGGGAAAAACACAAGTCAGAGTAGGAGAGGAAATTAATGGCAGTGTTCAAGAAGAATGATGGAGGGAAATATAGAAAGCAGTCAATAGCCCATTCTGCACTGTATGGACCTGACAGGAATTTCACAGTCTCTTGATTTTCCAGCCCACTCATGTGCATTCATCAGAAACCAGTCACATCTGGCCGCCAGGATGGGGGGTTAATTTTCTCTAAATGCCTCAGCAGTTTTGTTCTAGCTGAGGCAAACTCTGTGACTGCAAAGCTGATGAGTAAAATATTTCTACTTCACCCAGTTTAACTCAAAACCGATAGCCTCGGGACATATTGAACCTTTCTTTAAAAAAAATAATCTTTTGAAGCTTTTTTGAATGGCACATCAGGTTAAGCCAAAGTTTAAAAATGCAACTTGGAGACTTTGATGGACACCATTGCTTCTTCTTTTTTTTTTTTCCCTCATAAAGCTTACCATTGCTTGGCAATGTGTGCTTTAGAGCATGACAAAACTAAAGAGAATTAACTTAGCCATCAACTGCTGAGGGAGAACAATAACAGGGAAGAGATTTCCAGCAAGAACTCTCTATTAATCTACCTCCCTCTGACTATGTGACATGGAGACATCTCACTGCACTAACGTACAGTGGACGCAGTGTTTAGAGGTGAAACGTTCAATACTGCATCAACACAGAAAAAGACTTCTCCTATGAGGCATTCTATACTTTTTGGATGTTTAGTATAAAATCAAACAACAACAACAAATATGGTAGAAGTTTTACCAAAACAATGAACATATGTCACTCAACAGTTAACACAGCCACACCATATAGAATTTTTATAATTAGGTTATTTTCGAAGAAATAAACTTCATAAAAATTAATTTTAAAAACAGTACTAAAATATATTCTGTCACTGAAACCTTTTTTTTTTTTTTTTTTTTTGGTAATGTGGATAGTTGTTTATGTTGACTTCTTAGTATATTTTGTAGAATGAAAAATAAACACCAAAAATTTCATATCAGACATCTTCACAACAGAATAAAAACATGTCACAAAGTATGGCTATTTTATGTCTTATTTATTGATCTGAGCACATGTAAAGGATCCTATGCAAAATTTCACCAGACTGCATGGATGACTTGTGAACTTTTCTGGAAGCGTATTTCAATAAAACAGTTTACTTAAAAACAACAATTTTAAAAATAGTCACCTGGTGTGAATTGTGAATTGTTTATAATCATTATCTTCATTATGCATCATAATAAGCAACACATAGGTATTTATGTAAGTCCACAGAATAATGAAACCACTATTCTTGATTAATTGGTTAACTTGTGAAATAAGAATAACCTTGAAAACTATAGAATTTTCAGCCTGCTAAATGCTGAAATATATTACCTGGAATTTAAGGACATTTTAGATACTTTAGGCTATTGAGTTGAAAATTAACATCACTTTTTGAAGGGAAAGTCTGTCATTATTAAATGGTTTTCTGTAATATTTAGTAGTTTTAATATAATATTAAAATTTTTTTTCTGCCAAATCTGACAGCCACTGGGGGAGCATATGCTGTTATCTTAAAATACTCACTAAGATGTTAAGACACTTTAGTCTAAGCATTACACCATTATTATGGTATCTGCAAATATGACAAGGGCAAATAAGAGGAATATGAGTTTTAGAGGAATTCCTTAAACTGAAGGTAACTTTTTTACAAGTGGGAGCTCTCAACATGTGAAAGGTTTTTACAAGTGGGAGCTCATTAACCAAAGTGAACTGAATGGTAATGCTACCCATCTTTCTCTCTACTTAAGTAGAGAAGTTCCTTATGTATCAACTAAAAAAGAGTAATATCTCAAAAGTGTTTTTTTTAAATTTTAGATTTATAGCTAATAAGCTTCTGAAAAAAGAATGGGGACAGAAAAAAACTGAAGGAATTCTTAGAATCAGCATCCAGTAAAAGTCATATATATACACATACATATCCACATTAAAGACAATGAGATGATCAACAATAATATATATGGAAAAATATTTAAGGTGTTAGAAATGACAGTTGATTTGAATATGATGACAACTATTTTAAGAAAATTGTTATGGTAAAAGCCCAATTGTAAGATGTTAGTAGACAGTAATCACTCAATAAATACTGAAATTAAATCAATAAAGTGAACTGGTAAAATTTTAGTGGTGAAGCAAAGGAGCGAGTAAGACTTTCAAGAACTTAATAATTAATGAGAGAAGAGAAAGATAAGCCAAGTGAATGTAAGAGACACAAAAATATATAAAGGGAAAACTAAAGAGAGAGAATTCAGTTGTGAGTGGAAAAGTCCTTTAGGTAGACACAGAATTTAGGTTGGAAAGCCAAAGGAACTGGAATGATTTTTGATCTCTCCAACTTCAATTAAACTAGTGTTTCTGAAATGAAACTCTTCAATGATTACATTCTTGAAATGTAATCATTTATTCCTGAAATGATTAATTCCTGCCCTCTCCTTCAGATTTTAGGGAAGATAAGGTGAGATGAGGGAGGAAGTGTTAGAGAAACAAAAAAGAACAGTAAGGGACACAAACACACTGGATGGGGTTACAGCAAGGGCACTGTAAGGACTTGCCAAGTACTTAGAAGTAAGAATGGAATTTAGAGCCACTGATGGAGTAACTAGGCTGCTGCTTAGTCTCTAGCACATATTACAAGAATTTTGGAAAAGAATGGATAAGATTCTCATAGAAAACTCGGAAGGAGCATACTGGCACAGGAAAAGAGTCATTTTGAAAAAAGATCCTCAACTTCAGTGCCCTCGGTTTTGTACACAAAAGAGAAAAGAGGATATTCAACTGCATCAGGAGCGCTGAAACAGGAAACAGCTGGTGTGTACTCTCAGACATTTAAAATGGCAAAAAGGAATGGTAGAGTTTTCTGACAATGGTTTCTGGTCAGTTTGAATTTGTAGTAGATTTGGTAAGTTGGGCTCTAGTTCTTGCTTTGTGAGTTCTTTGCTGAAGGAAGCCCAAAGATAGAATTTGTTGTTATTTCTTTTGAGATAATGATCACTACGTAGCTATTCACAAAGAAAAAAAAATCAATGTCTATTTTGACATGGTATTTAAGATACAGAGAGTTGATGTCAATGTTAGCATTGCATCCAATGTCCATTTGTATATAATATACATTTGGTAAAAATCCCTTCTGATTAAATTTGATTAGGTTCTTTTTATTATATTTATTAACATTTTAAAGCTTGATATTCTCTGACAGTAAAACAGAGTAAATTAATGTTGTCACTTGCAAGAATGAAAGATTCTCCATTCTCCTATTTTAATATACTTTTGTATATTATATGGATTCTGTTTTTAATCCAAGTTATTTTGATGACCTATATAAATTCATGCTAACTCCCATATATCACATAAACCTGGCTTTAACACTAAATGTAATAATGTATATATTACAACACACAAAACCTCTAATTAAATAGGTTTAAATTTATATTATTTTACTGCTGTTATGCATGTGAAAATTATAATATGCTAAGACTAATATAAACTATTTGATATCCCAATCACAAGTTTCAAAAACATTAGGCACAGCCATAACCAAATTAGCACTGAAATATTGTCTTACACCATTCTCATGTTCTCAGCATTGAAAGTAGAACTTTCAAAGCATCACTTTTTCAGGTATTTTCTGTGGCCAGCTTGGAGTATACAGTTGTGTGGTTTGCATTATGGAGGACATAAAAATAAAGCCTTGTTATCCTAGCCCAAAGGAGACAATTGGGGCACATTGTGAAGAATGGAGTGATATAGAGTTGAAGTATATTTGTTATTTACTGTCAGAGAAAAACAGTGTTCATAGATGTGATTTTAAAAATAGACCCTCATTCTCCAGAATCGATCACATCCTAGGTCATAAATCAGGTCTCAACCGGTACCAAAAGATTGGGATCATTCCCTGCCTATTTTCAGACCACAATGCTTTGAAACTAGAACTCAATCACAAGAAGAAAGTCGGAAAGAACTCAAATACATGGAGGCTAAAGAGCATCCTACTGAAGAATGAATAGGTCAACCAGGAAATTAAAGAAGAATTAAAAAAATTCATGGAAACCAATGAAAATGAAAACACAACTATTCAAAATCTTTGGGATGCAGCAAAGGCAGTCCTAAGAGGAAAGTATATAGCAATACAAGCCTTTCTCAAGAAACAAGAAAGGTCTCAAGTACACAACCTAACCCTACACCTAAAGGAGATGGAGAAAGAACAGCAAATAAAGCCTAAACCCAGCAGGAGAAGAGAAATAATAAAGACCAGAGCAGAAATCAATGAAATAGAAACTAAAAAACAGTAGAACAGATCAACGAAACTAGGAGCTGGTTCTTTGAAAGAATTAACAAGATTGATAAACCCCTGGCCAGACTTATCAAAAAGAAAAGAGAAATGACCCAAATCAACAAAATCATGAATGAAAGAGGAGAGATCACAACCAACACCAAAGAAATACAAACAATTATAAGAACATATTATGAGCAACTCTATGCCAGCAAATTAGATAACCTGGAAGAAATGGATGCATTCCTAGAGATGTATCAACTACCAAAACTGAACCAGGAAGAAATAGAAAACCTGAACAGACCTATAACCACTAAGGAAATTGAAGCAGATATCAAAAATCTCCCAAAAAACAAAAGCCCAGGGCCAGATGGCTTCCCAGGGGAATTCTACCAAACATTTCAAGAAGAATTAATACCTATTCTTCTGAAACTGTTCCAAAAAATAGAAAGAGAAGGAAAACTTCCAAACTCATTTTATGAGGCCAGCATTACCTTGATCCCAAAACCAGACAAAAACCCCATCAAAAAGGAGAATTACAGACCAATATCCTTGATGAACATGGATGCAAAAATTCTCACCAAAATACTAGCCAATAGGATCCAACAGTACATTAAAAGGATTATTCACCATGACCAAGTGGGATTTATCCCTGGGCTGCAAGGTTGGTTCAACATCCACAAATCAATCAATGTGATACAATACATTAACAAAAGAAAGAACAAGAATCATATGATCCTCTCAATAGACGCAGAAAAAGCATTTGACAAAGCACAGCATCCTTTCTTGATCAAAACTCTTCAGAGTATAGGGATAGAGGGTACATACCTCAATATCATAAAAGCCATCTATGAAAAACCTACAGCAAATATCATTCTCAATGGGGAAAAACTGAGAGCTTTCCCCCTAAGGTCAGGAACACGGCAGGGATGTCCACTGTCACCACTGCTATTCAACATAGTATTAGAAGTCCTAGCCACAGCAATCAGACAACAAAAAGAAATAAAAGGCATCCAAATCGGCAAAGAAGAAGTCAAGCTCTCACTCTTTGCAGATGATATGATACTTTATGTGGAAAACCCCAAAGACTCCACCCCAAAACTGCTAGAACTCATACAGAAATTCAGTAAAGTGGCAGGATATAAAATCAATGCACAGAAATCAGTGGCATTCCTATACACCAACAACAAGACAGAAGAAAGAGAAATTAAGGAGTCGATCCCATTTACAATTGCACCCAAAACCATAAGATACCTAGGAATAAATCCAACCAAAGAGGCAAAGGATCTGTACTCAGAAAACTATAAAATACTCATGAAAGAAATTGACGAAGACACAAAGAAATGGAAAAACGTTCCATGCTCATGGATTGGAAGAACAAATATTGTGAAGATGTCAGTGCTACCTAGAGCAATCTACACATTCAATGCAATCCCCATCAAAATACCATTCACTTTTTTCAAAGAAATGGAACAAAGAATCCTAAAATTTGTATGGAACCAGAAAAGACCCCGCATAGCCAGAGGAATGTTGAAAAAGAAAAGCAAAGCTGGCGGCATCACAATTCTGGACTTCCAGCTCTATTACAAAGCTGTCATCATCAAGACAGTATGGTACTGGCACAAAAACAGGCACATAGATCAATGGAACAGAATAGAGAGCCCAGAAATGGACCCTCAACTCTACAGTCAACTAATCTTTGACAAAGCAGGAAAGAATGTCCAATGGAAAAAAGACAGTCTCTTCAACAAATGGTGTTGGGAAAATTGGACAGCAACATGCAGAAGAATGAAACTGGACCATTTCCTTACACCACACACAAAAATAGACTCCAAATGGTTGAAAGACCTCAATGTAAGACAGGAGTCCATCAAAATCCTAAAGGAGAACACAGGCAGCAACCTCTTCGACCTCAGCCGCAGCAACTTCTTCCTAGAAACATCGCCAAAGGCAAGGGAAGCAAGGGCAAAAATGAACTATTGGGACTTCATCAAGATAAAAAGCTTTTGCACAGCAAAGGAAACAGTCAACAAAACCAAAAGACAACCGACAGAATGGGAGAAGATATTTGCAAATGACATATCAGATAAAGGGCTAGTATCCAAAATCTATAAAGAACTTATCAAACTCAACACCAAAAGAACAAAGAATCCAATCAAGAAATGGGCAGAAGACATGAACAGACATTTTCCCAAGGAAGACATCCAAATGGCCAACAGACACATGAAAAAGTGCTCAACATCGCTCAGCATCAGGGAAATCCAAATCAAAACCTCAATGAGATACCACCTCACACTAGTCAGAATGGCTAAAACTAACACGACAGATGTTGGCGGGGATGCAGAGGAAGGGGCTCCCTCCTACACTGTTGATGGGAATGCAAGCTTGTGCAACCACTCTGGAAAACAGTATGGAGGTTCCTCAGAAAGTTGAAAATAGAGCTACCATATGATCCACCAATTGCACTACTGGGTATTTACCCCAAAGATACAAATGTAGGGATCCGAAGGGGTACGTCCACCCCGATGTTTATAGCAGCAATGTCCACAATAACCAAACTGTGGAAAGAGCCAAGATGTCCATCAACAGATGAATGGATAAAGAAGATGTGGTATATATATACAATGGAATATTATGCAGCCATCAAAAGGAACAAGATCTTGCCATTTGCAACGATGTGGATGGAACTGGAGGGTGTTATGCTGAGCAAAATAAGTCAATCAGAGAAAAACATGTATCATATGACCTCACTGATATGAGGAATTCTTAATCTCAGGAAACAAACTGAGAGTTGTTGGAGTAGGGGTGGGTGGAGGGATGGGGTGGCTGGGAGATAGACACTGGGGAGGGTATGTGCTATGGTGAGCGCTGTGAATTGTGCAAGACTGTTGAATCACAGATCTGTACCTCTGAAACAAATAATGCAATATATGTTAAGAAAAAAAAAAGAAGAAGATAGCAGGAGGGGAAGAATGAAGGGGGGGGAAATCGGAGGGGTAGACGAACCATGAGAGACAATGGACTCTGAAAAAACAAACTGAGGGTTCTAGAGGGGAGGGGGGTGGGAGGATGGGTTAGCCTGGTGATGGGTATTGAGGAGGGCACGTTCTGCATGGAGCACTGGGTGTTATGCACAAACAATGAATCATGGAACACTACATCTAAAACTAATGATGTAATGTATGGGGATTAACATAACAATAAAAAAATAAAAAAAATAAATAAAAAAATAAAAATAGACCCTCAAATTATTTGATAAACCTCCTGAAGCAGGAGGGTTTAAAAGTAGACCTCAAATTATTTGAAAATCCTCCCTTTGAGTGTAGGCTGGACTTAGTGACTGTCTTGTAAAGAACAGAATAGGGCAGAAGATAGTATGCACTTCCAAACACACACACACACACACACACACACACACACACCCTGAGGCTTCTGTCGTGGGTTTTCTCTCTCTCTCATTCTCTCAGATATTTTGATTTAGGAATAGCCAGCTCCCATGTTGTGTAAGCAGCTCTGTGAAAGACCCACATGGTGAGGAATTGAAACTTCTTTTTGCCAACAGCCCCCTGTGAGTGATCTTGAAAGCAGATTCTCCAATCTCTTCAGATGACTGCCACCCTGACCAACAACTTGACTGCAACCTTATAGGAGACCATGAGCCAAAATCACCCATCTATGCAGCTCCTGGTTCTTGTCTTTCAGAAACTTTGTGAGAAAATAAGTGTTTATTAGCTTAAGCTGCTAAATTTAGGGACAATTTGTTGCAGCAATAGTTAATGATAGATTTTAAACTCTTTTTCTTTCTTCTCTCTTTGCCTAGCCAGAAAATAATTTACTATCCATATTTTCTGAATGTAAAGCAAAAGTGATCTCCTAATTCACTGTTTGGTTTAAGACTGAAGCTGAAAATGATTTATTAGTAATAAGAGAGTGATTAATAAATACTTATTGATTGATAGAATGTAGTTTGTACCATCTAGGAGCTCATTAATTGAAGACAGTGTAAAGGAACTATAATTTAATAGTTCCAGAAATTTAAAAATGGTTCATTATCAGCAAATATTTTCATGAAATACATCAATATATCAAAGAAAAAATAATCATCCCCAAGAGAAGTCGATATGAATAAACACAGAAACAAAAACAATCAACAATGAAAAAAATTATCTTAGCAAACTAGGAATAGGAACAGAAGAAAATTTCTTTAACCTGATAAAGGTATAAACCCAAAACTTTCAACAAATATTTTAGTAAATAGAGATACTTTAGAAACATTCCCATAAATGTCAGGAAAAATACAGAAAGGCTATCAGGAATCAGTACCTCTTTTCAAAATTTTATTGCAGATACTGGCCAAAGCAATAAGAAAATGAAAGAAAAAAATAGATATATGAGAAAGAATGCCTACACAGAAAATTAAAGAGGTTCTACAAATCAACAATAGGAGGTAATTAGAGAGTTTACGAACTTTTTTGCCTGTAAGATCAGCACTGAAAAAAATAACATTAAAAATTAGTTATAACCAATTTTGAATCATGATTCTAAAATACCATTCATAATCACAATACAAAATGTAAGATGTCTAGGTTTCAATCTATTAAATATGTAGAGAAATATACACAGAAAGTTAAAAAACATTTTTAAAAAATATAAAGTAATAACTAAATAAATGAAGAGGTATAATCTGTCCACATAGGGGACATGTCAATGTTTCGCAAAGTGGTCTACAATCTCATCAGGTTTCATAGAACTTGATCTAAAACTTATATGGAGGGGCGCCTGGGTGGCTCAGTCGTTAAGCGTCTGCCTTCGGCTCAGGTCATGATCCCAGGGTCCTGGGATCGAGCCCCGCATTGGGCTCCCTGCTCAGCGGGAAGCCTGCTTCTCCCTCTCCCACTCCCCCTGCTTGTGTTCCCTCTCTCGCTGTGTCTCTGTCAAAGAAATAAATAAATCTTTAAAAAAAAAAAAAAAAACTTATATGGAAGAATAAAGGACTGAGAACAGCTAAGACAATTGTGAAATAGAAGAACAAGCTAAAAAAAACTTGACATATATAAAGATGTAGGAACTAACAGTAATGTCAGCATTGGAATGGATAAGCATTAGGTCAGAAAAGAGATGAACAAGACATTCATATAAAATATATAAGTTTGAAATATGACACAGCATTTAAATTAGTGGAGAAAGGATGGCATAATTGATTTTCTCTATACAAGTCTCTAAAATAAAACTAGATCCTTAACTTATAATATACACTAACATAAAAGCTAGGTAGACTAAATTGAGAAAAGATAAATTTAAAACTGACCTTTAGAAGGGGAAGCAGTTTTAAATAAAATACTAAAATAATAAATTCTAATGGAAAGAACTGGTAAATTTAATTATGCTGAATTTTTTTAAATTTAAATTTAAGCAGAGTAACAAAATTAACCAGAGGTTTAGAAAAAGTATTAACAACACAGCTAGCAAGGATTAATTTCTTTAACATAGAAAGAGCCCCTATAAATCAATAAGGAAAAATACAAACAATATACCAGAAAAATGGGCAAATAATACAAATAGGCAATTCACAGAAAAGGAAAGCTATTTTGTCTATAAACATTTGAAAAGATGTGGTTCATATATACAATGGAATATTACTCAGCCATCAGAAAGGATGAATACCTACCATTTGCATCCACATGGATGCAACTGGAGGGGATTATGCTAAGTGAAATAAGTCAAGCAGAGAAGACAATTATCATATGGTTTCACTCTTATGTGGAACATAAAGAATAGCACGGAGGACCATAGGGGAAGGAAGGGAAAACTGAATGGGAAGAAATCAGAGAGGGAGACAAACCTTGAGAGACTCTGGGCTCTGGGAAACAAACTGAGGGTTACAGAAGGGAGGGGGTGGGGGAATGGGGTAGCCGGGTGATGGGTATTAAGGAGGGCACGTGTTTTGATGAGCACTGGTTGTTAAACACAACTAATGAATCGTTGAACACTTAAAAAAAAGAAAAACATGTTCAATCTCAATAGTAGAGCATAAATAAATATGATTTACACTCACCCAATTGGCAATTATTACAAAAAACTGTCCATACCAATTCTTGGTAAGATGTGGAAAAAACTAAACTCTCATACATTGTTCATACATTGTCAAATCTGTGTCTAATTTGACACAAAGACTCTGGAGAACAATCTGACATTATGTATTAAATTTGGAGATGTAGCTCCCCTTTGATCTAGCAATTATACTTAAACCTACATATTCTAGACCAGTGGTTCTCAAGATCAGCAGGATCAGTATCACAACAGAACTTGTCAGAAATATAGTTATTCAGACCTACTGAATCAGAAACTCTGGAGCCCAGCAATTGGTGTTTTTTAACAAGACTTCCAGGTATCTAATGCATTCTGAAGTCAGAGATACTGCTCTTGAATAACAGTTATAATATGTTCCCAAGGAAACATATAAAATAATGTTAATTTACAGCATTGATTGCAATGGTGAAAATGTGGAAACAATCTAATTGTTTACACTTGAATAATAAAAAATACATTGTAGTACGTTCATATCCTACAGCCTAGAATTTAAAATAAATCCACTAATATTGCATGTGATATATACAGTACATTTATACATAAAAATGAAAACTAATAGTTTACATTTAAAATTAATTACAATTAATAAAATTAATAATTAATAAAATTACAATTAATAAAATATGGATAGAATTGATAAATACCTAGTGGTTAACTCAGTAAAGAGGAGGGAAATAATATTAGGAATAGGCAGACAGAGGGTTTTGAGTGTATTCATACTGGTCTAAACATACAAAGCAAATATGCAAATATCGATATTTACAAAGCTGATAAAGGTACACAGAAATTTATGATAAAACTTACATGTACCTTATATATAACTCTGTAACTTACTGTAAGTTTAGTTGTTTCATTAAAAAAAAAAACAACTTACATGTCGGTAAAGACATGTAAGCTTAACCCAACTTTGTCAAAGCATCCTCCTTATTTTGTGGTTCAGGATTATTTCTTTTTAGAGAATTTACTATAATCTAGCTTAAAAAATACTATTATATTTGACCATCTGCTAAAATATAAAAAAGGCTTTTGTGTACAAGACTTTTGTTATGTATCCACTAAGCATGATCCTACCTATAATAAAAGAGCTATCCAAAATATTAAAGGGGTTTAAATCAATAAGAAATTAATTACTACTCTTTCCTTCTTAAATTGCCTAAATTTTTTGGTATTTCTCCTCCTCCTGCTCACATAATAAAAGCATTTGTTGAATAGCAACTTTATAACGTATTTCATACTAAATTGAAGATAGATATATATAAGCCTACTTACACGAGAATTTGATAGAATTAGGTGAGGATTGATGGTACACTCATTTGAAAAAGCATAAAAATATGTAAAATGATGAATAGAGCTTTGGAGAAAGTTGTTTATAAGCCTTTAAATTAATCCTTAGACTAAAATTAGTCCTTTTCTGTGGTTTAACTTTTCTAACATTCTCAAATCATAAGATTAGGTCCCTAATAAGAATAATAGCAATAAAATTTTTGTATTAGTCATGTTGATATCGTAAAGACACTTTGTAAGATATACAACAGAGCTCAGATATTAAAAATACATTAATCAAAATAAACAGGAATTTTTGCAACCTTAGACACATGTTACTATGTTGAAACAATAGTAGACTAGCCTGTTTTTTCTTTTAAAAATTCCTTATATTGTCTCTGTGTATTACAAAACATAAATGTCATTACAAACATGTTTTAAAGATAAAATTAAATCATTTTTAGAGACATATGGTGCCAAAAATTAACTCCCCAAAGCACATAATTTAACTTGCTTTTGCAATTTAAGAACCCTGGAAAAAAAGAAAGGGAACATTTCAAGGAAATGAAAAGTGTCCTTATAATGAATTTCTGCTTATAAGAATCAGATATAACAACAGTCTTTTTAATTAAAATACAAATACCATATGTATAGTTATCTGAAAATGAACTACAAATTGCTTTGTCAGAAAACAAAGGCCAGTCAATACTGAAAATGCAGAAGTCCCTTAAAACACAAAGATAATACTGGGAGGACTGATAGCTCATGGACGGCACTCAAAGTTCTTTGTCTATGAATAATGATTTTTCCATCACTGGAACACCAAAGCAACTGCTGAAGATTTGAATGTATGAGACAGATTGTAAAACAATACTTCATTTATAATTTTTTGAGGAAAAATATCTTTATAAAAAACTGGATGACAGTTCAAAAGTACACAGAATTGTTCTGCATATATGAAAAATCCACTGGATATAACATTCAAACAGGAAATTCATAGGATCACAGCAATAAACAACTCTAGTCAAAGTAACATGTAGGACAAACATCAAGGATGTGGAACCTTCCAAATTCTTGAGGTCCAAATCACTCCCCAGTACACTGGGGTGGAAATTGGGAGTGGGTATATGGTGATGACAATGTGTGACAATTGTCAGAGGTTACAGAATTTGTGAAGGGAGTACCTGTGTATTTAACTCACCACAGGTATCTGAAAATTTCAAAGCTCATCTGGTGTGACCACTAGTGAGCTTGGGAATTTCATAGGTGAGAAGGCTGCTGCCTAAGAATAGAAATATTATGAAGAACTTTTACCATGGGAGAAAATTAAAGCATTTCACACAATCTACTTGTATTTTCTATCTAAAAACACAGTCAAGCAAATAGTCCAACTGTATGTAGAAGCATCTCTAAGGAAAAATTACACATATTTGACAAAGGAGAGAAAAAACATGCTATATTCTGCAGATTTGCATTTGTACCTTGGGTAATCCAATTAAAATGATAACCTTTGACAAAATATGATAAAGGGCACTTGGAAAAAGTAACAGTATTTTCCTATAGGAATATATTTCAAATGATAGATAGATAATAGAAACATACATACAGTCATTCATTTGCACTAGAATATTAAAATAATGATTATGATTTCTGACCTGCTTGTTATAAGGTTTTACATAGTGGAAGCATACTTCCTTTCTCTCTTTCTGACAGATAAATAAAACTGATAGGGAAAGATATGTCCATGCAATTTTAATTCAACAGAGTGATGTGAAGTGAACGCAGCTCACAAGGCAAACCTTATCAGTTCTGTTTATCGTAATAACCCAAACAATGGCAATTACAAATTACTCCACAGATTTTTGGCATGGCAGGAATGACAGATATACAAAATCCAGTTAATTCTCATCTTTTTATAGTACTCAGTTACCAAGCTACACATGTACAATAAACAAATCTCAAAAGTAATGAGATATTTATTATCAAATCTGTTCCACAGATTGGTGTCAAAGATCACATAGCTCATTTCTGGAAACATCCTTTGTCAACTGCTTAGGTATACTTAAAAAAAAATAAAATATGACTCACATGCATTCCCAAAACTAGAGCTGGCCTTTAACAATTAATAAAGAACTACTCTTTTATTCTAATGATATAAAGAATAATACATTTCAAGATTCTGTATTTGGACCTCTGCTAATATATAAAAACACCAATGGCACAAGAAAGCAAGCTGAACTATAACAAACACTACTAAGTCTTGTAGTTAATAGTTAAAGATCACGTCTATCCCTTTATATGAATATGGACATGTATTTCCTTTGTATATGTTATAATTATAACACATACTATGACATAGCAGAAAATAACTAATCCAATTTAATTTTTATGTATTTAATAGTAATAAGGTGCAAAACTCACAGACTTCTTAGTTTCACAGATATCCAGTTCTGAAATAAAATTACTGTATTCTATTGAATATTTGATTTAAAAATTATAAAGATAACAATTTAATTTTTTATTCAAATGACTAAATTTCACAGACAAATCCTATGAAGAGCTCAAAACTATTCTAATTCTAAAATTATTGTTTTCTGTGGTTTAAAAAAAGATGTTAAATCAAGAATAAAACAATTTTTAAAATTCTGTAGTAGAAATTATTTTCATAAGAAAAAACTAACATTGCTAAAATGAAAAATTAGTTGCTTTTAAAAAAGTTGCAAATGGAGGGCGCCTGGGTGGCTCAGTTGGTTAAGCGACTGCCTTCGGCTTAGGTCATGATCCTGGAGTCCCTGGATCGAGTCCTGCATCGGGCTCCCTGCTCGGCAGGGAGCCTGCTTCTCCCTCTGACCCTCCCCCCTCTCATGTGCTCTCTCTCTCATTCTCTCTGTCTCAAATAAATAAATAAAAAATCTTTAAAAAATAAATAAATAAATAAAAAAGTTGCAAATGGAATTACATAAAGACTAAAAACAAAAGTTATGCTGTCACTATGCTTTAGAGATGAACATATTCTTAAGGTATCCACTTCCTTGCCTGCTGTCATTTTCCCCAGATAATTAAATCCCTTGATTTTAAAATGTGGTCAAATGAATGCCGTAAGCCGGCTTTTTTGGTGTTCATTTACGAGCGGTGGTTGAATAATTTTCTTTGATGAGTATCCACAATATATCTTTATAATCTTATGAGACCCACCCATTCTGATGCAAATGAATTAAAATAATACTTTAAAAATCACATTTGTTTAAAACTAATTCACAATAAAAACACTGTATCAAAAATGATTTATTATAGAGCTCCCTGGTTTATTTAGAATTCGCAGGAATAAATATAGTATTTTTCTACTTTAAAGACATCAAGTCCATTATAAATATCCCCAGTATCTTTGTTTCTTTTACACACAAGTAAACATAAATGTTTCTGAAATTACTTGTTTTAAACTACTTGCAAAAATTCAACTGAAAGTGTAAAGAAAATATGAAACACAATCATGCAATGAGGCAGAGCCTGGGAACAGAAAGAAACTAGTCTCTAGCTACAAGAAATCAGGGGTCAGGTGAGTATGAACTTCTTTATGAACTACATCTAAAATGCAAAAGTCTTATGACCTTATTCTTGTTTTAGCTTCCTTTTACTTATCTAGTATTATTTTGGGAGCTAGAAGGATTTCAACAATAAGAAAAAAATCTGCAAAATAGTGGAAATTGTCATAGATGCCAAAAATTTACTAATCCACTTGTTGGCTTGAACAAGAGTATCTAATTGAACATAGGTTACAACAAATATTATCAAAAACATATAATAATAAAGGAGTGCCTTTTAAGAATCAGTTACTAATCTCATTCTTTCAGCAAACACTGTGAAATAAATTCCAAGATACTCAAAGATCTGAAAAGAATGGTGACAATGATTAATACAAATGGAACGATAATAACCCATAGTAAGAAAATTACCAATGTTCTGCTAAATTCTGGAAATTTTTAATGATAAGTAGTGGATGAATCATTGGATATTTGAAAACACAAGCAAATGTAGGTACTAGCATGCTATGTGGCTTTGGGTAATAGTGTCATTTGAACCTTAATTGACTCATTGAAGGAAGAAGTGTAATACTAAATGGATTGCCAGTAAAATATGTAGCCACTTGGCATTTCTGGTTCTCCAGAAGATTTTGGAAATCTCTTGTCTCCTTTTGTCTTTCCATTTCTTCAGCTCCTTCACTGTTCAGACCTCTCCTACCACCTCACTGAAATGGCTCTAGCAAAGATCACCTGCAGGATCTGATATGGCTAAAACTAACGACTTTAACAAAAACCTTTTTTTTTTTTTTGAGTATAGTTGACACACAGTGTTACATTAGTTTCAGGTGTACAACATTGTGTTTTACCATCTTTATATGTTATGCTGTGCTCACCACAAGTGTAGCTACCATCTGTCACCATGCAACACTATTACAATATTGACCTAATTCTCTCTGCTGTACCTTTTATTCCCATCACTTATTCATTTCCAAACTGGAAGCCGGTATCTCCCAGTTTCCTTCATCCATTCTGCTCATCCCCTACAGCCCTTCCTTCTGGCAAACCATCAGTTTGTTCTCTGTATTTACAGGTCTGATTCTGCTTTTTGTTTGTTTATTCATTTGTTTTGCATTTTAGATTCCACATAAGTGAAATCATATAGTATTTCTCTGTGTTTTTCTCTGACTGACTTATTTCACTTAGCATAATACACTTTAGGTCTATCCATGTTGCAAATGGCAAAATCTCATCCCTTTTTTACAGCTGCACAATACTCCATTGTGTATATATCTTCTTTATCCATTCATCTATCAATGGACAGTTAGGTTGCTTCCATATTTTGGCTATTATAAATAATGCTGCAGTAAATATAGGGGATGGATATGTCTTCTCTAATTAGTGTTTTCATTTTTTTCAATAACTACTCAGTAATGGAATTATTAGATGATATGGCATTTCTATTTTTAATTTTTTGAAGAACCTCCATACTTCTTTCTGCAGTGGCTGTAACAATTTACAATCCCACCAATAAGTAGTGCACAAGAGTTCCTTTTTCTCCACATCCTTGTCAACACTTATTTCTTGTCTTTTTGTTTTTAGCCATTCTGACAGGTGTAAGGTGATATCTCATTATAGTTTTGATTTGCACTTCCCTGGTGACTAGTAATATTGAGTATCTTTTCATGTGTCTGTTGGCCATCTGTACATTTTCTGTGAAAAAATGTCTCATTTTTTAATTGGATTGTTTTTTGGTGTTGAGTTGTACAAGTTCTTTATATATTTTGGATATTAACCTTTATTGGATATATCATTTGCAAATATCTTCTCCCATTCAGTAGGCTGCCTTTTCATTTTGTTGATGGTTTCCTTTCTTGTGCAAAACCTTTTTATTTTTATGTAGTACCAATAGTTTCTTTTTGCTTTTATTTTCCTTGCCTTGGGAGACATATCTAGAAAAATATTGCTACAGTGAATGTTAAAGAAATTATGGCTTATGTTCTCTTCTAGGATTTTTATGATTTCAGGTCTCACATTTATGTCTTTAATCCATTTTGAGTTTATTTTTGTGTATGGTATTAGAAAATAGTACAGTGTCATTCTTTCACAGGTAGCTGTCCAGGCTTCCCAACATCATTTTTTGAAGAGATTATCTTTTCTCCATTGTATATTCTTACCTCCTTTGTCATAGATTAACTTACCACACAAGTGTGGGTTTATTTCTGGCTCTCTATCTTGTTCCATTGACCTATGTGTCTATTTTTATGCCAGTACCATACTGTTTTGGTTATTACAATTCTGTAATATATCTTAAAATCTAGAATCGTGGTATCTTCAGCTTTGTTTTTCTTTCTTGAGATTGCTTTTGTTATTGGGGGTCTTTTGGGGTTCCACACAAATTTTAGTATTATTTGTTCTAGTTCTGTGAATCGATTGAATCTGTAGACTGCTTTTGGACATAAAATATGTCCATATTTTAACAATATTAATGATTCCAATCAATGAACACAGAATATCTTTCCATCTGTTTGTGTCATCTTAAATTTCCTTCATCATTGTTTTATAGTTTTCACAGGACAGGTCTTTCACCTCCTTGGTTAAGTTTATTCCTAAGTATTTTATTCTTTTTGGTGCAAGAGTAAATGTAAATTTATTCCTTCTGCAATTTTGTTATTAATATATAGAAATGCTACTGAATTCTGGGTATTAATTTTGTGTCCTGAAACTTTACTGAATCCACATCTTACTTCTAATAGTTTTTGGTGGAATCTTTAGGGTTTTCTATATAGGGTATCATGCCACTACAAATGGTGACAGTTTAACATTTTCCTTACCAATATGGATATTTTTAATTTCTTTTTCTTATCTGGTTGCTGTGGGTAGGATTTCCAGTAGTATGTTGAATAAAAGTGGCAAGAGTGGACATCCTTGTTTGTTCCTGATCTTAGAGGAAAAGCTCTTAGTTTTCCCCATTGGGTGTGATGTTAACTATGGGTTTTTCACATGGCCTTTATTATGTTGAGGTAATTTCCCTCTAAATTCACTTTGTTGAGAGTTTTTATCATGAAAGGATGTTCAATTTTGTCAAATGCTTTTTCTGCATCTACTGAGATCATCATATGATTTTTATTCTTTGTTTTGCTGATGTGGTGTGTCACCTTGATTGATTTGCAAATAGTGAAACATTTTTGCATCTCTGGAATAAATACCACTTCATCATGGTGAAAGATCTTTTTAATGTATTGTTGAATGTGGTTTGCTAATATTTTGTTGGGGAATTTTGCATCTCAATTCATTAGGAATATTGGCCTGTAGTAGTTTGTGTGCGTGTGTGTATGTATGAGAGTGTGTGTGTGTGTGTGTGTGTGTGTGTGTGTGTGGTGTCTTTGGCTTTGGTATCAATATCTTATTACTTCTCGGACATCTTTCCTTCTCTGATTTTATTCTTCGTTTGCTTCTATTGTTCCAAACTTTCTTTTCAGTCTTATTTGCCCCTTTTCTACCACTTAAACATCATCATTTCCTAAGGTCTGCCCCTAATTCTCTCATATATAGTCTCTGAGTGAACTCATGCACTCCCATAATTTAAACTAGCCCAAACAATAATGTCTCTTAAATTTTATCTGCAAAACAGACATCCCTAAGCCTGACTGATTTTTATCATTAACTACTGGACATTTTCCCTTACCTACCCAATGACACCTCAAGGTCAAAGTCCAAAGATGAAACCATTGGGTCCAGGAACATTCTCATCCTACCTGATTTCCTATTGTCCTGTGATTTAGAATGAGATGCTACCCTCCACTATGCCATAAAAGCCAAAAACCTCGGAGCCGTGTTCACATCCCTCACCCACATCTCATTATAACCTAGTTAAGGTTCTATTAATTCTAACTTTTAAGTATTTTTCAATTGGATCCTTTGTTTCCTCCTCAACACAGACTCCTACCACTATTATAAAGTTATCATTTTGGCTTTAAAGGATAAAATTAATAAATAATTAAGACCAAATATGTTACATTTTTTAAAATAGTGGTAGTTATCAAGTATCTAGAGAGCCCTGTGATATACCAGCTGAGACGGGGGTGGGGCTTGCAGCGGGCAGGTATACGATGTGTTAGTGAAGACTGGGGTTGTGCAAATTTTGAAGGCATGAAATGTCTTCAAAATTTCAAGAGACTACGAACACTGCTTTTAAATCAAGGCCCTGACAAATGCTGAATAATGAAGAGGTAAGAAAATCAGTGAATAGCAAAGAGGTATACGTACAAACAACTGAGACTTTATACTCTAAAAAATAGTTTGTTCTACAAAGTAGTTTAATGTATCTCTATAGTTTATTTTTTTCTTCAACATTTTGTCATAGTTTGTACAGATATAGCTTTCTAGTCTATATTTATTATAAATTTCAAATTAATGTTATTTTTGTGAATTAGTTCCTACTATATTTAGACACAGATATATATTTACATTCAGATATGTGTTCTCAACTGATAATTATGTCCTATATTTTTAATAATACTTTACAACACAGAAATACTGTATCACTCCCATTTAGACTCACAACATTTTTAGGCATAAGGCAGTGTAGCTACTACTATTCATTCATAAAGCAAACTTTTATTGAAAAACAAAAACTTTGTGTCAGAGCCTGTACTTTACATCCAGGGGATCAAGGATCCAGTGGGCTAGATGTTTCCTATCTTCAATGTGGCTCAGAGGCACATAGGACCTAAATATATCCTTTATGTAAATAGACAAAAGTAGGAGGTGAATGTGAAACAGTAGACTACAGGATCTCAGAGAAGGAATGCCTAAAAACTCCTGCATAAGCTGGAAGATTCCTGATAGAAGTGATACAAGAACCAAGTTCAACAGGAGTTAGCCAAATGAAGCAAGTGTTGCGCAGGACAACTGCCTAAGGCTCCCCAACTAGTATAAGAAAGAGGCAAAACTTAATCTTAAGGTCTCTTCCGACTTTCTTTCTGCTAAATGAATTTTATATTTATAGCTGAAAATCTCAATTTTACAGAGTTTATTATTTTATAACTAAGGGCCTTTCACAAGCAATTTGTAAAAAAGTGTGAGAGTGTTTTTACTAGCAAAGACTTCACATTATTCTCAATGTCAAGCAGAATAAACAAAACATGGCTGTATACATTTACTTGAAAGAAAGAAAGATTTGAAAAAACTTAATCTGGTGACTTTGAAAGGCAGCTGACCCAGTTTGCCACTGGGCAGGTATTTAAATTAATTAATTAATTAATTAAATTAACAACCCCCCCCCCCCCCCGCCATGGAGTCTCTCCTAATACTGCCTTATTTAAAAAATTAGTGCAAAATTTTGGGTAAGACATTATCAAATAAGAGATAATAGTTGAGTCAGAAAGCAGTCATTAATATCAATAAGCTAAACTGAATTCACACAGTGTGCAAGGTAAAAGCATCTTAGTAGAGATGGCCTCCTCAGAGGAAATGGTTTGACAATAAAGCTCAGACTGGAAAAGACTGAGGGAGAAGAATCCAAATCACAAAATTAGGCCAAGTAAAGAGTTTGACATGTCACACAAGGTGACCAGGATGCAAAGAAGTAGCATGAAGTAATGGGCAGCAAAAATGAAGTGAACATTGCAAAACAGATGGAAGATAGGAATAAGTATATAATGCATAAGTCCACTAAACTTTAAGATAATAACAGTGCTTGTTCTGGAAGCACTGCTCTACTGTCAATTTATGCTTATCCTAGTGTCTATAAAATGCCAGCGTATAGCAAACAAGAACCATCTAAAACTTAAACCTGAACTTCTAACCAGAGGGGATGAACAGCATAGAAAATTTTCATAATGCTAATTAACTAAACATTCTCTCAATTTGTGAACCCCAGAAAAAAGGGTATATAATGTGGGTATGCAAATTTGTTTTGTTTCTAAGAAAGATATAAAAGTAATACACGCATGCTTCATTTTATTGCGTTTTGCTTTATTGCACTTTGCAGATATTGTGTCTTTTTGCAAATTGAAGGTTAGTGGCAACGCTGCAACAAGCAAGTCTATCAGTGCCATTTTTCCAACAGCATGTGCTCACTTCATGTTCTGTGTCACATTTTTTTTTCATTTTTTAAAATTTTTTATTGTAATGTTAATCCCCATACATTACATCATTAGTTTTTGATGTAGTGTTCCATGATTCACCGTTTGTGCATAACACCCAGTGCTCCATGCAGAGCATGCCCTCTTTAATACCCATCACCAGGCTAACCCATCCTCCCACCCCCCTCCCCTCTAGAACCTTCAGTTTGTTTTTTAGAGTCCATCGTCTCTCATGGTTCGTCTCCCCCTCCAATATCCCCCCCTTCATTCTTCCCCTCCTGCTATCTTCTTCTTTTTTTTTCTTAACATATATTGCATTATTTGTTTCAGAGGTACAGATCTGTGATTCAACAGTCTTGCACAATTCACAGCGCTCACCATAGCACATACCCTCCCCAGTGTCTATCTCCCAGCCACCCCATCCCTCCACCCACCCCTACTCCAACAACTCTCAGTTTGTTTCCTGAGATTAAGAATTCCTCATATCAGTGAGGTCATATGATACATGTTTTTCTCTGATTGACTTATTTTGCTCAGCATAACACCCTCCAGTTCCATCCACATCGTTGCAAATGGCAAGATCTTGTTCCTTTTGATGGCTGCATAATATTCCATTGTATATATATACCACATCTTCTTTATCCATTCATCTGTTGATGGACATCTTGGCTCTTTCCACAGTTTGGTTATTGTGGACATTGCTGCTATAAACATCGGGGTGGACGTACCCCTTCGGATCCCTACATTTGTATCTTTGGGGTAAATACCCAGTAGTGCAATTGGTGGATCATA
>NW_022589727.1:10426704-10452626 GCF_004348235.1 Phoca vitulina | reverse complement strand
CATGTTCATCAAGGATATTGGTCTGTAATTCTCCTTTTTGATGGGGTTTTTGTCTGGTTTTGGGATCAAGGTAATGCTGGCCTCATAAAATGAGTTTGGAAGTTTTCCTTCCATTTCTATTTTTTGGAACAGTTTCAGAAGAATAGGTATTAATTCTTCTTTAAATGTTTGGTGGAATTCCCCTGGGAAGCCATCTGGCCCTGGGCTTTCTGTGTCACATTTTGATAATTCTCATAATATCCCAAACTTTTTCATTATTATAATACTTCTTATGATGATCTGTGATCAGTGATCTTTGATGTTACTATTGTAATTGTTTTGGGGAACCACAAACCATGCCCCAAGAAGACAGCACACTTAATCAATAAATATTCCATGTGTTCTGACTGCTCCACGGACCAGCCATTATCCCACTCTCTCCTTTTCTCCCTCTCCTCAGGCCACCCTATTTCTTGAGACATAACAATATTCATGTTAGGCCATTTCATAACCTGACAATGGCCTCTAAGTGTTTAGTTGAAAAAAAGAGTTGCAGGTCTCTCATTTTAAACCAAAAGCTAGAAATGATTAAGCTTAGTGAGGAAAGCATGTCAAAAACCAACACAGGCCAAAAACTAGGCTTCTTGCACCAAACAGCCAAGTTGTGAATGCAAAGGAAAAGCTCTTGAAGGAAATTAAAAGTGCTACTCCAGTGACTACACAAATGATAAGAAAGCAAGAACATTATATTGCTATATTGCTGACCTGGAGAAAGTTTTAGGGTTATGTCAAACCAGCCACAACATTCCCTTAAGCCAAAGCCTAATCCAGAGCAGGGCCCTAAGTCTTTTCAAGGCTGAGAGAGGTGAGGAAGCTGCAGAAAAAAGTCTGAAGCTAGCAGAGGTTGGTTCATGAAGTTTACGGAAAGAAGCTGTATCCATAACATTGAAGTGCAAGGTGAAGCAGCAACTGCTGATGTAGAACCTGCAGCAAGCTATCCAGAAAATCTAGCTAAGATCATTTATGAAGATGGCCACAGTAAACAAATGACTTTCAATGTAGATAAAACAGTCTTCTATTGGAAGAAGATGCCATGTAGGACTTTCATAGCTGAAGAGGAAAAGTCAATGACTGGCTCAAATTTTAAAGGACAGGATAACTCTCTGTGCTCTAGAAATGGAACAACAAAGCTCGGATGACAGCACATCTGTTTACAACATGGTTTACTGAATATTTTCAGTGAATATTCTACTGTTGAGGCCTTCTACTCAGAAAAAAAGATTCCTCTCAAAATATTACTGCTTACTGATAATGAGCCTGATCACTCAAGAGCTCTGATAGACATGTACAACAAGATGAATGTTGTTTTCATGCCTACTAACACAACATCCATTCTGCAGCCCATGGCTCAAGGAGTACTTTCAACTTTCAAGTCTTATTATTTAGGGAATACATTTTATAAGGCTATAGCTGTCATCGATAGTGATTCTTCTGATGGATCTGGGCAAAGTAAATTGAAAACCTTCTAGAAAGGATTCACCATTGTAGATGTCATTAACAAAGAACATTCGTGATTCGTGGGACAAGATCAAAATATTAACATTAGTAGGAGTTTGAAAGAAGTTGATTCCAACCTTCATGGATGACTTTGTGGGGTTTAAGACTTCAGTGGAGGAAGTTAACTGCAGATGTGGTAGAAAGAGCAAAAGAACTAGAATTAGAAGTGGAGCCTAAAGATGTAACTGAATTGGCACAGTCTCATGATAAAACTTGAACAGATGAGGAGTTGCTTCTTATGGATGAGCTAAGAAAGTGACTTCTTGAGGTGGAAGCTACTCCTGGTGAAGATGCTGTGAAGATTGTTGAAATGACAACAAATGATCTAGAATATTAAAAACCTTAGTTGAATAGGCAGTGGCAGAGTTTGAGAAGATTGACTCCAATTTTGAAAGAAGTTGTACTGTGAGTAAAATGCTATCAAACAGCATCACATGCTATAGAAAAATGGTTTGTGAAAGAAAGAGCCAATCAATGTGGCCAACTTCAGTGTTGTCTTATTTTTAAAAAAGTGCCACAGCCACCTCAACCTTCAGCAACCACCACTCTGATGGGTCAGCAGCCATCAGTATTAAGGCAAGACCCTCCACCAGCAAAGACTATGGCTTGCTGAAAGCTCAGATGATGGTTAGTATTTTTTAGCAATGAAGTATTTTTACCTAAGGTATATACAATTTTTTAGACATAATGCTATTACACACCTAGTAGTGCAAACATAACTTTTATATGCACTGGGAAACCAAAAAAATTAATTGGACCTGCTTTATTGTGATATTCACTTTACTGCAGTTGTCTGGAACTGAACCCATGGTATCTCTGAGATATGCCTGAACTCAAAATTAATTATCCTGGATCTTGGGAATAGTAGTTCTTCTGCTTATAGGAATTAACATCTACCAAGTTATATACTAAAATAATAATTGCTATTATATATTCTCATATTAACCAGATTCTAATCTCTTATTTTAGTCTTTTCTAAAATAAAAATCTGTATGGGCTCAATCCTCTTAATACTTCTGAAATCCAACAAATCATATATAAATTTGAGACAATGACTGTGTACAAAACAAACAAACAAAAATCCATGTTTTATTTTCCTTCTAAGTGCCATTATAATGGTTGAATGATTAAAGACTTAGTGGGCAGGAAAATACTGGTTAAAATAGAACTTATCACTTTTTTTTACGTAGATACCCAGATCAAAAATTGAAACTTTACCTCTAGGAGACATACAGGGGAAACCATAAGTGAAACCTGAATAGTGAGTATTCACCAATGATTCAGGTTGAGTGGATGATATCTGTACTTAGACTTTCTGACTAAGCCTAAAATAAAGCTCAACACTCCCAAGTCTTTTGTTTTCTTCTTGGCTATCACGAAAAAATAGTGCAATTCTTGAGGGGTGCAGTCTTATATTGGGACACAGATTTTACAGGATTGAAGATCTATGAGTTCACAATCAAATATCACTAAATATATGCAGTCGAAACAATGAGATTCAGAGAAACAAACAAAAATTCCAATTATGTATAACCTTCGAAATCTTCAGATACACATACAGAAAATGAAATACTATGTACAAAATGTTTAAGGATATAAAAGAAGGAATTACATGCTATATGATAATGAAATGACAACTCCAAATTTCTGGGTGAAGGCACATGGCAGCATATATGTTTAGGTCCAGGAAAACAGAACAACTGCAATGAAAAGACATTTTAGATACACTAAAACTGAGTTTATGTCCTATGTTCCTACTAGAAAAGATGTAATTCAGGGAGAAGTAAAATGATCCCAGAGAGAAGATCTAAGTTGCAGGTAAGAATGATGAACAATAACAAAAAATGGTAAATATATAGATAAAATAAAACAAATATTGTGAGTACAAAATAAAAATAACATAAACAATGCTAATAAAATAATATCAAACCTGAGAATTAAAAGAAAGAAACTAAAATGCTTTCTAACAATAATATGTATGTCCAGAGATCAGTAGTATAAATTAAAATGCTTTAATTCATTGAATTGTATGGTACTCAAAATAGTCACTGTACTAAAAAATATGAAGCATATTTTGTTAAGACAAATGTACATAGGAAAATTTAAAGTGTAATAATAAAAATAAATTTCAAGTAACATGTTAGAGATAGTGTTTGACCTTCAAAGTAAAGAAAGAATGAAAAGAAAAAAAAGCAAAGACTCCTCAGTCAATTAAAAAGTCAAGTTGAAAGAAAAAGGAAGCAATAGGAAAGCAGGACAATTACAAAACAAAATGATAATAGAAAGAAGCACAGATATTTAAGTGATTACAATAACCATCTACGGATTACACTCATCACTTAAGATAGAAGATTAGATTTTAAAATCTGTGACTACATATAACTACGAGACACACACTAATATCTAAAGACATAAAAGACTGAACTAAATAATAAAAAATAATATGCTAGGCAGATATTAGTCCAATGAAATCTTAGGTATACTAGGCAAGAGAGACTTTAAGACCAATAGCATTATTTGATGTAAAGATTATTAATATATGTAAATTTAAAAATAGTTTTTCAATTAACTAGACACATATATTAAAAAATACTTATATGGAACTTATATGTCCTAAGAACAGAAATTAACAAATGTGTCAACACATAAGAGATTTCAACATAGCCACCTGTTTTGGCAAATCACACATTAAAATAATGATGATTAACAGGCTTAACAATCTTGATCTCTAGCAAATACATGTACATATAATATACATGTATGTATAATATAATAAAATTTATAATTATACATTTATATAATATATTCTACAAATATAAGCAAATACACACATAGACACACATGCCCTAAATCATAAATCACACCATCTTCTTAAGCATACATAAAACACTAAAACTTGAAACTTTTATAAATTAAAACATAACAATGTACCCTGAGAAACAAACTGAGGGTTCTAGAGGGGAGGTGGGTGGGGGATGGGTTAGCCTGGTGATGGGTATTAAAGAGGGCATGTACTGCATGGAGCACTGGGTGTTATACGCAAACAATGAATCATGGAACACTACATCAAAAACTAATGATGTAATGTATGATGATTAACATAACGTAATAAAAAAACATAACAATGTATAACATTGTCAATTCTGGCAAATTAACCTATAGCTACGAGGTCATTCTCATCAACGGCATTTTGGGAAACTTAAAAAAGAAGTTGATTAAAAATCAATTTTTAAGAGCAAATAACAAAAATAGCCAAGACATTCTACAAGGAGATCAAGTTGGAAATACTTGAGCTGCAATATATCAAGATTTGATACAAAGATATTAATTAAATCAGTATGTTTTGACATAGGAATAGACATATTAATCAATAGAACAAAACAGAGAGCCAGAAATCTACACATATATCGAACCTGGAATTACAAAAGGTTTGGCATTACAGATCAGTGAGGAATGGAAAAGCTACTAATTTTTAGTTGATTTTGAATGTAAAAAATGATCCAATCTTCATACTAAATGTAAAAATAAATTCTATACGTATTAAAAACTTAAATGTGAAAGGAAAATTAAAAAAAATTAGAAGTATAAGAAAATGTCTTTATATACATAAAGGAAAAGATTTTTAAATTCTACTTTATCAGAACTTTGTTCATCAAAAAGCAGCATAAAAGTGAAAAGATAAGCCATAATTGGGAAAAGATATTTGCCACATACATAACCAACTAAATATTAGCCTCTAGAATATATCTATATATAAATATACATGAGCAACACCAATATAAGAAAGAAAAAAGTTATAAAGCCCAATGATAAAATGGACAACAGACATTTCTTCACAAAGAAAGCACAATTTATTAGTATTAGGAAAAGGAAAGTTAATAACACAATGAGACACTCTTGATACCCACTAGATTATGGGTAATTATCTGCTTTAAATAAAAATAAAAACAATAATAACAGTGTATATATTATTTTTATTATTATTAATATTTGGTGAGCATTTGCTAAGTATTAGGCACGGTGAAGAACACTTGTATCTTAGTTTTTTAAATATAAAATGTGTACTCTTCTCATTTTATAGGATAGAAAAAGGGTGTTTAGCAAGATTAATAAGTAACTTGGGGTGAGGAGGTTCAAGATGGCAGTATAGGAAGATCCTGAGCTCACTTCCTCCCATGGACACACCAAATCTCCAGCTACATATATGGATCATTTCCCTCTGAAAAAGATCTGAAAACAGATTAATTGTCTATAACAAAGGAAAAAAGGACCACATTGAGACAGGTGGGAGAGGCAGAGGCTCTTGCAGAAAATCCCACATCCTGTAAAGCAATGCACAATAGTGAGGGATCTCATCAAATAACTGCTTCTCCTGGAGGAGTGAAAGGTTGGTGCTCCACATCAGGCACCCAGGCCCCTGGGATCTCCACTGGCAAAATGAGCCCCTAGAACACCTGGCTTGGAAAACCAATGGGGCTAATATCCAGGGGTCCCAAACAGATTTCCCTCTTGGAGGGCTTGTGTGCAGTCTAGCTCACCTGGAGACCCACTGAAAAAAAGTGGTTTGAGAAGCACCTAGACTATATGTGAGAGAGATTCATTTGCTGAGCTGGGAGCATCAACTGGAGAGGTGAGGGATAGTTGAGATGCTCTCTAAAGATGGAGGCATGGCAGATGTTATTGTTGCAGTCTCCACATAACCTGCTAGTACAGGCAGCAAGATCAGACAGAGTACCCTCCCACCACCTTGCGGGGATGAGTGGGGGTGTGCTGTCATGGCATTTGCTGAGACAGGAGACCATGGGCATTTGCAGCACTCCTTCATCCCCTGGCTGGGGCTCATAAGTGTGAGTGGTTGTGAGATTCTTTGGTACCCAGCCTAAAGTGAACATATGCACACAGACAAGGCACTTTCCCACTGCCTTTCTGCAGCTGGCGAGTATGCCCTGGCCCCAACACTCTCCTGCTTTCTTGCTAAAGCCAACAGATATACACAATCCACAAAGGAGATACCTCTTGATTGGCTCTGTTGACCAAGAGGACTGGCATTCCAGAGCTCCAGGAGATTGTAACAATTGGAAAGATAGTTCTTGGTGGGCCACAAAACCCAGGGCATAGAGAGAATACTGAAACACACCACCAGTCTTCCTGTGAAAAAGACCTATTTACTTACAGTGGAGCTTCAGCCTGAGGGGTAGGCCTCAGGTTTCCCACACTCTAGAGGCTAAGGAGGCAAGGAACATAAGCAGGGAGACACACTTTGGCCTTGCTATAGCTTGATGAGACTTCACAAAAAGGAGGTTATACACTCACCCGGAGCCCAAAGTTTTGCAAAGTTTGCCCAGAGTATACCTCCAGATCCTCTAGTCCAGAGGACAGCAGGGATTACCACTGCAGCCCCACAGGACTGCATATATTTGAATACTTTAAAAGCTGCTGCTTGAGGGTCTGGTTCAAATCAGCTTACTCCAGGTGCTAAAGGAAACTCCTCCTCTTGGATCGCTGACAGATCTTGGCAGAACCTCTAAAGGAGGGCATTTCAAGAATAAATCATGCAGTGTAGACAATCACAAAGGTTAAAGAGACAATTAAGAGCTAGGGCAAAATTAAATGAGAAGGGCATCATTTACACAAGGCCATTCCTTCAAGACTGAGAGATGTAGCTATTTCACACATACATAGTAACAAAGAGAGTCAAGCAAAATGAGGAACAGAGAAATATGTTCCAAACAAAAGAACAAAATAAAACCTCAGAAAAAGACCTTAATGATATGGAAATAAGTAATCTACCTGATAAAGAATTCAAAGTAATGATAATAAAGATGCTCATTGAACTTGGGCAACAAATGGATGAACACTCAATAAAGAACTGAGAAAGAGACAGAAAATATAAGAAAGTACCAAACAGAAGTTACAGAACTGAAGAATAAAACTGAAAACTGAAACCAAACTGAAAAATGCACTTGCAACGGGGGAGGGGGTGGTGGTGGTGGGGTGGTGGTGGGGGGTGGGGGGTGGTGTTCAACTGGATGAAATAGAAGAACAGATCACTAAGCTGGAAGATAGAGCAGAGGAACTAACCCAGAGGGAGCAGCAAAAAGAAAAAAGAATTTTAAAAATAAAGATAACTTAAGGGATCTGTGGAACAATATCAGGTGCAATAACATTAGCATTATAGGGATCCCAGAAGAAAAAGATAGAGAGAAAGGGATAGAAAACTTATTTGAAGAACTAATGGCTGAAAACTTCCCTAGCCTTGGGGTGGAAACAGGCATCCAGATTCAGGAATCCCAGAGAGTTCCAACTAAGTGGAACCCAAAGAGACCCACACCAAGACACATTATAATTAAATTGTCAAAATTTAAAGACAGAGAATCTTTAAAACAGTGAGAGAAAGAAATTGTTACATACATACAAGGGAAACCCCAAACTCAGCAGGATTCTCAGCAGAAAGTTTGTAAACCAGAGTAGAATGACATATTCAGAGGTCTGAAAGAAAAAAACAAAAACAAAAACAAAACACTTCCAACTAAGAATATTTTACCCAACAAGGTGATCATGCAGATTTGAAGGACATATAGAGTTTTCTAGACAAACAAAACCTAAAGGAGATCCTCACTACTAAACTAGCCTTACAAGACATATTCAAGGGACTTCTTTAAGCTGAAAAGAAATGGCACCGAGTAATAACAGGAAAACATATGAAAGTAAAAATCTCATTGAAAAAAGTAAATATATGGTAAAGATAGTGGATTAATCAGGATGCCTGGGTGGCTCAGTTGGTTAGGTGTCTGCCTTTGGCTCAGGTCATGATCCCAGGGTCCTGGGATCAAGTCCTGCATCAGGCTCCTTGCTCAGCGGGGAGCCTGCTTCTCCCTCTACCTGCTGCTCCCCCCTGCCTGTGCTCTCTCTCTGTCTCTGACAAATAAATAAATAAAATCTTAAAAAAAAATAGTGGATTAATCACATATAAAGCTACTAAGAAGGTTAAAAGACAAGGGTAGTAAAATTAACTAAAACTATAGTAATTAGTTAAGGGGTACATAAAATAAAAAGATGTTGGGGTGTCTGGGTAGCTCAGTCAGTTGAGTGTCTGACTCTTGACCTCAGGGTTGTGAGTTCAAGCCCCATGTTCAAGCCCTAAGCTCCATGCCCAACATGGAGCCTACTTAAAAAATAATAAATAAATAAATAAATAAATAAATAAATAAATGAAAAGGATGAAAAAAGTGACATCAAAAATGTATAATGTGGAGCAAGAAGTAAAAATATAGAGTTTTGAAATGTGCTCAAATTTAAGTTGCTGTGAATTTAAAATAGACATACACATAGGATGATACAGGTAAACCTCATACAAAAGGACACAAAAGGTTTACAGGCAAAACCACAGAGCAAAAACTTATAGTGTATACACAAAAGACAATGAAAAAGGAATATAACATAACACTAAAGAAAGTCATCAAACCACAAGGGAAGAGAGAAAGAGAAGAAGAGAACAGAGAACTACAAAAACAGAAAGAAAACAATCAACAAAGTGGCAATAAATATACTCCTATCAATAATTGCTTTAAATATGATGGACTAAAGTCTCCAATCAAAAGACATAGAGTGGCTGAATGGATATAAAAGGACACAGCTATATGCTGCCTCTAAGAGACTTAGTTCAGAAGTAAGGAACAAGATAGGGATGTCCACTCTCACCATTACTATTTATTTTTTTTAAATTTTTTATTGTTATGTTAATCACCATACATTACATCATTAGTTTTTGATGTAGTGTTCCATGATTCATTGTTTGCGTATAACACCCAGTGCTCCATGCAGAACATGCCCTCTTTAATAGCCATCACCATGCTAACCCATCCTCCCACCCCCCTCCCCTCTAGAACCCTCAGTTTGTTTTTCAGAGTCCATCGTCTCTCATGGTTCGTCTCCCCCTCTGATTTCCCCCCCTTCATTCTTCCCCCCCCTCCTTCCTCTTTTTCCTCCTTCTTCTTTTTTTTTTTTTTAACATATATTGTATTATTTGTTTCAAAGGTACAGATCTGTGATTTAACAGTCTTGCACAATTCACAGCACTCACCATAGCACATACCCTTACTATTTAACACAGTACTGGAAATCTTAGCCTCAGCAATCAGACAACAACAACAACAAATAAAAGGATCCAAATCAGCAAGGGAAAAGTCAAACTTCCACTATTTGCAGATGACATAATACTCTATGTAGAAAACTTGAAAGATCACCAAAAAATTGCTAGAACTAATACATGAATTCAGCAAAGTCACAGCATATAAAATCAATGTACAGAAATCTGTTGCCTTTCAATACACCAATAATGAAGTAGCAGAAAAAGAAATAAAGGAATCGATGTCACTTACAATTGCATCAAAAACCATAAAATACCTAGGAATAAACCTAAACAAAGAAGTAAAAGATCTGTACTCTGAAAACTATAGAACACTTATGAAAGAAATTGGAGAGGACACAAAGAAATGGAAAAACATTCCATGATCATGGATTGGAAGAACATTGTTAAAATGTCTATACTACCTAAAGCAATCTACACATTTTTTTAAATGTAAATTTTAGTTAGTGAACATACAGTGCAATACTGGTTTCTGCAGGAGATTCAGTGATTCATCACTTGTATACAACTAATCTTCGACAAAGCAGGAAAGAATGCCCAATGGAAAGAAGACAGTGTATTCAACAAATAGCATTGGGAAAATTGGACAGGAACATGCAAAAGAATGAAACTGGGCCACCTTCTTACACCATACACAAAAATAAATTCAAAATGGATGAAAGACCTAAATGTGAGTCTTGAAACCATAAAATCCTAGAGGAGAACACAGGCAGCAACCTCTTTGACCTTGGCAATAATAACTTCTTACAAGTCACTGGAGGCAAGGGAAACAAAAGCAAAAATGAACTATTAGGACTTCATCAAGGTAAAAAGCTTCTGCACAGTGAAGGAAACAATCAATAAAACTAAAAGGCTATCTTCAGAATGGGAGAAGATATTTGCAAATGACATATCTGATAAAGGGTTAGTATCCAAAATCTATAAAGAACTTATCAGACTCAACATCCCCCCCAAAATAATCCAGTTAAGAAATGGGCAGAAGATATGAACAGACGTTTTTCTAAAGAAGACATCCAGATGGCTTATAGATACATGAAAAGATGCTCAACATCATCATCAGGGAAATACAAATCAAAACCACAATGAGATACCACCCCCCACCTGTCAGGATGGCTAAAATTAACACAAGAAACAACAGGTGTTGGCAAGGATGTGGAGAAAGGGGAACTCTTTTACATTGTTGGTGGGAATGCAAACTGGTGCAGCCACTCTGGAAAACAGTATGGAGTTTCCTCAAAAAGTTAAAAATAGAACTCCCCTATGATCCAGCAATTGCACTACTAGGTATTTACCCAAAGGATATAAAAATACAGATTTGAAGGGGTACACGCACCATGATGTTTATAGCAGCAGTATAAAAAATAGCCAAACTATGGAAAGAGCCTAAATGTCCACTGACTGATGAATGGATAAAGAAGATGTGGTATATATACATAATGGAATATTACTCATCCATCAAAAAGAATGAAATCTTGCCAATCTCAATCATGTGGATGGAGATAGAATGTATTATGTTAAGTGAAATAAGTCAGTCAGAGAAAGACAAGTACCATGATTTCACTTATATGTGGAATTGAAGAAACAAAACAGATGAACATATTGAAGGGGAGAAGAAAAGAGCGAGGGAAACAAACCATAAAAGATTCTTAATGATAGAGAACAAACTGAGGGTTGATGGAGGGAGGTGGGTGGGGGATGGGCTAGATTGGTGATGGGTATTAAGGAGGGCACTTGTTATGAGAGCACTGGGTGTTGTATGTAAGTGATGAATTGCTGAATTCTACTCCTGAAATCAATATTGCACTGTGTGTTGACTAACCAGAATTTCAACAGAAATTTGAAGAAAAATAAAAGAAAGTGGAAGGATGAAAAAAATATTTCATTCAAATGGAAATGAAAAAAAGATGATGTAACTATACTCTTTACAGACAAAAAAGACTTTAAACCAAAGACCATAATGGAAGACAAAGAGAGTCTCTGCATAATGATAAAGGGGTCAATCCAGAAAGAAGTATAACATTTATAAATATATATGCACCCAACATAGGAACACCTAAATATATAAAGCAAATATTAACAGACCAAAAGAGAGAAATTGACAGTAATACCAATAATAATAGATTTTAACACCCAAATTATGTCAACGGACTGATCATACAGACAGAAAATCTATAAGGAAACATCAGCTTTAAATCATACAAAAGACCAGATGGACTTAATAGATATACTCTGAACATTCCATCCAAAAGCAGTAGAATATACGTTCTTCTCAGGTACACATGAAACATTCTCCAGGATAGCTCACATGCTAGACCACAAAACAAGTCTCAAATAATTCAAGACTAAAATTACAATGGTATGAAACTAGAAATCAGTCACAAGAAGAAAACTGGGAAAACTACAAATAAGTGGAGATTAAATAACATGTTACTGAACAACTACTGAATCATAGAGGAAACCAAAGGAGAAATAAAAAAATACCTAGAAACAAATGAAAACAGAAATATGACATATCAAAGTCTATGGAATGCAGCAAAAGCAGTTCTAAAAAGGAAGTTTATAGAAATATAGGCCTACCTCTAGAAACAAGGGAAATCTCAAATAAATAATTTAACTTCATATCTAAATGAATAAAAAAGAAAAAAACCCCCAAGAATAGTAGAAAGAAGGAAATAATAAAGATCAGAGTGGAAATAAATGAAATATAAACTAAAAAGATAACAGATCAATGAAATTAATAGTTCTTTTTTTTTTTTAAAGATAAACAAAATTGACAAACCTTTAGCTAGACTTAACAGGAAAAAAACAGAGAGAGCTCAATAAATAAAATTAGAATTGAAAGAGAAGTTATAACTGATACCAAAGAAAAACAAAGGATCCTAAGGGTCTACTATGAACATTTATATACCAATAAATTTGACAATCTAGAAGAAATGAATAAATTCCTAGAAGTTTACAATCTTCCATGACTAAATCATAAATAAATAGAAAATTGAATAGACCAAACACCAGTAAGGCGATTGAATAAGTAATCAAAAACCTCTAAATGAACAAAAGTCCAGGACCAGAGGACTTCACTGGTAATTTCTTACCAAACATTCAAAGATTTAATACCTGTCCTCAAACTCTTCCAAAAAATGGAAGAGGAAGGAAAGCTCCCAAACTCATTTTATGTGGCTAGCATTGCCCTGATACCAAAAACCAGCCAAGAACCCTATGAAGAAAAGAAAATAACAGGCCAATATCCCTGATGAACACAGATGCAGAAATCCTCAACAAAATAATTAGCAAACCAAATTTAATAATACATTAAAAGGATCATACACCATGATCAAATGGGATTTATTCCAGGGAGTCAAGGGTAGTTCTACGTCCACAAATCAATGTGATACACCACATTAACAAAATGAAAAAAAATACAATCATCTCAATAGATGCAGATAAAGCATTTGACAAAGTTCAACTCATTTATGATTAAAAACTCTCAATCAAGTAGGCATAGAGAGAATGTACCTTAACATAATAAAGGCCATATATGACAAACCCACAGCTAACACCATACTCAATGGTGAAAAGCTGAAAGCTTTTCCTCTAGGATCAGGAATGAGAAAGAATGCCCACTATTTTCACTTCTATTCAACATAGTATTAGGAGTATTAGGCCAATAGGTCAAGAAAAAGAAATAGAAGGCATCCAAATTAGAAAAAAGTAGAAGTAAAAGTGTCACTACTTGCAGATGTCATGATACTTTTATAGAAAACCTAAAGACTATACCAAAAAATGTAAGAATAAATGAATTCAGTAAAGTTATAAAAAAAACAAGATCAATATACAAAAATCTACTGTGTTTCTATTTACTAATAACAAACTATCAGAAAGAGGAATCAAGAAAATATTCCCAGTCATAATTGTATCAAAAAAGAATACCTAAAAACAAATTTAACTAAGGTGATGAAAGACCTGTGCATGGAAAACTGTAAGACACTGAGGAAAGAAATTGGAGACACAAATAAATGGAAAGATAGTCTGTGCTCATTGATTGGAATAATTAATATTGTTAAAATGTCCATATTACCAAAGCAGTCTACAGATGCAGTGCAATTCCTATCAAAATTCTAATATTACTCAGCCAACAAAAAGAATAAAATTTTGCCATTTGTAGTGACATGGATGGAGCTAGAGTGTATTATGCTAAGTGAAATAAGTCAGCCTGAGAAAGACAAATACCATATGATTTCACTCATATGTGGAATTTAGGAAACAAAACAAATGAATGTGTGGGAAGGAGAAAAAAAAGGAGGGAGAAGGAGAGAGGTGGAGGCAAACCATAAGAGACTCTTAAAGACAGAGAACAAACTAAGGGGTGTGGGTGGGGGATGGGCTAAATGGGTGGTGGGTATTAAGGAGGACACTTGTTATGATGAGCACTGGGTGTTATATGTAAGTGATGAATCACTAAATTCTACTCCTAAAATCAATATTATACTATATGTTAACTAATTAGAATTTAAATAAAAGTTTGGAAGAAAAAAAATTCTAATGACACTTTTCACAGAACATAGAACAAATAATTCTAACATTTGTATGGAACCACAAAAAACCCTGAATAGCCAAAATACTTTCAAGAGAAAACAAAGCTGAAGGTATCATGATTCCTTGACTGCAAACAATTTAGGTTTACACCTAGAGGAATAGAAAAAGAACAAACAAAGCCCAAGGGTAGTAGAAAGAAGGAAATAATAAGATCAGAGTGGAAATAAATAAGAGATTAAAAAGATAATAGAAAAGATCAATGAAATTCATAGCTGCTTTTTTAAAAAAGATAAACAAAATTGACAAATCTGTGTCCATCAATGGCTGAATGGGTAAAGAAGATGTGAGATATATGTATTTTATATAAACAAGGTGATATATAGATTATATATAAACAATGTGATACACACAATGGAATACTACTCAGCTATAAAAAAGAATGAAACAACATGGATGGACCTTGAGGGTACTGTACTAACTGAAATAAGTCAGAGAAAGACAAATATCACATGATTAACAAATGTGTGGTATCTAAAAAAATAAAACAAACAAAGAAATAAAACAAAACAAATCCCAGACTCACAGATACAGATAACAGTTTAGTGGTTTCCAGAGGTAAAGCAGGAAGGGGACTAAGAAGTACAAACTTCCAGTTATAAAATAAGTAAGTCATAGGAGATGTAATGTACAGAATGGGGAATACAGTCAATACTATTGTATTACCTTTGTAAAATAGCAGATGGTAACTAGACTTATTGTGGTGACCATTTTGCATTGTATACAAATGTTGAATCACTATGCCATATACCTGAAACTAATATAATATTGTACGTTAACCACACCTCAATAAAAAAAACTTGCTATGTAATGATAAAGCCTAGATTAAAATCCACATCTGTTTGACATCATATCCTATACTTTTAACCATGACTCTTGATAATAATTGCTGGATAAATTAAACAGTTAAGTAAGGCAACTACTGTGTGCCTATAAATTTTCAAGGCGTTAGATACGCAGTGATGAACAAGAGTCCAGGACAATGAAGCCTAATAGAGTTTATAATCTATGGGGGGAAATGGACTTGATGCTCCCAGAGTTTTGTGTTATCCCATAATTTAAAAAATGAATCTGAACATTGCTTTACCCAAGGTAGTATATCTACTGAGATACTGATTTTTGATACTGTATATGGTTGTGGAAATAGTATAGAAATAATAGGAACTTGCAGGCCCTCTCAAATCATACCTAAAAAGTGGCTACATAAGCTGTAAATTCAACTTGTAGACAGTCATAGTTCTTGGAATAAATGAAAGTGTAATAGTTGAACCAATTTTATTATATTTTCTGTCATGTTAGTGTAAGTACTGTCAAATCAAACAATTGTTTTTTTTTTCTTTCACTTTGAGTAAATGAGCTTTGTGGAGATCTAGTCACTCCTTTATTCTTTTGACAGCTTGTTATGCTCATTACATGATATGTGGGATTATCAAATCAACAAGATTTCACTGTTTCTGAAATACATTATAAAATGGGATAAACTCTTTGAATATTTCTAAATACAAGTTTCAAGTCAAACTTAAAATCAGGTTAAATTCAAAACATAGAAGCTGACACACAAAACTATTTATGGCATTCTTAAACCATAGCTCATGGGCATTCAAAATTTGCTTTGGAAGTAAGTAAAAAAACATCAAGATGATAGCTGAGAAAATTTTGAAGTCTCTGAGTAAATGGGAAAAATAAGGTATATGGATGGACATTGTGAAAATATGAGTAGATTTCTGAAGAAAAGGAAAGACAGAATTTTTTTTTTTAAGTGAGAAGGACCAACCAATGGTAGCTGGTTGTATGTCTGCTTTCCCTGTTAGACCAGTAGGTCCTTGAGGGCATGGTTGTGTGATAATCATTTTTGTGTTCCCTACACCTCATTCAGGGCCAGGTATATGGAAAGTCCTCAACAAATATTATTTGATTAATTTAATTAATAAATATAAAGCCTTTAATGAGGCCAAGGAAGCTGGGTTCTTTTCACTTCAATTACAACAAATCGTACATTGTAAAATTTTATTAGCTATTATGTCTGTTGAACCATCACTACAGGTTAACTCTGTACAATATAGTCCTGTATTACAACAGAGATTACTACTCTGTGAGGAAGTCTTTCCTGAGGCTCCCTGCCCCAGGCAGAAAGAAAATTCTTCCTCCTCCATGCTCCCATAGATGTCTAATATTATCTCTAATAAAGCATGTGTTACACTGAATCATAAATCTTTTTAACATGCACATTTTATCAGTAGATTCTGAGCATACTGAGCTAAAGATAATGTTTGCTTTGTTCCCAGTTGTAGTAACATATTTCTTAGCACCATAGCAGGGTAAGAGAAAGCATACTGTGGAAGTAGAAGATCTCCATTCTAAAACTTGGATTCTGTGACTATATTACCTAATATGGCAAAAGGGACTTTACAAATGTAATTAAGAATGCTGAGATGAGGAGATTATCTTGGATTATCTAGGTGAGCCCACTGTAATTATAAGAGCCCTTATAAGAGGGAGACAGGATCATCAAAGGCAGAGGAAGTTATATGAAGACAGAAATAGGGAAGATGTCATGATGCTATGTAGATATCACTATGAGGAAGAGACCACAAGCTAAATAAGTTTTACAAAATTTTACAAAAAAGCAATTATTATTTAAACATATGGACTGTTTGTTCAGTCCTGAATGTGATTCCTCAAAGAGTAATTTAAAAATATAATTTTATTATTAAAGACTGCCTTTGTTTCAATCATGGCATCAACTCTTACTATTGTTGTGATATTGAATAATCTTGCTTAACCTCACTGTTTCCCCTCACCAGTTCTTCTTATATTAAATCAGAGGTACAACTTAATCCAAAACAAAATATCAATGGAACTTATCTGGGGGTGGGTATTTAAAAGTGACTTTAAAATTTAAAGTTGTAGAAGTGCAAAGAATGCATATTTTTGTTATATTTTTGGCAGAATAAACAGTAAAGTGGAAGATGCTGCTATATATTGTAAGATATACCAAAACCATAATCAAAATCTGGATTTTCTGAAAGAATTAACAGGTACACCAGTGAATCTGAACTGATAATTGTGAAATAAATGTAGGAATGCTAACATTTAACATTAATGAGCTATTAATATTGCCAGGCACTGTTCTAAGCACTTTATATGTATTATTTTTTAATTTCCTCATAAACCTGAGTTAGATACTTATTAATATTCCTATATTATTTACAAAGAAACTTAAGCACAAAAATATTAAGTAATCTTAACTAAGAACATTGAGTTAGGAATTAGTATGCAAGAAATTTAAGTTAAAGAAAGCAGACCACATCAAAAATGTTAAGGAAACTGGAAATTTGGAAAAGTATAAATCATATCTTCAGCTCATATCATATATCAAATAATATTTCATTTTATGTGAAACCCTTATATAATATATAATTTTATATGAATAAAGTAGGATATAAAACTGCAAATATAATATGATTTCAAACTGGTAAAATATGAATTGAAGAGTTAAATACAAATAATTAAACCATAGGAACAAAAAGAAAATCCAGATCGATTTTTTAATTGATCATAGAACAAGCAAGTATTTTCTAAGTATAAAACAGTATAATAAAAAAGAAAAATCTGGATGCATTTCACCACAAGCAAAATTTAAACCACTGTATTATGAAAACCCCAAAATTTGAATCTAGAAAATAGTGAAGCAAAAAAGTGTAAAATATGATATAAGTAGATCATACAAACCAGTAAGAAAAAAGAATAATACCTCAACAGAAAAAATTAGCAAAGAGCTGAGAGCAGGAACATATTAGAAATGAATTAATACAAATGTTAAACTTATAGGAAATCCAAAGTTACGTATATTAAAGGAATATAAAAAAATGACAATGAAATGGCAGAACTCACCGCACTCCAATTTACAAAAATTTAAAAGCATAATTCAAAACTCTTTAATTTTGATGATAGGCTCTTCACCTTGGGAATCACAGAAAACCTCTTTAATGGATCAAATTAACACTAATAATATTTGCACTCATTATGAGGGGATGGGTGTTGCAGGGAAGGCAGGTGTGTGTGATGGTTAATTTTACATGTCAATTTGACTAAGCCATGGTACCGAGATATTTGATTAAATGCATTTTTAGATGTTTCCATGAAAGTATTTTTTGGATGGGATTAATGTTTAAATCAGCAGCCTTTGTGTAAAGCAAATTGCCCTCCATAACATGAGTGGATCTCATCTAATCAGTTGAAGGCCTTAGCAAAGAAGACTGAAGTCTCCCAAGAGATCAAACTCTGCCAGCGACTGCCTTCGGAGTTGAACTGCAACACTTCCTGGAGTTTCCAGCCTGCCAGCCTATGCTGCAGATTTTGAATTCACCAGCCTCCCTAATCATGAGACAATTCCTTAAAATAAATACTTCTCTCTCTCTCTCTCCTCCCACCCCACAGATAGGCGTGCTCGTGCACATACGCGTGCATGCGCGCGCACACGCACACGCGTGCGTGCATCCTATTTCTCTGGGGAACCCCGACTAATACAGCAGCTACCTAAGGAAGGTAAATACAGTTGTTTCACATATTAGCAATTTTGATATAAGAGCCTTTTGGGAAAAAAACAATCATCTTATTTATTCTTATACGATCCAAAATAAATACATGCTACTTATTTCTACAGTTCTACTTTTCTGATGAAAGAGAAAACAACCATCTTTACTATACGATTCCTGCCACAAGTGAAGAGCTAGGACTAGAACTAAAGTACAATATTGAATATAAATATGCTATGTTCCCAAATGATTTTGTTGCCTTTCACTTAAGTTTAGATAGAATTACTTATATTTAAATAAAAGGTTATGTTTCAAAAGGAGAAATAAATAAGCACATTCCTCTTTCAACATGAGATTAATTTATAATCTAACTTACTAGTTATATATAAGGATCTGTGAGGTTCAACTGTTGACTGCATTAATACCATATTTTTAGAGCAAGTCATCTTTAGGATAAAATTGTTGATTACTGCTCAGCCATTGTAATAGGCTAAGATATCTAAACCTATTTAAGATTGCAGGGGCACCTGGGTGGCTCAGTTGGTTAAGGATCTGCCTTTGGCTCAGGTCATGATGTCAGGGTCCTGGGATTGAGCCCCATGTTGGGCTCTCTGTGAGTCTGCTTCTCCTTCTCTCTCTGCATCCCCCTCTTGCTCATGCTCACTTTCTCTCAAACAAATAAATAAAATCTTAAAAAAAGATTGAATTGCTTTGGTTTCATGTTTCATCTCAGAATGTTTATTAAGAGGTACTGTTTTAAGATGGGAAAATCCTAGGGCGCCTGGGTGGCTCAGTTGGTTAAGCGACTGCCTTCGGCTCAGGTCATGATCCTGGAGTCCCGGGATCGAGTCCCGCATCGGGCTCCCTGCTCGGCAGGGAGTCTGCTTCTCCCTCTCCCACTCCCCCCTCTTGTGCTCTCTCCCTCTCTCACTCTCTCTCTCAAATAAAAAAAAAAAAAAAAAAGAGGGGAAAATCCTAAAGCTTCAACGCATTGTGTGAGGTAATTTATCTATAAGGTAACGATCAGGTACCAATAAGGTAACAATTGGAAAGAAATGTACAAATAAATGTCTAATGAATATTCTTTGATGGCAATGAATACAATTTTTAATTCCCAATTTAATGAATTTTTTAAAAAAATTAATCTTAAAGCTACAATTATTTGCTTGTGTTTAGATATCATATAAACAATAGTAGTCATAACAGTTTACATTTAGCTAGTGTTTTTTTTATAAAGCAAGTGTTTCAGAGATAGATGCATTATCTTAGGGAATACTCCCTATACCGCTGTGCTAGCAGAATTCTAAGATGATCCCCAATGAGTCATGGCCTTGTAGAATTGCTCTGAGTGCAGGCAGAACCTGTGACTTCTAATCAGTAGACTATGGCAAAGGTGATAGAGTGTCACTCTTATGATTATGTTAGATTATATGGTTGCATAACTCTGTCTTAGCAGTCAGAGGGAGAGTGGACCCTATTGGTCTTGAAGAAGTAAGTAAGCACTATGCTGTGAGAGGGCTGGTGATAGGGCTACAATGCAGCCAGGGTCTGTGCGGGCCTCAGGAGTTGAGAGTGATCCCTGGCTGGTAGTCAGCAAGAAAAAACTGAGTGTGGGCAGCAAATGTGACCTTGGAAGAGGATCCTGACCTTAAGAAAGGAACACAGCTTTGCTGACAACTAGAGTGTAATCTTATGAGATCCTGAGCAGAGGACCCAGTTAAGCTATGCCTACACTTCTGATCTATGGAAATTTTGATACTAAGTTGAAATCTGCAGTAATTTGCTATACAACAATAGAAAACTGTTGCAAGCACTAATACAAAAAACTTCTACAAACTATTACTATTTAGGAGAAGTAGTAATTCATACATAGAAGTCATGTAAACATCCCATTTCCACAAAGCATGTAAAAGATTCGTATCTTTCTCTACCCAAAGGCAAGGCCTATGACCTTCCTCTCTCAGCACAGAAAATATAGTTGTAATAATAGGAGTTGATCTTGGGGTTCTATTGTCATGATTTTACAATGTATACAGTAAATGATATATAAATCAACTTTCATTTCTTACATGTGATTATGGGAATTAAAAATTACTTTTCTCTCTTAGAAACAGGCAACTTCCTGTAAATGGAAATTTCAAGCTAAAGTTCATGTACTTACTGATGAGTTCTGTGGCTGGTCTGTCATTACTTAAACCATCTGCCTGAGAGCATTGCAACTCAAGATTAAGGAAATAGGACCCCTTAATCTTTATCTAGTGACTCAAATTACATTGGTACTCTTATTGCCGTCAAATAGGAGGTGGGTGGTAGATCCTAGCCAATGGAAAAGAGTTCTCACAGTCCTGGGGTACATGAAAAAAACTATTATTTTCTTAGATAGGTCTTCTTGCTTAGACCACAATTTTATATTCTTTTCTCTCCTCAAACCTCCAGTACCTCTTCCTCCATCCTTATTCCCAACTGAACTTGCTTTCCAATTCACTGAAAAATATTAAGGAAATAAAAAAAAAAAAACCCTTCACAAACTTCCAGCATCCATCTCTCATTTATCCTTGTGCCAGTATACTCTACTTTCTCTCCTGTTACTGTGGATGCTCCTAGTGACGGCCAATCTCTCAACTTGAGCAATAGATCTCACCCTCTGTCACCAATTCAAAGGATGGTATCTCAACAATTCTTCAATTAATCCTTAAGTCTACTGGCACATCAGTTCCCCATTCTCTACTTGATCATCTGTATTAGTGTACAAATGTTTTGAAAAACCAGATCCTTTCTTGGTCACATTTCATCGTCTAGTATTTATTTTTCACTTTATGTTTATAAAAAAAGGTCTTTAGTAAGGTATTTATACTCATGTTTCCACAATTTCTTCCCTCATTTTCTCTTGAAACTATTCCAGTCAGATTTTGTTACTACCTTATAATTCAGCTAAAATTCTTATCAAGGTAACCAACAACTTCCCTATTCTGAGATTATCTTATTTGGTCTAGTGATTATAAACATCATATGTGGAATACTCCCATGTCATTATCACCAGCAAGAACATTTCTGCTGAACTTAAATATCATATGTCAGCAGTCCACCGTATATTTCCACTTGGATGTCTGAAATGCATCTCAAGTTTTACGTGATCAAAACTGAGCTCCTGATACTTTCCCCTACACCTGTCTTCTCTGCAGCCTTCCCTTTGTTAAAGGCAATTTCATTCTTCTGCTTGCTTAGGCAAGCCATCCTGGTCATCCTTTACTACCTTATTTTTCTTCCTCCTATCATCTGGTCATCAGAAATTTCTACTGGCTCTATCTTTAAAATATATCCAGAATTTGATGACTTCTCACTACAGCCACAGGCACCACCTTGATCCAAGCTACCACGATCTCTTTTCTGGATTACTAAAATAGCCTCCCTACTTATGTCTATAACTCCTTTCAGTCTATTCTGAACCCAGCAAAGTGACCCAGCTGAACTGTAATTTAGATTTTGTCATAAATCTGTTCAAAATCCTTCACTGCTTTTCAATCTTACTCTGTAGACAAGCAAATAGTTTGCAAGGCTCTAAATAATATGGCTAGAAATAAATGATATAGAAACTAAAAAACACTAGATCAATGAAACCAGGGGCTAGCTCTTTGAAAAAATTAATAAAATTGATAAACCCCTCACCAGACTTATCAAAAAGAAAAGAGAAAGGACCCAAGTAAATAAAACCACAAATGAGAGAAGAGAAATAACAACAAGCACACAGAAATACAAACAATTATAAGAGAATATTATGAAAAAATAGAGCCAACAAATTGGACAACCAGGAAGAAATGGATAAATTCCTAGAAACATATAAACTACCAAGACTGAAACAGGAAGAAATAGAAAACTTGAACAGACTGATAACCAGCAAAGAAATTGAATCAGTAATTTAAAAACTCCCAACTAACAAAAGTCCAGGGGCCAGATGGCTTCACAGGGGAATTCAACCAAACATTTAAAGAAAAGTTAATACCTATTCTTCTCAAACTGTTCCAAAAAATAGAAATGGAAGGAAAACTTCCAAACTCATTCTAGGAGGCCAGCAACTGTAATTCCAAAACCAGACAAAGACTCCACTAAAAGAGCTTTGGCCAATATCCCTGATGAACATGGATGCATAAATTCTCAACAAAATACTAGCAAACCAAATGCAACAATATATTAAAAGAATCATTCACCACAATTGAGTGGGATTTCTTCCTGGGCTGAAAGGGTGGTCCAATATCCCCAAATCAACCAATGTGATACATCACATTAACAGAAGAAAGGAAGAGGTCATTTCAATAGCTGCAGAAAAAGCATGTGACAGAGTACAACATCCATTCATGATTAAAACCCTCAACAAAGTGGGTTTAGAAGGAGCATACCTCAACATAACAAAGGCCATATATGAAAAACCCATAGCTAATATCACCCTCAATGGGGAAAAACTGAGAGCTTTTCCTTCATGGTCAGGAACAAGACAGGGATGCCCATTCTCATCACTGTTATTAACATAGTACTGGAAGTCCTAGCCACAGCAATCAGACAACAGAAAGAAATAAAAGGCATCCAAATCAGCAAGGAAGATGTGAAACTTTCACTATTTCAGATGACATGATCTCTCTATAGAAAACCCAAAAGACTCCACCAAAAAACTGCTAGAACTGACACACAAATTCAGTAATGTCTCAGGAACAAAATCAATGTACAGAAATCTGTTGTACTTCCATACACCACTAATGAGGCAGCAGAAAGAGAAATCAAGAAATTGATCTGATTCACAATTACACCAAAAACAGTAAGATACCTAGGAATAAACCTAACCAAAGAGGCGAAAGACGTATACTCTGAGAAGTATACAACACTGATGAAAGAAATTGCAGACGACACAAAGAAATGGGAAAACATTCCATGCTCATGGATTGGAAGAACAAATATTGTTAAAATGTCTATACTACCCATCTACACATTTAATGCAATCCCTATCAAAGTACCACCAGCATTTTTCACAGAGCTACAACAAATGGTCCTAAAATTTGTATGGAACCACAAAAGACCCTGAACAGCCAAAGCAAACTTGAAAAAAAGAAAAGCAAAGCTGGAGGTATCACAATTCCAGACTTCAGGTTATATTACAAAGCTACAGTGATCAAAACAGTATGGTACTGGCACAAAAAAGAGACACACAGATCAACAGAACAGAATAAAAAACACAGAAATGAACCCATAACTATATGGCCAACTAATCTTAAGCAAAGCAGGAAAGAATATCCAATGAGAAAAAGACAGTCTGTTCAACAAACGGTGTTGGGAAAACTGTACAGGAACATGCAAAAGTGAAACTGGACCACTTTCTTACATCATACACAAAAATAAATTCAAAATGGATGAAAGAACTAAATGTGAGTCTTGAAACCATAAAAATCCTAGAGGAGAACACAGGCAGTAACCTATTACTATGTATTTACCCAAAGAATACACAAATACTAATTCAAAGGGATACATGCACCCTGATGTTCATAGCAGCATTATCTACAATAGCCAAATTATGGGAACAGCCAAGAGTCCATTGACTGATAAATGGATAAAGAAGATGTGGTATATATCTATACACATATATACAATATACAATGGAATATTACTCAGCCATTAAAAAGAATGAAATGTTGCCATTTGCAACAACATGGATGGAACTAGTGGGTATTATGCTAAGCAAAATAAGTCCGAGAAAGACAGATACCATATGATTTCACTCATATGTGGAATTTAAGCAACAAAACAGATGAATGGAGGAGAAGGGAAGGAAAAATAAAATAATAGAGAGGGAGGCAAACCATAAAAGATGCTGAACTCAAGAAACAAACTGAGGGTTGCTGGAGGGGAGGTGGGTGGGAAGGATAACTGGGTGATAGTCATTAAGGAGGGCACTTACTGTAATGACTACTAGGTGTTATATATAACTGATGAATTACCAAATTCTGCCCTTGAAGCTAATAATATAGCTTTAACTAAATTGAATTTAAATAAAGAATTAAAAAAAAAAGAAGTGCAAAACTTGTACTCTGGAAATGAACATTGTTGGAAATAATTAAAGAAGACCTAACAAATGGAAAGACATTCCATGTTCATGGATCAAAAGACTTATTGCTAACATGGCTATACTCCCCAATTTGATCTTCAAGTTAAAAAAAAATCCCTATAAAAAGCCAAGCTAAGGGTGCCTGGGTGGCTCAGTCAATTAAGCATCTGACTCTTGATTTCAGCTCAGGTCATGATCTTAGAGTTTTGAGACAGTCCTGCTTCGGGCTTCATGCTGGGCATGGAGTCTGCTTAAGATTCTCTCTCCTGCACTCTCTCTCTCTCATAAAAAAAAAAAAAAAAAAAGCCAAGCTACATTTTTTTTTCAAAATTGACACCTTGTTCCTAAAATTTGTGTGTATATGCCAAAGATCCAAAAGAACCAAAACAATCTTGCAAAAGAACAATGTTGGAGGACTCACACTTCATGATTTCAAAACTTACTACAAAGTAGTGTTGTAATGATATAAAGATAAACACACAGAGGACTGGAATAGAATTAAGAGTCCAAAATTAACCCTTACATTTATGGTCAGGTGACTTTCGAGAAAAGTGCCAAGACACTCAATGGGGGAAAGAATAGTTTTCTCAACAAAAAGTGCTGAGACTATAGGATATCCACCTGCAAAAGAATGAAGCTGACACACTACCCTATATCATACAAAGAAAATGAAATAAAAATGGATCATAAATCTAAATGTAAGAGTTAAAATTATAAAACTACTAAAAGAAAAGCTTTATAATTTTGGATTAGTTAAAACCATCTTAGATATAAAATGCAAAGTATCTAGAATACATGAGAAACTTATACTACCCGTCTACACATTTAATGCAATCCCTATCAAAGTACCACCAGCATTTTTCACAGAGCTAGAACAAACGGTCCTAAAATTTGTATGGAACCACATGAGAAATTTAAAATTGAGCAAAGGATTTGAGTAGACATTTCTCCAAACAACAACAACAACAACAACAAAATATATATATATATATATATATATATATATATATATATATATATA
>NW_022589727.1:10408601-10426694 GCF_004348235.1 Phoca vitulina | reverse complement strand
ATATATATATATATATATATATATATATATATATATATATATATAAATGACCAATAAGTGCATGAAATGATGCTAAACATGATTAGTTACTTGGGAAATCAAAACTAAAATGGGATACCAGTTAATACTCACTGGTCCAGCTAAAAAAAAAACCAACAAAACAAAAACAGAAAACAAAAAGTGCTGGTAAGGATATGGAGAAATTGGAACCCCTATACATTGCTGGCAGGACTGTAAAATGATACAGCCACTTAGTAAAACATACTGACTGCCCCTCAAAATGTTAAACATATAGTTATCATATGGTCTATGATTTCACTCCCGGATATATATCCAAGAGAAAAGTAAATACATGTTCACACATAAACTTGCCCACGAATATTCATGGCAATAGTATTAATAACATCCCAAAGTGGAAACAACACAAATACCAATCAAGTGATGAATGGATAAACAAAATGTGGTATATCTATACAATGGAATATTACTCACCAATCAAAAGAATGAATTACTGATACAGTTACAACATCAATGAACCTCAAAAACATTATGCTCAGTAAAAGAAGCCAGTGACAAAAGGCCACATACTGTATCACTCTATTTGTAAGATATTTAGAATACACAGATCCATAGAGAGACAAAATGGATCAGTAGTTGTAAGCCTAGATACAGGAGGGAATGTAGCGTGACTACTAATGGGTATGGATTCCTTTTCGAAGTGTTAAAATGTTCAGAATTAGATAGCAGTGATGCCTGCATAAAGGGCAAATTTTATGATACGTAAATTATATCTCAATAAAGCTATTACAAAAAGCCCATGTTTGCAATACAAATAACTAGACGGTGTATAATGTCACATTTCTGATTTTATGAGGTACCTTTATGCCAATAAAATATCTTGTTCATATATATGTCCTCCAGAGAATCCCTGGGGAACTGTTATGATAGAAAAATTTCAATCCTATGTTGCCATTTATTTAATTATCTGCTTTCTCACATTCGGCTTTATGCGTATTGAGGGCAAGAAACATCCCATATTGCTTCCAAAGTGCTGAAAATAGGCATTTAGCAACCATTTCTTAAGTTCATGAGTAAATGAATGAATGGATGAGTGAATGAACAAATGAATGAAAGCTGAAAGTCAAATGTTATCAAGGTTGGTATGTGCATGAAATTGAGACAAAAACAAGTAGGGGGAAGACTGTCAAGCACACTCTATAAATAGCCTACATAACAAGAGGATCAACTAAAAGAACCATTTTTAATACTTTTATGTAAATATTCCTAGTGTAGTGAAGAACATGTCAGGTTGTCACAAAGAAAATCCAATTGAAGAACAGATTTCTCTTTTCTCGTCCTAAGTTGTCCAAGACATTTGTGATTGCTAATTTAGCTTCCAAATAACCTTACAGGTGGTAGACAACCAAACTGTGCCAACAGTGCATACAAGATATTTTGCTTCTCAACTTTTAAAAAAATATTTATGTATTTATTTTAGAGAGGGGGGAGGAGCAGACGGAGATGCAGAGGGAGAAAGAGAATTTCAAGCAGACTCCCCGCTGAGAGTGGAGCCCAATGCAAGGCTGCATCTCACAACCCTGAGATCATGACCTGAGCAGAAATCAAGAGTCAGACACTTAACCGACTGAGCCACCCAGGCGCCCCCTTGCTTTTCAACTTTTACAGAGTATATTTCCCACTATTGGTTAATAAGTTAAAGAAAAAAAAAAAGCATTTATGGAGTACTGACCTGTGTCAGGCAATAAGAAATATGCCTTATTTATATTATTTAATTATCTCAACAACTCTATGGACTATTAACCCCCCACCCCCCCACCCCCCCATGGTACAGTAAAAAAAAAACTGAGACTGAAAGATGATTTAATTTCCCCAATGTGATAAAGCATATAAATCAAAAGACATGATTTTAACTCCTCTGTGTGATATCAAAAGTCATGAGGACTCTGTCATAAAGTAAGTTTGGGGTTACAACTGTCCAATATATGTCTGAATACTGTGAACCAGTAACGAGGGACCTGAAGACTCTGATAATCAGGCATTTCATGATCTTCTTAAATGAGAGATTATACTCTTAATATCTGGTGTTTCCAACCAACGAGTCTCCATTTTTCCTAATTTAAAGTTTTATATTGATACAAAGAAAGCAAAATAATATTGCTTACATTCTCCTTTCATGACAAAGGATTTAACAAAAATAATCCAGCCATGGTGTAAAAATTATTGAGATTCATACATCACTCTTTTTAGTCCACTAGGTAGCACTACTTTGTGACTACTAAGAATAATTTATTCCCTTTAAATACAGAGTTTGTATTTTAACACTACTACTCCAATTTTTCTTTTGTTTTTAACAAAGAAAGATTGCTTTTATCTAAATCAATTGTCAATGTATATGGTGTATTTTTATTTTCTTTTAAGCAATTGCTGATCACAATCTTAACTGTTGAGAAGGTTTTATAAATCAGAGACTGTTTAACATTGAAATCACATACTGAGTTTTTCCACTGGTATAGCACTTTAGTAGTGAAGTTATAAAAATATAATCTAACTTTCTTTTTTTAAAGATTTTATTTATTTGACAGGGAGAGACACGGCAAGAGAGGGAACACAAGCAGGGGGAGTGGGAGAGGGAGAAGCAGGCTTCCCGCGGAGCAGAGAGCCCAATGCGGGGCTTGATCCCAGGACCCTGGGACCATGACCTGAGCCGAAGGCAGATGCTTAATGACTGAGCCACCGGGGCGCCCCCAATATAATCTAACTTATTCCTGCCTACAAGATGATCTATGACAAACAACCATTTTTATTATTTCCTAATAAAACAACTCTAAGTCAATTCAGCTAAGTGAATTTTAGTTTGTATTAACTAACTATTTGAAACCTTAGTGCGTATGTGCTGGTGTCAAGTGAACTCAGGATACCATGGACAGCATATGGACAAACGGGACTTGCATGTTTGTGAGGCTCTGCTGCAAGGCAAGCAGTGTAAGAATGATTTTATGATTTCTTACATTGGATTCTAAGACTGCTGGTGTCACAAAAGCCACTGCAATAAAGCCACTGCCACCTGGAGGCTCAGAAACAGCAACTAATATTAAAAGCACTCAATTCATAGGTTTATTAATTGAAGTGACATGATAATAGAGAAATATATTTAGACATGATTAAAGAAAAAGGATACTGATATTGGTAGAACATCAACTCAAGACATTTTGATCTTCTTGCAGATGGACCTTCTTTGTACTAGGCAGTTCTCAAAAGGCAAGACTGTTTCTTTCAACAGTGGTCTGAGTCTTTTTTCTATCCATTTGTTTTTCTTACATATTTTCATTCTCTTTGCTACTAGCTCTTTCCGCTCCATATATAAATATTTTAAGACTGGTTCTATGTTAAAAAAAATAACAAAAACTCCTTCCTTGACAATTGGTTTGTGACAAAGTGTCACCTCTTACTTTGATTTCTTTTTAATCCAAGCTTCTTGATAGATTACCTGTTTTGACTTGACCTTCCTAATTACCTCACCTCATGTTTATTCCTCAACCTGTTGTAGTTGCTGTCATGAAAATCCCTAATGATCTTGCCACTTCTCAACATTTGAAGCCTTTAAACACCTACTGCCATTCAAACTTTCCTCTACTCTGTTACAGTAATAAACAGTACCATCTTGAATTTTTCTTGCCTCTTAATAGTGGCTTAAGTTTCTCAAAAATATCCTTTCTTTCTCTCTTTCTCTAATCCCCAGGATAGCTAGTATGTGTGTGTGAATACACACACACATGAATATATGTGTGTGTATATATATACACACATGTATATTATATGTTATATATTCACACACATGAATATGTGTATATATTTCATATATATTATATATTCACACACACGAATATATATAAACACAAATCTCAACAAATTTAAAAGAATTGAAATCAGACAGGATATATTCATATATATCCTTTTTAAAAATTTTTATCTATTTATTTAATTTTTATTATTATGTTCAATTAGCCAACATAAAGTACATCATTAGTTTTTGATGTGGTGTTCAATGATTCTTTAGTTGCATATATATTCTTCCTCCTGGGTCATCAAAAAAGTTCTAAAAGCAATAGGTGTATAATTTTCTTCTATTTTAAAACTAAAACATGGTTAATTCAGGAAATTTGGGAAATAAACATATTACAAATAAACATAAAACTTAATGACATTATTATATTGCTATCTAAAGATTCCTTGGTATGTTCTTCCAGTGTTCTCATTGAGAAGATACGGGCATTTTGTGCTGGTCATTAGTCCTTTGCTTTCAGATCCTTTCCCATCCTTTTATGCTCTGGTTTGTATTGTGGAGGGCTGATTCTTAAAAACTACATTACCCAGGTTCTCTCAATCATAGAAAGAAAATGATATAAAAAAGGAAACTTAGAACATCAGAAAGGAAGAAGAAAATTTAATAAGTGAAAACACAGACAGATACTCTTTCCCTCCTGAATTTTCTAAATTAAATTTGATGGTTGAAGGAAAAACTATAGTGCTGTCTGATGTGGTTCTAAAATGGATTTAGAATAAATTTTTAAAGATATATTATACATGGAGACCATAAAGGAATGTAAAGGGAGGTAAAGTTTCTATATTTCACTTGAACAAGCAGAATGATAACATCAGTAGATTGTTATAAGTTATGTATATGTAATGTTATACCTGGAGCAACCATTGTTAAAGCTACTTAGAGAGATGCAATAAAAACAATATAATCAAAATGAAATTCAAAAATATGTTCAAGTAATCCATAAGACATCAGGAAGAAGAAAATGGAGAAATGAAAACCAGACAGAACAAACAGAGAACAGAAAAATAACAAGGCAGACATAAGCCCTAGCTTACCAACAACTACATTTAATGCAAATAGTCTAAACACACCAATTAGAATACAGAGATTGGCAGAGTGGATTAAAAGAAAAAAAAAACCTCCATGACTCAAGTATATGTTGTCTACAAGTAACTCATTTCAAATATAACAAAATAGGCAGGTTGGAAGAAAAAATAATGGAAAATGATATAGAAATACTAATCAAAGGCAATGAGTGGCTATATTAATTACAGATAATGCAGACTATATGGCAAAGAAAATAGAAACATAATATAATCATATAAAACATAATCCACCTATATATTCATGGACCAATAAACAGAGGTGTGAAATATGCGAAAAAAAAAAAAGGAAAGTAGAAAAATCCACAATTATGGTCGGAGATTTCAACACCTCTCTCTCAATAATTGATAGAACAACTAAACAGAAAAGCGGTAAGGATAGAGAAGAAATCAACATCATCAACCAATAGGATTTAGTTGACATTTACATAACACTCCACCCAACAATGGCAGAATACACTTTTTTTTTAAGTATCCAAGGAACATACATGATAGACAATATCCTGGACGATAACACAAATCTCAACAAATTTCAGACTTGAAATCATACAGAATATATTCTTCAACCACAATCAGTTTGCTCTCAGCATTTTGCAAGCTACCCTTATACCCTAGCCACATGCTCTCTCACAAAATCACAGCTAACTTTTTCAAAACTAGCAGGATAATCTCTTGCCATGAAAGAGTCTTACATAATGCAGTTTAATCAAGGGAGAGAGTATGCTGTCAAAATCACATGTCCTGCCCACATTCAAGGTGAGCTGATTACACAGCGTGTGCTCACAAGAGGGTGGAGATAGGGATCTTGGGGGCCTTCTTACAATTTGCTTACTAAGGAGCTGTACAATTATTTGTGGACTTTCTTCTATGTACAAACTAAATTTTATATTTAAAACAAAATAAATTTAAATTTAAAAAATAAATTAAAATAGTACAAAAAGTGCTACTATTGGTGCTAGTACAGGTTGTTAGGGAGAACATAGGGTTAACTAAAGGCAATCTGGGGCTCTCATATGTTTTTGAGAAGGCTGGACTTCCCAAGGAGAAGAACTTTATAGGCAAATAGCCAGAGGAGAAAAGCATGGTGTCTTCAGTGAACTAAAAGTACTTTAGTTTGGCTACAGAATTTGAGGCAGGAATTGGCAGAAGATGACACAAACTGGAAGGATGAACGCATCTTCCCTGTGTTTAAACCCTTCAATACCTTCCTACTGCATATTAGATAAAATCCATCATCCTTACTGAAGTTTCTAAATTCTTATCTTCCTTTCCCCAGCTTAATTTGCATTAACCACCTGCAGCGGACTGAACGTGTCTCCCTAAAATCCACATGTGGAAACCTTATCCCCAATGTAATAATATTTGGAGGTGAGGACTTTGGGAGATAATTAGGTCATGAGGGTGGATCCTTCATGAATGGGATTAGTGCCCTTAGAAGAGGCCAGAGAGTTAGCTGGTTCTTCTACCATGTGAGGATAAACAAGACGTCATCCCTCTGAAACATGGAAGAGTTCCTTGTCAGAACCCAAACTTCCTGGCATCCTGAGCTCAGACTTCCAGCTTCTAGAACTATAAGAAATAAGTTTCTATTGATGATAAGCTACTCAGTTTTACTATTTTGTTATAGCAGACCAAACTGACTAAGACAGTGAGTACTAGAAATTACCTTCTAGATGTCAACCTACACCTAAAACAACAAATGCTTAATTTCATCATTTGTTCTTACAAATTTGTCTTCTTTTAAAGCTGTCTTTGTGAACATCATCTGTGTCCCAGGTGGGAAACCTGGAATCATACTAGGTCCCCTCTCTCACTCTTTGCATTTCCAGCCCAGTCTTGTGGATTTTATCTCTGAATTATATCTCAACTCCTTCCTCTCCATGGCACCCTTACCAACACCTTTTTAGATTAGGTTCCCATTATTTATAGTCTGGAAGACTTTGCAAACCCTCCTAGAGATCTCCTTTCCTATCTTATCCCCTCTAACACAGCCTTCATTGTCACCTCAGAGGGCTCTTTCTACAAGGAAAGCCTTATTTTGTTACCTCTCTGCTTAATATTTTTTTTATGGAAACCAGGAAATTTTCTGATGAAGTAAAACTCCTTAGGGCAGCATGTAAAATCCTTCACGATTGAGTTTCTGATATTCTTGTAAGTTCCTGAAAAGAATCATGATATTTTTCATGTTTGACCTTTACACTTGCTACTTTTTAAAAATTTATTTATTTATTTAATTTTTTAAAAAGATTTTATTTATGAGAGACAGAGAGAGGGAGAGGCAGAGGGAGAAGCAGGCTCCCCAAGGAGCAGGGAGCCCAATACGGGACTCGATCCCAGGACTCCTGGATCATGACTTGAGCCAAAGGCAGACACAACCATCTGAGCCACCCAGGTGCCCCATTTGCTACTTTTTTAAAAAAAATACTTGTTCCAAATTTATGCATGTAGCTAATCCTGACTAGTCCTTCAAGGCTTGGACAAGCTATCACCTTTTAAAACCAGCCTTCATTGCCTTCTCAGACTGATTTAGACACTCCTTCTCTGTTCTCATAGCATCTTCATTGTGTATAAAATTATTACACAGTATTTTAATTGTTGTAGTATATGTCTAGAGTCTCTACAAGCCTGAGATCTTGAGGATTTTTGTAATCCTTTTATAAGATAGGGTGGCTGGCGTATAGTAGTTGCTCAATACGTATAAGTTGAATTAATTATAATTCATTTTATCTAATCAATCATTATTTAATTATTTAACCATTTGCATATTACACATTTATTCATTCAACATGTTATCTATTTTTTTAAAGGTTTTTAAAATTTATTTATTTGAGAGAGAGTGAGCGAGCGAGTGAGAGAGAGAGCATGAGCAGGGGGAGGGGCAAAGGGATAGGGAGAAGGAGATTCCGTGCTGAGCAGGGAGCCCAGGACCCTGGGATCATGACCTGAGCCAATGGCAGACATTTAACCGACTGAACCAGCCAGGCGCCCCAAACATGTTATTTGAATAACCTATACATACAGGTATTCTTTCTTTTTAAAAGTTCCTGTTAATGCCACTTTGCTTTGAGGAAAGATCTACATTAGTACCCGTTTTTGCTAAGCAAAAGAAATCCAAAGGGGATTTCTGATTTTACCAAAAAAGCAAAAGCAAAAATAGTGTTCAGAGTTTGTTTTGCAATAAGCTGAGAGTGGTACCGCCAAGCTCCTTCCCCGGGAGCTGCACTCAGCATCTCAGCATCAAGCTACCATTGCTTTGAACTGTGTCTGTGAGCATCTGTGCTTTATCTCAATTTGTTTTGTGCACCCATTAAACAAAATGTGTCCTAAGGTAGAAGAAAGGCCTAAGAGAGGTTATTTTTTGGGTCTGGGAACATTAATAAATTTTCCATATAAATTAATGGTAATTGCTTCTTCACTTTATGCTATTTTGGCTTACGAAAAGTTTCAGAGAAACGCTTTACTTTCAGATAGCAGGGGAAAACCATAATATAAAGGTCATTCTATTGTGTGTACCTGAGTATAAAAATGGATCATATATTATTCTTGTTAAAACTCAGGAAAAGGTAGTTACTTAAAAGAGGGTGTGGAATATAACATGTCTTTATTTAAGGTCAGCTGTTTGAGAATATACTAGTGATAATGAGGGAGAAGTCCTAAGAGAGTTAAAAATCAAACTCCGGTGACTTACGGAGAGAAGACATCACTTTTCCTAAGGTTCAGAATAGAATATTTATAATGGCAGAGGAAGTGACCTTTGACCTCTGTCCTGGTAAAAGGTAAGTTTGGATATATGGAGGTGGAGGAAAACATCACCTGACTAAGTATGAAGAAGCTGGCTTTAGGCAAACAGGAAAGCACAAAGTGCAAAGTATGGTAAGTTTAATGGCTTGGCCAAAGAGAAGGGAGAGTAAGAAGAAAGAATGAGTGATGAAGCTCAAGATTTAGGTTAGACTACAATCTGTAGGAAAAAGTAAAACAAGGGTTTTAAAAATAGGAAAAAAGTATATTCTGTACATTTTCTTAGGCTGACCAAAAATAAAAAATTTCAATGAGTCACTGAAGTTCATTTTGTTTACAAGCAGCATTGCAGCAACAATGGGAATTTCAAGAATCTTTACATGCTCTACAGATCTATTTCTTGAATAAATAGCTATGTGGAATTTTATATTTATTTCCCAAGTCACTGAACTTCATTCCAATTTGAAACAGGCAGAAGAATGTCAAACACAGTAGAAATAGATCTAGACTCACCTAGCAACTTAAAGGGTACTCATATGATTGTAATATTTTTCATAATTACTATATAATTGATGTTTATTAAATATAGTAATATGCAGTATAAGTAAAAGTCATATACAAAGAAAATAACATTTTATAAAAAAGATAAAGTACCTATCATTCCCCCTTAAGTTGTATTTTAAAATCTATTGTTTTTTTAATTACCATATTCAATTATTTATTATATGCCATTTGTCAGACTGTGCTAGGCAATGAGTATAAAAAAGTGACCAAGACGTGTACTATTGCCAAGAAAATTGATAGTGACATAGCACATGGTGGTAAGATGAGACATTGTGTGTGTATGTCAGGGAGAGGGAAAGAACCAGGGAAAGCTTTATGGAAGAGATGATATTTGCATTGAAACTCAAAGGACAATTAGGACTATAGAAATACGACTGGGGAGAAGCATTCTAGAAACAGGATGGCATGAGCAAATGTCCAGGATAAGAAACAGTATTGCATACAAAGAGAACTACACACAATTTAGTAGTGCTAAAATATAACGTCTAAAGATAAGATGATAATGGGTCTTAAAGTAAGGATGGTTATCTGGCAGGGTTAGATTACTGAGAGACTGTGGGCTTTGAACACTCATTCAAGAGCTTTAAACTACTGTGATGAGGAATTTCAGAAAGTTACGTCTAGCCATAGGAAGACAAAATAGGAAGCTGTTAGGGGTAATCCAGATGAAAAATGATAAATGTATAAAACAGGACAATGATAACACCAATAGTGAAGAAAGACAATAGGTTCAAAATTTGTATCATGTAAATTATAAAAACTTGAAGATGTACATGGGGCCTTAGGGAGAGCAAATAGTCAATGATGATAACCAGCTCTCTGTTGTGATAACTGAGTCAATGATGATGCAACCAAATAAAAGAAAAAAAAATAACAGACCACAGAAGCCACAGAATTTAAGAGGAAAATTCAGGGGTGGACATTTTGTGTTTCAGGTACCTGTAAAATTTCTAGTTGCTGTCCATTGGTCAGGTAGATGTAAGTGTCTAAAGTTCTTAGTTCATTCATTAATAGACAATCACAGAATTGAGTGTTTTATTTTTCTACCATTTTTGATTGATAAGTACTCCTTTCTTTAAAAATGTTTTTCTTGCCTCCCTGACAGCAGATAATTCTGAACTTACTCTCAATGATCCAGTCCAGAGATGTGGATACCTTCTTCATCCTCAGAAAGTTTCTGAAACATTTAAACTATCTCGGATAAATTAAATATTCAACTCTCTTTGCTCCTTCATGGAACCATGTTAGGAACCAATAAATAGTACAGTTGTATTTTAAGGCTGTTTAGTAATATTTGTATTGGATTTAAAAATATTTAATAAGAAGGCTAGTCTTGCCCCTTTATTAAACCACAAATGATCATTAGTAGAAATTGTTAGTTTTACTCATTCTTTTTACTCATTTTTTAAAGCTGCAGGACAATTATTTGAAGTACACTAGAGATGGGAGCAAGAGGCAAAAGCATTATTGCCATAATGGAATTTTTTAAAATTGGAATGCAATCTTTAAATAGGAGTTTATGTTACCTGCTTAATAATTTGAATTTCTCTTACTTAGTTCACTGAGGAACCCATGGCACATTAATCTTATTGCAAACTATGCTGAAATTAGAATTGACCAAAAGATAGCTATTTTTTATGATTTTTTAAGTTTTAATTTAAATTTTAGTTAGTTAACATATAGTGTATTATTAGTTTTGGGAGTAGAATTTAGTGACTCATCACCTACATACAACACCCAGTGCTCATCACAAGTGCCCTCTTTAATACCCATCACCCAATTAACCCATCCCCCACCCACCTCACTCCAGTAACCCTTAGTTTGTTTTCTATAGTTAAGAGTCTGTTTCTTGGTTTGCCTCTCTTTTTTTTTCCCTCTATGTTCATCTGTTTTGTTTCTTAAATTCCACATATGAGTGAAATCCTGTGGTATTTGTCTTTCTCTGACTGACTTATTTCACTTAGCATAATACTCTCTAGCTCCATCCACATCATTGCAAATGGCAGGATTTCATTCTTTTTGATGGCTGAGTAATATTCCACCACCCATCTCCCTCCCACCCACACACACCACACACACACCACCTCTTCTTTATATATTCATCAGTTTATGGACATAAATTTGGGCTCTTTCCATAATTTGGCTATTGCTGTTAATGCTGTTATAGATGTGTCCCTTCAAATCAGTAATTTTGTATCCTTTAGGTAACTACCTAGTAGTACAATTGCTGGATCAAAAGGTTGTTCTATTTTTAACTTTTTGAGGAACCTCCATACTGTTTTTCAGAGTGGTTGCACCTGTTTTCATTCTCACCAACAATGCAAGAGGGTTCCCCTTTCTCCACATCCTTGCCAACACCTATTGTTTACTGTGTTGTTAATTTACCCATTCTGACTGGTGTGAGGTGATATCTCATTCTAGTTTTGAGATAGCTATTTTTTTTTAAGAAAAGTATGATCATTTCAGGTCTCTCTAGCTATCAAAGAAAAAATAGGTCAGAGAGAGTACCTTGAAGGTCAGATACATCCCTTGGTGAAGGAATAGAAGGTAATGGATGAAAACAATGACCCTACAGAAACAAAATAATATCAAAGATTTAGAAGACAGATTAAAAAGTTAGGTATCCACTTATTTTTAAATAAGCTTCTCTATACTGTATGCTCAGAGAGGGAGCAACTAAATTGAGAATTTAAGAAAGAAGACAATTTGCCTTTTTTCACTCTACCCATCCTGGGGATCACCTGATATTGTTGCTCAGGAAAACAAAGCACTCAAATTAACAATAATCACCATAAAATCCAGGTTTCAGATTTCATATAAAATTACTCTAAGAAGAAAAACACAAAGTACATAAATTTTTGGTAAAAAAAGAAAACACTTCATGATTATAAGTAAGAGAAATTGAAAACATTAATTTAAGTTAAATATAATTAAATGAGCAATGGTATACATGAAAACTCAAAATAGAACAAATCAAACAACAGGGAGATGTGAAATGTAACAAAGCAATCAACATTGTGATATAATAATGGACATAAAGGATAGAAATAAGGATGGTCTAAAATAAAGAAGCAAATGAGATCTGAAAGAAAGACATAGCTATAAAAGGCAGGTAAAGAATATAGAATATATGTATAATTGGAGTCTCTTAAGATGAAACCTCAATCAATGGAACAAAACCAAAATGTAAAACTTCTAGATATATCTAGATATATCACTTTATAGATATATTTCTTAGTAAAACTATTACACTTTATAGATAAGGGCAAAAAAGGGCAAAAAAATCCAGGCCATTTAGAAAGAAAAGAAAATCAGGAAGCTACTCAATAACAATATGCAAAACAAGATATCAACCGAGCAATTCTTTTTTTTTTTTTTAAGATTTTTAAGATTTTTGTCAGAGAGAGAGAGAGCACAAGCAGTGGGAATGGCAGGCAGAGAGAGAAGCAGGTTCCCTGCTGAGCAAGGAGCCCGATGTGGAACTGGATCCCAGGACCCCGGGATCATGACCTGAGCCAAAGGCAGACTTAACTGACTGAACCACCCAGGCATCCCACAACAGAGCAATTCTTAAGCAATTCTTAAAAATGTATTGAAGAAAACAAAGTATGACCCAGGGAGTTATTCAACCAAACTGTCCTTTTAGTATCAAATTCATACATGCAAAAGCTCAGAAAACAGCACAGGGCAAGTCCTTCTTGAGGAAAATGTCAGAGGACAGGCTTCTTTTATTCAGGAATGGATTGGGAAATTTTGGCAAATAAAATTGTGGTGACATTTGAATATAGGTAATTGTAGATCTAAGGCTAAAATGCCGTGATAAAATGATGGAAGAATAGTATGAAAATGCTATGTGCTCTAAAGTGTTGAAATAACCCAATTTTAAAAGTAGAATTCAAAGGAAGAGAAAAGGGAAAGTATAATAATCTCAGAGTAGTCATTGGTATAGGTGCAAGTGAAAGGATTTCATGTAAAATTAGTAAATTGAATAGTAAAAGGCCAAGTAAATCTTTTAGAAACTACAATTCACCAAAGGTGAACTCTGTAGAGGGAGAAAAATTTTATTTTATTTTATTTATTTATTTATTTATTTTATTTATTTGACAGAGAGAGAGAGCAAGAGAGGGGACACAAGCAGGGGGAGTGGGAGAGGGAGAAGCAGACTTCCTGCTGAGCAGGGAGCCCGATGTGGGGCTTGATCCCAGGACCCTGGGATCATGACCTGAGTCGAAGGCAAACGCTTAATGACTGAGCCACCCAGGTGCCCCAAGGGAGAAAAATTTTAAATAGCCATATCCATATAAGAAAATTAGAAAGTTTTAAAAGATTATCACCCTAAAAAATAGCCGACTTGTTGATATTTTGACAGAGGAATTCAACCAAACTTTTATATTCTAAATAATCCTAGAACTATTTATTCTTTTCAAGAGCATAGAACAATAAGGTAAATTTATAAATCTTTTTATGCAACAAGCATAACAATAATATATTAAATTCTAATGATTGTCAAAACCAAACACTATAGAATAATCTTATGTATCTATGCATATTATATATGTATCTACATATATTAATGAGAAATCCCATCAAAATCCTAGAGAAGAACACAGGCAGTAACCTCTTTGACACTGGCCAATGCGACTTCTTACTAGATATGTCTCCTGAGGCAAGGGAAACAAAAGCAAAAATAAACTATTGGGACTTCATCAAGATAAAAAGCTTCTGCACAGTGAAGGGAACAATCAAAAAACTAAAAGGTAACCTATGGAATAGGAGAAAATACTTGTAAATTACATATCTGATAAAGGGTTAGTATCCAAAATATATAAAGAATTTATCAAACTCAATACCCCCAAAACAATCCAATTAAAAATTGGGCACAAGACATGAATAGACATTTTTCCAAAGAAGACATCAAGATGGCTAACAGACACATGAAAAGATACTCAACATCACCCGGCATCAGGGAAATATAAATCAAAACTACAATGAGACCTCACACCAGTCAGAACAGCTAAAATTAACAACACAGGAAACAACAGGTGTTGGCGAGGATGAGGAGAAAGGGGAACTCTCTTACACTGTTAGTGGGAATACAAACTGGTGCAGCCACTCTGGAAGACAGTATGAAGGTTCTTCAAAAGTTAAAAAGAAAACTACCCTACAATGCAGCAATTGCACTACTAGGCATTTACCCAAAGGATACAAAAATGCTGATTCAAAGGGATACATGCATCCTAATTTTTATAGCAGCATTGTCAACAATAACCAAATTATGGAAAGAGCCCCAGTGTCCATCAACTGATGAATGAATAAAGAAGAGATGGTATAGATATACAATGGAATATTACTCAACCATCAAAAGAATGAAATCTTGTCATTGCAATGACTTGGATGGAGCTAGAGAGTATTATGCTAAGCAAAATAAGTCAGAGAAAGACAAATACCATAGGATTTCACTCATATGTGGAATTTAGAAATGAAACAGATAAACATAGAGGAATAAAGATAAATAGGGGTAAACCAGAAAACAGACTCTTTAACTACAGAGATTAAACCAAGGGTTGCTGGAGGGGAGGTGAGTGGGGTATGGGTTAATTGGGTGATGGGTATTAAGGAGGGCACTTGTGATAAGCACTGGGTGTTGTATGTAAGTGATGAATCACTAAATTCTACTCCTGACACTAGTATTATGCTGTATGTCAACTAACTGGAATTTAAATAAAAACTTGAGGGGTGTCTGGGTGGTTCAGTTGGTTAAGCATCCATCTCTTGATTTTGGCTAGGTCATGATTTCAGGGTTGTGAGATCAACCCCTATGTAGGGCTCTGCACTCAGTGGGAAGTCTGTTTGAGAGTCTCTCCCTCTGCTCTTATCCCTACTTGCTTTCTCTCTCTCTCTCAAATAAAAAAATAAATCTTTAAAAAAAACATGAAAAAGAAAACAAAAGATAAATAAATAAAATTATGTGTTGAAATGACTTACCTCTAGACTTGTAGAAAATAATAATAAGGATAAATTAAATGATGTCTAAAAGGTGCTTTGATTTTTTGTGAAAAAGTAGTATGTAAAATGTGAAAGGTATTGTATTAAAATGCTTATTTCAAGGGGAAATATAGCATATATTAAAAACAAAATCTGGAGGGGCGGAGCAAGATGGCGGAGGAGTAGGAGACCTGGATTTCGTCTCCTCTCAGGAATTCAGCTGGATAGGGATTAAACCATTCTGAACACCTACAAACTCAACAGGAGATCGAAGAAAAGAAGAGCAACAACTCTCTGAACAGAAAAGTGACCACTTTCTGGAAGGTAGGACGTGCGGAGAAGTGAATCCGAGGCGTTATTCGGGAGGATAGACGGTGGGGGAGGGGCCTCCATCGGCCGCTTCTGGCAAGTGATAGAGCCGCGGAGCACAAAATCGGAACTTTTAGAAGTCTGCTCCGCTGAGGGACGTCACTCTGGTGGCGAAGTGGGGGGTGGAACCCTCGCGGGACAGTGTGGTCTCGGGACGCTCGGGGTCACAGAAAGACCGGGGGTGCCTGAGTGTGGCAGAGCTCCCAGGTATCGGAGCAGGGAAGCCGGCTGCAGAGACGGAGCCCAGGCGCGGGCTCTCAGCTTGGGGTTGCCATAAAACGTGATCCGCGGCACAGTCGGGCCACTGCTCCTCCAGCAGGGACCCAACAAGCGGCAGATCCGGGGAGACTCACCTTCTTCCCCTGGGAGGAGAGGTGTGGGAGCGCACCGCAGGGATCTGCTGGGTTTGGAGACTCCACCCGGGGTCGGGTGCCAGACAGAGAAACGCGCGGTCACAGGCCGGGTGAGCATGGAGTGCGGCCGGAGACCGGGGAGACGGGAGTGACTAACTGCTTTTCTCTGGGGGCTCACTGAGGAGCGGGACCCTGAGTTCTCGGCTCCTCCGGGGCGGAGACTGGGAGGCCGCCATTTTCACTCTCTGCCTCCAAAGCTGTACGGAAAGCTTGCAGGGAACAAAAGCTCCCGAGAGCAAACCCGAGCAGATTACTTAGCCCGGACCGGGCAAGGGCGGGGCAATTCCGCCTCCGGCAAAGACATTTGGGAACCACGGCAACAGGCCCCTCCCCCAGAAGATCAGCGAGAACAGCCAGCCAAGACCAGGTTCACCGATCAGTGAGAACGGCAGAACTCCAGCGCTAGGGGAATACTGCACATAGAATTCATGGCTTTTTTACCATGATTCTTTAGTCTTTCAAAGTTAATTATTTTTTTAACTGTCTTTTTTTCTTTTTTCTTTTTGAATTTTTCTTTTTCCCTTTTTCAACCAACATCTTATCAATCCCTTTTTTAAAAAAACATTTTTATTTTTCATTTTTAGAGTCATATTCTATCCCTTCATAGTAGTTACCCGTATTTTTGGCATATATATATAAGTTGTTCTCTCTTTAAAATTTTGAGATAATTTCTTCTAACAGATCAAAATATACTCTAAATCTCTAGTGTATGGTTTTTTTCTACTCCCCTGCCTGATCACATTCTCTCCCTTTTTTCTTTTTTTTTTTTAAATCCTCTTCTTTCTTTTTTCAAACAACTTATCAATTCCTTTTATAAAATTTTTTATAATTTCCATCTTTACAGTCATATTCCATCCCTTCATCATATCAACCCTTATTTTTGTACATATATAAGTTTTTCTTTCTTTAAAATTTTGTGAGGCACTTTCTTTTAACAGACCAAAATACACCCAAAATCTAGTGTGTGGCACTGATCTATAAACCAGCCTGATCATATTTGATCACATTCTGTTTTTGTTTTGTTTTGTTTTGTTCTGTTTTTGTTTGTTTTTATCTTTATCTTGATCTTTTTCTTTTTTCTTTTTTTCTTTCTTTTTCTTTTTTCTCTCTTTCCCTTTCTTTTCCCACTGCTTCAGGTCTTTTCTGATTTGTTTAGAGTATATTTTCTGGGGAAGTTGTTACCCTGCTAGCATTTTGTTCTCTCATTAATCTATTCTCCTCTGCACAAAATGACAAGACGGAAAAAATCACCTCAACAAAAAGAACAAGAGGTAGTACCGACTGCCAGGGACCTACTCAATACGGACATTAGTACGATGTCAGATCTAGAGTTCAGAATCATCACTTTAAAGATACTAGCTGGGCTTGAAAAAAACATGGAAGTTATTAGAGAAACCCTTTCTGGAGAAGTAAAAGAACTAAAATCGAACCAAGTAGAAATCAAAAAGGCTATTAATGAGGTGCAATCAAATATGGGGGCGCTAACTGCTAGGATAAATGAGGCAGAAGAAAGAATCAGTGAGATAGAAGACCAAATGATGGAAAATAAAGAAGCTGAGAAAAAGAGAGATAAACAACTACTGGATCACGAGGGCAGAATTCGAGAGATAAACGATACCATAAGACGAAACAACATTAGAATAATTGGGATCCCAGAAGAAGAAGAAAGAGAGAGAGGGGCAGAAGGTATAATGGAGCAAATTATAGCAGAGAACTTCCCTAATTTGGGGAAGGAAACAGGCATCAAAATCCAGGAAGCACAGAGAACCCCTCTCAAAATCAATAAAAATAGGTCAACACCCCGACATCTAATAGTAAAACTTACGAGTCTCAGAGACAAAGAGAAAATCCTGAAAGCAGCTCGGGAGAAGAGATATGTAACCTACAATGGGAGAAACATTAGATTGGCAACAGACTTATCCACAGAGACCTGGCAGGCCAGAAAGGACTGGCAGGACATATTCAGAGCACTAAATGAGAAAAATATGCAGCCAAGAATACTATATCCAGCTAGGCTGTCATTGAAAATTGAAGGAGAGATAAAAAGCTTCCAGGACAAACAAAAACTAAAGGAATT
>NW_022589727.1:10400637-10408201 GCF_004348235.1 Phoca vitulina | reverse complement strand
GTTGTTACCCTGCTAGCATTTTGTTCTCTCATTAATCTATTCTCCTCTGCACAAAATGACAAGACGGAAAAAATCACCTCAACAAAAAGAACAAGAGGTAGTACCGACTGCCAGGGACCTACTCAATATGGACATTAGTACGATGTCAGATCTAGAGTTCAGAATCATCACTTTAAAGATACTAGCTGGGCTTGAAAAAAGCATGGAAGTTATTAGAGAAACCCTTTCTGGAGAAGTAAAAGAACTAAAATTTAACCAAGTAGAAATCAAAAAGGCTATTAAGGAGGTGCAATCAAACATGGGGGCGCTAACTGCTAGGATAAATGAGGCAGAAGAGAGAATCAGTGAGATAGAAGACCAAATGATGGAAAATAAAGAAGCTGAGAAAAAGAGAGATAAACAACTACTGGATCACGAGGGCAGAATTTGAGAGATAAACGATACCATAAGATGAAACAACATTAGAATAATTGGGATCCCAGAAGAAGAAGAAAGAGAGAGAGGGGCAGAAGGTATAATGGAGCAAATTATAGCAGAGAACTTTCCTAATTTGGGGAAGGAAACAGCCATCAAAATTCAGGAAGCACAGAGAACCCCTCTCAAAATCAATAAAAATAGGTCAACACCCCGACATCTAATAGTAAAACTTACGAGTCTCAGAGACAAAGAGAAAATCCTGAAAGCAGCTCGGGAGAAGAGATATGTAACCTACAATGGTAGAAACATTAGATTGGCAACAGACTTATCCACAGAGACCTGGCAGGCCAGAAAGGACTGGCAGGACATATTCAGAGCACTAAATGAGAAAAATATGCAGCCAAGAATACTATATCCAGCTAGGCTGTCATTGAAAATTGAAGGAGAGATAAAAAGCTTCCAGGACAAACAAAAACTAAAGGAATTGCAAACACGAAACCAGCCCTACAAGAAATCTTGAAAGGGGTCCTCTAAGCAAAGGGAGAGCCTAAAAGCAACATAGACCAGAAAGGAACACAAACAATATACAGTAACAGTCACTTTACAGGCAATACAATGGCACTAAATTCCTATCTTTCAATAGTTACCCTGAATGTAAATGGGCTAAATGCCCCAATCAAAAGACACAGGCTATCAGATTGGATTAAAAAACAAGACCCATCAATATGCTGTCTGTAAGAGACTCATTTTAGAACCAAAGACACCTCCAGATTTAAAGTGAGGGGGTGGAAAACCATTTACAATGCTCATGGACACCAAAAGAAACCTGGGGTGGCAATCCTTATATCAGACAAATTAGATTTTAAACCAAAGACTGTAATAAGAGATGAGGAAGGACACTATATCCTACTTAAAGGGTCTACCCAACAAGAAGATCTAACAATTGTAAATATCTATGCCCCTATCATGGGAGCAGCCAATTATATAAGGCAATTAATAACAAAAGCAAAGAAACACATAGACAACAATACAATAATAGTGGGGGACTTTAACACTGAAATGGACAGATCGTCTAAGCAAAAGATCAACAAGGAAATAAAGACTTTAAATGACACACTGGAACAAATGGACTTCACAGACATATTCAGAATATTCCATCCCAAAGCAACGGAATACACATTCTTTTCTAGTGCCCATGGAACATTCTCCAGAATAGATCACATCCTAGGTCATAAATCAGGTCTCAACCAGTACCAAAAGATTGGGATCATTCCCTGCCTATTTTCAGACCACAATGCTTTGAAACTAGAACTCAATCACAAGAGGAAAGTCGGGAAGAACTAAAATACATGGAGGCTAAAGAGCATCCTACTGAAGAATGAATGGGTCAACCAGGAAATTAAAGAAGAATTAAAAAAATTCATGGAAACCAATGAAAATGAAAACACAACTATTCAAAATCTTTGGGATGCAGCAAAGGCAGTCCTAAGAGGAAAGTATATAGCAATACAAGCCTTTCTCAAGAAACAAGAAAGGTCTCAAGTACACAACCTAACCCTACACCTAAAGGAGCTGGAGAAAGAACAGCAAATAAAGCCTAAACCCAGCAGGAGAAGAGAAATAATAAAGATCAGAGCAGAAATCAATGAAATAGAAACTAAAAGAACAGTAGAACAGATCAACGAAACTAGGAGCTGGTTCTTTGAAAGAATTAACAAGATTGATAAACCCCTGGCCAGACTTATCAAAAAGAAAAGAGAAAGGACCCAAATCAACAAAATCATGAATGAAAGAGGAGAAATCACAATCAACTCCAAAGAAATACAAACAATTATAAGAACATATTATGAGCAACTCTATGCCAGCAAATTAGATAACCTGGAAGAAATGGATGCATTCCTAGAGATGTATCAACTACCAAAACTGAACCAGGAAGAAATAGAAAACCTGAACAGACCTATAACCACTAAGGAAATTGAAGCAGTCATCAAAAATCTCCCAAAACACAAAAGCCCAGGGCCAGATGGCTTCCCAGGGGAATTCTACCAAACATTTCAAGAAGAATTAATACCTATTCTTCTGAAACTGTTCCAAAAAATAGAAATGGAAGGAAAACTTCCAAACTCGTTTTATGAGGCCACCATTACCTTGATCCCAAAACCAGACAAAGACCCCATCAAAAAGGAGAGTTACAGACCAATATCCCTGATGAACATGGATGCAAAAATTCTCACCAAAATACTAGCCAATAGGATCCAACAGTACATTAAAAGGATTATTCACCACGACCAAGTGGGATTTATCCCTGGGCTGCAAGGTTGGTTCAACATCCGCAAATCAATCAATGTGATACAATACATTAACAAAAGAAAGAACAAGAATCATATGATCCTCTCAATAGATGCAGAAAAAGCATTTGACAAAGTACAGCATCCTTTCTTGATCAAAACTCTTCAGAGTATAGGCATAGAGGGTACGTACCTCAATATCATAAAAGCCATCTATGAAAAACCTACAGTGAATATCATTCTCAATGGGGAAAAACTGAGAGCTTTCCCCCTAAGGTCAGGAACGCGGCAGGGATGTCCACTATCACCACTGCTATTCAACATAGTATTGGAAGTCCTAGCCACAGCAATCAGACAACAAAAAGAAATAAAAGGCATCCAAATTGGCAAAGAAGAAGTCAAACTCTCACTCTTTGCAGATGATATGATACTTTATGTGGAAAATCCCAAAGACTCCACCCCAAAACTGCTAGAACTCATACAGGAATTCAGTCAAGTGGCAGGATATAAAATCAATGCACAGAAATCAGTGGCATTCCTATACACCAACAACAAGTCAGAAGAAAGAGAAATTAAGGAGTCGATCCCATTTACAATTGCACCCAAAACCGTAAGATACCTAGGAATAAATCTAACCAAATAGGCAAAGGATCTGTACTCAGAAAACTATAAAATACTCATGAAAGAAATTGAGGAAGACACAAAGAAATGGAAAAACGTTCCATGCTCATGGATTGGAAGAACAAATATTGTGAAGATGTCAATGCTAGCTAGAGCAATCTACACATTCAATGCAATCCCCATCAAAATACCACCCACATTTTTCAAAGAAATGGAACAAAGAATCCTAAAATTTGTATGGAACCAGAAAAGACCCCGCATAGCCAGAGGAATGTTGAAAAAGAAAAGCAAAGCTGGCGGCATCACAATTCCGGACTTCCAGCTCTACTACAAAGTTGTCATCATCAAGACAGTATGGTACTGGCACAAAAACAGGCACATAGATCAATGGAACAGAACAGAGAGCCCAGAAATGGACCCTCAACTCTACGGTCAAGTAATCTTTGACAAAGCAGGAAAGAATGTCCAATGGAAAAAAGACAGTCTCTTCAACAAATGGTGTTGGGAAAATTGGACAGCAACATGCAGAAGAATGAAAGTGGACCATTTCCTTACACCACACACAAAAATAGACTCCAAATGGCTGAAAGACCTCAATGTGAGACAGGAGTCCATCAAAATCCTAAAGGAGAACACAGGCAGCAACCTCTTCGACCTCAGCCGCAGCAACTTCTTCCTAGAAACATCGCCAAAGGCAAGGGAAGCAAGGGCAAAAATGAACTATTGGGACTTCCTCAAGATAAAAAGCTTCTGCAAAGCAAAGGAAACAGTCAACAAAACCAAAAGACAACCGACAGAATGGGAGAAGATATTTGCAAATGACATATCAGATAAAGGGCTAGTATCCAAAATCTATAAAGAACTCATCAAACTCAACACCAAAAGAACAAAGAATCCAATCAAGAAATGGGCAGAAGACATGAACAGACATTTTTCCAAAGAAGACATCCAAATGGCCAACAGACACATGAAAAAGTGTTCAATATCGCTTGGCATCAGGGAAATCCAAATCAAAACCTCAATGAGATACCACCTCACACCAGTCAGAATGGCTAAAATTAACAAGTCAGGAAATGACAGATGTTGGCGGGGATGCGGAGAAAGGGGAACCCTCCTACACTGTTGGTGGGAATGCAAGCTGGTGCAGCCACTCTGGAAAACAGTGTGGAGGTTCCTCAAAAAGTTGAAAATAGAGCTACCATATGATCCAGCAATTGCACTACTGGGTATTTACCCCAAAGATACAAAAGTAGGGATCCGAAAGGGTACGTGCACCCCGACGTTTATAGCAGCAATGTCCACAATAGCCAAACTGTGGAAAGAGCCAAGATGTCCATCGACAGATGAATGGATAAAGAAGATGTGGTATATATATATACAATGGAATATTATGCAGCCATCAAAAGGAATGAGATCTTGCCATTTGCAACGACGTGGATGGAACTGGAGGGTGTTATGCTGAGTGAAATAAGTCAAACAGAGAAAGACATGTATCATATGACCTCACTGATATGAGGAATTCTTAATCTCAGGAAACAAACTGAGGGTTGCTGGAGTGGGGGGTGGGGTGGGAGGGATGGGGTGACTGGGTGATGCACACTGGGGAGGGTATGTGCTCTGGTAAGCGCTGTGAATTGTGCAAGACTGTTGAATCTCAGATCTGTACCTCTGAAACAAATAATGCAATATATGTTAAGAAAGAAAAAAAGAAGAAGAAGAATGTAGCAGGAGGGGAAGAATGAAGGGGAGGAAATCGGAAGGGGAGAAGAACCATGAGAGACGATGGACTCTGAAAAACAATCTGAGGGTTCTAGAGGGGAGGGGGGTGGGAGGATGGGTTAGCCTGGTGATGGGTATTGAGGAGGGCACGTTGTGCATGGAGCACTGGGTGTTACGCACAAATAATGAATCATGGAACACTATATCTAAAACTAATGATGTAATGTATGGGGATTAACATAACAATAAAAAATTAAAAAAAAAAGAATAAAACTTCTCCTCACAGAGCAAAAAAAAAAAAAAGAAAACAAAATCTAATAGCATGGTTTAAAAATGTATTATGATCAAGTGAAGCCCACTCTAGGATTTCAAAGAAGACTCAAAATTAGTAAATCCATTGATACTATTTAGTGTATTAATAGATCTAAGGAGAAAAATTATATTATCATTTTCATAGGTTCTGGAAAAGCACACCACATATTCATTTCTGATTGAAAAAAAAAATAAATGGAATGAGAATTGCTAGTTACTTCTTTAACTTGATAAATTCATTCCTCATCCTTAAATCCAGAATTTTACCCGATGAAGGAATATTACACATATTTGCAGTAAAGTCAAGGATAAGGCATCTATCTGACATGATTTGCTTTGAGGAAATAAAAAGATAAAAATTATCAAGGAAGAGGTTAAATTAAATAGACTTGTAAGTTATATGAGATTATACATGGAAAACCCATGAAGTTCAGAGGAAAACAGCCAGAATATCAGAGAATTTGGTAAGTAGCACGATGTAAATTTAATATATAAGTATCCCAGAGTCTTCATAACCAAATATTAATAGGTTAGGAGCTATGTGGAAAAGAATACACAAATTATAAGAACAACAAGAAATAAAAATCCTCGAGTATAACTTCTGAACACATGTGTAAAACCCACATAACAAATATTTTAAAACAGTCTTGAAAGACAAAATCAATGGTAAAATGGAAAGACCTCTTATGTTCTTCAATAGGATGACTTACTATCATAAATACTTTAATTTTCCTCAGTAAAAAAAAAAATAAGAACCTAATGACACCCAAATAAAAACAGCAATAAGTATATTTCTGAAACTACTCAAGTAGATTCTACAGTTCATATAGAAAAAATAGCAAGTAAGAACAGCCAAAGATTTCTTAAATAATGAAACAAAAAATAAAAGAAAGGAGCTAAACCTATTAGAGTTTTAAAATGTAAAACCTAAACAGTTAAAATTATGTGTTATTAGTACTTGAATAAAAAGATCTTTGGAGTAAATTAGAAAGTCCAAAGACAGAGCACATATACAAAGACATTTAATATGTGAAAAAGATGGCATTTCAAATTAAAAGTGAAAATAAAAACATACAGATATGAAAATAAAACATGAATGAATTCATTTATAGTCTGGGAGAGAAAAAAACACTTTTTAACCACAATTTAAAATTAAGAAGCAATAAAAGGAAAGATTGATGTATTTGTTTACATAAAAATAGTTAACAAAATAATACTTTATTTTTCATAGTATAAAGTCATTAGCAAAGTCAAAAGCTAAATACAATCTAGGAAAAAAAAACATGCAACAAATATCACTGAAAAATGCCCAGTCACTTTAATAAGTAAAGAGTCTTTAGGATAGAGAAGAAAAACTGACAAGATGTGTACATCTTAAGAAGTGTTTTTTAAACATATAAAATATTTCCTAAACTTATGAAAATACTTTTTAAACACATAAGGAGGTATCCATAATAAAAGAAATAAAAATAAAAACTGCATTAAGATAGCATTTCTCAACTATCAGATTGTCAAAACTCTAAAATATTTATACCATGGTCTGTTAACAAGGCTGCAGAAAAAGAGCTATTCTAATAAGTTTCAGGTTACAGGCAAAATAGTAAACCCCTATGGAGGGAAATTTAGCCATATCCAGCAATATTCCAAATGCATTTGCTCTTCAATCCAGCATTTCTAATTTCAGGATTCCATGTTGAAGACATTCCTCAGTAAATACAAAGCAAAGTTAATGACTATGCTATTATTAGTAATGGCAAAAGACTGGACACAATCTAAATGTCCATCAATCAGGGCTAGTTGAATAAACTATGATACAAAGAATGAAAATAGTTGCCATGTAGTTATATCAAGTATTTACCAGGACATATTGTTAATTAAATAAGCAAGCTGTAAACCAATACTTTGGGTACGCTCTCTCATACTAAGAGGGAAGAAGAAATAAGAATTTGTTTTACAAAATAAACAAATCCTGGGAGAATAAATCAGAAATGAATCAAAATGATTACTAGTTGGGATAGGGAGAAACTGACAGAATGGGATATAAATGGAAGTGATATTTCTCTGAAAATACCTTTTATTCTTTTTTTGAACCGGATAAACATCTTACATATTTAAAGTTAACTCAAAGAAGAAGAAGAAGAAGAGGAAGAAGAAGAGGATGAAGAAGAAGAAGAAGAAGAAGAAGAAGAAGAAGAAGAAGAAGAAGA
>NW_022589727.1:10217133-10400627 GCF_004348235.1 Phoca vitulina | reverse complement strand
AGAAGAAGAAGAAGAAGAAGAAGAAGAAGAAGAAGAAGAAGAAGAAGGAGAGATCAGAAGAAGTAAACTGTAAATTGAACACAAACACATGAATCTAACTGCATATCAGATTGGCAACATAAACCACACAGAAAAAATAATTGATTCAAGAGATATCTGCATTGTCTATGTGTACATTAGACTATACATCTATCTTTAGTAGGAAATACTACAAGACTGTAGATTTAAAAAAACTATAAATTAATCATAAACTTCAGTCAATAGTTTTCTTTTTAGTAGTAATATTTCTGTTTTCCAGCAATTTGATGAATAAAGCAAGTAAGTAATTATATCACTATTAGGAACTAAGATTTGCACTACAAGAGTAAAAGATAAAAATGCAATACCAAAGAAGTTAAATAAAATCCTATAATGCTAAATTTTACCTATTAATATCAATACAGACCTATGATTTTAATTTTTAAAATGTATATATTTTCCTAGTCATGTCCCAATGTCCCTTGCAGGCCTAGAAACAATAACTTCCCAGCAACAATGAGCTATCATCACCCAGTTCTTCACTTCTAAATACCATTTTATCAATAAAAAGATCTAGGATATCTTGGAGAAATGCATGGTTGAATGTCTAAGGATGGAAAGCATAAGGTGAGGCAGGGAGATTCTGTGAGGCCATAAACTGTAATGCTAATAGGCCAAAAGGGATATATCCAAAGGCCAAAGGAGCTGGCTTGAGGGGGCTCCTCAATGAAATCCACAAGTCCACAGTGGTACTCAAAAAAGAAAAAAAAAAGAAAAAAAGATCCTAACATTTCCACCAAATACTTACATTGAAATTAGTAAAGAGAAAGAAATAAGCCTTTATCTTATCTTTTAAGGTGAAACTTCATGCCCATTCGATGAGGGAAAGTGTGTGTTGTTATTGTTGTTGTTGTTTTTTTTTTTTTTTTTTTTAAAGATTTTATTTATTTATTTGAGAGAGAGAATGAGAGAGAGAGAGAGAGCATGAGGGGGGGAGGGTCAGAGGGCGAAGCAGGCTCCCCGCTGAGCAGGGAGCCCGATGCGGGACTCGATCCCGGGACTCCAGGATCATGACCTGAGCTGAAGGCAGTGGCTTAACCAACTGAGCCACCCAGGCGCCCTATTGTTGTTGTTTTTGTTTTTTTGTTTTGGGATTTTTTTTTCACAGAAAAACGCTGACTTATAAATATAAAAGAAATACTAGAATTAGAAAATCACTATTTTGGCAGGGTACAAGATATGATGGCAAACATCACCCTACAAATTGTGTGCTAATTGCCAGTTGGAAGACATACCTTAATAATGGAGAAAATGGTCAGTTACTACTGTAAAGAAATGATCAAAGTTAGCATCATCATTAATAGTGAAATTATAAGTCCTTAATGGGATTCATCATCTATGAGGTATTCCTGCAAAAAATCTTTAATCTGATTATATTCAGGCTTTTAGATATACATTTGAATATTACAGAAAATATATAAGCAAATAGAAGAGCAAGTCAAATCCCAAGAAAATAGAGAGATTCAGAAGGCAGACATTCTATAATAGGCTTGATCATTTCAAAAAGTCAGTGTGTGTGTGTGTGTGTGTGTGTGCGTGTGTGTGCGTGCCTGCATTATGGGTGGGGTCTATTTTATATTAGAGATATATTTAAGAGACAAAAATGCAGTAGATGCATATTGATTATGTGCTAGTTATAAAAAATTGTAGAAAACATTTTCGGGACAATCGGGGAGAATTGGTTTTAATTTTCTTTGGAGTGATGATGATAGTGTGGTTACTTAGGGAATGTCATTATTTTAGGGACAAATGGAAAAATCATGGTACCTGCTACTTACTTTCAAAGGGTTTAGTACAAATTCGCTTAAGAAAATGATGATTAATTTTTGAATCAAGGTGGAAGTTGTATGCTCATTGTACTTTTTGTACATTTAAAGAGTAAAAAAAAATATAATGTTCGAGAATTTTCTGTTAATGAAAAACATGATTCACAGATTCATTAAAAGAGTGAGCAATAATGGGCAGAAAAGGAGCAGTATGTAGGACTACAGCGAATCAGGTTTCATTAGTGAAAGAGCAGATATAAAAGAAGGATATAAAAATGAAAAATAAAAAAAGACAGAAAATAACTAAAGCACTAGCACTGACTGCCCAGTTTTTAAAGCATAAAAATTTCATTTGGAGAAAATAATGATTATTATCATGTTAAATAGAAGAACACTACAACCAAGTTATAAATATGTATGTACAGGTGTTAATCTTGTTTAAAAACATGGTATTATCGACAGTTGTAAAAAAGTAAAAAAGAGTATATAAAAAGGAAAATCAAGTAATAAATAGATGTCTTTTATTTCATTAAATTGTATTCTCTGAAAAACTACTAATATTTAGTGACTTTTCTCATATTAACATTATACAGAGACTAAAATTCTACCAAGAATTATTATAGGATAATATATTTAGCCTGCTAAACAAGGGGCAGCTGAAAGTAATGGTGAGGAGGCATAAAGTCTGGAGCCAAACTAACTAGACTGGAATTTTAGTTTTATTATTCTATGCCTCTGAAAAAGCTATCTATACTACCTATTGTATAGATTAAAGAAGTTGAACCTTGTAAAGTGGTTAAAATGGTGTGTGGCATATTTTAAGACTATTTTAGTACTTGTAAAATTAAGCTTAACATGAGTCCCCAGGTTTGGATGCTAATTAGTATTTTTTATCTTAAAACCAAAATAATTTCAGGGGCGCCTGGGTGGCTCAGTCAGTTAAGCGTCTGCCTTGGGCTCAGGTCATGATCTCAGGGTCCTGGGATCGAGCCCCGCATTGGGCTCCCTGCTCTGCGGGAAACCTGCTTCTCCCTCTGCCTCTCTACCCGCTTGTGCTCTCTCTCTCTCTCAAATAAATAAATAAAATCTTAAAAGAAAAACCAAAATAATTTCAGATAAATTAAATTGCGAAGGTAAAATTCAAAAGTCATCATATTACCCATTATATTTTCTTTATCCTATACCCAGAAAAGATTTCTGAGTAACTAAATTCCTGGAATCAGATTAAAAAAAAAAGAAATTATATCATAAAACCAATGCTTAGATTTTCTAGCAGTTAGGTATATATGATTTTTCTAAAAGCAAATTAAACACTTTCGTCACATTGAGTACATTTTGTTCTTTCGATTTCTCACCATTGTATTATTTCAGTTTAATTAAACATGTAACTATCAAAATCATAAGATACTATACAACATACTAGAATAAAGCAAAAAATATATATTTAAAGATGTTTAGGATAATAGTTAAGGGTCTGGAATTTGGACGCATAATTTTCTAGGTTGACCTGCTTTTAACTATATATATTGCTTGGGAAAATAACTTATCCTCTGTAAACTTAAATTTCCTTCTCAGTAAAATGGCAATAAAATTCTTCTGTGGATTAAGTCATGTGTTTATATAATTTATATAATATATAGAGAGTGCCTGATGCCTATAGCACTTAATAACCTACTATTGTTAATACCATAGTAAATGATCACTAAATAACTTAAATCTATGCCTACATTTTATCTTATGTAGCCACACTGAGTCTCTAGTATTGTACATAGTGCTGTACATACAGTAAGTGCTTAGCAAATATTTGCTAACTAAAAACTTCAAGCATTATTGCAATCTAAAAAAATAAAAATTATTGAAATCTACTTCACAGGTCCTGTGCAGAGTTCTTGAGGGAACAATGTATTCCATTTGTCTCTTATAAGAAACTTAGAGTCTAACAATCGCAGAAATCTGTCAAAAATTTAATCTGATTTGCTCTGGCCATCCTCTCTATAAATTCTAAGGTATCTTGATAAAGTAATTCTATCATATTTACATACCGCAAAAATAGTTCAGTTTTTACACTTCCCATAATGAAAATGCACGCAGGACTTGGACTTACAGAGGAACAGCATCACTGGTACAGTGTAGGGGTCACTAGATTTACGAATAAAAGGCTTTCGATATGTAGTTGGCTATTAATGACGTTAGCTTTAGCAAATATGAAATCAGTGTATATTAGAAAGAAATTAAATTTGGCTTAATTTCTGGCTGATTGTCAAAGGAGTGACCTGTTTTTAATTTTAAGATCTTATACTTGCATCTAGGTCTAAAACCTTAAGGTTTGTTTGCCCCACACCTAGAAATCTTCGGCCAGTGGCATGCAAGTACTATTTGGCATTATATGACTTAAACATAAATCCCATGACTCACCCCGCTTCAAAACCATTTTCAAATCCTGGGTATCTTAGTAGCCTGAACTCATTTTTGATGTCCTGGAGAAAGACAAATTCTCATATCCTACTGTTTTAATATAAAATAAGTACAGCATGAACTTATTAAAAATGAAAACCTTTACAAGACAAAGCTAACTATAAGCAAAACAAGATACAGTAATTTCAGAACCTAAATGATATTATTTAACATTTAAAATATTTTAGAACAAAAAATTGAGTATTATCAATTTTATCATAATGCTACAATCCATAATTCAATGAGAAATGAAACAATCAATGTGCTACTGAAAAGCCATTTCATATACTCATTCAAAGATAATTTAAACTTTTATTACAAAGATAAGACTATAAGTATAGATACACAGAAATGTCTTATATAACTAATATTTGACTGACTCTCATAAAGTAAATAATTCTTCACTTTAACTCAGCTCTGACATTTATTGTCTATGGTAAAAACACTGTATTAGAAATGGAATGTGCTACCTTTTGTATGTAGATACTTTTGGCAATTCCAAGCAACACATATATTTTGTAAGTATTGCATAATGACACATGCAACTGTCTTCTTTCTGTTACTTTAAAAAAATCAACTGAAAAAGCAAAGATGTCACAACTTATTCTACTTTAGTTGCTTCAGTCAGCTAAATAATCAGAGCAGAATTAGGAGAAAAAATACGAACAGCACAATAAAGAAAAAAGTGAATTCAAACCTCAGGCTTATGATGTCCCAGGGCAGATATTAATGGTTCTGCTTTCTCTAAGTTCATTCTTTTCCTTCCATAGGTTGTGTCTCACAGTTTTAACCAATATGTTACAAAGTGGTAGCCTACATTCTGGAAGCTTCATTTCTGTGACATGTATGCATTTTACTGGCTATGTTTGCTAAGTATGAAACTATCAGCTTCCCAATTGATGCTTCTAATTTTATATATTTTAGGGCATAAAATATTCTTTATGGATGAAACTTTGTCTGCTTAATCCATCTGCCAGCAAGTTCTTTTTTTTTTTCTGGCCAAATATTGCTCAAGGCCTTCAAGTGTTTCTTCATCTGTGAAATGAAAAGACGTACTTTCAACCTAAAATGCCTTGATCTTCATGTCCCCTTGTAAGTTCAAAAATCTTCCTACAGACTTACAGACTAAGCAGCAAAGAACACAGCACTCTGGATGTACTCTTAGCTTTCTTTAACTCTCTATAGTGAAGGCCTAATGATGAGCTGGATTTTGCTGTTTTTCAGTATTTATAATTCTTCAAGGGTCCTCTAAGTCAAGGGATTTGTCCTCAAGAAAAGCACTTGCTTAAAAACCAGTTATTAATTAGCTTTTTATTGAAAAGTAACTTTAATGCTTCTAAACATAAAAGATCAACATTAAAGCTTACAGTACATAAGAATGGTAGATCACATGTGTTCACAGTTGAATTCTGTCCTGCTAAAAAGATAGGTTGAAGTCCTATCCCCAGTACCTCAGACCGTAACCCTATTTGGAAACAAGGTCTTCACAAAGGCAATCAAGTTAAAATTAGGTCATTAGTATGGGCCCTAATCCAATACAGCCAGTGACCTTTATTTATTTATTTATTTATTTATTTATTTATCAAGCAGTGTTCTTTAAAGCGGGGGGGGGGGGGGGGGGGTTTTGGACACAGAGACATACACAGAGGGAAGATAATATGGAAATGGCCATCTACAAGTCAATAAATGCCTGAAGCTTCCAGACGCTGAAAGAGAGGCCTGAGACAAATACTTCTCTAGAGCTTTCAGAGACAGTGTGGTTCTGCTGGTACCCCAATCTTGGATTTCTATTCCCCAGAACTGTAAGATAATTTTTGTTTTGCTAAGCATCCAGTTTGTGGTACTTTGTTATGGGAGCCCTAGGATACTAAAATACTATGCTTCAAACATTCTGAGTCAGTTTTCTGGTAATAACTCGTGACAATTACATTGTATGATGGTATAATATTCTAGAAGTTTCTAGAACAGAGGATCTGTCACTAGAATGATTTCTTCACAATTTCTTGAAAAAAATTTTCACAAAATTATGAAATGGAACCATGATATAAAAATACTTATCATGCAAATAGCAATTTTCCAGCTTATTTCTTTCATAATTGTGTTTTTATTTACAGGTGGTTTTCGACACAAAAATTTCTGGAGGCTTTAAAGCAAATCATTGTATACAAATCTCTGAGAATGTCCTATATCCTGACTGTGTTACTTTTGTCTATTTGTATCTTACGGGAAACCATCAAATAAAGATTTAAGGATAGCTTCATTTTTGTCAAGGGAAAAGAGTAGAAAAATAGGTAGTGAAAAACAATGAGGCCTACAAATAATATATTAAAATTTCAGAAATGTTCTTCACATCCTTTGTATAAAACTGTCTAATTTCAATGAACTTCAGCTCAGGTCATGAGAAAGAGAAAACTTTCTCTAGTAAAACTGTCTATTCGACATAGAGGCATTTTCTAAAATATTGTAAGAATTCTTGAACTTCACTTAGAAAATGACTCCTACTCCATCTCTATACTATCACCAGAATGACATTCAAATAAAATAAGTCAATGACCTTGTGTTCTAATAAACTAACAAGAAAGTAATTTTTTGAGTAACTATATTTTACCACAAAATTAATAGTAATTTACTATAAAACAGACAAAATAAAGTGGACCGATTAAATGCAAGGTTTACCATTGATAACACACTTGAAATTAATAGTGTATTAATTTCTCTCATAACCTCATAAGATTTTTTTAAAAATTAATATTTAGTCTGTTTTTTAACTTCTGAAATCATACAAAGTTATGAAACAATATTTAGAAAATATGAGGGATTATAAAGATATACATAAAATTATCAATACTATCCTACAACTCGATAAACTTCAGAATTTTTGCATTTCCTATCAAATATACATACATATCAAACATATATGTATTTGATTTAATATAACTCAAAATTAGTGTGTAATTATATATCCATATAAGTTAGCCCAATTACTATCATACTTTTATGTTGTATACAGACTTTTATCACTTTACATCATATCAAGGTAATTTCCATGGCATTTGCTAACTTAGAATTTATTTTTTTATTTTTAAAAAGATTTTCTTTATTTATTTGAGAGAGAGAGAGTGAGCATGAGCAGGGGGAGGGGCAGAGGCAGAGGGAGAAGCAGACTCCTCGCTAAGCAGGGAGCCCAATGTGGGACTGGATCCCAGGACCCTGAGATCATGACCTGAGCTGAAGGCAGACGCTTAACTGACTAAGCCACCTAGGCGCCCCAGAATTTATAGTTTAAATCAGTTGTTTCTATATTTTATAAAATATTTTATATTTTATTTAACCATCTCCCAACTGTTTGACACTTACTGCTTTTAAGATTTTATTTATTTATTTGAGAGAGAGAGAGAGAGAAATCATGGTGGGGGGGCTGGGAAGGGGCAGCAGGAAAGGGAGAAGCAGACTCCCTGCTAAGCAGGGAGCCCGATTCGGGACTGGATCCCAGGACCCTGGGATCATGACCTGAGCTGAAGGCAGACACTTAACGACTGAGTCACCCAGGCGCCCTGTTAAGGCACTTATTCTTACAGATTCTGGAAATCTCAGTGTATTTGACGGGGTGACTACTTGATAAATACTGTTGAAAGACAAATTTATTTTTTATTTTTTTAAAAGATTTTATTTATTTTTTTGTCAGAGAGAGAGAGAGAGAGAGCACAAGCAGTGGGAGCGGCAGACAGAGGGAGAAGCAGGCTCCCTGCTGAGCAAGGAGCCTGATACGCTACGGGACTCGATCCCAGGACCCTGGGATCATGACCTGAGCAGAAGGCAGAAACTTAACCAAATGAGCCAGCCAGGCATCCCAAGAGACAAGTTTATTATTTTTAACTTAAATATAGGTGCAACACACTCTTTACTAAAGAATCGTAAGAGAAGAATCAGAGAGCTCCTAATTCTGTTCATTCCCGGTAGAATTATTTTCCTGGAGGACTTTTTAATATACTGTAAGAATAAAATTAAGATTATATTTTGTGTTTGTTTATTCATACTTCATATCAAATAGCTTTTAATGAAATAAAACCTGGATAGAAACATAACTATTTTATTCATTATAATTTTTCAAACAGATATAGCTAGGTTCATTTTCCCATAAGTTTGTTATACTTTCTTTTTTTAAAATTTTTATTATTTTTTTTTATTTGACAGAGAGAGACACAGTGAGAGAGGGAGCACCAGCAGGGCGAGTGGGAGAGGGAGAAGCAGGCTTCCCACAGAACAGAGAGCCCGATACAGGGAGCCCGATGCGGGGCTCGATCCCAGGACCCTGGATCATGACCTGAGCCGAAGGCAGACGTTTAACGATTGAGCCACCCAGGTGCCTGTAAGTTTGTTATATTTTCCAAGGTGTGTTTGAGAGGTCAAATGGCAAAATGATGCTGAACGTTAAATTTATAATAAAGAAAATTTTAGCTTATTAATACTTTTTAGTATTTATTTTAGTCTTTGGAAAAGGCTTGAAATAAAAATGACAGACATCATTATTTTCATATCACAGATAATGAAATTATTAATCTAAGATCCTAAGAAGCCACTTGTGGCACCCAATAGCCTGGATTATCTGTAAGAGTAAAATGGCTCTCTAGATAATATAAAGGGAATGAATAGGAAAATGGGCAGGCAACTAAAAAAAAAAAAATCATGATCAAAACCAAAACCAAACCCAAACATTATACAGTGTGGAGTTAACTTGGAAAACTAAATAGTGAACATGGTTTATGTCAGATAAATTTTCATAATATGTATTTAGCAATCCTGTGTGGGTTAAGGAGCTAATGTGTCTTTTGAAATAGCGTATCTTATTGTTAGAGAGTAATAAGGCATTTGGAAAATATGTTCATTGATATATGAATTCACCAGCATGATCATCAAGGAAGACATGGAATTTCTTTTTCTGTAAGCAGACCTTGCTTGTGGCTTACCTGTAAGATATGGAATAAGATTTCTAAAATCTCAGTCTATTTAATTGCATAGGCTTCAGTAGCTTGGCTTATACCAATTACCAATGCTTTCAACCCTCACATTCAGTATTAGAAACAAAGTTAAAGTCAGTTAATATATGGATAAATATTAGCACTGGATAAAAATCATCCCAAGAAAGAAATGAAGAAATAAAAGAAAAAATACAGGATGAAAAAATATCCTGATGAGGGTTGGAAATTCTTCTGACTTAGTAAGATCCTAACAATAAGCCCTTCAAAAACTCCTTGTAGAGACAGGAAAAATAAAGCCAGTTGTGAAAGTAGTCTTGCCACTTTTCTATAAATCCAAGTGGACCTGAATTTATGTGATGCTCACCCTTCAAATAAATGTTTTCTACTGACATGAAGATTCAGAAAATGCTTCAACAGCAATAACTGGGATGGACGCTGTGTTGTAATAATTTGGATACACTTGACTAATGCAGTTATTTGCAATGAGGTTGGCTCAGTGCCCAAAGCAGTGAGCAAACAAATATAGCTTGACAATTGTTTCATGCCTTCCAAGACAGCCAGAAAGATTTTTGCTCAGTCCTGGGGGGCCAGTGGTCACTATTGCAGACTCTGGTCATCAACACTGCCTCAGATATATTTTTAAAATAGTCTTTGTTAAATTCACCAATGTGCTTTATGTAAAAATGCTGGTGAGGCGCGAGCGTTTTTAATCAAATTAGTATGCAACATAAGGCAGCTGTGTATTCAAATGGGTTTTTTAGCAATTTGGTTGTTTTCCTTATAATAACAGGAAAGAACATTTTGATTTTGAAGGTGACAGAGGCAATATTACCAGAATTAAACAATCTGAATTAGCTTTTTCATGAAATGTAATATGTTTTATGCTTTTAGATGGGATGCTCTGGTGCTTTCAGATGAGCCTTCCACTGTCACAGTCAATGGCCAGGAACAGAATAAGCTCTGGAGGTAGGATTATCCTCAAATTTAATTTTTTTTTAGAAGAAGCTAATGGCAAATGTTTCTAGCAAACTTTAGGTTCATCTATGTTATAACTAGAGAACCAAGACAGGATATTAAAGGAACAGATAAGTATAAAATTAGTAAACAAAGTTTGACATTTTGCTTATTCTATGAATTTAATACTGAAAATGAATATAATCCCTAAAATCATAAACAGCATGCATGTCAGACAAAAGCTGCAAAATTTCATTTCTTTGTCAACTTAGGTAAATTCAGAACTCTAGTATAAGAGGGTAACAAGATTACAAATTTGAGTTATATGATAATGATCTTTTACTGCAGAAAGTTTGCAACCCAAGCTGATTAAACAAGTAAAGAGAGGCTCTTTTTATTATTTCTACACTTTATATGGATTGGTATTCAAAAGAGAAGCAGAGTCCAACCATACCACTATACAGAAGGGAAATTCCTACTTGATTCGATCAAGAGGAAACAAAAGCCCAGAGGAGGATAAAAAACATGTGCAGTGTTTAAGGTATATTTGGAATTCTTGAAATGAATAGCTTCCATAAAACCATTTCTTACTATCCCAACTTAGCCTGTGTGGTTTTGAAAAAGACCAGGAAGTTTTTATGCTAGCTCATCATAAATTAGTTTCATCGATCTTTAGGAGGCAGGATCTTTTGACTTCTTAGCAACTAGGATTGCCTATTATTAACATGTATTTGGGTAGTACAGCTTAATTTTTAAATTTTTAAATGGTGATAGTGGTAAATCATTTTTTTTGTTTCATCTTTATGAACAGACTACTGAAAAGTCTTTCCCTAGAAGATGCATATATAGAAACTTTATAGCCTAAGGCTGGACAAATAGTGATTAATGTCAACTTAGCCCAGGAGTCATGTGATCTAGCTTCAAAAGGAATAATGTCTGCCTAATAGAATAATAAGTGCATGCACTGGGGACCACATAGATGCTCTACAAATATTAGCAAGAGCAATGTGACTAAAGCAGGCTGCTAGTGTTCTGGATGAAAGGATTTTAAAGCCATCTGGTGTCTGGACATCAGCCTGAAAATCACAGGCTTCAATCCATAAGATAATCCATTCACATAGTCCACATACTGAGATGGCATTCCCCGGACGGATTTGTTCCATTATCCCAAATCAGTCCCTGTAACCTGTGGAAAGGTCTAATGTCTCCTAGATAATAATAAGAAGCACTTATTATTTCTTTTATGGGACACACTTATTATACGGATTCAAATGGTTGAAGGCTCCATACTCAGAAACAGACTGAAATAATCGACTAATATGGTTAATATTTTGTGATTAAAACTGTATTTCTTCTTTATGAAAAAAAAATTAAGAATATACTGTCTTACGCCTTTTAAGAAAGGTAAATAACTCCAAAATGAGAGTTTCAGAGATAAAAATAACATGCAAGGGGGGATTTCAATTCAATTAACATTTATTGACAATATATAAGAAGAAAGTAGGGACAAAAAATAAAGGGATCTCTGTCTTCAGAGATTGAAGAATCAAAAAGAAAATTAAAAAAATACACAAATGAAACAACCTATGTATACAGTCAAAGCAGGCCAAAAAAAGTAAAATAATGCTTAATGTTTCAAAAAGTGTTTGTACTTCAAATTATATAACAACTTAAAATACAATTTATTTTTTTTTACTTATTTGGATAACATTTTATAACAACCTTTAGTTTCAAAATTATATTTGTTCCTTTAGAAAAATATTTTGTTCACTGGCATATAAAATAATTAGTATATAAAATCTTTAAGGTGTCATAGTGAAAATGATTTTAAATTAATTAATATACTGCTTATTTTCCAAAACTTAAACTATTATACCAGAATGTCTCATTTAGAGCCAGATCAGGAGAACAAGGCACCTGATGCTTACTTTGTTGTTTATGTGTAGTTATCACATTTACTATCCCAGTGAAAAAACAGCCCTTTCCATGATTAGTACACACTCTGCCTTTCCCATTTGGATGAGCCATCTTGAGCTGAATCCATTTTGCACTGAATATTCCCATGACCTATGTCTTCAAATCGAATAAATATGACAATCACTGAATATTTTTCATGTGAAAAAAAATCCAGTCTTATCTTTCACTTCCTATTCTTTGTGAGTGTTCTCTAATGCTTAACATGAAAAGGTTTGGCCTACATAATGAGGCTGTAATTTCAACGAGGGAAGGACATAGACTTTTAATTATCTTGAATTCCTCCTACCACCAATTTTTGAGCACCTACTATAGAGATAGGTTTGCCATAAGAACTCAAGAATGCTTGTTAAATAAATGGAAAAAAGAAATTGCCTCCTTGGGCACATATGCTTATGCTACTATGTGTGATTTGACTATTACCTGACTTCTGCCTTAAACTAGGTGGAGGGAGAAGGGATGAGAAGGGGCCGGTTCACTTATAATCATCAAGCAACGATCTATGGAATATCACCTGTGCACCAGGAAAGAGGTCAAGTTAAGAGTAATTCCCGTTCTCAGTAATTTATAATCCAAAATGCATGCAAGGATTTCTTAGCTTTTAGGAATTACTACAAGCTGTCTTTTGATTCTACTTCCCCTGCCTCAACATTTAAACTTTTTCTCATTTTGTCTCTGAGATGGTTATCAAGTGTGGTTTCAAACTTATGAACTGGGGTTGGCAAATTATCTAGGACTAGTGAAAAAATGTCGCTAAGTGTAGCAGAGGCATAAAACTGTCCTTGTTAAAAATTATTTTTACAGTCCCTCTCTGAAATTAAAAAGAAGCCTGGAAAGTAGGGCAAAATTGGGAGATAATCAGAATAGATTTTGAGAAGTAATAAATTAGCTAAAAGTGAGAAGATTCGGAATTTTGAATTTTTCTGGGGAGGAAACTGGCACAGATCCAGAAACTCCCAGTATTAAGAAGTTGGAAAGTCTAATTTCATTCTTACTTGGGATAGGAAATAAGAAAGTTAAGCATAAAAGGTTGTAAACTTAGTAGTCAAAGGGAGAACCGTCACTGATAAAGGGTAGACTCAGGATAAAGTAAAAAGCAAATATATGTAATCATGTATTATGAATACTTTGCCAATTTGTAGAACATTATGTGCAGGATGAGTCCAGTTTTGTTAAAAGACAGACTGGAAGTGTCTGTATCATAAAGCAAAAATGTTTTCTTCCATGTTGGGATTGTAGGTATTTAGAGTCATGGGGTTTTTGTTTTTGTTTTTGTTTTTTTTACTTTCAATATTTTCCATATTTTCTGTAATAAGCATATATTAAAAGTGTAGAAAGAAAAACAGAAAAAAATGCAAACTTTACAGTAAATAAAGAAATAAATAAGCAAGCAGACTAAAAGACATTTCTCATTCAGCCATGAAGTGAAAGTCAGGAGCCAAGGATATTCAAATGACTGACTTGAGGGACAATGAGAAGACTTAGTAAGACTGAAAGGACCAGTTGAATGTAGCTGGACTTTATTTTAATAAAGTACACAGCATGGGCCTTAGAGGCAAAGTTTTTTCAGTTAATTGATTCTCAGTTTATACCTACATAAAATGGGACGATTTATGCCTGCTTCAAAAGGTTCTTATAAATACTAAATGAAAAGCTGTTTATGAAGCACCTAGAACAATAATGCCACATAATGCACTATTGTGTTAAATCTGGAAAGACCCTGATGAATCTTCCGGCCCTGGATTTTTCAAACTGGGGGTTGCAATTCATTTAGAGTGATACCAATTTAGAGGAATGTAACTACCATTTAAAAAACGAAACTGCAAAGAACAGAAGAAAATAGAAAAATCACACCAAAAATTGTGAATTGTATACAATATTGTAAAGAATGATTTTGTCAGTTTCCATGCCTAGCTATATATCCTACAGAAATGAAAACATATGTCAACATGAATGTGGGCAGCATTATGCAGAAGGGCTGAAACGTGGAAATAATCCAAATGTCCACCCACTGATGACTTGATAAACAAAATGTGATGTATTCATAAAATGGAATATAATTCAGCAATAAGAGGTATAAAGTGGAAAAATAGGATACAACATGGATGAACATTGAAACATTATGCTAAATCGAATCAGCTAGTTGCAAAAAACCATATAGTGTATGATTTCATTTAAATGAAATGTCCAGAATAGGGAAATCTATAGAGACAGAAATTAGATTGAAGGTTGCCAGGGGCAGGGGCTGATGTTAATGACTACAAGGTTTCTTTTTGGGGTGATAAAAATTAGATAGTGGTGATAGTTATAAAACTCTGTGAATACACAAAAACCTTCTGAATGCACTTTAAAAGGGTGGATTTTATGATAGGTGAATTATATCTCAATAAAACTATTATTAAAATCAAAATAATTATTTTGTGAAACTTCATTTCAGTCGGTATACATATGTCCATTGATCTAGTGCATCTTGTTATTCTATAGAAGAAATTTATTCCCCCTGAAAATTGTGTTATTTAGCTATAGACCTGTTCTACACAAAATAAAAATAAACACAAATTTGGGCGCCTGGGTGGCTCAGTTGGTTAAGAGACTGCCTTCGGCTCAGGTCATGATCCTGGAGTCCTGGGATCGAGTCCCACATCGGGCTCCCTGCTCAGCAGGGAGTCTGCTTCTCCCTCTGACCCTCCCCCGTCTCATGCTCTCTCTATCTCATTCTCTCAAATAAATAAATAAAATCTTTAAAAAAAATAAATAAAAAAAAAATAAACACAAATTTTCCTTTTCTCTTATGAAATTGTTTTCTTGAAATTACTTTTACTTTATTTACATTCAGTTAATTAACATATAGTGTATTATTAGTTTCAGAGGTAGAGGTCAGTGATTCATCACTTGTATATAACACCTAGTGCTCATTACATCATGTGCCCTCCTTAATGCCCATCACTCAGTTACCTCATCCCGCCACACTTCTCCCCTGAAGCAACCCTCAGTTTGTTTCCTATAGTTAAGAGTCTCATACGGTTTTTCTCCCTCTCTGATTTCGTGTTATTTTATTTTTCCCTTCCTTCCTCTGTGCTCCTCTGTTTTGTTTCTTAAATTCCACATATGACTGAAATCATAAGAAATTGTCTTTCTCTGATACTTATTTTGCTTAGCATGATACCCTCTAATTCCATCCACGTCGTTGCAAATGGCAAGATTTCATTTTTTTGATGACTGAGTAATATAAATTATTAAAATAATGAATAAAACACATGTTCTAACTACCATGTTTGAAAGGTAAGGAAAGCAATTACCAACCTACAACATGTGATTGTTTTCATTCTGGTTACTATCTTTTTGTTTTAGATTATTCTAAGAAACAATCCTAGATTTTTGAGTCTCACCTAATAATTTAGATTTTGATTTTGTTTTTGTTTTAAAACAGTAGCTGCTTAACATTGTTCAGTGTGTCTGAGTTCCTAGGGATTATTATTTGAAGTTGGAGAGCTATTGAGATCATGCCCAAATCTTAGCACAGTCTTCAAAATATATTTGAAGACAAAGAAAATATTAATCAGGATACTTTTTTTTTTTTTTTTTTAAAGATTTTATTTATTTATTTGAGAGAGAGAATGAGAGACAGAGAGCATGAGAGGGAGGAGGGTCAGAGGAAGAAGCAGACTCCCTACTGAGCAGGGAGCCCGATGCGGGACTCGATCCTGGGACTCCAGGATCATGACCTGAGCCGAAGGCAGTCGCTTAACCAACTGAGCCACCCAGGCACCCAATCAGGATACTTTTTAACACCAAAAAGAAAGTTGACTTTTACTATCATTGTTCATTTTGGGTAGTAAAAACATATTAAATAATTTTGAAAAAAAAGGAATAAAGAGAGGAGAAAGAGAAGGAGGAATGGAAGAAAGCAGTATGAGAAGGAGGGGAAGGAACAGATCTGGAAAAATTGGTAAGAAAATGAACACATTAAAACTGTAAGCATTAAGAATCTAAATGTTTATTAAGGAAAGAAATGGATGCTTAAACAAGTATTTGGTAGAGTATTCAAAGAAAAGGATCTGTATAAAATTTGTATTCATAGTCCAGAATGATTGTGAGCTTGGCCAATATGCACAATTTCTAGAAACTTATAGGTAGGGGATTGTGGAGTACTAAATTCTAGCAAAATATTTATGTATCTTTTTTTTTTTTTTTAAAGATTTTATTTATTTGACAGAGAGACAGCGAGAGAGGGAACACAAGCAGGGGGAGTGGGAGAGGGAGAAGCAGGCTTCCAGCCAAGCAGGGAGCCCGATACGGGGCTCGATCCCAGAACCCTGGGACCATGACCTGAGCCGAAGGCAGACGCTTAACGACTGAGCCACCCAGGCGCCCCAATATTTATGTATCTTTAAAAAGATAAAAGAATTGGACTTGGTTACCTGGGAAGATACTAGAGGCAATAATAAATCAGTTTTTAAACATCTGGGAAAATGTGGAGTCCATGAAACACCATGGTTTTCTGAATAGCAAATCATGCCAGACCCTATTTAATCTTGTTCTTAATCTTGTGATAGCACCATAAGCCACAGAGACAAGAAAAAATGATAGTGACAATCCATCTTATTTTCTTAGAATCTGCTTTGTCACATTTTCATTGACAAACCTGGGAAAATATGACTTTAATCACATTATTTTTAGATAGGTGAATGCATAACATGCTTGAATGTTCAATTAAAAAACAATACAAGTTTCCACTTCAAGTTGCATTAATATTTGGATGTAGCTCCCAGGAACTGGTCCTGGGGACCATCTAGTCAACTACTATTAGATGACCTGCATTAAATAACTTAGAGTGTGTTCATCAACTCTCTAGGTAATTATAAATTTACTCAGTCAGTATAAGAAGGGCATAAAATTGAAAGGATGGGATAATATAAACACAAAACACAGATACATGGAAGAAATCTGTCTTATTAGAATATTAATCAATAATGTGATGGTAATGTGAAAACCGCCAACACTCTATAGGAAAATTAGAAGGTGTAAGACATTCAAGGACTTAAAAAAATCATTTTGCCTTTTCTTTGTTGTAGTTAATCACCAGCAAAATACTTGTTTCCAGTTTTGGTCACTAATACCATACCTTTTAATGGATTCAAAGATAAAATGTGGTCATTTTTCTGTTCTTCAAATGTTCTGCCTTGTGTATGTATTACTTTTGTAATAAGAAGATTCGAGCTACACTTTAAAAACATGGTTAAATAGCAATTAAACATAAATAATTTAGAGAAAATATGAGGATATCCCCCTCACAAGTGTTTCAGGCAATAAAAGAAACTGAAGATGGTACCCATAAGAAAATTATAAAATGAGGAGAATTATTTAGCCCATATATGGGCTACAAATATTTAAGAGGCCAACAAATATTTAGGAGGATATACTATGCTGTAGTCCCTATATAAAGCTGTCACATACATTCTCTCACATAATCTTCACAGTACCTCTATACAGCGAAAGAAGAAAGAGAACTTGAGGAAACAGACTGTCTGGGTGACTCTCCCAGGGTCTTATTAGAGACAGATGTCATACTCGAATTTGTATTCATTTCAGGTGTCTCTAGCTACACAGAGATTAAAATGTTTCTTTATTTCTTAAGTGTATGTGTGGCATCACCATAGACAAATAAAATAATTATAAATTTATAAATATATATTTTAAGTGATGCTGTGGCATTTTTCCTATTCTTTCTTTCAGCATTGATCCAAATTGTGATGTAGGGTTCATTATCCTTGTATAAAGATAGAATAATTTCTATTAAGGGTGTAATTACTTCAGACTGTGAAGATTACAAACCCTTATGACAATAACTGAACCCATATTTGTAATGAGAATTATCTCTATTTTAAGTAAGCAAAGCGAATGAACTATAGTAAAAAGAATTTATAGTAGGAGCTGAGAATATTTGGAATTTTATCTGATCTGGATTTTTCTAGATTTTTCTTCTGAGTGTTCTCCATTTTTCAAAATCTCATGATAGCTACTTTGTTTCACACTTCTTGTTTCAAGGGCCTTATTAATTTTTATTTTGTAACATAAAAAAGGTTTACATTTTATATCATGAAATAATAAATGCTCATCATAAAAATAAAATAAACAAAGGAATGAGGAAGACTGAAAATCATCCACAAACAGCCTTAATACAGTTAACTTTTGGACTATATCTTTCCAGATGGATCAATAGAAATAAATATAATAAAATCTAATGCATATAAGAATACAAAATAGGAATCATACAGTACATGTTGAGTTATAACCTGATATTTTAATGAAATATGTTCCATTTATTTATGTTATTCTTTTTAAAGACTGTATCATACTCTACTATATGCCAATTCTATTATATACTCAAACAATTCCATATTACTATATATTGAATATGCTGACATTTTTCCTTTTTATAAACAGTGCTATAGCCAACATCATTTTTTTTTATTTTTAGTTTTTTTTGTTATGTTAATCACCATACATTACATCATTAGTTTTTGATGTAGTATTCCATGATTCATTGTTTGCGTATAACACCCAGTGCTCCATGCAGAACGTGCCCTATTTAATACCCATCACCAGGCTAACCCATCCCCCCACCCCCCTCCCCTCTAGAACCCTCAGTTTGTTTCTCAGAGTCCATCGTCTCTCATGGTTCGTCTCCCCCTCTGATTTCCCCACCTTCATTCTTCCCTTCCTGCTATCTTCTTCTTCCTCTTTTTTTTTTTTTTTAACATATAATGTATTATTTGTTTCAGAGGTACAGATCTGTGATTTAACAGTCTTACACAATTCACAGTGCTCACCATAGCACATACCCTTCCCAATGTTTATCACCCAGTCACCCCAACCCTCCCACCCCCCACCACTCCAGCAACCCTCAGTTTGTTTCCTGAGATTAAGAATTCCTCATATCAGTGAGGTCATATGATACATGTCTTTCTCTGATTGACTTATTTCGCTCAGCATAATACCCTCCAGTTCCATCCACGTCGTTGCAAATTATAGATGACATCATTATATGTATATCTCTGCAGACTTTTTCAGATTACTTTCTTACAAATTCCCAGAAGTAGAAATACTGTCTCAGTGGGTATGCATAAATATTTTGTTAGATACCCCACCAGGAACAATCATCTAGTAATTGAAAAAATACTTGCCAGGTACTTTTCTGTGTTCTAGAGTTGTGGTTGTGAATAAGAGGATAAGTTCCTTCCTCGCCCTTATTGAGCTTACATTCAGTCAGCAGAAATAGGCCATGAGCAAATGAACATAGAATAAAATATCGAAATATTAAGTGCTATGAAGAAAATAAAATAGGGTGACATGAGAGTGGGTGGCCAAGGCACACCTTCAGATTAGGAGCTCTGAGAAGGCTGCTCTTAGGAGGAAACTTAATGTGATTGTTAAGTGGAAAGAAGGAGCTAGCTATAGGAAATTTGGGAGGAAATTTACATCTGGAAGGATTGAAAATTTCAAAGACCCCATCCTGAGAATGAGTAGCCAAGGATCTATAAATAGCCTGAGGCCACAGCAGAATGGAATGAGCTTGCAAGTGACATGAGGGGGAAGAGAGTGGATTATGCAGTCTGTCAGGCCAGCACAAGAAGTGTGGATTTTATTCTGAATATGGTGTAAGTCACTGGGTGATTTCACAATTTAATTATGATATATGTATATTAAAGTATGCACATCACAAGTAAAGAGTTCAATGAATTACTTACAAACTGAACACATCCGCGAGATCAGGAAAGAAAACATTACTAACGTTCCCCAAACCCCCTTTATGTCCTCTTCCAGTCAGTACCTCCTACAGAGGATAACAACTCTCCTGATTTCTAACAGCATAGATTATATAATATATATATATTATATTGTTGCAATATATATTATATTGTTTATATAAACATATATAAATATATAAACATATATAAATATAAACAATATATATTATATTGTTGCAATATATATTATATTGTTGTTCACATAAACAACAATAAAAAATCATATAGTATGTACTCTTTGGCTTCTTTTCCTCAAAATTATGCTTGCATAATTATTTAGGCATCCACCTAAAGATAGGACGTGGATAAAAAAGTGAATGAATCCTACTACTGAGCATTGCACTGCCCCAACCTTTGGCAATTGAACAGAATGAGTTGTCAATACAGGAGATATAGACTGTCCAGTGAGGGGGGAAAAAAATGAGACCACGGTATCATGACCAAGGCAAAAGATTCTTCAAGAAGGAGAATGGTCAACAGTGAACAAATATTTATGAGCCATTGAGCAAGATGAGACCAGATACAGACTACTGGATTTGACATTATGGCAGTCATTGACAAGTGGTACTTCAAAGAAGAGAATGGGAAGTGAGAGGTAAAGACTGTATATGTAGAAGACTCATTCCAAAATTTTTAATAAAAATGAAGGGCTCTAGGGAATGTGGAATCAAAAGAGGGCTTCTGAGGTGGTAAGTACTACAGCATGTTTGTATGATGATGGGAATAGTCCAGTGGAGAGGGAAAAAATCTGAAGATACAGAAGGATGGGAAAGTTGTATGGATGATGGCTATGAAAAGGTGAAAGGGATGGCTTTAGAGCACAACTGAAGGGCCTTATTTATATTAGGAGCTGAAGTACTTCAATTTTAATAAGAAGGACAGCAACTGTGGAATAGATATAGGTAGGTTGGTGAATTTGGTTATGGACAAATGAGAGTTCTCATCTTTTATGGATGCCTCTTTTCCTACCACCCCTACCAGCACTATGTAATCAATCTTACTGATTTTCCAAAAACAGAGTTGAAAACTTGTACCTCATTTTAATTTGTATGTATACAATTTTTAGAGAGGTAGAAGCATTTTTTCCTATGTTTATTGGCCATCTGGATTTTTAAAACTTGCTGTATTTGTTGTTAGTTTGCTCATTTGAAAATACCTTTATATTTTCATCACATAAACAATAATTTGCCTAGATTCAGCATTCTTGGGTGCCTTAATTTGTTCTGTACATTTATGTAGATATTTTTCTAACGGTTTTCTGTCATAAAACATTGACAATGTTAAGTCTGGGGTTAGTGTGATAATTTCCCTCTGTATCACTGTTTCTTCTAAATAGATCCTTTCCGGAATTTTTTCTTTATCCTTGAAATTTAAAACTTGGTGAGGCATCACTAGAGATAAGACCCACAACCAGCCGGCTCTTTATTTGGGACAGCCCCAGGCCTTTCTCCCACACACATGTGCTACACTGCTGTTGGCGCACAAATGTAACAATGCTTTCAGATAAACTATCCACAGATAACCAAGAGGAATACCTCTAGTCCTTTCACCTCCAGGTAAGAAAGATCTCATCCAAGTTAGGGGAGATTGCTTTTCAGAAGCTCGGTCAAGCTGAAAGGAGGACTCACTATGATAGTCCTTACCTTGGCCCACGTGCTTCCAATACAGGAAGATATTTGGGGAGGTGGTGTTCCCATAATTCCTTCCTTTGCCTACTGTCACATTGCAGTGCTCTTTTAAAAGAATGTGAGTTTCCATTTATCAGCACTTGGTATCCTTCGTATATTCTTTTCTACAACTCTGTTGTGTTTGGGAGAAATTCTACTTGTACAGTGTATTTGTCAGCCACCTATCCTTTCAGCATTGATTATTATATTATTTCTTGGCACCTTGGTGCATGCGTGCATGTGTATACATGTGTCTAAACCTACTCATGCTACCATATCTCCCAGAATCTCAAGCTCTTATTATCAAATTTCCACAGAAGGCTTTGCTTCCTTCTATATTCTTTTTCAAAAAAGATTTATTTATTTATTTGAGAGTGAGAGCATGAGCAGGGGGAAGGGCAGAGAGCTAGGGAGAGACAGAGAATCTCCAGCAGACTCCCCGCTGAGTTCAGAGCCTGACATGGGGCTCCATCCCACAACTCTGGGATCCTCACCTGAGCCGAAATCAAGAGAAGGACGCTTCACCAACTGTGCCACCCAGGAGCACCTTCCTTCTACATTCTTTGCTAAATGCTGCCTGCCTCTTGCAGCTGCTGCTCTCTCTCTCTGTTTTTTAACATGTATGGCCTGTATCTTCATCCTAATTTCTATTGCAGTCTCTGTGATTAGGTTCATCTGCATTGATAAATACATGTTCTTCAGTCTGAGGCAATGAGAGAGGAATTTTAAAGTCCATTTAGTTGGAAAAAGAACTTTCCTGCTTGGATCTCTGACCACTGATGAGAAACATAAATGATCTGCTATTTCCTGTACAAAACCATAAAATCTCTCCATCAAAAAGTATTTCATTACTAGGCACTGCTTAATCATACACCCGGTGTCACAGATGTTACAAAGTCCTTATAATTGAAAGATGTTTGCATTTAAAGAGATATAATGATGCACAGGATGAATAACAGGTTGAGCAGGGTAGAAAAAAAGAATATAAGAGAAGCTGTGGAATAGCAGAAAGTCCATAAGCTTGAGCCCAAGGGACCTGGGTTTGAATCACAGCACTGTTTTCCACAGACAAGTAGTGTGCCCTTAAATTACAAAGCACCTATTATGGATTTTACTGTTCCTCTCCCTCCAAATTCATATGTTAAAGTCCTACCTCCAGGACCTCAGAATGTGACTGTAATTAGAGATAAGCTCTTTACAAAGACAATTTAGTTAAAATGAGGTCACTATTTAAGCCACCCAGTCTGTGGTATTTTGTTACAGTAGCTCTTAGTTTCCTAAGAAAAAATTAGAATATTCACCGTTGTCTCATAGAGTTTTTTAAAAAAGATTTACTTATTTATTTTAGAGAGAGAGAGAGAGAGAGAACATGACTGGGGGGAAGGGCAGAGGGAGAGGGAGACAAGCAGATTCCCTGCCAAGTGGGGAGCCTGACACTGGGCTTGATCCCAGGACCCTGAGATCATGACCTAAGCCGAAATCAAAAGTCAGACGCTCAACTGACGGAGCCACCAAGGCGTCCCTCCATAGAGTATTTATAAATTAAATAAGAAGAATAGAATAATAATGAGAACTTTATCTGTAACTATATTATTGTAGGTGCAGGGTTCAATGCTTTACACTTGAAATGCATAGCATGGTGGCAGCCACATAGGAGGTGTGCAATAGGTTATTTTTATTTTCCCTTATTTATTGCAACAAAGAGATGCTCCAGTGAAAATATCCTCCAATGGAGAGATGCAAAGATAAAGGAATAAAGAAAGAAGGAATAAGAGAGCAAGAGCGAGAGAGAAAGAGAGAGGAATCTCATAAAAGGGGGGAAGAAACTAAAACACATTGTAAGGAAAAGAAGAGAAACATATCAAAGCATCCCTACAGCAGAGAGTAACAGACTCCAAAGTAGTAAGGGACCAATCAGTACCTAGTTCTCAGTGTGAACAGAGGAGAACTGTTTTCTTGTAAAGCACTTTTAAGGTATATTTGGCCAGAACTGTCACAAAGTGTCTAAGCTTTTATTTCTGTGATCCTGTAGTTTGCATGGTGTCTGTGTTACAATTGTTTTAACAATATTAATAGTCAGAATGGAGAAAGGTTATCATGAAATCATACATAGTACTGTATTGACTGTTTTTTATTTCCTTTTTAGCTTTTTGAGTTACTGACACATTATTGCAGCAAAACATATGTAGGGTCAATTCATGCTGAATAGTTATTAGAAACCATGATAACAAAAGTCATTACACTGCAGTTCAGTTTTGACAGTAAAATTTCTGCAACATTATCACAAATCCTCATGCATTAGTGCAATGATCCTTACTATAGTTTCATATTAGAATCAAAAGATTGCTGTAGCATGCTTGATACAAAAAGTCAAGCAGGCCAAATTCTTTTCTGCTTTTACAGATAACATTTTTGCTCTTTTTCTATGTACATCAATGCAGATAGTAGCTTTGTTTTATATACTTTTTTCAATAACCTATGAGTACATTGCATATCTTTCTTTAAAATGAGGATTTTTTCCTTGAAAGACCACACAATTCTGATTACCAGCACCCAAGGAAATAATTTGAAAATGATTTTATATCTGACACAACTTCACAGAATTCTAAAACTATATTATTCACTCCATTATTTCTTTCCTCTTCTCGGATAGCGTATTGGCTTGTGTGTACATGTTTTTGTTTTTGTTTTTAAATTGATTTACTATGATGGAATAGTATAAGATTTAAAAAAGGAATCTGTCATATTCAGGATTACTTTGATAGGAAAGCTATTTGAGTTACCCTTTAGCTGACAAAAGGAAAATGTTTTTAATGCCTATCTGCCCACAATATTTTTCCATAGTCATTTATTAACAAACACTTAAAGGGGTCAGATTGTACAGGCACATTAATTATATATTTTTGTAGTGTTAATTTACTCAGGCCCATTTCAAGGAAACAAAAGAAATATAACTTGTGATCTAGTGCCTAGTGAATTAAGGAACCTCTGAAAATTGAATAACTTCTTCTCTAGTTGGAAAATCAGGTTTACATAGGTGTACATAGAATATGGATAAGTAGAACACATTCCACTATGTACAAAATATGTTCTCTGGGAATGTGGATGTAAATAAAATACTGTTTACTTGTGTCATTGTAGCTTGTCTGGAATTGCTTTAGAATTGCAATGTGAAGATGCCAGATCCCATCAAATTAAAATACTGAGTGTCATCATGGTATGTGTTGTTTTTATTGTTGTCTTCTCCATCTGTGATTTTACAGACTTCTTCGTGAAGGTTCTAATAACATATTTCCTCTTTGGGTTATCTCTAGGTAATTTCCAGTTGTTACAGTATTGTGCATGGGCTCTTTTAATAAATGTATATGTTCTAACGGTGTTTTTTAGTATAAGATTTGGATGTAACTCTGACTAATCCATGAGTTACTGCCAAGTCTATCCCTCATACTTTCTCATGTATGTGTGTATATATAAGATTTTCTATTCTGTAACCCTCTGTCAGCTTTACCTAAACAATTAGTTGTTTGTCTGTTGCTCTATTCCTTCCAGCACCTGCGTATGTTTCTAAGTGATTATCATGATGTCACTATTACCCTGTATTTCTGTCCTCTCTCTCCTTAATTCACACTATATTCTCAGGTCGCATAAACTATTTTATACCTATTATAGACTAGAAGCTCTCTCATAATAGTATAGCCACACCAAGATTTTGTATAAGAAGTAAGGGATATATGTTTATCTAAAGAATAATAACAATATCAATTGTCATATCTTCCATGTGCAAAATACATAGTTTGTGAAAAACTATTCTAGGTGCTTTTTATTTAAAATATATATTTATGTTCCATGGGGTTGTTGAATAAATAAAATTACATATAAAAGCTTGCAAAGTGCCTTACACATAGTTAGTGCTTCATAAATGTTAACTGTTATGATATACTTTTTACAATAATCCTTCTAGGGAGACATTAATATTTCCATTTTTTCAGAGGCTCAGAGGGAATAAATAAGTTGTCCATAGATATTCCTTCCCACTTTCAATAAGAGTAAAACTCTGGAAAAAGAACAAAAATACCTAGAGAAAACATTTAGTATATGAATATGCATTTCCTATATTAATATTCATGTTAATAAATGATTATAAGATACAGCTCCGTAGATTTGGAGAAAGATGATTACAAGAGCATTTTTTTCAAATGTTTATGTCATTGTGATGCATATGTGTAGTTCAAAACTAAAAAAATCATTGTACTGATAATCCCACAGAATTGCAAATCAATTGCAGTTCTAAGTTATACATTAGAGAAGCCTAAGTAGAAAATATACCTATTAAACTGATAAGAACAGATACTACACTTGATCTTAGCCAAAAGGCCAAGGAGGTACATATTATAAACATTTTACTTGTTTTATTATAATTTTTTAACATGGTCTTTGGGTCATTAAAAATTACTATTTCATTTTATAGCTACACTATGGCATTTTTAAAAGTCAGAGTTCTAAGTCTGTATGGATTCCAAAGAACATAACCTATTTATTTGAAAATATTCCAGTTTTTTTCTAGGGCTTTATAGGTAATATAAAGAATACTTTATTTACTTCTTTTTATAAAAATTATATGTAAGCAAAATTTCCTGAATGTATGATTTTATGACATTAAATTTTCTCAATTTCTCTATAGAATAATATTTTGCAAGGTTTAATCTACTAAATACAGTCAGTTGTAAACAGGTTTCCTAAGAAAGGGTTCCAGGGATCACAGGAAATTCAGGGTTAACTGAGTCAACAGGCTTCTTAAAATGGGATTTCTCAGAATCTTTAATATGCAAATGTGGCTTGGGATTTTAAAAGGGGGATATAGTATGCAGTGTGCCATATATATATAGTTATATATGATAAATATATAATACATCTATCTCTGTCTCTGTATCTGAATCTCTTTATATATATATTAGGGTTTCTTAACCTTAGCTCTATTGATATTTTAGGCTGGAAAATTTTTTGGTGTGTGTGTTTGGGGGGGGGGGGGCAGATTTTTAGCAGTATCCCTGGCCTCTACCCATTAGATAGCAGAAACACCCCTCCAACATCCCCCCCAGGTGTGATAACCAAAAACGTCTCCAGGCGTTGCCAGGTACCCATATATCTTGAGATCACTTTTACTAGGATAGCAATTTACTGGAGAGAGGAAGTGCTCACACAGAGATGATAAGCATTCACAGGGCCTTTCGAGCAGATACAACACTTGAGCTCACCACAATAGCAATAGGAGGTGGCTATGAAATTATTACAGTAGTACAGTACATAGTTAATTTTATGAAGTTATAATGTCATACTTCATCTTTTTGTTTGTTTACATTTCTCTAGGCTGCAAATTGTGCTATGTGTGGTCTGTAAATTTGTGTACATAAGTTTTGGTAAATTTTAACTTTTTAGAATAGATTTGTATATATTTTATGGGAGTAAATGATAAAATAGACTAGTATGTACATATATTTTATGGATTCATGACATACGTAGATTTCCTTAATTTTTATGATATTTTTATGATATTTTGGACAACAGAAGGGAGACTCATTGGGATAGAACAACAGATGACCAGCTGTCTACTCCTGTCTAGGATCACAAAAGCTCTTCAGAAATCTCTTGAGAGTTCTTCAGGGAAAAGGGCCAGTAGAAATTTAATGCAAGCTTATCAGTCTATAAAGTGCAGCAACTCCTTTTGAACAAGTGTATGTGTGTGCATGTGTGCGTGCGCGTGACAAAACTATTAAGGAGTTATGATTTTCCTAGCAAAGAAATGAATTTCCATCTACACTAAAACAAGCACTCAAAAATCACTACTTGAAGCCTAATTTTAATATATGCAAGATAACAAGCAATATAAAGTACTTATGAAAAAGAGAACTAAAACCGCTTTCACATTCCTTTAGAAAATAATTTTGTTTATTGCTAGAATTGACTTTGACTCCTCATCAAATCAATGTAAAGTGAGTATTACAGGAAACCCATGTTTAAAAACTGAAAAAGGGAAGAGAAAACATGCTAATGAAGTCTATGGATGATACAATCTTTTTGAGAATTTAAAATGGAAACGTCTATTGAGACCTAGGTGATGCAGATTAGACAGCAAAAATTCATGATTCTTCCATTGGTGGAGTAAAGAGAGGATATTGTTGTGCTCTGATTCTATGCTTTAGTCTAGAAAAGAATCCCTTCATTTCTGGGAATCAGGATTCAGCATGGAAGCTGAGTTGAGGTGGCATATTCCTGTACCTTTAATTATATCAAAACAATGGATGTCAGTACACTGGATGATTAATAATTTATTTGAATAACTGAATGAATGAATGAATGAATGAATGAATGAATTCTGTGAGACCCAGAAGTATCCCCTAGACCTCCAAAGTAGTCCTCTGATTTATGTCCCTACATGATTCCTTAATAAGCTCAGGTTGCTTAAAGAAGATGCTCCAATCTGAGAATATCCATTGCAGTTACTCTTACAACTTTTCAACTACTGGTCCACTCAAACCTTCGAAAAATATCACAGCACATGCTCATTTTACAGTTGGTTGGAGAGAATATTTGAACGTAAGTTAAGACAACTGTGTCCTAGGCCAACTTTTTTTCTAATTAACTGTGTATGTGGTAGATCACTGGGCCACTCTGGCCCTAAGGTTCCTCAGTTATGAAATACTCTTTTATTTTACTTTTTATTTTTAATTTTTTTTGTGTGTGAAATAATCTTTTTTTTAAATTTAATTTAATTTTATTATGTTATGTTAGTCTCCATACAGTACATCATTAGTTTTTGATGTAGTGTTCCATGATTCATTGTTTTCGTATAACCCCCAGTGCTCCATGCAATACGTGCCCTCCTTAATACCCATTACCAGGCTAACTCATCCTCCCACTTCCCCTCCCCTCTAAAACTCTCAGTTTGTTTCTCAGAGTCCATAGTCTCTCATGGTTCGTCTCCCCCTCCGATTTTCTCCCCTTCTTTTTTCCCTTCCTTCTCCTAATGTCCTCCATGCTATTCCTTATGTTCCACAAATAAGCAAAACCATATGATAATTGACTTTCTCTGCTTGACTTATTTCACTTAGCATAAACTCCTCCAGTCCCATCCATGTTGTTGTAAAAGTTGGGTATTCATCCCTTCTGATGGCTGAGTAATATTCCATTGTATATATGGACCACATCTTTATCCATTGGTCTGTTGAAGGGCATCTCATCTCTTTCCACAGTTTGGCTATTGCGGACATTGCTGCTATGAACATTGGGGTGCATATGGCCCTTCTTTTCACTACATCTGTGTCTTTGGGGTAAATACCCAGTAGTACAATTGCTGGGTCATAGGGTAGCTCTATTTTTAATTTTTTGAGGAACCTCCACACTGTTTTCCAAAGTGGTTGTACCAACTTGCATTCCCACCAACAGTGTAAGAGGGTTCCCCTTTCTCCACAACCTCTCCAACATTTGTTGTTTCTTGCCTTGTCAATTTTTGCCATTATAACTGGTGTAAGGTGGTATCGCAATGTGGTTTTTTTTTTTTTTTTTTTCTTTTTTCTTTAAAGGTTTTATTTATTTGACAGAGAGAGACACAGCGAGAGAGGGAACACAAGCAGGGGGAGTGGGAGAGGGAGAAGCAGGCTTCCCGCTGAGCAGGGAGCCTGATGCGGGGCTCGATCCCAGGACCCCGGGATCATGACCTGAGCCGAAGGCAGACGCTTAACGACTGAGCCACCCAGGCGCCCCGCAATGTGGTTTTGATTTGAATTTCCCTGATGGCTAATGATGATGAACATTTTTCATGTGTCTGTTAGCCATTTGTATATCTTCTTTGGAGAAGTGTCTGTTCATGTCTTCTGCCCATTTTTTGACTTGATTATTTGTTTTTTGGGTGTTGAGTTTGAGATGTTCTTTATAGATCTTGGATATCAGCCCTTTGTCTGTAGTGTCATTTGAAAATATCTTCTACCATTCTGTGGGTTGCCTCTTTGTTTTGTTGACTGTTTCCTTTGCTGTGCAGAAGTTTTTATCTTGATGAAGTCCCGAAAGTTCATTTTCCCTTTTGTTTCACTTGCCTTTGGAGATGTATCTTGAAAGAAGTTGCTGTAGCCGATGTCGAAGAGGTTACTGCCTATGTTCTCCTCTAGGATTTTGATGGATTCCTGTCTCACATTGAGGTCTTTCATCCACTATGAGTTTATCTTTGTGTATGGTGTTAGAGAATGGTTGAGTTTCATTCTTCTGTATATAGCTGTCCAATTTCCCCAGCATCATTTATTGAAGAGACTGTCTTTTTTCCATTGCATATTATTTCCTGCTTTGTTGAAGATTATTTGACCATAGAGTTGAGGGTCCATATCTGGGCTCTCTAATCTGTTCCATTGATCTATATGTCTGTTTTTGTGTTAGTACTATGCTGTCTTGGAGATCACGGCTTTGTAATATAGCTTGAAATCGGGCAACGTGATGTCCCCAGCTTTGTGTTTCTTTTTCAACATTTCCTTGGCGATTCAGGGTCTTTTCTGATTCCTTACAAATTTTAGGATTGTTTGTTCCAGCACTTTGAAAAATGTCATTGGAATTTTGATCGGGATGGCATTGAAGGTATAGTTGCTCTGGGCAGCATTTAGACATTTTAACAATGTTTATTCTTCCGATCCATGAGCATGGAATGTTTTTCCATCTTTTTGTGTCTTCTTCAATTTCTTTCATAAGTGTTCTGTAGCTCCTAGAGTATAGATCCTTTACCTCTTTGGTTAGCTTTATTCCAAGGTATCTTATGGTTTTGGGTGAAATAATCTTCTATTTTTAAGGAGATGGGTAAAATTTCTAAAGGCATTTCCAGTTCAAAAATTTTACAATTTTAGAATTGCAAAACTTATCTATAATCCCTATGAAAATTAAATAATTTCTAATTAAATAGGTGGTAGACCTTTCCCCACAAGAAAATCATTATTGAAAAAGTGGTTTCAATGAGATAAAATTATAAAAACAATTAGTGAATCAAATAATCTGTTTCAGTTGGACACTAGCGACATAATGCATGACTGATTTGGTTTTTACATGCTTTATAAAGACTGATGAGACAGTATAGGATTGTTTAATAATGTTATAGTAGAGGCGTAGTGTCATGGTTATGAAATGGGTTGGGTTTTTAAAAATCCTGTGTTTGATTCCTATCTTAGTCAGTTCCCTCTACTTGGATGACCTTGTGACACAATCTCAGTTCCATATCTTAACCTGGAGATGATTATAATAATAATAAAAAATTTTAGAGGATTACTAATGGACATTACAAAGATAATATTTGCAAACTGCTTGGCACAGATACCAGGCCTGTATAAGTGCTTGTTAAGTGCTGACTGATTCTGTAATAATTTGTATTCCCTTAGTTTGAAAGTACTGAGAACTGGAGTCGGCAAAGGTTAAGCTTCACAAGTGGGTTACAAAAGAATTAAAAATACATTTTAACCAGTTTTGAAAGGGATCATGTTTTCAGCCAACAGAACACATCAACATTTGTATGCTTGCTTAGCTTACCTTTCTTTGCAGACTTGAAGAATTTGAGACAGCAATTAAAACAAACACATGATTTTATCAACATACTGATGGATTTTTTTTTAAAAAAGAAAAACATTTTTTAAATCTTTTAATGAAAATAATGAAAATGTATTTTTACAAAGAAGCACAACCTGTTTTTCAGATATTTTTCTTTTATTCCCCTTTAGTGTTATTTTAAATTTTGAGATCTGAAAAGTTTTAGATTGGATTCTATTCCATCATTACCCATGAACAGGGAAAACAGGAATTTTGTACAGTCATTTTTGTTTGTTTCTGATTTTTAAAGGGGAAAATATTCATCACTGCAAAAATTTAAAGCACAGGAAAGTATCAAGTAACATGTGCAAAGGAAGGAGACATAATTTTATCACCAAGAGTAATACTATAGCATTCTAACACTTGAACCATCTGTATGTAAAATTGTGTTAAGGAAAGGGACATTATTTTTTATAGTTAACTTGTTTTATTCCTCCATTAAGCTTTTTTTTGCTACTCTTGGCCTAAAAATACAAAAAAGGACGAAATCTGTGTAGAGAGAATACTACTCCATAAGAAGCACAAAAATCAAAATGTAATTATTTACCATGCCAAAAGGACTCTATGCTCAGAAGCAATGAAGTTATTATAAAACAGGAAACAGAAAAATAATACACAAAATTCCTTAAAGTGAGATCCACTTTATATGACAAGGAAATTAAACAAGGAAATCAGAGGTTGAACAGTGCTTTTGTGTACCCAAAACTAAACTGGTCAAAGGACTAAAACATACATATATATAATATGGGAAATGCTGCAATATCAAAGAAATGGACTAAAATATTAAAGGGTTTTTTTCCATTTTGATGGCCAAATTCCATCCTGTAAGCAGTGCATTAGACGCTAATGACATACGATTTCTCACTGACAGATTTAACAGCATCAATAAGGCCTCTCTGTCCATTGCAGCAAATTGATCCTACATGACACTGACAAGGGCAGCCTGCACTTAATGACCTCCATCGCTGAAGGATGGAAATGAAAAATGATTGGAAGTACAAATAAATCTTTGAAAGTTTCCCTGAAACAGGTGTGCTAAAAGTGATTCGTTTGAGGGATCATCACAAATATAAACTCAATTTCCTAGCATACCTCACTGTCTGTTCATACCAGGGTCTCACTCCTTTAATCCTGAATCATGATTTGCTCTAATTCCAACATCAAGACAATTTTATTCTTACTATGGGAATATGGTGTTATGGATCTCTCTTAAAGGCATCAGTTCTTCACTATTTATGCAGGTATCTATTTATCATTTGCCACCAAAGGATTCTATATAAACTGATAACAAGTATACATAAAATTTATTTTTGTTTCCCTCCTGGTTAGAAAAGGAAATACAGTATAGCCATTGATTATTTTCTCCTCCTCAATTATCAGGAACAAATAGAACATGTTTAACCTCAATAACAATGTCAAATGCATGAAGTGATTGGACAAATGTTCCATTGATGTCCTTTCTTTGAATCCTGCACGTGGTTTGAGGACACTAAGATTTTGGTATATAGTTATATTATCAATTCTCTCCCAAACACATTTATTTCTTAATCTACCTTCATCTTGCTTCTAATTTTAAAAGAAAAATACACACTCTTTCTTTCAATGTATTCAGAAACTTTAACTCACACGAGAGTAGATGGATGGGAAACATAAGGGAGTTTATAAGCAGCATACCAGATCAATGTAATAGTTAGAGTTGCATAGTATCCTTTTGTTTTCAAAATAACTATGGATGTCTCCTTTTTATTCCTTATCAGTTTTCCTCTGAGGTATATCTTATTTTACAGATGAGAAAACTAAGGTCAGAAAGGATAAATAATTCGCCAAGATCACTGAGCTAGTAAGTGGTAGAGATTGCACTCAAGTCCTGGCCTTCTATCTTCCCAATATTCCACAATAAGGAGGGATAAGTACAGTACTGGAATTTTAAACAACTAATTTATGGTGGAGTAGTATGGGTGACAATAGGAAAAAAGGTTAATTAGCAGTCTACTGGTTCTTAGGACTAGGTAGATTGTTAAAAAATAATCATGCCTCTATATTTTGAAATTTAGATTCTGGGGAGAAACAAAAATTCAAAGGGAAATGATTTTCTTGCCAATGAGTATCTGGGGAAGAATTCAGAGGAAGCGGCCATATCTTAACACTAGTGATGGAGCTTTCGCTTTCCTTTTTCATTTCTGATATATTATGTGTTTTACTTTTCTATTTTTATTATTACAGAAGATTTTATAATATATATGAGAATTTCTACTGATTTCCAGTAACTACAAAGGGTCAACCAAGTTTCTAATTAAGACTCATACTTGTTAAGAAAATAGAAACCAACATTTGGAGCCCATAAAACATGAAGAAGATTTTGAGGCATATCATGAAAAGCTACCTATAGATAAAAATGAAATTCAAAGTCTATGATAATATATCTAAATCTATAAACTCTAAAAATTTGGTATTCCAGGTTATAATAAAGCAAATTAGTATAAAATGGTGGATTAGACACGAAGTTCCTTCATTTCTCACATATCTATTCAAAATTGAGTTTCAAAGTTGATAAAAACATAAAACAAAACTCTACAAGAAGAAAACATGCCATTTGGTGGCATATAAAGGATCACCATGAGATTGGAGAGCCCATGACTGACGACTTGTTACTTTTTGTAGTACATATGTCAAGTAAATCATTATTTAAAAAAAATAAGAAAACCTACCTGTTTCTTATCTCGAATTGAAGCATCAAGTGATAACTGTCTATCATATAGATTGAAATAATTGTCCTTTTCTGTTAAGAAAATAGTCTGTAATTTTTGATATTCTTGAGCTAAACGTAGATTTTCTTCTAGAGAATCATCTTGTATTTTCTAGAAGATAAATATATATTTAAAGTCATTTTAATTTTCTTGAATTTTTTCAACATCATTTGAATTATCTACAAATATTATATTACATATTGTAGAAAAAAATAAAGTCAAAAGGTGCTTCCTCTGACACCAATATCCTCCTTGGATTTAATAATTTTCTTTCTTGATTCACTTATTTCTTTTCTTTCTTTTTTGAACAGTGATTTACCAGAGTATCTCTGATTTTTGTTCTCCCTCTTTCCCAGACTTCCCCCCACAATGCCTTGGGAAGTACTCAGTCCTGAGATGCTCCACTCAGCTTCCTAGGAGCCTTCTTCCAGTTTACTACCCCCTTTTCCTTTCCCCAAACCCCAACGCTCAAATAGGTAGAAGACACTTGGAAGCTTAGAATCCTATTTCCAAGAGGTTCAGAGTGGTGACACTCACTGAAAACACAGAAGATTAAAGGGTAAAAGACAAAGACAAGGAACTCAACATTTAGAAGTACCATGAGAGAGACATTATTCGATTCTACTATACTTTAGCTATATTAAAGGTTAAATCTGTGAGTAGATGAGAACTTTATAACACCCCCTCATGACTAAATAAATATATGTTAAATCTAATACAAACCCCTTAGAATATAACTTTTGTAATATTACCAATTGGCAAATTCGGGGCTACCAATTGGCAAATAGGGGTATCATTTTTAATTAGATGTGTGAATTCAGTCTAGTTGTTGATTCTTTTTAATGTTTGTAGCACATACAGTTTTCTCTGGTGCTTCAAAAAATACAGAATTTATCAACAGCCTTAAATATTTTCAAACCTGTTAATCTAGTAGTTCATTTTATGGAAATTTATTCTAAGCAAAAAGCTTTATTCACTAAAACTTTATTTATAGTAGCAAAAAGTTTACAAAACACATAAATGTGGATTAATCATAATGATGATAATGATGATTAAATAACTAGATATAAAAATAACCATTGTGAAGCAATTAAAAATGTTTCCTTGCGAAAATTGCTCTCACATCAAACCTTTAGTATAAGTTGTTTAAAAATATACTGCAGTATGAGAATGCGCAGACGAAATGCAATTCAGCAGAAAATTGCCTGTACAAATATTTCTGTATTTACACACTTGAAGATTTATTAAGGTCAATAAACATATTTCTCATGAAAGCCTGGTATCCATATTGATCCCTAATGATGAATATTATGTCATAGCTGTTTTTCAAAAAGCCAAAATGATGAACTGAGAACCATTTTAAATGTCCTTGTCCTAATTCTGGCATAGTAATTCTAAACTTTAGAAACTTTTATCTAATAAACTTATCTAAAATCACACAGAATTATCTTTTGGTAGGAGGACCAAATATATATGAGTATTTTACTCTGGTGGGGATAATTCTGAAAAAAAATGGTTACAGTTCTTTTTGATATCTTAACACTTATTAAAATCTAAGCCTCAAGTGATTCAGTTGGATCTTTGATAAATGTTCTACTGAAGGTAGGAGGAGGAATCATTTTGAGTTTTTTTGTTTGTTTGATTTAACATAAGCACAACCCTGATACCTGAGGTATTCTACTTCTCAATTACATTTCTTTCAAGCCCTAGATGGTTACTATAAACATTGCGTTTGAGAGAAGTGGTAGAAAAGTTGTGGGATTTACATCAAGCCTATTTAATGGAACTTTAGTGAGGATATATTTGGTACTTTATGGTTTGCTCACTGTGTAAAATGCAGTTTTATTTCCAAATTCATATACCTTCAATTTCTGTATGACACCAGTTCTTACTGCTTTATATGCCATAATTAGATACCAAGAAATCAAACTGTGCAGTTATGTCAATGAATCTTCAAAACATTGTTACATCAGTCATGATTTTTTACATTTTACATTATCATTTCTCAATCATGAATTTACAGAAGAATTTGTCACTTCACTACCTATTCCTGAAAGTCAGTGACCTTCAGATGTGCGATGAAGTTTTAGGTTTATAAAAATATTAAATAATGGTATTCTACTGACACTCTTTGAAAATGTTTTTTATGCTTAACTGTGGTTCAACCTTACAACTTTGACTTGTTTAATTTTAACCAATAGTATTATTACATGTGAATGAAACAAAGAGGGAATGATACTGGTGGAAATATGTCCATGGGAATAATGTTACCACTACTGGAGTGAAGAGCTTATGAAAGATTAACAGTAGAAGATATTTAACAAGGGCACAAAAGTTGGGGTCAGAAATATAATAAAAGGGTGAGAAGAAAGAAGAAACTAATAAGAGAAATAAGATGACTTTTCACGCTTTTAAATTCAAATCCAGCTGAATCTTACCAGTAGAATCTTTCTACTTAAGGTTTTGGCTAAATGTGAGCTTGAAAAAAATGTTGTTCCTAAAACCATTAAAGAAAAATCTGATTGCGATCTCTGAGGGTTAAAATAATTGTGCTCTGAGTTTACAGTGTTATTTCATTCATTCATTCATTCATTTTCATTAATTACTTATTCAAAACTTTGAATTTAATAACTACTATATCCCAAGCTCTAGGATATAATGGTGAATCTCCAAAATTGATGGTCTTGTGGGAAAGATTTATATTAAAAATCACACAAATATATAATTAGAATGTAGAATTTATATTACTTGATATTATACTACTTGAGAGGTAAAGATTTGAAAGAAGTATATAAAGAGCACTCACACAATATGTTTCTGCACTGAACATTATTCTAAGGATATACCACATTGTCCAGCCTTAGCAAGAGTTTTTTCTCTGGGTGCATCGTTGACTTTCACAAGGTATGTGAACCCCTTGAAACTATACATAGCATTTTTCTGGGGTTACCTAATTAGCCCATGATACACCAAAGTATTGAGAAACCATACCTAAAGAAAGAACTGGCTTCTCCTTCTGTCACCAAAAATGTTCAAAATTGAAGGCAGATTGAGACCCCGAGATATACAAATGGTAGGTTCTCCATTTTCTTCTTTATTTGACCCTTCTTATTTTTTAAATAAGATTTAAATGGATTTCATCTTGGACTTTTCCTCCATTTTCAGTTTATTTTTCTCACTCTTTCCCTTCTCTTTCCCTCTCACACTGGGCAAATAAAGAATAGGGAATTATAATTAGAGAACTGGGTTCTTTTTGGACAAAACAGTGGCTCATCTATTTATGTTTCACCCTGTGACATAGAGACAAGAACTTAGAAATAGGGCTGAACTTGAATGTGGGCTTATGAATTCCACACACAATGGAAAGAAGTGAGACAATAGCAATCATCTCAGTTGTTACATTATTATCCTCATTTTACAGATAGGGAAACAAAGGCAACAAAAGTCAAGTAAGGCAAATTGTATTTTCCAAAAGAAGGCAACAGAAATACTTTCATTCCACATGTTGTTCCAGAATCTTGTTACTTCCTATCAAGAAGCATAGTATATTTCTCTTTCCTTTGTACCTGGGCAGACTTGTGGTTTCACCAGCCAAAAGAGTATGGTGGAAAGGATACTATGTGACTTTCCAGGCTAGTTTATTAAAAAAGCTGGTTTTAAAGAAGCCAGTTTATTTAAAACAAACAAACAAACAAACAAATGCACAGCTTCTGGCTGGCCCTCTCTTTGGGGACATTCATCCTTAGAACCAGGTACCATATTGTAAGGAATCCAGGCCACAAGGAGAAGTTAAGTGTAGGTGGTCCAGTAAACAGCCCTAGCTCAGGTGTCAGAGAACAGTCAGCATCATCCATGAAAAAATGAGTCATTTGAAGATGATTCCAATCCCTAGTTTCTAAGTCATCCAGCTGATGGTTCAGAAAGCATGAGACAAGAGACAAGCAGGCTCCACTGTATCCTGTTCAAATTTCTGGCACATAAATCATGAGCCATAAAGTTTGGGGGTATCTATTATGCAACCCTGGCAACTGAAACACCCAGACATCTTGTGCAAGATTACACACATATTAAGTGGAGACTTGGGCTTTGCACCCAGGCAGACTGGCTCTAGATCCCATACTTTTTACCATCCAATATATTTCTTTTGTAAACATGAGCCAGCACTCAACACTATGCAGCACTGTCTTTATAAAACCTAATGATATTAAACAAACAACAGAATTACCTTGTTCTGAGCCTACTTCCACCAAGCAACTCTCTTTTTATAATCTGGCTAACACACAGCTTGTTGACATAAATAAAATGAGCTGCTGAAGGACACTAGAACTTGGTTTCCTTGGAAACCACTTTTTATTGTAAGTCAATATGGGTATGTTGGTTATATATAACCAGTCTCCTGGTTTGTTTGTTTGTTTGTTTTGCTTTTGTTTTTGTTTGCCATCGTTACCTACACGATTCCATATTCCATGATTTGATTAGGACTGATGCATTCACTGACAAGACCAAGTGCCCAAGTGCATAGACTTTTACAGGGAGGCCTGCACAATTCTGGACTATGGTTGATGCAATAATGTTACCTGTTGACCCTGATGGAAGTTCAGCCAGATACACTTATCCTAGAGAAAGTCTAAACACATTTGAACATTTTTTTTTTAATTTAAGATGGATTAATGGCAAGGGAGATTACAAAAAAGAAACTTGATCCAAATATTCTAGAGAAATGCTTATGATTAAAGTATTTGCACTGTACACGTATATGTAGAAGACCTACATAGCTATTTACAAAGACTTGAATGTTACTAAAATAGTCCAGTGTCCATACCTACATTTATGGTAATGTGTCCTCTATACCCTCAGTTACTCTTTTTTTTTTTTTTTTTTTAGAGTTCCTAGAACATTTTATTTTTTTTATTATGTTATGTTAATCACCATACATCATTAGTTTTTGACCTAGAACATTTCAATAACCTATATCCAGATAATGTAATCTAACAAAGTTTGGTATCACCTGTTTGATGATGCTTCCCAGTAATTTAACATACATACCAAATAAGCTCAGTTGGTTTAACAAGTCTTTTGAGATGTTCCAGGAACCCTCTGGAATATCCCAAAGTCCTCCTGAACCCCAGGTCAAAAAGACTTCATTTAGAATTTGGGGGATGTTAGTCAAATAGAATCATAGGTCACTATGAAACAATACTTAGTTTTCTGTCTAACCAAAGTGACGAAGACTTCACAGTCAAATAAAGAAGGTTACATAGTTCTAAGCTAAACTCAGGTCTTTTAATATCAAGACGATGGGGTTATTTTAGGAATCAAAGACCTGATCAAACACAGGAAATTATTTTGATTGATAGAACACAGCATCACAGAACCCTTGTTTTTGAGGCAGATAATTTTTTAAAAAAACCCTTTACAGTCTCTTATCAAGAGCAGACCAATAATTCAAGAATACTTTATCCTTTTACCAAGGAAAAAAACCTAATTTTAAATTTGCACCAATGTACTTTCAATATTAAAACTAATTTAGTTAATCAAATTTATTCCACTCTTAGCCAGTCCTGACCACACATAAAATTCCTTCCCAAAGATCCCTTTTCCATAAACCTTCAACAGCTTTCTTTTTTGCATTCAGATTTTATCCTATCCTATCCCTTTTTCCCAGCCTCACTTTAGAACAATATTACTTTTCCCTCAAGAAAAATGCATTTCCATTCCTCATACCATCTTTTACCAAAAGCACGAAACTTACTTTGCTTACATACAGAGAGGTTTCCCTTATGATTTTTAGTAGTTTTTTTTTTTTTTTTTTTTGTGGTACAGGCCTTGTTTTATTTTTTTTTTTTAATTTTTTTTTATTGTTATGTTAATCCCCATACATTACATCATTAGTTTTAGATATAGTGTTCCATGATTCATTGTTTGTGCATAACACCCAGTGCTCCATGCAGAACGTGCCCTCCTCAATACCCATCACCAGGCTAACCCATCCTCCCAACCCCCTCCCCTCTAGAACCCTCAGTTTGTTTTCAGAGTCCATCATCTCTCATGGTTCTTCTCCCCCTCCGATTTCCCCCCCTTCATTCTTCCCCTCCTGCTACATTCTTCTTCTTCTTTTTTTCTTTCTTAACATATATTGCATTATTTGTTTCAGAGGTACAGATCTGAGATTCAACAGTCTTGCACAGTTCACAGCGCTTACCAGAACACATACCCTCCCCAGTGTCCATCACCCAGTCACCCCATCCCTCCCACCCCACCCCCCACTCCAGCAACCCTCAGTTTGTTTCCTACCCTCAGTTACTCTTAATACAGGCATTTGGATCCAGTTTGCCAGGCAGAGGGGCTATAATTACATATTGTAAAAGAGTTGTCATCTTTGACCCAGTTCTAATTCTAAGTGTCCCATCCTGATATGATCATGTGTGGCTGCCTCAGGTGATCTTTTCTGATGATCTGTCATCGCCTGGTTCTTGGTTATTAATAGTTTATTGCGGACAGCTCCTTGCTCTTTATGCATCCCACCGGGGCTTTGCTTGCTGTTAGTGCCACATATGTCCATGTTCTTACACAGATTGCACCACACTCTCTGGAGTCTCATGGTTGCAAAGGATTGACTTCCTGCCAGAACTCCCAGAAAACAAAAATTGTATTGTGGTATTCATTGATCAATTTACTCCAGAGTATACTCATATTTACCTTTTGTTCATTCAATCATTTGTTTAGCAAACCCTTAGTAAGTTTATTCTCTGGGTCCTGCTCCATGGCTACCCCAAGGATTAATAAGTAGAATATGACCCTTTTCACCAGGGATTAGAGGCTAGAGTAGGAGGAGGCAGAAGAATAAACAAGTCTATTCAAGGTATTTCTTGAAGTATCTGTAATCAATTCTACCAGGTGGAATTGGCTCTACTAGATGGGGGAGTGGGTCAGAAAAGGCCTCATAGAAAAAATAATCAGCGATTTGAATCTTAGAACAGTCTTTTATTTGGCAGGGATCAGAACTCTCCTGCTACATGGGTCAATATATATTTGAGCAAACTTGGATGAGTCAATCGAGAGGAATGTTTTTATGGCCCCTTTAGGACTATTAGATTGTTGTTACCTATGACTTGTGAATTAGGCTTTCATGGATTGTGTTAAATGTTCTGTTATCTCTAGGCTTTAAAATATTACTAGGGAAACAATGAAAAGTAGCCATATATTTAGTATCCCACTGATGCAAAGCATCGTAAATAATGCTCCATTCCAAGCACCAGTGTTTCAGTAGCACGTGATCTTGTACATATGCTCATGCATTAAACCATTGATATCATACTATTAAAACCCCACATATGCCTTTGGCACATCTCTGCCAGTTTAGGGCATTGGATTAGTAGTTTGCAAGCAGTGATGCTTTGATATTATTAAAGTAGGCAACAGTACTGAGACTGATTCATGGAATGTGCAGGGGATAGACTAGAATAAAGGAGACCTAGAGGCTTGAAGTCTCTTTGTGAACATTGTCACTTCAAAAGCATTCCCTTTGATTCATGGGAATTAGTGTGGTGAACACAAATGCTTAAAATACATGCCAATTCTCTAACAATGTAACAGACATGGAGAAAGCATATACATTATTAGGTGCATCACCTACTATGTGCATTGAGGCATTATTGTATTGCTGTTCCCTTAAAATCTATACACCCAATTACTACAGAAAATGAGAGTTCTCCCCAGTGTTTCCAAGGAGCAAGTCTGTAAGAATGATACGTGTCAATACCCTGAAGCCTCCAAGGAGCAAATAACTGTTCTAACTCTCCCAGGACCCACTTCCTTGTCTGTGCTGCCATGGAAACCAGTCTCTTGTCCAACACGAGTTCTCTGATAATTAGTCTTGAATATTCTTGATTTTTAAATGAACAAATCAGTCCTCTTCATCAAGGTTGTTACATGCCTCAGACTCTATATATTATCATGTTTGACAAAATGCTCTCTATTCACTAATTTATTCAAAATGCTTACTGAGCAACTGGTATACACAAAGCACTCTTGGGGACACTATGAGAGGTCAAATAGCCCTGTCCCTGCCCTTGCCCAGGGGAATACTTTTTTAGTTACCCCACTCTAGCACCCACACCCATGACTACATATATATATGACAACACACAGGACTCCTTATCTTAGCTCCCTCATGGGGTTACAAATGTAGCTGCTGTCAATTTACTCATAAAGTTTACCAATGGATACTATGACATTGCCTCTTAAAGAACTGAGAAGTATCCACTGAGTATTAATACTCTGTATTAACCCTGCTCATTCCTTATTATTTTTAGATGCTGTTCACTGTATATATTTGACCGGGAATTATTGATATTAGCATGAAAAAATACATAATTTCAGGGCTGAAGAAGCTTGCAATCAGATAAGGGAATTGAGGCACTCACAAAGCTAACTACATCAGAATACATCATACATGAAGAAGGATAAAAGACATATCCAAATAATGATAGCAGTTCCATGAGATATCAGTTCTAGTGAAAGTGATGAGCAAAGTTCCAAGGAAGAGTCATTTTTTTTAAAAACAGATTCTGAATATATTTCATATACAGGGTCCTGTCTGTGTTATCAGCAGGGAAAATCTGTCCTAGAAACACAGATACTTGTTAAATATTTAAAATCACATGATCAATGTGGGTGTATGTTAAAAAAGGGAATATTTTCATCCATGTTGACTGTAGCATTTCTCCTATAAACTACTCAATGGCTTTAAGAAATGCTTTACAAATGCCACTTACATTAGCTATCAAATTTCTATCTGACCAGTTTTCTTCAATATAATGCATGTCCCTCAAAGTATCCAATATAACTGATCAGAGAAACAAATTATGTAATAAGAAAAGAGAGTAAAAATTGGGGTCACATAATCTATATACCCCAGTGAATTTTTTCAAGGTAAAATACATGATTTATACAATTACATTACATGTATGTCCGCTGTAAGTGATAAACCACAGTAATAATAATTCCTATAAATTTACTACTTATTAAGTAAACTTTAAATTTTAACCTTGAGTTAAATAATGTGTCCTCTAATTAAGATTGTTAAACAGAAACATATTTGTATATTACTTCCTTATTAAATATTTCTATGCATTTTTGTAATTTAATTATATTTCAATTTGTCAAATTTTAAAATATATATTTAAAGTCTGCTACTCTTTTCACCATATCATGTGAAAGACTGAGCAATTTCCTCTTCATATGCACCTCCCGATTTGAACAGTTTAAGATTTAGAAAGGTTTCCTATTTACTCACATTTTAATGATATACATTTCTACTTCACTGGTGGAAAAGGCTGATCAGTCACAGAAAGGTCAGTTAACACTAAATAGACCCTTTCTTTATGTAATTACAAAGAATAATATCTTTGTGCTGATGGCACTGCACATGAAGTGGGTGATGCAGAGAATTAATGTGCTGCCTTGTTGGCCCATGGGATAAAGATTCCAATACAGTAACCACAACTTATTCTAATTACGCAGCTTTAAAAGGTCATCAGCAAAAAGAGTTAAGGAATGATCAACTAACTTTATCATAAAGTAATAATGCACTACATAAATGCAGAAACTGTAAGAGCAGTACCTAGAAACTTTATTACAAATGTGAGACTGATCTAAGAGGTTCAAGTACATACATTATAGCATAAATTAAGTAAATTCATTGAAAAAATATATATTTTAGAACTTCCTATTGCTATAGTCAAGTAATCTGAACTCACCTTTTATTTGTAGCAAATGTTTAATTTTGAAAATGTTTATGTTGAATGCCAATTTCACTGCCACATCCATGTTATATCAGAATTTAAAGATTTTTAAAAATCCACTTATAAAATCTTTATAAAATCCATTATAAAATATTGCATGCTGATTATATTACACACAAATAATAGAGATGCACACGAAATAGAAAATTAAAGTCCTTCTTCACAGCTACAGCCATTTTCATACTCCAGACAGTATTAATTTATTACAAGACTGTAAGGAACAGAAACTTTTCAAAAATCCTTACTTGTCAATGAGGAAATGGAGGCCAGGGAAATCAATTTCTTATCTAAGGTCACACAAGAAGAGAACAGGATTAAGGCTAGAATACAATCTGATTTCAGCCTAATACCCTTTCTGGGACTACACCACTTCCTACTCTTGAATGTGAATTACAGGACCTTTAAGATTCTAGATTGATATGTGTGAATGCTCTAATTTTTGAATACTTTATAGAATTACATCAGTCTTTCAAAATAAACTGGATGCTCACAGAGAAAAGAGTTTTTTGGAATTAAATATATATATTTAATTTATATAATTTATATTTAAATATATATATTAAAAAATGCTTCAGTGTCCTTTCCTTAGGAATGTGGGGTCAGAAAACATTAGGAGCAATTTCAGAGGTGCCAAATATGAAAAGTATAGTAAATTATTTGCAGTCTAGTAAAATATCCTTATGGATAGAATTATTACTAATGCTTTTTCTCTTTTGCTCCTCTCAATTAGATATTCCCCTTACTGATAAATAAAAGATCATGAGCATCTCTAATCACCTGATGTTGTTATTCATATTGGGGCACTGTCTAAACCTTTGTGATGGATCTCAAGTAGAAATAGGATTAAAAATAGCTAAGGCAATTTTCTATAAATACTCATCTTGAGACCCATCTAGTCCCCAAAATAATTTAATCCCAATATGGAAAAAAAAAATCACTTTCTAGAACAGGTTTCATCAAGTTATGCCTTTCCAGCCAAATCTAGCCCACTGTCTGTTCTTGTAAATAAACTTTAGTGGGGCACTATCACCTCATTCATTCACATATTGTCTACGATTGTTTTTCCTCTGTGGTGGCAGAGTTGAGTAATTGCAACAGAACTGAGTGGACCGCAAAGCCTAAGATATCCACTAGCTTTTCCTTTATACAAAAAGTTTGCTGACCCTTGCTCTAGACCCTTAATTAGTATATTAGTATCATGCAAAACAAAGTTCCAAATTAGATCTCTCATTCAAGATTGATTTTGGCCGTACTATACCTGCACAAACAGAAAGACTGCTGAAAAGCATTTTGTTTTTCAGGCAAAGGCATATACTAAGGAGACATAGCCTATTAATAATTCAAAAATGTCTCTAAGTCCTTTAAAATAATGAGATGCTTGTGAGCTTTTTAAGTGCTCTCAAAATGGACACAATAACTTTGCAGAGAGTTGTCAGAGCTGTTAAGATACCATAAATAATGTCTGAATGTATCTACCCCACACCTTCTTCAATTAAATGTGGTTCATGTAGGTCCTGCTTTATAGGAAGCTAGAGGTCTATTCATTTCTCTACTGCGATTTCTGATTTGGGGGTCCATAATTAACTTTATGTTGCTAAGTTAAAGTTTAATTTTGCAGGTGACATAGATGTCCATTCATTTGCAGAATGGCTAAGTAAAATGTGGTGGTCACCTACCATGAAAGACTATAAAGTGATTAGAAGAAATGCACTAGCTATATATAACACAGGATGATCTTTAAAATATAGTATTGAGTACACAAGACAGAAACAGAATGATAAATATTGCATAATTCAGCACATGAGGAAAAGTACCAATGAGAGGTGGAAAGAAACAATAACTAGGCATTAAAGGTATGGGGTGGCAAAATAAATGAAAATGGGAAGATATGTAGGTTCTATATAGTCAGCAATGACACCATTGTCTCTTAAAATGATTAAATGTATGGGTTCCTAGATCTTGCACATTTTTCCAGGATTTTAATGAAAACCCTTAAAATAAGTCAAACACCAAACGACTCTAGAAATACATCTCTGCAATATTAGGTTCCCCAGGGCTACAACCCTAAGATTTATTCTGAATATCAGCTAGTCATGGTCAGAGCAAATGAAGGCATAAAGAAATCTGTCATTATAATTATTTACCAAATTTATGGTTATTTCCCTCTATGTCTTCTTTTTCTCTCCTCACCTTTTGTTTTTCTTCAACTTATTTATTCCTTTTTTTCTATTTCCTCTTTTCTTCCTTTTGCTTCATCCTCATTATGTTTGCCAAGCATGAATCCATTCAACTAAATTCCCCTTGTTATCATGCTTCCTGAAGATACTATCTTCTCTTCCCATCATTTCCTCAACCCATTGGTCTTTCCAAGTCACTTCTTTCTACATTATGGCATAGAAACAGAAGTGTCTCAAAGAATGAAAAACATCTGGGATATGAGCAGCCCATGTATTTTTTTTCCAGATTATAAGACACTTCATGGAAATCCAATACAATGAAAAAAAGGTGAGATGTATATTGTACAATTCACTTGATGGCTGCCTTTGTTTTGAAGCTGGCAAGATATTAATTTGGATAGTGGTGGTGAAAAATGAATGAAACTGACAATGTGGGGCGCCTGGGTGGCTCAGTCGTTAAGCGTCTGCCTTCGGCTCAGGTCATGATCCCATGGTCCTGGGATCGAGCCCCACGTCAGGTTCCCTGCTCGGCAGGAAGCCTGCTTCTCCCTCTCCCACTCCCCCTGCTTGTGTTCCCTCTCTCGCTGTGTCTCTCTCTGTCAAATAAATAATAAAATCTTAAAAAAAAAAAAAAAAAGAAACTGATAATGTTTGGTCTTTCTGGAAGGTTGATTAGAGATAGTTTATGTTTCTGTATCAATATGCCATGTCAGCCTAGCAGGAAGGCACAAGAGTGCCAGTAAGTTTGCTTAAGTAAGTATAGGACAAATACAGTTATATTCTTATACAGAGATACACATAAGTAGTTTTACATGTTTAATCGATTTAAAGATATGAAGAAAGCCAAAGAATGAAAAAATGTAGAACAAGCTACAATCTCTTTAGGAGGGATGCAGGACACAAAAGCAATAAACCTGGCATTTATAATGTTATTGGAAGTCATTCCTAATTCATTGATAGCAAATACTACATATACGTATTGATACATGGTGAAATGTGTAAAGATTAGCATTTTTAACTTTTCTTAGAAAACTGGCACTGGCTAAGGCCCAGTCAGTACTATACTACTGTACTATGTATAGCTCTGTCACTGCAATCACTATTATTTATTATAGTTAATATCTTTGTATAAATTTCCTCACTTCTATGAACTTTTTGTGCCTTATTAATTTTTTGCCCCCGTACATAGTAGTATCTCAGCAAACATTATTGAATGGATGAATGAAACTATATTATACTCATGCCCTGTTGACACAGGACAGAGGAAATGGGTGGGCCGAACATGAATGATTTTTATTTTCATTAAGGATCTACTCCTGCCAAATGTTCTTAAATAAGTGAACTTTGCAGACTATTATAGTTGGATGGCATTTACGTGTTTTTTCATTCTGTAGAGAAACATTTCACAATTCATTTTTACAACATAAAAACGTGAAAATTTACCCATTTACATTTTGACTGAGAAAAATAATAAGGTTTCCAGTTCTTTAAATCCTAGTTTGCAAAAGCATTTTACTGTATAATCTCTCTGTGTTGTATTCCAGTTTACTTGTAGGTTTTCCTTGGAAGACTAACAGAAATCTAAACTACCTGCTTTGCTGCCTTTATACACTTTGCTAAGCTGTGTTCTCACAACTCAGGAGATTAAAATGAAAAAAAAAAATAGTAAGACAGTTTCACAAGAAAGAACTATAAGTTGATTTTTAAAAAATATAGAGGATCTTCTTGGTTGCAGATGGATATGAACACTTTAAAAGAAAACTTTAAATAAATAAGAGGGGCGCCTGGGTGGCTCAGTGGGTTAAGCGTCTGCCTTCGGCTCAGGCCATGATCTCAGGGTCCTAGGATTGAGCCCCGCATCAGATTCCCTGCTCTGTGGGGAGTCTGCTTCTCCCTCCTGCCCTGCTTACACATGCAAGCTCTCTCTCCTTCTCAGATAAACAAATGAAATCTTTAAAAACAAACAAAAGTAGTAAATAAGAATACAATACCAGCATTCAAATTACTCATCCCCAAAACTTTTTAACAAAACAATAATAAATCTTCCATGTATTCAATGACTTAATTATGGAGAAGTAGTCTATGTTGAAACAACACTTTATACACTGCTCTCTCTTCAGATGAGATAGGCAGAGCTACTCAGTTTCATAGGGTTCATCCTTTCTTTGTCCTACGTTCCAAGTGCCATTCCTATCCCATACCCTTGCCAATGTCAGACCAACTTTCCTCCCTTGTAAAAATTTCTTTCTTTCAATTTTTCCAGGAAAAATTGGGAGGGAGGGAGGAGAAGGGAAGGGAAGAAGGAACGAAGGGAAGGGCGGGCAAGCCTACTGGAGTAAAATGCTATGTTCACTTCTGAAACATTCAATGTCGCCCAGTTTTTACCTTTCTTTGATCCCACAGCGATCATTAGCCTGAGCATAGCCCTCATGTGGAAATCAGTTCATTCATATGCTGTTAGGTGCTGAAATCTGGACTCCCCCAAATGAAGAAACCATGAGCTTAAATTTGAATAAAATTACATTCATGGAAGCTATCTGAAGTCTATGAAGGCCGTCTATTCTTCCAGGCATCTGTGATCAAGTCAGGCCCTCAGAAGTGTGTCCTTGGGGGGTTCTTATGGATAACTATTAGAGCTATCATCTCAGGAACCTATGAATGTTATTGTTCATGGCAAAGGAGACTTTGCAGGTGTGATTTAAGGACAGAATTTGAGCTGAAGGGATGATTTTGGATTACCTAGGTGAGACAATCTAATCACATAAATTCTTAAAATTGGAGAATCTTTCTTGACTGAAGTTCAGAGAATGTGAAGGAAGACACAGGGCAAATTTAAAATGAGAGCAAGGGCGCCTGGGTGGCTCAGTTGGTTAAGCGACTGCCTTCGGCTCAAGTCATGATCCTGGAGTCCCTGGATCGAGTCCCACATCGGGCTCCCTGATCGGCAGGGAGTCTGCTTCTCCCTCTGACCCTCCCCCCTCTCATGTGCTCTCTCTCTCTCAAATAAAAATAAAATCTTTAAAATGAGAGCAAGACTTGAAACCCATCATCTCTTTTTCCCCATTTAAAGATGGAAGGAGGCTACAAGTCAAGGAATGCAAGCAGCCTCTGGAAGGTAGAAATGGCCCTCTGCCCATAGCCAGAAAGAAAATAGGGACTTGTTCCCACAACTACAAGAAACTGAATTCTGCCAACAATCTGAAACAGATGCTTCTATGGAGCCTCCAACAACTTGATTTTAACCCAATGAGACTCACTTAAGACTTCTGACATACAGAGGTGTGAGAGAATACTGTTATTTTAAGCTTCTAAGTTCACACTAATTTATTAGGGCAGCAACATAAAACTACCATGGTGACTCAGGTATTGTGTTAGGTACTAGATTTATAAAAATTAATAATATGCTGCATAGAAACTGTTTAAAGATGGAAAATCAAGCACTGAATCTTCTTTGCAACAAGTTCATTAATAAATGAATTTTTAAAACTATTAATTCATTTATTTTGTATAAAACATTTATTCTGTCAGTGTGTGAAGTAACTTATAGCATGTCAATAACCACTGAAAAATCAATTCTAACATGATATAGACCATGCCATCGGCTCCTAACTAAATTTCTGCTTATGTTAACTGTACCAGATAGATTAAACTATCATCTCTATTTTGAAATACATTTATTCATTCACTTGACAATTTATTGATTATATATTAAAGGTCTATTATTAAAATAGTGAAGAAAATTTGATGGTTACATGTTTCTTCATAATGATTAAATATAAACTTAAGTATATTATGAATGTCCTATTCTGTTAAGTACAAAACTCCCTAGTTAATAATTTTTAAATGCTTAACTTGTCTGCTGATAGTTGATCATGCAAGTGATTTTGAAAAATATGTTCATTTTGAAAAATTCTACTCAAATTAGTAGGAATTCAACTTACAATAATAAAAAAAAAGCGCCCTTCTGTTAGAGACATTATTTGTGCAAGATAAATTATTAAAAACAAAACACAGCAAGTAAAAAAGACATCCCTGTCTATAATCAAGTTCTTTTTTTTTTTTTCTTTCCTTCTTAAAGCTGTTCTGGGTCTGTTTCTGCATGATTATTTCTGAGCTGTCAGTTGGTGTGTAAGGGCACAGTAACATTCTTGTTCCTCATTCCAGTGGCAGCCAGGTCCAGCTTGACCCCTCTTTCCACATCAGATGCACTTACTACAAGTAAGATTCAAGTATGGTGATTTATACACCACCAGTCATTATAACTTTTGATAGTCTAAGAAACTGTTGGGTGAGTGATTTTTTAAACTTTCAGAAATATTAACCAACTATTACAAATATAAGCAGATTGCTGGATTTCTAAGATAATTATATGGTTTTTGTATCTACATACATAATACAAGGAGAATAAGCTTGTCAAAATTGTTAAAACATCTGAATGGCAAAATATGTTTAAAGAAATTTTATTGTACTATCTTAAATCTGGAATATATATTCAATGCTCACCTCAATTCTGTTTTATTAAAAAATGCAAAATTTTTGCAGTTGGTAGATATCCTTTATTAAAAGGTTGTGGCAAGTGTGTTTTCTATTCATTAAAATGTATGTTAATTCCATTGGTTTGTTTTAAATTTTTTGAGGTGCAATATACATACATAGTTAAAAGAATTGATAGTTTTTTTATAAATGAAAATCCTTATATAACCATCACCTAGGTGAAAATATAGAAAAAGTAACCATCACCCCAGAAGCTTCCCTCATGTCCATTCTCAGTTAATAATAAACCACACTCCCAACACACAAGTTTTGGTTATTTTCAATCATCATATAATTATAATCACATATTATACATATTATTGAGTCTGGCATCTTTTGCTTAATATCAATTCTGTTAGATTCATCCACAATTTATTTGTGTGGCAACACTTTATTATATTGCTATATATTATTTCCATTGTATGAATAAACTACAACTTATCCATTCTATTGTTAATGAATTTTTGTGGGGGATCTATTATGTATCTTCCCACCTGAGATATTTGAGAGCTCCTGTTACTCTACATTCTTATCTATATTTTTAAATTTTAGCTATTTAAATAGGTATTTAGAGACAAGTCATGATAGTTTTAATTTGCATTTCTATGACTATTATATTGACTGCCTTTTCATATGTTTATTGCCCATTTGTATAGCCCCTTTTGCAAAGTGATTTTTCAAGTGTTTGCCATTTTTTCTTAATTAGGCTGCCTGTTTTTACTGTTTTATTAGGGGTTCCTCATTTATTATGGATGAGAGAATTTTGCTGGATATGTATATCCTAAGTAGTTTTTTTCTAACTGTGGCTTGTCTTTTCATTCTTTAATGGTGTCTTGATCAATGGAAGTTCTTAATTTTAAAAAGAGTACAGTTTATGAACTTTTTCTTTCATGGTTGGTACTTGTATCTTATTTAAAACATCTCTGGCAATTCCAGAATAAATCAGATGTTCTCATATGTTTTTCTCTAAAAGCTTTATATACCTTTCACAATTACATATATAGTGGAATTGATTTTTATATATGTGGTGAAATAGAAGGTCAAGATTATTTTTTAGTATAGATATCTAATCACTCATGTATCATTTATTGATTCTGTACCAGTTATTTTCCAATACATTGTCTTACACTATTTTGGTGGCATCTTCTTATAAATAAACAGGCCATGTTTACATTCTGGGTCTGTTTCTGGAACCTGTATTCTATTGTATTGTTCTCTTATCTTTGCACAATAGCACACTTTCTTATACTGTAGCCTTAGAGTAAATCTGGATACCTGGTAGTGTAAGTCCCTAACTTTGTCCTTCTTCAAGTATGTCTTCACTACACTTGACCTTTTGGGAGTTCTTATACATTTCAGAATATTCATGCATTAATTTCCAAAAATTCTGCTTGAGTTTTTAATTTTGATTCCATTACACATATAAGTTAATTTGGGAAGAATTTACATTCTTTAAAACTTGAAATTTCTAATTCATAAACTTAGTAGATCATTTCATTTGTTTAGAATATCTTTGATTTTTGTCAGAGATGTTTTGTAGTCTTCTGTGGAGAATACTTCTATATGTTTCGGTAGACACATACCTGGGCATTTGATGTTTAGCTATTCAATTATAAATAGTATCCATTTTAAGATTTTATTTTCTAGTTATTTATGGCTACTGTATGGAAATACAATAAATTTTTATTTATTTTCAATCCACTGACTCCCTCAAATTCATGAATTAATTTTAGCATTTATCTGTAGAATCCATTAGACTTCCAATATATAAATAATGTTTTCAGATAACTGCAGCTTCTAAAGCCATTTTTCTCATGTTATTTCCTATTTCTAGTTTGTTAGTTATCACAAATGGCTTTAAATTTCACAAATCTATTTAGATTATTATTTGATCCTTTTATTCCTTTACTGTTAATGTGATCATTTATATTTATAGAATTTTTTAAGGCTGGAAATTGCTTGCTTTGGTTTTGGGTAGGTCAAACATCCCCTTGCCCAATTTTGCATGTTATTAGTTAAATTTACACATTTTACTTTCCTCCATGGATTATATAAAAAAATTATTTAAACATAATTAATGTGAGGACAGCAGTAAGATATAATGGGAATGACAGGTCTCAAAATCTATTGTGTATTAGCTGTGTATTACTATTATTCTCCATTCATGAGAATAATAAAATTTGCCCCACTGCCTAACATGGTGGTTATAAAAATAAAATAACTGAGTGGAAGTGAAAATGCATAGTAAACTATAAAGAAGGACTATTAATATAAAGTTCAAGTGGTCAATTATTATGTAGTTCATTCTAATTCCATTTAATAAAACTATAATGAGATATATAATTTTAGTCTTTTTCCTTAGTACTTTTATTCTCCCTAGTACTTTTATCTCATTATAAAATTATAATGAGATATATAATTTTAGTCTTTTTCCCCAGTACTTTTATTTTTCTTGAACACTTAAGCAAGCTTTTCTTCCCTAAAGCTATCCAAATTGCCAAAACTGACAAATGAGAAAGTTTCAAACCAATAAGTCTTTAATACAATGTCTTTAATACAACCAAACTGTTGTATTAAACATACCAAACTATTCAGCTTTCATAAATCCACAAATTATATACCAACATTTAAGGTGGATAATGAGCCTGGTATTTTTTATATTTTGATAAGACAGAAAAAAAAAAAATCACAATTTTTATATGGCTTTAGTCTAAACGTACCTTCCTAAAATGAGCTCTCTGGCTTTTACAAACTCAGATCAGTACAAGCATAGTCTAAGTTTCTCTCCAGTTTTCCATATAGGGAAAATGGACTGCTAGCCAAATTCTCTGCCCCACTTTGTTAGGTAATGTCATATGCTAAATTTCTTCTTATTTTCAACCTTTGTGCTACCTAGGAAGAAAGAATAAGTGAAAATTCAAAATAGAAGCTAGATGATCATGTCCAATTTAAACCTGCAAATTATATTCAAAAGTTAAGTTTCCTCTGAAATAATTAGTTAAAAATTTCTCTTTGGAGTTTTCTTTCTCCTTTATTTTCTGCTATATAACATTCATTCATTCATTCATTTTCCTGGTGATGGAATTCTGGAGTAAGATTATGTTTTCCTGAAAGATAAAGTGAAGAACTCAGCAGAAGAGTGCACAACAGCAGAGTCACCCTGGCTGTCTACTGCAAGTTTCACTTTGTTAGATTTCATAGCCAGTTAGCTTTAATGTCGGGTTCATCATATGAATTGGGGGAACAAGATCAGCACTTGGGCTCCAAACATCTTCCCTATTATTATCGTTCCATTTGTTTTGGTGATTATTCTATACCCTACCAGAAGTACTTATGGCCAGGACAAACAGAAGATGATGGGGGAATTCCTGCATTTCCACAGAGGAAAAACATGAACATCAAAGAAAATCCATGCTGATTAAAAGGCACACCTATTATAAATGAAATAACTAAGCTGCGGCCTAAGTTGATTTCTATTCATAAAAACCAAGGGTTTAAAAAAGTTTATTTATTTATTTATTTATTTATTTATTTATTTATTTTTACAAAAATAAGATTATGGTCTTTGATGAGAGACCTCTGTTTGTAAGAAAATTCCTTAAAACCCAACTCTACCTAAGGTTTTCTTTTTCATTCTCCATGGAATATCAAAATACAAAAGAAAACCCACACTCAACAAGATTAAAAGTCTGCTGAGAGGAAACCACAATGAATTAAATGATAATTTAGTTTTCCTCAACATTAAAACTTCAAGAAAATTATTTTATACTTTTATGCACACTGAATTGTTTTGTGCAAATTATCTGTTAAAAATCAATAACCTCGGATAATGTTAAAACACATTTACCTTTAAAGTTAACAATGTGTATATTTCTTTTGTTGGACTTCCATGTTTTTGTAAAGAGACTTGTCAATGGTATGGCATTTCTTAAATAATTTTAGAATAAGCTGGGGTAAAATTCCTAAATAAATAAAAACTCCAAAATTGATAAGAAAATAATTTGCGAGGATAAAAGCTATCTTGAAATGGTCACAACTACCTACCAGATCTTACCCAGATGAAATTCATTACCTTGAAATTCAACATCTTGGCAAAGTCTTCATCACTAATTAAAATAATAGCAATGGAAGAGCATCTGCAATTACTCTGTTTAGGATAAAATTACAAGGGCTATAAATCTCCAAGCTTCAGGGCATAAACTGATCACCAGCTGGGGTGAGAAAGAAATGTCTACCTATTGTGTAGTTTTGCAAAATTAGGTACATTATATGTTTTACTCCCTCAGAAACATCTGGCACAGGCTACTATTTGAGAGGCTTTCGGGCTGAATGCAAGGGACACTATTTGGCTAAGTTATAGAAATTGCAAGATTCCACACATACATAAAAACCTATAATTCAAGGGCTTGCTAAAGGAATGCTGAATTCTTCATCTTAATGTCATTGGTTAAAATTCTTTCCAGGCTAGTGATTACAGATGTCAGGTAGAACATGAGAATTAAAAAGTATTCAAGGAGCACCTAGGTGGCTCAGTTGGTTAAGTGTCTGCCTTCGGCTCAGGTCATGATCCCAGAGTCCTGGGATCGAGCCCCACATCGGGCTCCCTGCTCAGCAGGGAGCCTGCTTCTCCCTCTGCCTGCCGCTCCCCCTGCTTGTGCTTTCTCCCTCTCTCTCTCTGTCAAATAAATAAATAAAATCTTAAAAGAAAAATAAAAAGCATTCGAATTTTTGTGTTAGTCCCTTTGTCAGAAAACAGAGCCAACATCATTATAGACAATACTTGGTAGTTTCCACGGGGAAATTTTTTTTAAATAGAATGCACTTGGACTTTGACCTATTAGGGGAGATTGACAAAGGAGAAAAGTGAGTGCAGCAAATGATTTTCTATGATAGCTCCTTTCCCACCCCCATCATTGCTACTCAAATGAAGAAGCTGGTTTATTTCTAGGCGAAATAGATGTGAACCTTCATGAGAAAAGAACTGGAGGATCCCTTCTCTCTTTCAATAGATAAGGTGAAAAGAAGAAAGAGGGAGGAAAAGTCCAGATACCAGAGAATGTCTGCAGCACAGGGTTCTGCCTCTGTCCTGGGAATGTTGTCTCAGAGGGACCCTAGTGGTCCAGATCACCACAAAGAAGCCCAAGAATGTGTGAGAAGGTAGGTTGGGGGCTGAAAGGGAGAGAGTCCAGTAAGTGAGAAGAACATTGCAATGAAAATTGGACACTGTGAATTCCGAAATGGTTACTAACAGTTAAGAAGCACTTAGTTGTTATTAATTGATTACTAATTAAAGATTAATAACTATATTTACCGATCTGTCCCTAAGTTAAAGGAGGCCCCAGAAAAATCCAGAAGTAGAATATGAGGCAAATAGCTTTTCACCATGTTCCTCTATCTTCCATCAAATTTCTAAGTCACAAACTTGGCAATGTGTGGGCTAATTGGAACATGACAGCAGTTACTTATACATATATATAATTTAAATGCCTTTAGGATAGTATCTTTCCAATTGATCCTAGTCCCTGATACTCCTTAATGACTTAGTCCCAGTGTTTTCATATCCAGAAATTGCACTCACAGACGGATGGCAAAAGCATTAATGTTTACAAATATTAGTATAAAAGTATCATGTTTCAATATAGTTCTATTTTATATAATTTCCTTATTGCAATGTACTATATCCAGAATTTATTACAGCTTTATTGCAAGAAAATCCTATGAAAGAGTTCATTTTCAACATCCTTTTTTCCCCATTAGAAACAATAGTAATAGCAAGTTTTAAAGCTCCTATTTCTTATATTCTGATCACCTTAATATTCTGTGAAAAACTGCCCAAATTTTGAATTTTTCTTCAGCCACAAAGCCTACTATAGAATTCTAACTAAAATGTGAGTAGTCACTGGGCAGAGATTGTATTTCTCTCTATACATATCTCTGCAAGGCTACATTTGTGTAGTTTGGCTATTTTTTCCTACTACACTCCATTGCTGATAGTCAGTTCATAGTTCATTATAAGACCTCAGATCATTTCCTCCTGCATTTTTATGTACTTTCAAGGGATCTGTGATTCTGTATCAGTCCAGGTACTTTCTCAATTTACTTTGAGAGAAATCTGCTAACAGCTATTCTTTGGGGTTAGTGCATTCTAAGTAGTCATAGTATAAATGATAGCCATAGTATTGCAAATGAGATGATTTCTAAAACTTGTAGTTTATTTTCACAAATTAATGCCAAATGAAATTTGAGATCATTTTTGGCTTGAAAGGTTTTTTTTTAAGTTTTTATTTAAATTTCAGTTAGCGAACATACAGTGTAATATTAGTTTCAGGTGTACAATGTAGCGATTCAACCCTTTCATACAACACCTGGTGCTCATCACAAGTGCCCTCCTTAATGCCCATCCTCTATTTAACCCATCCTCTCACCCCCGCCCCTCTGGTAACCATCAGTTTGTTCTCTATAGTTAAGAGTCTGTTTCTTGGTTTGAAATAGAAAACGTTACCATACAATTTTCCTAATATTTTCTGATAATTGCTATTCAAGGAATTGTCACAGTTAGTCATTACTGTGACTATTAGGATTTGTGAATCATTAACCTAGGGTCTGCCACACAGATTCCAAAGCCAGAGTGTTTCTGCAAAGCTGAGCTATTACAGAGGTGGTTTTACCTTTCTAAATCTCAACTTAACCTCCGGGGATTCTAGGGAATTTGGGAGATTAGGATCAGAACTCTGATGGCCAAACCTATTCCAATCTAATAACTGTTAAGGACATCTGCTATAGAAGGAAAATCAAGGATCCAAAGACTACTTGAAAAGTTTAAGGTAGGAATGGTTTCAATTAATTTTGTAGGAGTAAAATTATAGATAGGTAGGATAACTGGATACTGGATAGACAGAGAGACAGACAGGTATAGATTTATTATAAGTAACTGGCTTTCACTGTTGTGGAGGTTGGCTAAGCAAGTCCAAAATCTGTAGTCAGGAAAGGACAGAAACGATGGGCACAGTCTAAGACTGTTGTCCACAGCTAGAATTTCTTCTCCCTCTCAGGTCACACCTATGGTCTCATGGGAAATGATGGGGTTCAAGACACACTACCCCAAAATATGGCTCCTTGGCATACTGATCATTTTAAGCTGAGGAAGTTTGAGAAAACAGCAGAAGCAAGTTCACTCTAATCTTCCCCCACCTTTCTCTCCTAAAACAGGTTATAAAACCTTGTGAGAGGTGTCTTCCCTATACCCAGAGGAAAGGAGCATCCTTATCTCTAAAGACAAAGAAACACTGAGAAGAATCTGAATAAACAGGCCTTGCTAAGATTTCCTCAGTTTACTATACTTATATCATACTCTTTGACCTATTATATTTCTACATCAGTATCAACTCTATATCAAACCTAGCATAAAAACACTCAGATTTAACTGTTTGTTTTGGTTTTCTTTTTCTTATGAAGGCTCTTGTGTAACACAAAATTTACATTAGATAAATTTGTATGATTTTCTACTGTTAATATGTCTGTTAAATTTCAGATTCAGCCAGGGACTCTAAGAAGATCAAGGAAAAGTACCCCCCTCCTCCGCCACCCCCTAACCACACAAAACAAAACAAAACAAAACAAGACAAACAAACAAAACCCTTGGCCTGGTTTATAAATGATTCCTGACATGTAAGCACCACCTGGAAGTGCACAGTCACAGCACTACAAGACCTTCCTGGTTCAGTCATGAAGAAGAGTGGTGAAAGAAAATTCTCCTTTTAGGAAGAACTTCCTTTTGAGTAGTGTATGTAGTTGTTCATTTTGTTTGAAAGGAGAAATTGCTAGAGTCTATATCAATAGCATGAGCCTATATCAATTCATGGGCTGTGGCTAATGGTTTGGCTGAGGGTCATAGACTTATTAGAAAGAATATGATAGTAAAATTGTATGTATGTATAGTAAAAAGAATGTCTAGGGGAAAAGGTTGTATAGATAGACCTCTCCGGGCAAAACAAAACAAACAAACAAAAAACAAAACCCAAACATGAATACTTGTGGATGTTTACCAAAGGGTGACCTCAGCAGAGGAAGAGTTTAAAATTCAAGTGGCTAGGATAAACTGTTCAATGGATTATGAGTTAGCCTCTTTCCCCAGTCACTCCATTGGGTTCCATTAGTGCCCATTCAGTTCATGAACAAAGTAGCCATGATGATTATGGTAATTAATGGAATGGAGATTATACATGGACTCAGCAACATTTTCTTACACTCACCACAGCTAATCTGGCCACAGCCACTGCTGAGTGCCCAAAGTACCAGCAGCACAGACCAACAGTGAGTCTCCAATATGGCACCATTCTCCGGGTGAACAGCTAGCTACCTGATGGCAAGCTAAGTACATTAGCCTGCTTTGTTTGTATGGAATAGATGCTTACTATGGTTATAAATTTGCCTTCTCTGCCTACAAAACACCTCAGCTTTGGTTACGGTTGTTTGCCTGGTGGTTTGGTTTGTTGCCCGGTAGAATGATCCAAACCTTCATTCCTGAAGTGTGTGGACCATTCAGTCCTAGCTGAATTGGGCTGCTGTAGTTTTCCATTGACTTTAATTACAGGACATTAGAATACTAAGAGATACCCTTGAGGATCTCCTGTATTACAGATATATTCTTCATTGCCCATTGTGTAGTAGCACCCAATTTCCCCTTGGTAGTCAGGATCAATCACCCCGACCACAGCAGTAATCTTCTCTAATATCAGAGACCTTCAGAATGCCTTATACACTATCAAAGTATTCCATACAGCATTGTTCTTTACCCATGGACTCATTTCACAGCAAATGAAATTTACTAATGGGTTCAGGCTTATGGAATTCAATAGTCTTATCATGTTCCCTATCATTCTGAAACAGCCATCTGATAAAATGGCGGAATGGCCTTTTGAAGACTCAGTTATGACACCAACTAGGTGGCAATGCTTTGTGGGGCTGAGGCAATGTCCTTCAGGATGCAGTCAGTATCTGCTCTAAATCAGCATTTAATATGTGGTGCTATTTCTCCCATACTCAGGATTGACTGGTGCATGAATCAAGGGATGAAAATGTAAACTGCTCCACTCACTATTCCTAATATTCCATTAACAAAAGTTCTGCTTTTCCTCACATGTTTTTGGCTCTGCTGATCTAGAGGTCTTAGATGCAAAGGAAAGAATCTTCCACCAGTGAACAATTATTCCACTAAACTAGAAGCTGAGACTTTCACTATTCACCTTTTTGGACTCCTCATGCCTCTAAATCAACAAGCAAAAATGGGGATTACTGTTCTGGCTGGGTGATTTATTCTGACTGCCAAGGGGAAATTGTCTTGCTACTATATAATGGGAGTAATGAGGAGTATGCCTGAAACACAGGCAATTCTCTAGGCAACTTTTATTACTCCCATGTCCTATGATTAAAGTCAATTGAAAAGTATCACAACTCAATTTAGGCAGGACTGCTAATGGCCCACACTCTTCAAGAATGAAGGTTTGGATACACATGATAATTAATAAAAAAGAAATTAAAAAAAAAAAAGAATGAAGGTTTGGGCCAACCCACTAGGCAAAAAATCATGACCAGAAGAGGTGCTTGTTGAGGATATAAGGAATATGAAATGGGTCGTGGAGGAAGATAACTATATCATATGACCATGTGACCAGTTGTAGACATAAAGACTGCAATAGTTATGAGCATGTTCTTTTTATTTGACATGATTATGTTTGTGTATGCTTTACCCTAATATTTTTGGTTTGCTCCTTCTCTTATCCTCTAATCATTTAACATGATGGATAGCTTTATTATCCCAGTATTTAAATTATAGGATGTCAAGGGAGAAGAGTGAATTATCACCCAAGAGCTTTGTATCCTTTTCTGGGGAAAAGGTTAGCATGTTTTCAGATGGATGTAGGAGACCTGTATCATTGCGGGAAGAAATAAGACTTTTTTCATCTTTATTTGGAGATTAAGTATGATCTAGAGAGATATGTTAGGTGTCTACTTGACAAAGGGTGGACTGTGTTGGTGTTTTTGATGTGTCAACTTGGCTAGGCTTCATTCCCCACTTTTTCATTCAGACACTAATCTAGGTGTTGCTGTGAAGGGATTTTGCAGATGTGATTAAATCCTTTAATCAGTCGATTTTAAGTAAGGAAATTATCCTAGATAATCTGGGTGAGTCTGACTTAATCATTTGGAAGGACTTCGAAAAAGGGCTGAGACTTTCCAAGGAAAAGAGATGGGGAGTGGCAGGCAGAGGGCAATGGACAGATATGGGCAGAGGACAGATTCAGAGACAAGCAGAGAAGAAATTCTACCTGTGTATAAACAGCTTCAGCTCGTGTCCTAGGATTCCAGCCTGCCTACAATCTACTGTTCCTGATTACCTGCCTTACAAATTTTGGATTTACTCAGCTAGTCCCCATAATAGCATAAGTCAATTCCTTATAATGAATGAATAAATACATATACATAGGAAGATCGATGATATATGGACAGATATAAATATCTCTCTCTCTACATAATATAGATAGATATAAAAACGGACATGGACACAGACATATAGATATCCTAGTGGTTCTACTTTTCTGGTTTTACCCCAACTAATACAGGAGCCATTTTAGAATTCTGGCTAATGTGGGCTTTTTTGGAATGTAAGAATATAACATAGCAATCATCAGAATCAGAATAGAAAGACCCAGGCTTAAGACGAGGTGCTACTACTAAAAGAATCATAATGTTGGGAAAATCACTTAGCCTAAGCTTCACCTGTCTCTTCTTTATTTCAAGGACCTATATCACAAAGTTGTGAGCATCACATGAGACAAACAAATATGTAAGTATCTTGTATATTTTAAAATACTACACAGATTTTGCTGTTTTGGCTAAGAATGCCTGCACTTATTTGAGTTACTCTCCTCATTGGGGAGGACTAAAATGGAAGTCAATTTGAATTTGGAGGAAGTCTCTGGCATAGGCATGGGCTTCTCAAGTATTGATTAACTGTTGCCCTGGAGTTTAGAATATAAGACCAGAAACATTGATATCTAACCTTGTGGGGAGACAAAAGGTAGTATATCCTTGAAATTACTGGTGTAGAATTTTTATGATTTTCATTACATTTCATATTTATTTTACCTTCATAGCATGCATAATGCTGTTAGTAACATGAGATCATCTGTGTAAAGGTAAGAACATACAAGAAAAAAAAGCCTCTTATACTCACACCACCTAGAGAAGCTACATAAAGATTACCTTCCATTCCCTCATATGTGAGATTATATTCTTCTGAGGAATTAAAAACTAATGGCCATGGACAATAAATGACCAACAATGCAACTAGTACTGAATTCTATTTCTAGAGTTCTGTTATGACCCAGAAAAGTTGAGTGAACCCACTCTGAGTAACTACAGCTAATGATGGTGTATGTCTGGCTCTTTAACAAGCCTAATTATGTTATTATTCTGAGTTGGTTTTTAGGTGACTTTACTGTTTTCTTTCAGGTGAGTTTCTTTTCTTCTTTCCAACTTTTTATTTAAATTCCAGTTAGTTAACACAGTGTAGTATTAGTTTCAGGTGTAGAATTTAGTGATTCATCACTTACATACAACACCCGGTGTTCATCACAACAAGTACAGGTGAGTTTCAATGGACTATGAAACAGTCCTTCAAACAATCTAACACATTCTTTTTTTTTTTTTTTAAGATTTTATTTATTTATTTGATAGAGATAGAGAGAGGGAGAGCACAAGCAGGTGGAGTGTCAGGCAGAGGGAGAGGGAGAAGCAGGCTCCCTGCTGAGGAAGGAGCTCGACATGCGGCTCGATCCCAGGACCCTGGGATCATGACCTGAGCCGAAGGCAGTCGCTTAACCGACTGAGCCACCCAGGCGCCCCCAATCTAACACATTCTTAATTAAATTTCTCATAGACATGGTCTGTGGAAAGAACTTCCATTTTCTGTTCACTGGAACACAAAGAACTAAAAGCACATGCTAAAGTTTGAGCTCTGTGACCCAGAATATATATTCTAGTGTCTGAAAATTTAGCCATAAATGCTTAGGGCATCACTGAGTATCATCTTGATTTTAAGCATTACTTTGGGTATAGTTCCAAAGTTTCACTTTTATCATAGTTTACACTTAGAAGGCTTAACTAAGCAAATTCATTGTAATTTAAATTAAAATTTTATTTTGATCACTAGAACAAAACTTTCCAAATAATTATCAGAATTATGTTCAGGAAGCATTATCTTTTTAATTGCTGTATCTGTGTGGAATTTTAATTCAATTCTCACTCAAAACCTTTGGTAACAGAGTCCTCAGGAAAAATGATATATTACTAAAAAATCTGAGCTAAATATGCTGGGGGAAAATTATTAATTTCCTAAAGGTATTAGGGAATTTCTGATTAGGACAAGTTCCTAGCAAGTTCCATTCCCTCTTTGAGATGTGCTTTTGAAATTTTGAACTATGATACAATACAGGAGGAGACAGAGATTGGTGCCCATGATGTAGGATTTCTGATATATGATAAAAATAGGCAAGGTCTAGAAACTAGATAACATGGTGTCAAGAACATTCCATGTCTGACTTAAAGATAAAAAGTATAGATTCTCTAGACTTTGCCCCATGTACACAACCCTTTGCCCCATGACTGCTACATAGCATGTAGGAAGGCACAAACATCCCATTTTAACAACCTTTTGAACATAGTTTATGTAATAACTCTAAACATTAGACTTCTATGATTCATACATTTACTTTTTTATTGTGCTTGCCAAAAATATGCATTCCTATGAAGATTTGGAGTCCCACTTAGTTTAAATGACTAGAACTCTATGTGACAATTTGGCATATAGAAACTTGAAGTTCCCATATTTAAGTCACTTCCAGTCCAAATATCAATTAGCTATGTTTATACTGTCTAAAGATCAAGATGATTTTAGGAAAATGAGTTGCATGGTTTTTTCAAAGTTACCATAAAATATGTTATCAGTCCACTTGCATATAACTTCAATAAATGCATTTGAAAATATGAGTGGTGTATTTAAATAATAAAAATTAATGCAAAGAGCATAGGAGTACTATGGTTTCATTTATACCCAACTAATTGGCCGTAAGATTCATTCTTGCAATAATCCTGCTTACTTGGGTATGCCAAGACAATAGTATTAAATGGAGAGGTAAGATGCTTAAATTTATTTATACAAAATGAAGGATATAAGGATATTTATTAAGTGACTTGAAATGCTCTAAATGCACACTTTTCAGCTTCCTTCAAGCATGTATGTCAAATTCAAGTTTACCACTGCAAATTCTCTTACTGTTAAAACCAGCATGTTCTAACCACGTCATTTAAAAGATTAAGAAATAGAAGAAATAGAAGGAAAAAATAGCAAAAGCAACAAAAGGAATGGAGGGTGGAGATTTTTAAAAACTAACATAAAAGAACATTTCTGAAGAATCCTTAATTCAGAGCAGAAAAGACCAATTTTCAAATAAGACAACAACTTTGAATCTTAGATGTTCTTCACTCTTTTTAAGTAACATGTCTCAATCCTTGCGTATAGTTATAGTTGGTGTCAAATTCTATCAGGTTTGAGATGAGACTTTGCCAGTTTGGGAGCTAAGGGAATATATTATCTCAGTCCACAAAGGGCTTCATAAAAACGTTGAAGGAAATGGAAATCCAACACTGGTTAAGACAATCAGCAAATAAATTACAAAAACTGTCCATTTGCCTGTCCCTTTTAATCTTAATGTCGTATTCAAACTATTGGGCATGTAACTGAATATCTCAACTGTACCTGAAGAAATAATGGAGCGTGTCTCTGCAGTAAAACAGAACGGCACTAAACTGATGAGTTTAACCCAGCAGAAAGAGCGGCTGTAAACATGACAAATGCCTGCTATTGATTTCAGGTTTAATTACTCTGTGCAGCACTGACAAAGCCCATCAGATGTTGTTGTGAAGTGTAAATGGAACAGACTACACTTCACTGCCCATAGGAAACTGATGGTGTCTGCAGTTTGCATTGTTTACTTTATCCTCCGTAAACTTCAGCCTTGATCAAATTAACAAGTGCTACTAACCTCCAACAAACTACAATGCACTATGGTTTTACAGCAACAGCCTTGGAACAACAGTTCAGCAGTGTCTCATTGATAACAAATGTCAGTCTAATGGCTGCTGGTGAACCTTACAGCCCAGGACCTGCAAGTCCTGACTCAGGCCATCGGGGCCATCTCTTTCTGCAGGTCTGATATGAAAGGGAATGGAAAGATGACTTTTTCCACTGCTTATCATTGTGGTGCCAAAAAACAGTTGGTACCATACAGTCTTTCCCAATGAGCTCCTAAATTATTTAGTTTCTGGTTTCCAATATTACTTTTTGAAGAACATTTGTGAATAATTATAACTAACTTTAGGTTAATTGCTTTCTATCTTTTCCCTTTTCCCTCTCTCTCTTCAGATATATAAGTTTGTTGTATCTTTTTTTCATTCAATTCAACTTTTCCAAGTGGTGATTTACTGGAAGATATTTCTGAAAAAGTTAATAATTCATAATACTTGCAAAAGAATATTTTAAGTTGGACGTTACTCAATTGACTTATTTACTTTTTTCTACAAAGGCTATGTCAGAATTTCCTATTTCATCATCAAAGAATCAAGAGAGTGCACTAACGTTTATGTTTTCAAAGCTTCATACAAATAGGTAAAACAATAAAATAGGGTATCTGTAAGTATTTGCCCTGGGCTCAGGATCTGCCAAAGTCAGAAGGAAATCTCGGAGACATCCTCCTCATGGCTGCCTTAATTCATACGTCATAGTCAGCGGAACCCTCTTACCTCCACCTGCACACATTTGCTGGATGCTGGTGTTGATGCTAATGTTCAGCACCTGTTGCCAAGATTTTTTTTTCCCAGTTCTTGGCAATGCCCAGCACAGTGGTGGGCATCCATTTCCAAGTTTACATTCCTAGGCTGGCAGGCTTCAATTTCTCATCCTACATTTGTAATCTATAGAATCATTGCAATCTCTCATTTTGTCCTGGTTTTGCATAATAGAATATTCTTCAGACAAGAATAACACTAGGAGTTATGACATATAAGGGTTATTTGAAATAAATTATAAAACATTTGATGCCAATTGAGCAAATTCTTAATAAGTGCTAGATTTATAACAGAAGACAGTACAATAATCAGTTACTTAATTGGTTTCAAAGGATGGTTTAACAATAATAAAAGAATGTTGACTATAATCTTAAAAAATACCTAAATTATCCCATATATGCCTGATAATTTATCAAGTAATCAAGTGGTGCAAATTCTTTTCCTAAAAATGTCTTTTTATATCCTTAAGTTAGAGAAAACGACAGAGTTCATCCATTTATTTGAAAATATCTATTGAGTGCTTCCTCTGGCTGCTAGGTGCTAATGGCGAAGAAAACAGATCCTACCTCCTCCAATGGGGAAAAAAATAAAAATAAATTACTCAAATAATTGTATAGTTGGTACTGTAATGAGTGCTACAGAGGAAGGTTAAAAGGAGCAACAGGAATCTGAAAAGAGGCACCTTCTTTAGACCGAGAGGCTAGGAAGGCTTCTCTGAGCACAAGACATTAAAGAAGAGACGCGAGGCTGAGTAGGAGGTACCCAGGAGAGAGAGCTGGATGTGTAAAAGCTATGAGGTGACAGCCTGACACAACTGAGGCTGAAAGACACTGAATATGTCTGGAATCCAGTGAACTACGTGGATAATGGCTAAGATATGGATGGGGAGGTAGCTAGTAGCTGGGTCAGACAGGTCAAGTTAATAATTTTAGGCTCCACGCTATCAGGAGCCTAGGGAAGCCACTGAAACATGTTTAGCACTAAAGGATTAGATAGGAGTTTTTTGTTTTGTGTGTGTGTGTGTTTTCCTTACGTTCATGCAGGCTGCTTTGTAAGGAACAGCCCCAGGTCAACAGTGGATAAGTGTAAATGCAGGAACCAAGTAGAAGGCTAATGCAATAGTTCAAGCAAATGATGATGGTGGCTTGGTTTGGATGGTAGCTGTAGAGATGGAGTCCAGATAGTGCTGACAGGGAATCAGAATACTGCAAACAAAACAAACCAAAACCCTCTCTATCTAGGCATTTTATATATATATATATATGTATTAAATATATAACATTTCATATATGTATATATGTATTAAAGTTGTTTTTATTTTAGATTTCTTTACCAGTACAGGTTGAAGCTTCATTTACAGTTATTTAAAAAATAATGCTTCTCAACATTCATTTTTCTGAATATATGTATTCTTTGTAGACTCCTTAAATATTAGTGGAGATCCCACTTATAGTGACACTACAAATGGCAGAATATTTAAGCAGTGCTAGAGATTCTGGTTTAGTTAAAATTATGCTCTCTGTTAAATTGAGAAGCATTTCTAGATTTTATTCTTAAAGACCAAATGTCCACAATTGCTTGATATTTTTAACTGATTACTTTGCATTTTTTTTTCCACACTTAGAGAGAAAAATGAAATCTCTGATGCAGTCTACAAATTTAGTAGTCAAGGTTGGGGAGGACACCTCAAACCATCCTGTCTGCTTCAAATGTTATCTGAGCTGCCCTCAGTCACGGGCACTGGATGAAGGACTTGGAAGAATGGAAGTGATGCCCACAGAGATATCCTGAGGCAAAATGGAGGAGCTACAGGGCACTTGTCAAAGGTGCCCTACAATTTCCAACATGAATAAAAATAGGGCAATTATGAATTCCAAGTCAACTCAGACTGATTTAGAAAAAACTTCTAGGCCTAGAATCCAGCACTCATTAAGTCTGTCCCAAACTTAACATGGAAGAAATGTGAATTTAGTTTCTGGTGATTAATAGGAAAAGAGAGTTTTCTACTTTCTTAGCAAACCACTCTTATTCATTTACCCATTTCTTTCCATTAATACACAAACAGCATCTTGTCTAGGCTTTGAAATTGTTGATCCTTGGCATTTGAAGTGATAAAAAATAAATATGATTATTAGTAGAATCATATGTCTTACTTTATAACTTGTTAATGCTTTCTAATTGATTATCAAACACCTGTGGACTGAATTCATCTATCAAAGATCCACAGACCCTGAAAGGGAAATTTAAATATTTGAAGGTCAAATTATATGATGATTTGTAGGAAACCTAGAAGAGGTTTACCCAAATTTTCTTAATCAAAGCATCCAATCATTCTCCCCCAAATACTGAGCACCTACTAAACAGAAGGCCCTGAACTACGTGGGGCATCACTAGGGCACCAGGGTAGGTTTGAATCAAGAATCCTGTCCTCATGCTGCTTACTTATAATACTAAACACACTAATTTAAAATTACCCTTTTATTTAATTACTTTGCCTCAAACTACTGAATCAAGGTGTCAATGACCACGATCGAATAAAAGGTAAAGTCTCAAATGAAGCCTTGTAAGCCACAATCTCTCTATATGGAGAAAATCAGTGACTAACATTTTGCTCTGCACCAGGGACTGCATCACATAATTTGTCACTGTCCAAATACAATTTTCTTTTTTTGTAAATGAGTCAGTCACAAACCTCTGATTGCGCCATTTCAAATGCAAATAATTCTGTTCCAACTGCCTCTTTACATTAGCTAAATGAAGTCATCAGTAACCAAAATTGGAGAAAATCTTAACACAACTGCCGTAAACAACTTTTAAAGTTTTATATCCCATAAGAATGAAGCCGTTATGAGATAGTTAAGATTCATTAGAGATACCCAACCCTGATATGACTCATATTCAAAAACAATAATACTTTCTCCCATAACCAATAGTGGTCAGAGCAAATTATAATCAAAGATAGATTTCTTGGAGGGTGATGATACCATTAGATTTAAGGAATTAAAAATACATGAAACTTTTGAGTTAATGAACAGGGTCCTTAACTGCTCATTTAATTCAAACAGCTGTTTGTTAATGCCCTAAGCAGTGTCATAAACTGTGAAAATACTGTTGAGTGCAAGACACTAGTTAATGCTATAAAGCAACACATGCTCTAATATTAAAAGGATTTAATGGGATTAATAGAGAATAAAACATTAACTCCCTATTATGATGTTTTAGAACCCAAGGGCAAATTCTGGCTAAAAAGGACTCTGGTTCTAAAACCACAAAAAGTAAACTCCAGCACTGTACAGCAAATCATGGCAATTTTATGCCCTTGAAAAAAAGTGGAACCCTGATAAGATCACATCTGTTCCAATCACATACTGGATAAAATCACTGTTTACTAAAGTCCTAAATAACTAAAAATGTGGAACCCCAACAGGATCCCATCTGTTAATGCTACAACTTGGATATGGTCCCATTAGAAAAATTCCATATAATAATGTTCCAGCATAAAATAGTGTAGAATTTGGACTTCACTTCATCAATTTTGCCTATAGACTTATATGCTAATTTTCTGCAAATATACCATTACGTGATCTATAATGCATTTTTCCTATGGGTAGTTGCTATAATTTTAATACATGAAAGCAAAATTGATTTGAAATAATAAATTCCAAAGTCTTTCTCCATGAATTTCAGGAATTTTAGCCAATTTCTGCTCATTATTTCATTCCTTACATTGTATTACAGAGTATTTTCATAGGAAACATTGTAAATATGTTTGTAATATAAATCATAACATAAAATTTATAGCAATGTCCTTTCTCAACATTTTAGCTATTTGCAAGCACCAAGAAGAATTTCAATTCTGGATTAAATATATGACTTCACAATTCAGAGAGAAGTGCTTTTATATATAATGCTCTCGTGGTAGTGTCATATTTAACTCTATAACGTAGCTAAATTTCATTTTAGACTTAAGTATTAAGATAGTTGTAAAATGAAATGTATAGTTAAAATTGAAGAATGAGGACTAGTGCATAAAAGAAAAAGTTAAAATAGTTTGGATGAGGTTGGTGAGATTAATTCAAAATGTTTAAAAATATAACAGATTGTGATTTTTGGAATATACTTCAACCATTGTAATGTTTTAATTTTCTTTGGGTATTATGAAAATGGAGCTTCTCAGATTTTTGTTGTAAGCAAACAGTAAAAAAAAAAAATTGGTCACCATTTTATTGTAAACTTATGTTCTAAGCACTGTACTGAATCATTATACATATAGTTTAATTTAATCTTCATAAAAAAATCCATGAATGTGTAATATTGTTATAGCCATTTGAGGAAACTGGGTCTTAGGTAAATCAAATTCCTAGAATTAAATTATCAGGATTAAAAACGAGGAGTGTCTGGTTGTAAAGCTCATGTTTATACCCACTTTGTTGTATTGCCCCAACAGGCAATCTCCTTGCATAGAATATTAAGAAATTACGACTAATAAAAATAAGTAGGTTAATTAATAACCATAGCTGGGATTAATGCAAATATTTTAGCTGGATCATTTCTGAAAAATTTTACTTGCAAGAAATATATTAACTTCCTCTTAGGGGTTTCAAAGCGGGCATGTGGGGTACCTGGGCAGATTAATATTTTGTTCTCCTTTCCATCCATTTTATCATGTGCTTCTTTTCATCGGACAAAAATGAATTACACAATTCATCAAAATTTTCCTTTGCCCTGGCTGTCAGCAAATTTGAAACAAAATTCATTTAAATATTTATTCAACATTGATTTAGCTGGAATGAGGAATGCATCAGCAGTAGGCAGGTTGTTTTATTTCCACTTCGGCATGCTATATCCTTTGATAGATGAAATTTAAATTTGTCTATTATGTAAGTAGTTGAGTTTGGAGCTCTGAGCTAATGTGAGCCATATTTCCAAATTATTCCATTGATGTTTTATTGAATGGCATTTTAATGATTGAATTCATGATGATTAATTTTCTATCTGAAAATATTCAAGAGAAAGTTATAAAGGTCGTTTAAACTATCGATTACTGTGGGTTCTCTCAACTTTATTCCTGTATTATATCAGTCTTCTATAATGCAGCACAGTTAAATTATGTTAACATAATTTCTTGCAAATATAACTTGACTAGCTAGAAAAAGAAAGTTCTATTTAAAATATTTGAAGACTTATTAGTTTTGAAGCCATGAAAAGAAAAAAAATGGTGTAAAAAATCATATCTAAAGAAAATTACTAAAGTTACAAAAGTCAGAGTAATGAAAGCAATAATTGCAAAATTAAAGTTGGGATATTCTTTCATGAGCAAAAATTTTATTAGAAGTATAACTTTCACTAGCATATAGGCTAATATAATTCTTAGAATTCTAAACATAATAATTTCCAAAATAATAATTAAAGGCATAGTTCTCGTTCTTAAATGATATACTAATTCACCCATGTGATATATTTCTTACAGATTTTAAGCATTAGGGAAATATTTATTGCATTGGATGACTGTTTTAGAGAAATGAGTATGAACGTGGTAGACTTACACTAGCTATATAAACTTGAAGGAATTACTTAATTTCACTAAGCTTCAGTTTCCTTAACTGTAAATGAGAATATAATATGAAATTACATTGAATTGAGTGATTTCGCCATGACAAATACTATTTTTTTCTCTTTGTATTTGTAGATACATTCTCTGCTTCCTTTTTGAGCTAAAGAGAATAATACAATTCTTCACTCTTTTTTGTTAAGGTTGCCACAAAATTCAAAGCTAAATTTGTTTTTGTTTGTGTGTGTGTGTGTGTGTGTGTGTGTGTGTGTTATTCATGTTACTAGGACATTTTTCTCCTTTTTGGAATTGTTTCTGCTCTCATTTTTTGAATGACTATTTTAACTGCCTGGATCTCATCTATGCCTTAATTGTGTAAATTCTCTCCGAAGGGTTTACGGAAATGTTGGGGGAGATGGTTATAGATGAGTAAAGCAAGTCTGAATTATTCTGTTACAAATTGTTTATTGTGGAAACACCTTCAAAACTAAAAGAGGGAGAAATTTTAAGGTGAAATTAAATTGCTATACATCCTCTTTGAAATGTTTGAGCTACAGACAACTTTTTAAAAATATATTTGACAAAGGAGTGTTTTCCTACAATCTGGGGGAGAGTATACACTTTTGAAAGCAAGTTCACTGGTTTGTTATTAATTAGTCTTTTTTAACTGAAAAGCATCTATTTCTTAAGGTGTCTCTTCTTTTGGTAAATTAAACATATATCAAGTATTTAAAAATACCAGCCGGTTTCAAATATTTGAAATAATTGGACTATCTGCACATATAAAATCATCAATAGTTAAAATGACTATTATTTATTAACAAAATCTAAAGAGAATATAAAAAGAAACAGCAATTTATTTTAAAGCATTTATGAAAAAAAAGATGTGAGCTTTTCTTTCAGTTTGAAAACTATACTTTCAATAAGTAGCATCTATTTCTTCCTCCTTATTGTTAAGAACAACAAACACAATTTTTCTAAATAGTGTTAATAATATACCATTAACAGAGTAATTCCACAAATAAAACTACAAATAGTATGTAAACAGAGGTGGCTTGCCGGAAAAATGCTTTTATAGTTTACTGTCCTATTTCTTTCATTACCAATTGTAATTTGTAATGATGATGTAGTAATGTAGCAGAATTAAAATAAGAAAGAAAAGTTTGCAACAGATTTAAATTCTCTAACCCTAAAAGTTGTTAAAGGCATTTTAATTTCCCAAAGCAAAAGAGACAATTGTATACAAGATTCTATTTTGAGTCTAACCTTATTAAAAAATAAAAACAACATTAAAGAAACCTATTCTCCATTTGGAGCAAGTGGAATTTATGTTAGTAACTCCAATTAACTCTAATGGGAGTTACATGAATAAATCTCAAAAGCACTGAGAAGAAAGGAGTTTTGCTATTATAGGGAATTCAGAAAGAGAGCCTAGATATGATTTCATGCAAACCATTGAAATGTCATTGAAAACATCTGTGAAATTTGGTCAATAAGCAGAAAAATATTTAAAATTATGATACAATGAATTTGTATGTCATCACAGAATCAAATATATGGAAAACTATTAACCTTTTAATAGAATTTTTTAAAGAAGTTTATTTTTTTTTTCTAATTCTAGTCTGAATTGGGGAATGAAGCCAGATTTAAGAGAAAATATGTAAATTAAGAGAAAATATGTAAATATGTAAATTTGATTGCCCCTATCTTTTAGTGTCCTCTAGATTTTGAAGAAAGAAAAAAACTTTCCTGACTATTGTAAATAGTCAATGTTTTACAAATTTTAAATATTTTAATGATTGGAGAGTCTATTAATAACACGCCCCGGTTACTTATGGAAGCTCTATAGATACCTCTCGGTCTTTGGACCCCTAATTCTAGGAGCTGAGAAGTGACACAATACAGGGTCCTTTGAACATAGTCTATTTCAATATGTGCCTATTTATGAGTGGTAGTTTTAAAATAGTGTTTAAAAATCTACATTCTTTAATTATCTCAAAATTTTGAGAATTTTTTTCTTATAATGATCAGAAGATATGAATTGAATATTATTCAAATAAAAATAAGTAGATACATAATGAACTATTATCAAGAGCTTCAAAGTTTTGAGGTATACTTCTAAAACAACAGTATTTCATACTACACAGTCCAAGTTGAAAATCATTAAATATGCCAAAATGGTAATGATTTTGCCTCCATTAGACAGATGCTTGTTAGACTTGAGTCAACCAACTCTTCATACAATTGCAAAAAGGAGCAAAAGATTAAAGGACATGTACAAAGTGCTAGAAATTCATGGACTAAAGTTTGCATTTAAAAGATAAATTATAATTAAGGATTTTCTAATAATTTTAGGTCTCTAAAAATAGTCTTCTTTGAACACATAAATCTACTCTATTTTACATTTTACTCATACATATGACTTTAGGAATATATTTCTAACACACTTAGGGAGTGTCTTTAGTACGTTTTATAAAAGTTCATAGTCCAGAGTTAGGATAACTGGAAAGCCTTTACGAAGAGACTGTCCAACATTTGCTTAGGTTGCTGGTCTCTATCAATATGTGCCTATTTACAACTGGCAGTTTCTAAAGCAGTGATTACAAGCCTGCTGCTTAATTATCTCAAATGTTTTCAGAAATTTTCTAACAATGATCAGAAAATTTTAATTCAATTGAGAAGTATTAATGATAACCACAAAACATTAGCTACCAGTTACTGAAACATGTAATTTATTCCATCCACATATAAGGGTTACATTTTCATAGTTGGGTTTTAAGAAAATGGCCACTGACTTCAAAATAAGATTCATGTTTTGAATACTGTATCAGAAAAACAAAACATCCCTTTGATTCCCCTCCCTCACTTTTCTCCCCCCTTTCTTCCTTCTCTTCTCTCTTCCCTTCTTCTAATATTTATTAGGCAGCTAATAAGTGTCAGATTCTCTATCTGAGCTGATGCTCAGGATAAACACTTGCTCATAATAGAGTATACATGTGAAACATTGACTTTCACACCTGTTTCTCTCTCATTAGCAAGAAAGAAGACACTAGCATGGTCAAACCAATGAAATCTTGGTGTCAAGCCAAAGAGCAAGTGCTAATTAAAAAAATGAACAAAAGATAAACATTTTTGCAGTTCATAATTTGTAGAGTTCTAATGCAGTAGTTCATAAGACCTAAAACTAAATTGTTATATTCCATTAAAGTGGGATATTAAAAAATTGAGAGATATTTCAGGTAAAAATGAAATTAAAATACATTTTTATCACTGTATATAAAATTATATATGTATATTTATGTGTTATATATTTAGCTTTCCCTAAAATGCTGAACATTATGTGATAATCTTTACCTAAATAATATAAAAATGTAAACTGAAGCAGGATGAAGGGCACAATATTTAAAATTTTCATTAATTTTGTCACTAATAATGAAGAAGGTACCTTAGATTTATTGTTGTAACAAAAGTTAAAACTGGAAAGGGACACTTATATGGGTAATATTAAATTTCAAATTTTTTTAAAATTTTATTTTATTATGTTATGTCAATCATCATACATTACATCATTAGTTTTTGATGTAGTGTTCCATGATTCATTGTTTGTGTATAACACCCAGTGCTCCATTCAATACGTGCCCTCTTTAAACCCATCACCAGGCTAATCCATCCCCCCACCCCCCTCCCCTCTAGAACCCTGTTTGTTTCTCAGAGTCCATAGTCTCTCATGGTTCGTCTCCCCCTCTGATTTCCCCCCCTTCATTAAATTTCAAATTTTAATTTTCATTTAAAAAAGGATTGGTCAAGGTGTTGGTAAAGAAATACATAGAGGTGTCTGGGTGGCTCAGTTGGTTAAGTATCCAGCTCTTGGTTTCAGCTCAGGTCATGATCTCAGGGTCGTGAGATTGAGCCCTGCATTGGGTTCCATGCTCAGCACAGAGTCTGCTTATCTCTCTCCCTCTGCTCCTCCCCCCTGCTCTCTCTCTCTCTCTCTAAAATGAATAAATAAAATCTTTTAAAAAATATGTAAAGCTTAGTAGGATCAACTGCATGGCATAAATACTTTCACATTTTACAGTAAAACATAAAAATATAAATTAAAAACTGATTTTTAAATATTATGGGAAAGCATATTTAAAAGCAATCTAACCTAGCGGATGTTTTAAAAAAAAAACTTCCATATTTCATTGATGCAAAAATAACTTAATCCCAGAATTATGTAGAATTACATAGTAACAAATATAATTAAAAGAAAAATTAAAAATCATGAAGTAATGACCATCTATATATGCTCTAGCTTATTTAATGGGACCCCATTCATCTTTCAGATATGTGGTACCTTTCTGGACGTGAATGTGTTTTTGATTGCTTGGGCAATCCCATCAATGCTATCAAATGAACCTGTTTTGAACTTTGCATGATTTAGTTTTTGAATTTGCCCAATTTTGACAATATTTGATGATCTAATCTAGCTTACTAAGAGGAAGAGCAGGGAACTGATCATAACATTTACCCTGTGTGATAGATTGGTTCTTGGTTTGCCCTGCTAGCTTTCCCACACTCCTCTTCTGGTAAAAGACCTTGATTCTTATCTACAGAGGTGGATTTGTGATCAAATGCAATTGATCTTAGTTGCCAATTTCATAGAAAAGTTGAAAGGTCTTTTCAGAATTCATTTATCAGTCTGTAAAATGATCCAAAAAATATCTAGCAAACAAGACCTACACACACTCAGAAAACTCACCATGAAAAGGAGGAAAATCTGATTCTTGGCTGTCATGATGAAGAAAAAGTTTAAGGCAGAGTCTGACCCAACCTCCTTGAGACTGTGAGCAGGCAGAGTGGGGATGATTGTGGAGAACTTAAACTAAAAGCTGAGAAGCCAGAGAACTGAACGCCTGGCCACCTCTACCTATTGCGGTGTGGAACAAATGTAACTGGGCTTAATACTGTGCCTTTCTCCCCATACACCTTGGTAAACTACTACATGACTAGCAGATAGATCATCTGACCAGGAGTAATGGTGACTTCTTTGATTGATACAGAGGTAGAATATGTCTACCTCTGACTTTAGGGTCATTTATTTCCCCATAAAAACACTACGAGGCAGCAGAAGCATGGGAAAGCTCTCTAAGGGACCAATTAGATTTCTAATTCTCTGCAGGGTGGGAATAGCTAGAGTTGATCCCTTAGCCTGAGTAACAAGCCCTTGGGTGGTGGCAGGGGGTGGGTGCTGGTGGAGGTCATTTTTGGGATTTAGCAATAGAGCAAGAGGGACATGAAGGACAGATGAATAATATATGTGTGGCTTACAGGATTGAGGCTTGGGGTCATTGAATTTGACTATTAAAAAGAAAGAAAACCTCATTTGGAAGCAAGACATGTTTAATTCAGTTTAAAAATTTCAAGTTCAGTAAAATTTCATTTTGTTTTTACTTTAGTGCTATCCTAGTTTTCTAAAAGTACTCTCAATAAACTTGAAGACATACTATTAAAAAATTTTTACACTCTATTTCATATAAATTATTATACAAGAGTCAAGAGGCAAATGAAGAAATGTGATCAAAATAAAATATTTTAAAAAAAGAATAAGGAGAATTAGATAAAAAGTTTGACAGAGGTATCCTTACCATATTAGCAGTAAAGCAACATAACTGCACATTTATTCATTCATTTAGTATATATTTCTTGAGCACCTATTATGTGCCAAACTATCCTTTAGGTATTGAGGTCAAAGCTGTGAGCAAACATAATATTCCTAACCTCATATCTATTACTTGTCATTTAAGAGACATAATTAAAATAATGTAATTTTACATAGGGCTCATTTTTTTATTTGAGTATAGTTGATACACAATGTTACATCAGTTTTGGGTGTGCAACCTAGTGATTTGACAACTCTATACGTTATGATATGCTCACCGCAAGTGTAGCCACCATCTGTCACCATACAACACTTTTATCATAACATTGACTATATTCCCTATGCTAGGCTTCCAGTTACGAAATGAATATGGCACAGGAATAAAAGGTACTGTGTGAGGTTGATCTGAATTAGAGAGTTAGGGAGTGAGAGAAAGAGCCAGAGAGATGGAGAAAGAGAGAGAGAAGATTAATTTTGAAGTTTGAAATATCTCTACTATAAAAAATGTTGAAATATCTTAAAATGTTAATATCTCAATGGAATAGATTTCATTAACTCATTCAGTTCATTTGGGAGCATTCACTGAGCATCTATTATGCAATGTCATTGTCATATACAAATTTTTTTAAGCAAACAATTTATTAGATTTCTGCAATTTCAACTTATAAAATACAGTCTTAGGTAAAACAAACGATATTACAAACAATTAAGTAAAAAAAAAAGACTACCTTTAAATGAGTTAATATTAATACTAATGTAAACTTTTATTTTAGCATTTGTGTAATTCACATCCACTACTATTAATTTCATTTCTTGAAGAGAACCTCATCTATCTGAACTGATGTTTGTTCTATGTGTACAAAGATTCAAAACCTTTCCATCTTTTAACTAGGTAACTTTGTTTTATGTTCTATTTATACTTCATAAATCCATTATAAGCCCATCTGGAAAAGCAATTATTTCCAGGCATCAACTAATTTACTAGACTTCCTTCTCAATGGATATGTGGTTTCTACTTTAGACAACCAATTTCCATAGCAAATCAGGTGGATTTAGTTTCTGCATCCCTGTTTATACATAAGCTAAATTAAGAATGTTATCATAGATGTAGCTACTGGCCAAATAGAAGGTATAAGACTTGGGAGTCACAATCACACGGGCAATTAGTGGAAGCCAGGTCCACAGCATTTTGCTCCAAGGCCCTTTCCCCCACAGAAGGCTACAACCGAACAGCTCAGTAATTCAGCAGAATAATGGAAAGTGGACAGGGTGTACACTGAGAAGCTAATTGTTTAGCCATTTGCTTTTTTGCACAAGTCACTTCATCTCAAGGTATTTGAAGTTACACATCTGAAATATGAAAATAATAATACCTAGCTCACATGAATTCACACGGGGGAAATTTATGTGAAAGGTATAAAGGTATTGTCATTTACATCAACCAAATATTATTGATAAATGTAAAACCTTGCTATATGAATGTGATGCTATGCTAACCTTCTAAACTTTCAGGAGATACCCAGCTGCTGAAGATCACTTACTCAGTTCTTTGGGTTTGAACTACTTATTGATGTTTATCTCCATCAACATGAGAAAATACAGAAGTCCTTGTTTGTTTTATGAAATACAAATAGCACTTATATTTTCTCTGCATTGCAAGACTCAGGGATTTATTTTAAACTTAAGAAGAAGGAGACTTAGGGCGCCTGGGTGGCTCAGCCGTTAAGTGTCTGCCTTCGGCTCAGGTCATGATCCCAGGGTCCTGGGATCGAGCCCCGCGTCAGGCTCCCTGCTTCACAGGGAGTCTGCTTCTCCCTCAGCCCCTCCCCACACTCATTCTCTCAATCTCTCTCTCTCTCTCACTCTCGCTCTTGCTCTCTCTCAAATAAATAAATAAAATATTTTTAAAAAAGAATAAGGAGAATTAGATAAAAAGTTTGACAGAGGTATCCTTACCATATTAGCAGTAAAGCAACATAAAAACCCCAAAGGCAACTTACTGAATTCATATATATATATGTAGACACACACATATACATGTATATCTGTATTTATGTTTGTATGTCTAAATACACGTGCGTAATATACATATATGATGAAATATCCAGTATTTAGATACTATATTGAAAGAAAACCAGAGCTTTGGATAAAGTCATCCAGACTAGTTTCCACTCAACTAACTTCTTTCATTTTAACACCAAAGTACAGAAATTACGTAAATCAAAAATACATTTTATGCAAACTTTTCCAGAAGATTTATATAGATTCACCCAATTTGCTTACCTACCAAATAATTGATTTACTCAAAGTTTTACAAGACTCTGGCTTCTAGCCTGGTACAGGCTTCTAGTTATGAAGTCATGGTGATAAAAAGGTACAGCGTAGGAAATACTGTCAATGGTATTGTAATAGCATCGTATGGTGACAGATGGTAGCTACATTTGTTGTGGTGAGCACAGCATAATGTATAGAGTTGTCAAATTACTATGCTGTACACCTGAAACTAATGTAACATTGTGTGTCAACTATACTTCAATTAAAATAATAATAATAATTTTTTTTTAAATCACAAGATTCTGGAGGAACGTCTTTATCTCTCTACAGGCAGTATCTGTCGGATCACCTACATAGGAATAATTGGTGTTTTAGAAATATATATATCACCATTTTTCTGATAAAACAAAAATGTCATATTTAGTATTAAAAACTCGTATTTTTATGAATTTTTTCTCATGGTCTTCATGTATATATATATACTCATGTATATATTCTTCATACACATATATGTATATGTCTCTATATACTTTAAATGGAGAATTTAAAGTAATATAACCATAATAACAATACATTGTCGGTAACTTTTCTTCAATTATTTATTTTACGTTATTTATTTTTTTAAAAGATTTATTTATTCATCTGAGGTAGGGGGCAGAGGGAGAGAACCCCCAAGCAGACTCCCATGTGGGGCTCCATCTCACAACCCATGAAACCACAACCTCAGCAGAAAACGAGAGTTAGACACTCAACTGACTGAGCCAGCCAGGTGCCCCTTCTTCAGTTATTTTAAAAATATTATTGAAATTACATAAAAATGTGGGGCACCTGGCTGGCTCAGTAGGAAGAGCATGTGATTCTTTGGGGTTGTGAGTTTGAGCCCCACATGGAGTATAGAGATTACTTAAATAAATAAAACTTAAAAAAAAAAAAATTACATAAAAATACAACTCCTCCATTAGGTATCAATATAAAATACAAGTAAAATATGTAAGTCAAATAAAAATTAAAAATAGTAGAGATGTATGAGTCTAAGAAAACAGTGGAATTCTGAAGAATATCTTTTTGGAATTTCTATGGTATGTATAAAGATAAATTTTAACTCTAAGATTTTATAAAAATGCATACTAATAATGATTAATGGTTTTAGTATTTAATGATAACATCTTAAAGTAAAAAGCTTCAAATTATTATATTTTAATAGAGCAACAAAATATAAAAAAGGAATCAGCAAATATTTATAGATGAAATTTGTAGGGTTCCATGAAAAAACAAAAATCAATTTTTTTTACTTATTTATGAACCTCAAAAACCATGTGAATTAACTGCTTTTAATTAACCATCTGCAAAATGGCAAGTTGTTTAAGCAAAGACCCAAATTCATCATACAGTATTTTCTATTTTCTTTCTATTCATATAATTAATAGCAAATTAACAGGGAATATAAACAGAGATAAAATCCTCATATCCTGAGAATTATAACTTCTATGTGATAGAATTTGATAAGGCCAAGAAATACCACTGGGTTCAGTCTTCCCTGAAAACCTAGATTAGATGCCATTCTGAGACATCCTTTAGCAATACAGTTATCTAAATCTCTTCTTAGCATTAAAAACATTACTGCAATTGCCACATCCCTCCCTGCATGGCAAAGTGCTCTTCTACTACAAGTACTGTCCTATAGCAAACTTCTGAAGGACACTCTCTCTGAACTGCTCTGGGGAGGCAAAGAGAGTTCTGAGTCATCCTTGACAGATTAAGGTAAGGAAAGATTATTTTCCAGCCATTAGATTGGTGGCATATATAAATTTAAGCACAAAATATACTTTCAATGTCCAAAACCAGATCTTTAACTTAAGAGAATTTCCAGTGAGGATTCTGCCTACATACTTATTTGGTGATCTATATTCATGCCTCAATTTGTAGAAAGATGACGGTGGGGCCGCCTCCAGTGTCATAAAAGCCTCAACGCTCTGTACATGTCATATATTTCAGCCTACTTTGTACAGAACTGGGGGGTTTGAAAGCTAAGAATCTACTAAGGCAAAGTGCTCTTTGGATAGGACTATCAGCGAAGGTTTTCAGAGGAGTACAAGTTAAATTGATACCTGAATGACAAAAAGGAGTCCTGTAAACACGAGAGGGAGGAGTGATTCTGACAGAGAGAAACAGGAGTTCAAAGGCCAGTGCGCAACAAGGAGATTGGAAAGTTCAAGACACAGAAAGAAGGCCAATGTGACTGAGCAAGGGAAGTCATAGAGTGATATGGGATAAAATCAGAGAGGAAAGAAAAGATCATGTGTGACTTTGTATGCCAAGGCAATACATTTAGATTTTATTTTGAGGGTCACAGGAGCCATTAGAGGGTTTAAGCAGGGGCGTGACCTGATTTACATTTTGAAAAAGATCACAGCTCTGTGGAGAATTGATTATAGAGGCAGGCACCAGTGAAAACAGGATCTACAGTGGCAGTAGACAGAGCTGCTTTGATTAATGAAATGTGCTAGTGGACACCAGTTGTGATTCAGAAAATGTTAATTTCCTTAAAATGCATAAATTCTAAATAACTGTGTCCTTTGTGGGTTTTATTTGAATCAATAGATATTAAGAATGCAGACGTTATCATGTTAGGGCTTTTTCATTTTTGAGTTAGAGAAGGGCCCCTCAGCCTCTTGAGGCATAGGAAATCGGTGGCATAGCTCCCAGCGGGTCATCAGCTTGCACCCAGGGAGAAGGTAACAAAGAAACCTCAGCTTCCCATCACTCCATAATACCAGTAAGATACATAATGACTGAAGGTGTACTTTAGTGGCTTAGGGAAATAGTGAATTAAGCACAAAAGGAAAATGTGGTATGCAGCAAGGTACCCAATGAATACATTAAGCAGTAACTAATACAGAAGATAAAATTATAAAAATAATCTTTATTTGATATTCATTATATGTTAAGTGCTATGTTAATGACATTATTTCATTTAGTTTATACCTTATTATTACCCCAGTTTGAAACATGAGAAATCTAAGATTCAGAGAAGTTAAATAACTTGGGTAAGTTTACAAAACTAGTGAGTGTTGTTATTGAAAACCAGTTCTGTCGGACCCCAGAGCTCCTCTTTCAATCACAGTATTACACCAGTTTTCAAAGGACCCACTGCTTGCTTTGAGGTGTTGCAGTCAAGGAAGTTATCAGTGGAACACAGCGAAGAGTTACGATTTTCAGCCAAGAAAACAAAGGCATGGCACCTCAGAAAAGAGAAAGGTATGAGTGATGGGAAGGTGTGAAAGCACACTGAGGGACAGACATGGAAAACAACGTTTTCTTTGGGGCAAGTGACAGAGACAAGCTATTTGCAGTTAGTTCTTATTATTTTAACCATGTTCTGGCCATTAAGATGTCACTGGAAATGGCAAAAGTCAATTCCTGGCCTAGCCCCATACACTTGCAAAATTCTTTACACTCTCTTTCTTCTTCCACCTGCAGGTCAGAGGCAGAGGAGCTGGCAGGGGAGCCAGGATCTTGGGAATGACAAAGTCATAAGCTAAAAGCAGCCTGGGTTTCTCTGGAAGATCACACAAAAGGTTGCTCACTAATCAAGGATATCCACATTGGATGTTTTGAACAAAAAATAAACATTCATTAAGTTAAGCTACTAAAAGTTGTGGCATTTTGTTTAAGCTTCTAGAATCATTTACTCCAAATAATAGTGGAAAGTCCATCTGGTGAAGATGGGGAGCTAGGGCATGTGAAGTTAGACTCCTGCAATATCTCTGTCCAATGCTCTTCTCCTTTTCCTGGATCAACTATAGACTATAGACTCAGGCTCTCTTGGAACTAATGCAGATCATAAGACATTATTCTGGTCAATGAGTTGTAAATGCAAATTTCCTAAGTATGTCCCTTCCTTAATTCCCCAACTCACTTCTTTTTGTTTGAGAGAGGATGTGATACCTGAATTTGTATCAGCCATATTATAATCATGAGGGAAAGGCCAAGAGAATCTCAGAGATATGAGTCCTAACATAATTGATCTACTGTACTAATTTCAGAAATCGCTCACCTACAGATTCCTATAAATACATAAACAAATAAAACAAACTTCTATTTTTTTAAACTATAGGTATGCAGGTTGTTTGGCTACTTGTAGCTGAACACATTTCTAACTAATACAAAAAAAGTTTAAGTGGATGCAAAACAGTGTTCAGCTGGGGGTGTTTATGACCTCCCTGCCCCATCCCTTGGGATGTTTGAGAATGTCTGGAGACATCTTTGGTGGTCACAGCTGCAGGGATGTAACTGGTATCCAACAGATAGAGACCTATCATGCACAGGACAGCCCTACACAACAAAGGATTATCCAGCCCAACTGTCAACAGTGCTAAGGTTGAGAAACACTGTGGTAGAACATGGACATGGATAGTCCCTCTGTAGCATTCAAAGGTGTTAATACTTCTTTACAGAAAATCATATGCCACTGCAGGATTTGAATGAGACTATCATGAACAAGATGAGGAAGAACGAAGAATAATCTGGGGTTTTATGTAGAAAAGAAGTGGTGGAAAGCAGATGTTGAGATTTCAGAAGCTCAGCTAAGAGGTTGGTTATTAGAACCTGAATGTTGGTGATGGAGAAACAGAAAGGAAGGTGCAAACTTATCATTTAATTAGCAAAAAAGGTTTGATGATAGAATGATAGAAGCAAGAATTTCAAGACTGGGTGCTGGGCTAGCAGAATGATATTAAATATTTGTATGGACAAATTAGATATTTAATCACTTATTCTAATTTTTGTAAACATATAGCCTTCCCAAAACAGTGAAAGCAAAATATCTAAATAAAAGACCTTCCTTTCCCCTTCTCCCCTGAGCTGGTCGGAAGTGTTAGGGGCTGTTACAAATGAAATATCAAGCTATCCATGTTTTGAACAAAGGTGTAATATATTTACTATTTAAAACAAAGTGAAGAAGTTATTCTCCCTATTAAAATATTACTATAGCCTCTCACAGGTTACAGAAAATGTGGCACAAAGGAAAGGATACAGCATTGAGATTGGAGAAGAATAAGCAGAGTTGTCAAAGAATCACATAGAAACGTTTTTCCTAGTTAAGAAACAAAGCAGGCAGCTAGCACTGTACAAAGATTACTGCATAAAATAGCCATCACAATATATGTTTTAATTAAATTTTGATAATAAGGATAAATACATAATTTGAAACCCTGAATCTAGAAAGTATCTTTTCATGAAGACGAGTATAAAAAAAGATTTGTCTTGAACACACAGACAAAAGCATCACAGAATCTAAAAGGAGAATAAAATAAACGAGAGCAAGAATATTTTCATGGTTACATTTAGCTACGTGTTCTCACCACACCCTGAGTCAGAAGGACATGGAGGCTTAAATGTACTCACTAAATATTCTCTGCTGTATCTATGCATTTTATTATAAATGGATTATGGCTAAATAAATATGAAAAATGTATAGAGCTATCATTCATAGTGCAGTTTCAGACATGCTTCAGTCAACTCTGGTAAAATTCCACTGTTTTCATAAACCTCTAGTTAAACAGTGCTCCCCAATATTATTATATAGAGACATCTGAAGTGGGCAAACCTTATGTGAACGAGAGGAGAGGTGATGATTATAAGCATATTACAAGACCAGCTTTGAGCAAAGTAGCAGCCTTATGGGATACGATAAAAGCTTCATTCTTTTCTGAATGTGCCATATTTGTTCATAAACTTTATAAAACTGAAGTACTTAGCCTATTTATCAGGATTTCTCTCATTCCTTATATTCTTGACAAAGAAAAACCTACCACATACTTTTAAGCAGGGGATTATTTCCCAAAAGGCATAAGCTAGACCTTATGTCAAGGTCCAGTAGAAAGGATGTCCACTTAGAAATAGTCTTGAGGTAATTTCCTCGACTAAAGTAAATATCAATGACTCATATACAATATCCATGCTATGTGTTTAAAGTTTACTAAATTATCTTTGTTTTTCCCTTGTTGTTGCTGATGTGTAAGAAACTCCAATAGACTGCAGTACTTGATAGATCATATTTTTCCCCTACCGAAGTTACACTATATTGAGGACAGCATTTTATTCAGTAAGATAGGGGATTCAAGTTTCTCCCTGACTACCCACAAGCATCCTGAAAGTTAAATAGCTTGTTTCTTCCCAAATGAAAGACTTAACTAAAATAAGCAGTATGAACAATCTCCAACTGTGAACTAATTAAAGACAATTCCCTTTCAAGGTTTTTTCACTACATGTCATTTGTGATTTTATTTTGCTTTCCTTAAATTTGTCCTATTTTACATGCCTGCTCTTTCTAAGATTTATCCTTAAATGGCATGATATTTTAATATTGGAAATCAGTGACATTCTAATGGGTCACACTTAAATTAATATTAAGCTATTTACAAATTGTCAAACAAGGAAGAACGATATTATAATACTATGAAGCTAGTAGAATCAGCTTGATTTAATGACCAGGTGACTTTCTACTTTTTCAAGCCCATTGTCATTATGTCCGAAAAGGCATAACTAAGTGACCCTAGCTAATGCTTCAAATCTATGTGCTTTATTCTCTCCATAATCTGTTCCTTATGCCCTACTTCAACTTACATTACCAACTTTCTAATATCGAAAGGTTGGGGGTAATAATTGTAGAATTCTTTCTGGACAAAATCAAATCTAAAATTATATCTGGCTAAAAAATGTCTAAATAACAAAAAAAGCCAACAGAGTAAAAATAATGTGTACCGAAATGTAATGAAAGGACTCAAAGAAAAAAATTAGAACCCAACAAAGGAGTACTTTCTTCTCTTAGAATAACACTGCCATGAATATCCTTCTGGCCCATTGACCGACATCACCATTTTCCTACCACTTCTTACTAAATTTCTTTCAAAGTCTATTAATATTTATTGACAAGTTAGGTACCAGGCACTATGTGTGCATTATTTTACATATAAAATTCATAGCAACTCCTTGAGTAAAATACCATTTTTATTTCCACTTTTACAGGAAAGGATGTTACATAACCAGTAGAGGTTAAACCCAGGATCTGAATGAAATCAATCTGATACCAAAAGCCACACAACAAACTATCGCCTCTCTTTTCTCTTTGAATAGTATCCATTTTCTTCAGCCTAGGTGTCCAAAGAATCTCCTTATTTTGATGGCTGGGATCATGAATTTAACCTCTGATAATCTTGAACCTAACTTCCAGATGTCTATTTTTGATATGAATTAGTTTTAAAAAGGTTTAAACCAGTTATTTCAAGAATTAGTTTGAATTAGTCAGTTTTATAGTCTCTGTCATCTGTTCTTTTCTACCGATCAAAACATATTTCTTAGGATTCTATGCACAAACTTTATATTCTTTCCAACTTGGTGTTACTTATTTCTCAAATTCCTGTTTTTTTTTTTTAAAGTACATTTTTAGTGGCGCCTGGGTGGCTTAGTCAGTTAACGTCGGACTCTTGGTTTGGCTCAGGTCATGATCTCATGGGTCATGAGATCAAGCCCTGCATCTGGCTCTGCGCTCAGCAGGGAGTCTGCTTGAAGATTTTCTCCCTCTGCCCCTTCCTCCCACTCTCTCTCTCTCAAATAAATAAATAAATCTTTTTTTAAAGTATGTTTTTAAAAGAGTTATATCATTTCCCAGGCTTGGTCAAGAACTTTCATGATTATACAATACGACTACTAATTCCCTACCTTGTGCCTTGTTAATCCTTGTCTTCTTCAACTTATATCCACCAAGGATGTGATATGTTATTCTTACCAGTCCTTGGACTTTCCACCTTCCACAGCCAAGTAAATATGATTTACTGTTTATGACATACTTGAAATGTCACTTAGTCTATCAAAAAGCATAATTTCGACCCAGCATTCTAGATGTTTTTTAGCATTTTAATAACATTTGTGGGAGACACTGACTGCTTACCAACTGTCCATGGGATGCCCCACACTTCTCAGTCCTATTATAACTTGGAAGGGCCATGAGTTTAGTTTTCACCATTAATAGAGGAAGCATGAATCAGTTTGAGGCCAAGACATTTATTTAACAGGTGGTATGCGATCCTCCAGCTTTCTCTTTCCACTGCAAGGAGCCCATAGAGGCCCTTGGTTGAGATGGTGGAGCCAGAGGATGGAAATGAACTGGAGCCCATTGTTACTTTGTGCAGGTGAACTATTCTGGAGAGTCACAGAGCCTCTGGGAACTTTTGTGAGTAAGAAATCAACATTTGTAGGTGTAAATCACTGAGATTTGGAAATTGTTCCTGGAGGATAGCCTAATCTTTCCTGATACTGAGAACTGATATAAGAAGTAGGTGACTATTGTTAAAAACAAACCAAAAAACAAAGTAAACAAAATAAAATATGTGACATTTGATGAATAGTCTGGTGGAGGCTGGAAAGATCATGATTCATTCAGTAAGCAGCACAATTTTTAATACTGTTGATGCCTCTCATAACTTACAGTGCTGACCACATTAAGCCGTGAGCTTTAGGGGAGCTCTAAACATTAAAAAATGGAAACTTAGGTGTGTGTGCTGGTTGCTGTTGGCTGCATTTGACAAATTGTTACAAAAAAGAAATAATTTAGCAAGGAATATCTCAATCTGAAAGCAGAAATTTGGGAAAAATCATTGAGTCATATATCCCAAACAGTAACAAATAAAATTGAAAAAGTCCTTGAGAGACAAAGGCCTGTTAAAAGTTAGCCTTGGGGGCAGAGATCAGATTATGAGAAGATCTCCTCACCCTTTTTAAAAACCTATCACCAATAAAAGTATCTCAGGGAAAAAGTAAAACTAAGAATAAGACTTTCTCTCCTGAATGTGACAGCCTCAAGACAACACTTCTTAAACCTACAGGGGCTTGGGATGTGGAAAACAAAGAAATAAATATTTGAGAATGGCTCAAACCAAACTATGGGTATGATTCCTGACAATCAAACTGACCACTAGCAATAGATAGAAAGCCCACTGGGCTTTTAAGAGTCACACTGAAAAGAAAAATACCCACCAAGTATGTGATATGTTATTCTTACCAGTCCTTGGACTTCTCACCTTCCACAGCCAACACTTTCTTTTTTTTAAAGATTTTATTTATTTGAGAGAGAGAGAGCATGAGAGAGGGCGTGACCATGAGCAGGAGGAGGGGCAGAAGGAGAGAGACAGACAGATTCCCTACCGAGCAAGGAGCCCACCACATGCTGCCACCACTGCCACTACCCTGGGGCTCCGTCCCAGGACCCTGAGATCATGACCTGAGCTGAAGGCAGATGCTTAAGGCATGGAGCCACCCAAACGCCCCCACAGCCAAGACTTTAATTAAGAAAGATGTGCAGCCCCAATGAGGGCATATTCTACAATAGCCACTTAAGACAATGGTTAAGAAACACCTTGAAAAACAGAAGAAACTGCTAGAGCAACGAAAAACAATGAACAAGATACTCCTCCCAGGGAGCATGTCAGACCTTATCTAGGAGCAGATTCTCACCCCCCAGGCGTGGGGATACCTTGTAATGTCTGCCCAGCAAGATTTCAAGATTTTAGAATTGCTCTGAACCAGGGAGTACTGAATATCCCCCTTTCTTTCCCTTTCTGGAATGTGTTTACTGCTTCTATTCTATCTCATTTCCACAATTAAAAATTGAGTGTCAAGGGCTGAGGAGATGCAGATACACTGTCTTTTTATTTAATCTGTGTGAATTTAGAGACTATGCCATAATATCCAGAAACCTTGGACTTTGAGCTTGATGGCAGTGATTAGGTAGGTCTTTAGTTTGTTTTCCTTGGGACATGTCACAATAATGGAGCAAAGGGGCATTTTGTAACCAGAAGGGTTAACTGTGACAGTTACAACTGCTACTCACTGAATATCCAAGCCTAATCCCCAACCCCCACACACATTATTTCCCAGCCCACTGGCTGGAAGCCACATATCTAGTTTTGGCAAAGTGCTGTGAATGGAAATGATATGTATAACTTCTAGGCTGAAATATTTAAGAGCTGGTGTACCACCCTTTCACTCTCTTTCCTGTTAAGGTAATCACATGGGCCTCATACTGAGATGGAGAATCCTAAAGATGGAAACAACCTGGATCTTCACATGGAGGAAATCTGCTCAGAAGAGTAATCTGGATCTGCAGTGGACATAACAACAATACCCTGTGAAAAATATCAACACACTTTGGAAGCCAGAAAGCAAATGGTTAAATATTAACAGATTGAGGTTTCTTAGAAAGTTGGAAGCAAAGCACTTTCAGCAGTGAAAAAATTAACAAGAACAGAGTCAGTTGTACCCTAAATTCCAAAAATGCTCAAAGGTTGCAGGTACCACAGACCTCAGAATGGGAGGAGAGATGTGTGAATAAAGCAAGAGTATTAGTTGGAAATCTTCAAAGGAAACTCTGAACACCCAGAGTTCTTTCCTCACCCATATTATCAGAAGGCTATTTCTCTCTAGCACAAGTCTGGAAGTTTGTCATCTACAGAGATTATCACAGAGATATTGTTCGTGGTAACAGACACCATGCATATCAGAGGCCACACTAAAAATAGAGAAATTATGAAGGGCTATATTCTGTTTAATGTGATTTCCTCCTCCACCCGTCGGCTTCCAATTATACAGATCTCCCTTCTCCTACTTCCCACAAACATGTAGGAGATTCAATTATTTGAAGAAATTGACCAAACCAAGAGAAAAGACTTCACATTTGAACATTCTTACAATGAAATGGCTTGCCCACATTAAACACTGTATGCTAAAGCCCACCAGTCAACAAACCACACCTACAGTCTTCAAAGATTATCTTCGTATCTCTCACCAACAGAGAGTTGGAGATTACCAGATATTTGATAAATACTGCTCACACAAAAGAGAACCAAAATAAATAGAAAAAAAAACTAACATAACAAATATATTGTAGAAAACAGAAGAAAGCAACTAAATTTACAGTGAATATTCTCAGAGACACAAGAAATTCTGAAAAAGACAGTTCTCTTTGAAATTTAAATAACATTTTTTAAATCAAAAAGTGTTGAAAGACAAAGTTGAAAGGCATCATTCAAAAAGTAGAATAGGTTACAGAAAACAGAAAAGAAAATAACCAAATGAGTAAAGTTATCATTCTAAAAAAAAAACCAAAAAACACCTTGTTTTTTATTTTCATATCTGCGAAATTTTGGATACTACTACTACTACTACTACTGCCCCATTAAATATCATTCAGTGAATACCCAGTTATGGAGCTGTTGTAAGGATGAAATTAGTTAAATTGGTTAGTACAGGCACTTGGAACTATGCCTGGTACAAAGTAAGTACTCAATAAATATCGCAATTAGTATCAATAGCAATATTACTATTGAGGTGAAAAATACATGCTCCTAAAATAAGAGAAAAAGTAAAAAGGACAGGGACCAAGATAAAAGGAAATTATCCATAAAATACAAGAAAATATCTCCAAACTAAGGGCATGTGCCTGGAGATTTTAAATACCCACCTGGTATTTAACACAATTAATGAAAACAGACACATGTCAAAAGAGATCATTGTGAAATTTCACTAATATAGAATAAAGAGAAAAGCTAAATGTTTCCAGATCGGGAGAGGAAAGGAAGGAAGTAATGTGCACATACAAATGATCAGTAACTGTATGGTGTCAGAATTCTGAGGATAACAGAAGCCAGAAAATGATGGCTCAAAACTATAAAGGGAAATGCTGCTAATCTAGAACTCCATAACCAGGGGATTATCAGTCAAGATGGAGGATAAACTAAAATCATTTTTAAATATACAAGGTGGGTAATATTAAAAAAATGATTAAAATATTTTGCAATTTCTCCAATCAAGATATGGCATCTCTTTCCCCACCCCTTGAATCTGGGTTTGCTCACGTAACTTGCTTTGAATATCGACACATGAGCAAACATGACACAAAAGCAGAGGCTCAAAAAGTGGTTGTGCATTGGGACTTGCCTTCTCATGCTACTGCACCCCAGAGATCACCATGACCAAGCTAGTCTCCAAATATGAGAGACCATGTGCATGGAGTGGGGCCCCAGCCATATCAGTCATCACAGCTGGAGTCACAAATACGGAAGTGAGCCATCCTAGACTCTCCGGTCCTGAGCTGGCAGATCTGAAGAACCAAAGCAGATGACTCTATAGAATTGAACAAACAATTGTCTTAAGCCACTAAGTTTTGGGGTGGATTGTTACACAGCTAAAGTTAATGAATAGAACCTCAAATTTTCCCAGGAAGCATCTACAGAATGTACACCTTCAAACAAACGAACAGACAGAAGTAGATATAGTTGACTCCAGGAAGCAGTAAATCCAACACAAGGAAGTGGCAAAGAGAATACCCAAAGATGATTTTGAAAGGCAGACAAAGGACAATACCTAAACAGCAAAAACCAGGGGCAACAAGTCATACTGGGGCAAGAAAGGAGCTGCAGGAAGGGATTGTCAAAGAAAAAAACACCACAGATTTGAATTCATTTTAGGTGCATAAAAAACTTGGCAAAGAAACATAAAAAGAGGCAAATATTAACTCCAAGAAAAAGGTACATGAAAAATTTTTCATGCTACATACTTTAATAATTATATGCATAATAGTTTATACAGAAACAAAAATAAGAAAATACAGTAGAAAGCTATTACTTAGAAATATGATGGTAAATACCAGAAAAGATTTTAAAGTATCTGCATCAAGGGAGGGGATGAGAAGTCTAGAAGAGTAGGGCAGGAGACTCTTGTTCTTGAGGTATAATTTAAATTTTTGTTTTATATAAATATATTACTTTAAAAAAACAAAATTAAATTTAAAAGTAGGTTAGGAGACAAAGAAACATAGACCAAGGAAAAGATCTCTAACTAAATTCATGTCTTCTGTATCTCATATATTTTTATGTCTACGTGTAATGTCTATGAATCTTATTTTATCTATACTTATTTCTCTAAAACATTCTGGCCTGATGTTTATTAATAAACTGTAAAGATTTAACCATTTTGAACCTATAACTCCCTTGCTAGTAATAAATAATGAAGAAATAAATAGAAGCAAAATAGATATTTACAAAAAAATTTTATTACTGCATTTTTTAAGAACAAAACAATTTGGGAGTGTCATAAAAATAAAAAAAATAGAAAACTGGGAAAAAGGAAATAGGACATATTTACTTATTAAATGTTATGCAATTTAAAAAGTCATACTTTTGAAAACTAATGACATAAAGATAGGGGAGTTTAAACTACAAGAGAGCAAAACTGAGAATAATGTAACTAGTATTACACATAATTTGTAAATAATATACATGTGTGGTATATGTATATAAAACATTAGATGAAAAAATCATTTTTATTATTTTCTTATACTTTCAAATGATCTGCAATGATTTTGTACCACCATATATAACAAGAAATATGTACTATTTATTTTAATATTCAACTGATAAATTATCATTTTAAAAAAAATCTTGTGTCTTTATAAAACTCTATTATAATTTCACAGAAAAACCTAAATACATAATGAAAACTAGTTCTGTTTCTAGTAATGGCAGCATACTTCCCATAGATAGCAATTATAATCTGTGGATATAATATGAAAATCAAATATTTGAAGGAACTAGAGAGTAATCAAAATGGGCAGAAACCAGAGGGTATGAAAAGAGATCCTTGTTGACACAGATTTTTCTTATACCCTATATAAGGAAAAGCAAGAATTGACCCACTTAAAAAAAAGAGAAGAGTATCCAGAGTCTGTACAAAATCCAACAAACAATAAAAAATTGTGGCTCATAGAAAAGTTAGTCCATAGAAACAGACCGCAAGATGACCTGGGTGATGAAATTTCTGACAGACTTGAAAGCAGTTGTTATAAATATATTCAAGTAATTAAGGAAAAGATGAAAATTATGAGTAAAAAAAATGTGAAACTTCAGTAAAGAACAATAAAAACATGAAAAATATGAATAACTTGAATGTATACTCCAATTAAAAAGTAGAGTTTGTTAACTCTCAGCTACATGTTGCCTACACAAGGTTACCTTTAAATATAAGGATACAGACAGACAAAGTAAAAGGAAAGAAGAAAATATACCATGTGGACATAAGCATCAGGAAATCAGTATGGCTATATTAGTATCAAACAAGGTACACATTAAGATAAGGGGTTACCCATGATAAAGAAAGACATTTCATAAAGATAAAAGGGTCAATTGATTAGAAAGATAAAACCATCACAAATGTGTATGAATCTCTATTTAGAACTTGAAAATATGTAATGCAAAAGCTGACAAAATAAAAATAAAAAATAACAAGAAAAATAGAGTCATTGTTGGAGATTTTAACACCATTCTATCAGTAATTGACAGACAAAAAGCTAGACAAAAAAAATCACTAACTTTGCAGACATTTTGAACAGCAGCATTGAGATTTAAAAAATGCTACCTCTAACAACTGCAGAATATACATTCTTTTCAAATGCACCAGGAATTTCCACCAAAATAGACAATATGCAGTAATATAAAGTCTCAGTAATTAAAAAAGTGAATTTGTACAGAATATGTTCTCTGATCATCACAGACTTCGTTATAAACCAATGACACTAAGAAATCTAGGAAATCCCGACACATTTGTGAATTAAACAACACACTTCTTTTTTTTTTTTTCTTTCCTTTTTCAGGATAAACAACATACTTCTAAGTATCTTATGGGTCAAAAGAGAAATCACATGAAAATTCTGAAAATATTTAGGTCAGAATAAAAAGAAAAAGAAAAAAATCAAAATCTGTATGATGTACCTAAAGCTATGTTCAGAAAATACTTTATAATATTATATGCTTGTATTAGAAAAAAGAGAAAGATTTAAAATCAATGATCTAAGTTTTCATTTTAAGAAGCTAGCAAAACGAAGAGAAATTTAACCCAAAGTAAGTAGAAGGAAGGAAATCAATAAAGGAGGAGGAGTAGAAATCAATCAAATTGAAAACAGATAGTGATCTAGGGAATTCCAAGTGTATTGCTTTCTGGTGGTCTAATTTAAAATGAAAAATATGTATTAGGAAAACCAGAGTAACAAATATCTAGTATTCTTCAAACTGAGTCTCTCAAATATTACATATCTCAAGCAAGTTTCTGTCAAACACTTTGTGGGAGAAACCTGATGGTTGACTTCTCTCAGGAGAGCCTGACAACAGCAAAATCCATACTGTGGATTAAAAATGAAGAGATGGAGGGCGCCTGAGTGGCTCAGTTGGTTAAGCGACTGCCTTCGGCTCAGGTCATGATCCTGGAGTCCCTGAATTGAGTCCCGCATCGGGCTCCCTGCTCGGCAGGGAGTCTGCTTCTCCCTCTGACCCTCCCCCCTCTCATGTACTCGCTCTCTCTCATTCTCTCTCTCTCAAATAAATAAATAAAATCTTTAAAAAAAAAAAAAAATGAAGAGATGGAGCCTGTGGACAGAGCTAGTGTTTGTATCAAGGCAAGGAACAGGGACTAGCAGTCCCAGAGGTGGAAAGGATACAGAAGCATAAAGTTCCCCAAGCACTGGGGGGATTTCATGGTGGTTAACTGATCAGAAAAGTTGATGATCTATGCTTAGTTGTCCATACAATGAAGCATTTAAAATGCATTTATCAGGGACTATTTCTATGTAAGATGGGGAAGTTTTTACTTAAAAAAAGGTCACAATATTTCAAGAGAAATCTTTAAAAAGAAGTGAATGACTAGGGCTATCTATCATTGGGGATACAGAGCATCTGAAAATATTGATGATATTTGGTCAGTTAGAAACCTTTTTTCTTTTATTTATTTTTTTAAAAGATTTTATTTATTTATTTGTCAGAGAGAGCATACAAGCTCAAGCAGGGGGAGCGGCAGGCAGAGGGAGAAGCAGGTTCCCCACGGAGCAGGGAGCCTGAAGCGGGACTCGATTCCAGGACCCTGGGACCATGACCCAAGCCAAAGGCAGACACCTAGCCGACTGAGCCACCCAGGCATCCCAAGCCTTTCTCTTTTAAATAATCTGTAACCTATGTGGAAATATCACCCATAAAAGGAAAAAAATCCCTCAGACAACAAAATTACTGGACATGTAAAAGCAAACAAGTAGTGTTGACTATCCTGTTTTGTAATTTTATTTTATTTTATTTTTTTTTTTTAAGATTTTTTTTTTAATTTATTTATTTGAGAGAGAGAGAATGAGAGAGAGAGCACATGAGGGGGGGAGGGTCAGAGGGAGAAGCAGACTCCCTGCCAAGCAAGGAGCCCGACGCGGGACTTGATCCAGGGACTCCAGGATCATGACCTGAGCCGAAGGCAGTCGCTTAACCAACTGAGCCACCCAGGCGCCCCTGTTTTGTAATTTTAATTCTGCTTCACCATTTCTGGGCTGTTCCAAAGCATTTCTAAAATGAATTCTTTTTCTTTTTCAATCAAGACCTTTTATTTCCTGAATTTTCTACCTTTTCTGCCCTCTCTCCCCCAAAACAAAACAAAACAAAACAAAATCCAAAGTAGTGAATTGTTTAGTGTGGTATAATTAGAGTTGAAAGATTCTGGCAGGAACTAGAGTTGTGGGCAGGGATGAAGGTCTCCACTACAGAACTTTGTGATCTTGTTTTCTAAAAGAAGTAGTAGGCACAGGAATCAACTGGATGAGATTTCTCAGATTCCCTGCTTCTACTGTAACACCTTGGCACAATGTGAAAATCAAGTATTTAGTACCTGGTACCAACTTGGCAACAAACTTACCTAGCCTCAGCTCATAAAATCTAATTCTAAGGAAAAGCAATAAACATCTTATCCCTATATTTATCCTAGAAATGAGAGAGATATTTTTTTTTCTTTGTATCCAGAATACATTTGATTCACAGCAGTCTACATAGAATAATAATAATAAAAAGATTGGTTGGAGAAATCAATATGATGGCCAGTTCCATTCTTTGGTTTTAAACATGTCCAGAAATGGTCCTTTCTTTATTAAAAAAGGATGTTCCAAGAACTACCAGAATATAGCATTCTTTCTTTCCTTTCAGACACATTTTTTTATTTCTGTGGTTGATCTTCCAGTTTAAGCCAAGAAATACTTCTGCTTTGCGACTTTCCAGTCAAACACCTTGACAAATGTGATTTACTGCCTCTGAGTTTCCTAGATGCAAGCAATTACATTCCTTGCATCTAAAAATATTTTAAGTGAAGTACTAATAAAATCAATTAAATCTCTTCAGGCCTAAGGAGTTATTGAGTTCTATGCTCTCTGCAACTTCGCTTTCTTAAGGACTAATATGGTTTTGTTCTCATCAAAATAGTTCAGGATAGTCTTAAACACAGACTAAAATGCTAGAAAATATTGTCTTTTAAATCACTTTTAATATTATAGAATAATCAGCATAATTCTTTTTCTTTTTATAAAAACAATCTAACAATTATGTTTTCTTTTAAAAATATACATGCATAGTTATTTTACAAAACCTTTCTGGAAACAGTATAATACTCCTATTCTTGAATCATTACTCTGTCTTTCAGAAGCATCCTATATTGATTTTAAGATCTCGCTTATGGCTTTTTAGGCATTTCATGGTTTAAATATTCTATACCTTTCAGATTGATCACTTCCATATTATCTGTCACTTTTTTTATTGTCGGAGCAGGGGCGGCTTTCTGCTCTGTTGTCACAAATGGATTCCCATGAGGCTAACACTTTTCATGCATCTTCTAACAGAAATTGCTACTTCTTGAAGTAAGTAATTCTGAGCCTCTTACAGCTTTATGAAACATAGGTGTAACATTTTTTTTCCACTGGATTTGAAATGCTGACTTATCTGAGGGTTTGTTCTTAGACTAACTGAAATGATTTTGTAAACACTGGATGTATTTGCTTCTTGATAATAGTGTTGCTTTTATCTACTTCCCTTTCCAAAAAGTATGTCAAACAAGAAACAATTTTCTGTAATTCAACAGCTGTTTAAATTGCTTTCTTACCACTGATCTCAAGACTTTTCTAATATTATCTGTGTACTTTTCTGAAGTGGGTGACTATATTTCCATGATGCCATCTGATTTGCCAAGGTTTTCCATAATCTTACTGCTGTTTTCTTTCTACCCTAAGAAAACTGTGGAAATGCTGATAGCCCCAGAATTTCCTCAACAAATATCTCCTTTAAATCCAAAGTAGTGAAAAACTGGTGGTTAATTGCGAATTTGACATTTTGTACTTTATTTCCATAAAATAACCTAACATACTTGAAATTTAAACTTCATATTTAATAGCAGTTTAAAATGAATTTTAACTTAGAGATTTTAAAAAGTACGAATATTTTCATAAACAGCATTACAATTTAAGAAAAGGAAAATATTAGACCTATTGATATTTTAGTGTCAAATATCATTATTCCCATAAATTAAACATCACTAGTATAAAGGGTATTTCACAAGATTATAAAATGTGGGATCTGAAGGGCCTTTCAAAATCATCTGGTCCAAACTGCTTATTTAAAAGTCAAGCAATGATGCTTTTAAGATCAAGTATTTCATAAAAGGAGTAGAAACTATGAATGCTATTTTTCATTCTAAGATTAGTGAATTCTCTCTACACTAAAGTGTCTGCACTAGAATTTTTTCCAAATTATTGTCAGAATACAGACAAGAAATTGGAGATGACTATATAGATAATGATACTGTATTGTATATTTGAAAGTTGCTAAAAGAGTAGATATTAAATGTTCTAATCACAAGGAAAAAATTGTAACTATATGAGGTGATGGATGCTAACTAAACTTATTATGGTAATAATTTCACAATATATACATATATCAAATTATTATGTTGTGAACCTTAAACTTATACAATGTTATAAGCCAATTATATCTCAATAAAACTGAAAAAAAGAGAAATTAGAAGAAAAGTTCTAAAATAAAACTTGTATTTATAGAAGTCCCATGCTTACCTCCAGTTAAAAAGGTAGTTTAGTTACTGAAAGTGCATTATTTAAATGAAGTAGGCTTATGGACTGACAATCTGATAGTATTTCCCTTTTTGTAACTGGATAATGACAGCTAATTGTCATATAAATTCTAAGAACCAGTGTGCATTAATAGAAGTAACTCACTTTTCTGTAAGTACAAAGTTCTTCTGAATAAACAACAGATTCTGCGGCATGGAATGATAGTGGCCAGATGACTAATTTATGATGGGTCACAGGTATACATTTGTGGGCCACAACCACTCTATGGTATGTGTAATGAAGGGCAAAAGTATAGAAACTGATTATTATAATAATTTGCCAGGTGCGTGCATTTCTGTTATAGAAGAATGTGTCATCTAATTCCTCTGTTTGGAAAAATTACTGGGAAGAAAAAAATTTTAAATCTTCAGCACTGCCTAATGCAATTCACTGGACATTAACAATTACCACAAACTTAGTGGCTTAAAACAATATAAATTTATTCTCCTATAGTCTGAAGATCAGAAATTAGAAATGAGTCTTATGGGGCTAAAATCAAGGTGTTGGCAGATCTGGTTCCTTCTGGAGGGAATGAATTTCTTGACTTGCCTTTTCCAGCTTTTAGAGGCCACCTGCATTCCTTGGCTCATGGCCTGGCATCACATCGCATTTTCTCCCTCCGCTTCTGTTGTCATATAACCCTGCCCTTCTATTGTCAATTCTCTCTCTGCCCCGTTCTTATAACAACTTGTGATTACATTTAAGGCCCACTCAGATAATCCAGGTTAATCTCTCTATCTCAAAGTCCTTAATTTAATCACATCTGCAAAATCCCTTCTGCCATGTAAGATTTCATTCACAGGTTTCAGTGATTAGGTGGTGATCTTTGAGGGCCATTATTTACCCTATCACAATTAACTTCATTTTAAGATATATAAACTATATCTATTTGGGAGTCAGAATAAATTTAAATAGTTATATTATCTTTTTGTGTGGTTATTTAACTCTTATCTATCCAGAAAACTTCTACAGATGACTCTTGATTTAGGAAATAAATCTACCAGAAATAGTGATAGCATTTCTATCATCAGAGTATGAGAGTGGCTATGTTAAAACAAATGCTTTAACTCTCTCTTTTGAAAGTTGGCAGGATTTAGAGTTCCTTAAAGGAGAATTACAGTCCAAAGTAATGATTCAAGAGAGGAAAACCTTGGAATATAGTCTGCAGAAAAGTTACCCATCCCCATTTTTTCTGTACAAGTGAACTAATCCTGGCATATCAGATTTCTCACTCATCCTTATATCTCACCCCAAGCACAGTGTTGGCACATATAAGCTAATGAATTATATTTTCTTGAATTAAAATAAATTCTTGAACTTGTGTTCATAGATATTCCTTTTTATTTCTCAGGGCATATATATTTTCTCAGTCACTTTGCTGATAAACAGAAAATATGTACCATTCAATTAAAAAATGTCTATACAGCAAAACATTACAAGTATTACTAATTTTATCTTGTAATTTTATATATAATTATATACATACATATATCATATAAATATCATATAAATTATAATTATATATACATATATATGGTATCTATATGATGTAACTCTCAATCTTGCCTTAGACAAGTAGAACTTTCATAGTCTAAAACCTTGGTTAATATTCTCTTTTCTTGATATTCCCCTCTAATAAGAGGACTCAGGTCAGTAACAAAGTTATTTCTCTCAACTCCCTGTCCATCAAGAAAGCAAGATGCTTTGATTCTGGACTCAGGATTTATTCCATAGTTGATGGTGAGCATCATTTGCTCACAGAACAAAATCTTGATTTAGTACCTCTCACTGGATCTGGTTCTAGTTATAGAAGCATATTGGATCTCTTTTTTTTAATTTTTTAAATTTATTATGTTCAGTTAGCAAACATATAGTACATCATTAGCTTTTGGTGTAGTGTTCAATGATTCATTATAAGGAGCTTGAGTCTTTAGCTACTATTCTGGGTTTTAGGAACTTAGATGACAATTCCCAGACTTTTGTAAGTAACCATAATATTTCCTCTCCACGTAGGGCATGCTTTCTAAATTCCCATTCACCTGATTCTTCATCATATCTTCCACAAAATCATCCTGAGTAATCCTACCTTTTCTACATTACCACATGGCCAAAAGGAAAGAGAATAGTCACAGTATTCCCAAAATATATAACTCTGCTAAAACTATCTTATTTCCTACATATGTCAAAATTCCCCAAACACTAAAACTGAGACTAAAAAATATGTCAATTTTTCTAGTCCCCATCTAGAAGAGCAGTCTTTCAACTACAAGCTGCTGAGAGAATTAAGAGAATAGGGAGTAGAAAGAAGAATGGAATTCTAGGGAAAAAATAGTGGAGTTAAATATCAACAATTATAGACCCTGGAAAAGCAAGTTTCTTCTAAAGAAAGCCCTTAGAACATGGAAAGCCTGTTCATGAAAGTATACAAAACATTTTACCCATTTCCTGTGCCCAACTTTCACTTCATATTCAAGCTATCACATGGGCACTGGGAAAAACGAAAATTACATGTGTGCAAGAATATATTGGTGACACATCCTAAAAGGATTTAGTTCTATACTATAAATTAAAAGTCTATTCCCTGTCTTATATTTTCCAACTTTTTACAATACATATGACCTCTTCTCTACTAGCAGCCTTCCTACTTATTATATGAAGCAGATGTAACACTGAGTTCTCATTGAGATGCACTTGAATTGCCTTGAAATGTCCTATGGGCAGAGGCTGGCAGGAATCATTTCTTGATTTCATGAAAAAAGAGAGGTTTAGAATTATCCTAAGATTTCCATTCACAATTTCCTTTGGATTTTCTAGAGACTTACTATAAATAAGAATCTCTCAAACCTGATTTGCAATAACTATTAATCTGAACTATGCATTTAACTCAAATAATATTCTCAACATAATTTTTAATAAAACCTTTTCAATATTAAACTTTCAGAAGTCAAAAGTTAAAAAAAATGTGTGTGTGTGTGTATATACACACACATATATTCAATCAGTAAGTAGTACTAGTACTAGTACTCAATCACTGAGCTAGAGTACATATGATCCGTACACATAGTCTCAAATCCTAGAATACTGGTTTCATTTCAATATATATTTTGTACTGTTTTTAAAGCATAATGATAACAGAAAATACAGAACTGCTATCCTACTATATATGATGGAATTAGCATTTATTTTTCTTATTAAATTATGATCTATATACTTATCAGTCATCACTAAAAATTCAAGTACTTGGTACAAAATAGGAAAGAGTCAACTGCATTGGATGATAAGATTTCATATGTTATAGATCAAGTCTGCTATTCAGTACTCTTTTTTTTCAAGAATTTTGAACTTCTTGATTTGCTATAGCTATTATTTAACAAAATAATTTATATTTGATATTAAAATAATAAAATTGACTAGTCATGCAAGTTTGGTAGCTAAAACTAACCACTTGAAATAAAAAGTACTAAACAAAATACTTCTTTGGTGTCACAATTTTGTTTCACCAAGTGCTGGTTAAGGCTTATCCGGTTTTAAAGTGTGTTACTGTGCAGCAGTGATTTTTCCCAAACTTACTGCATAAAAACAATAGCATCTGTGGAGAACCAAGTGTGAATCTCTTAGAAATAGCAAGGAAGTAACTGAATATCAGAACATGTTCTTATATAACTGCAACTGAATACATGGCTGGCTAATCTGCCACACACCATCAAAACCCTGCCTACCTCAGTTTATAGAAAGATCTGTGATCTTAACTGTTTCCTACATGAGTAAAATTGTCTGGATCAATCATCCTAAATTTTTTTTTTATTCTCAGGATCCACTTGTACTCTTAAAAATTATTCAGGAACCCAAACGGTTTGATTATGTAGGTTATATTTATCAATATTTGCCATTTTGGAAATTAAAAAATACATTAATCCATTAAAATAGCAATAAATACTTCTCATGAAAAATGACTATCTTCCACAACAAAAAATTACTGACAGTGGTATTTTTTTTACATTTTTTCACATTTCTTTAATATCTGGCTTAATAAAATGGATTCTCATATCTGCTTCCACACTGAATATATTGCCAAACGTTTTGGTTATAGTAACTGGAGAAAAATCCAGCCACATGTACACACATAGTTGGAAATGGGAGGGGCATTATCACAAACTTTTCAGATAATTGTGGATATTTTTCTTTGATACTACACCAAAACTCAGCAAGTGGTCATTTCTTAAATATTATTTGCAGTTTGGATTCTGAAGCCATATCAGTGAGTTTTTCGTACTCTGTTAAATTATGATCCATTGATAACATCATGCATCGGTCATGTAAAAAATGTTAGTTCACTGACTTATGCAGATCTTCCACATATTGATACGTTCATTACGCAAGATAAAAAAAAAACCACATTTGTTAATATCACCACCTATATCATTAGAAAACTCTTTAAGTTTTGGGAAGCTGTCAAGCTCACAATGGCATATATAAGCTTTCCAAAATTCTAATTTTCATTTAAAAGTTCAAATTTTTCTCTGGCAACAAATACTGTACTTTGTTTTCTTTAAAGTGATAGGCTCATTTTGTTCATTTTCAAGAAAATGTATATCAAATAGTTGAGTCCAAGAAATCACAGTTTGCCTGTCAATTGTTCTTTTAAGTAAACATGATGTTCCATAAAAAAGGGGCGAGTTCAATTCACAATCCCAAAAATCACACAAGTGTTTTTCCTGGAGACAGTCTACTTTGGTGTTCACCAGGAGTGTTTTATGTGTACTTCACATTTCATCACAAAGAACATTAAAAAGCCATGTACTCAAGTGTTGAGATTTAACATAATTAATATTTATTACATCACCAAGTAAATTCTTAATTAAAGTTGGCCATGCAAGTACCAGGCAATGAGGACTACAATGAGTATTAGTACTCTCTGTGCCATTACCTTCATTCATACTAAGGCACCAGCAGTTTTATCCACCACTGCTTTTATACTATGAGTGCAAATTCAGTCAAAAAGACAAATATCTTAGTATTTGAAAATGGTTTTGCTCTTATGGAACCTGCCTTTCACTCCCCCCACAAAGGGTCTTGTTGACCACACATTGAGAACTACTGTTCTAGACAATGAGAGATGTTGAATAGTATAGAAGAAATACTTGCTAACAAGTTAGAATTTTTTCAAAACTGAAAAAAAATCCAGTATTTTTCCACACATTGGATTTGTGTTTACATCAAATCTAATAAAACATAGTTATTAAAATAAATACTGGAAAAAACCCACAAACATGTTAAAATAGTTAAGCATTTCATCATAAGCAGGAGCATTTGAAAGATGTGTTAGAAATACCAACTAGCATTTTGAGATATTTGGTAAAATATATAGTTTTATTTTTTCACCTTAAAAAGCTATAAAAGCTTAGACCACAAAGCCCCAATATTATTTAGAAGTGAATACTCCTTAGTTTGTAAAAATTTTGAGTGGACCCAAAGTATTTTGATGAATGCAGAAAATAAAATTAGTCTGGCTAAAAATTCTGCATGCAATTCAGTTATTCAAATGTTTAAGTGGTGTTGATCAGATAGCTCAGCCTGTAATGCAGTTGTGGCTTTGGACAATTATTGTTTAGTGTATTTAGAACAGGTGGTTATTTTACATTTTAAGGGTAAATTGGCTGCTTATATCTGGGTAAACAGAGAGTGGCCATTGCCCCAAAGGTCAAGGCTATTATTTAATAATTTAATATTTTTTATATTTAATAATCACTGCATCAAGAGTCAGACCATTATGTCCACATATCTAAAACTTGGGGTAAGTTAAGAAAATTTAAAAAGAGGACACTTTTTTTTTTTTTTTTTTTAGCTGTTCAAGTTTCTTTTTCTATCAGGCATTAAAATCTAAGTAAAATGTACATTCAAATCACACCTGTTTCAGTTTCTCAAAAGTGCAATTTCAGCTAATTCAACAATTCATTCCTCTTAGGGATACATTTTACTGGGAGATTTAAGCTAGTGAGATCAGTCTGAGTAAATCATGCAGTTAACTGATTTTTGATAATAGAAAAATTTGGCTGGTTGGAAATGCTTAAAGACTGTGGAAGTGGAGAATGCTGGTGGGTCACTAGAAAGAATTCTGCTTCTATAACCAGCAGGCAAAGGCCCCAGTCTCATGTCACTAACTTCAAGTGTCATTCTCTAACTATCCTCGGTCTATTACCCAAAAACAAGAATTAGAAAGTTGACAGAAATAATAAATCCAGGGTTACAATGAAATATAATGCAGAGGGGTGGTTGAATAGAACAAGCTTTTATATTTCTTCTGTCAGATTCCAACCGTTAGCTTAAAATTCTTACAAAAATGACATTTGTTTGAGAGGCTGGATAGCAGTGTGCTGTTTCCTGTCTACACATGTCAGATTTTAAGCTTCAGAATAGCTAAACAAAGCTCTGTCTCTCTGTACTATGGGAATGCATAATGACAAAATCATTCTACTTCGTGGAGGATCACTTTCAAATCAATTGTTAAATACAATCTTGTTTCCTTTGGTGGTCAGGTTAGGGAACACCTTTGTGCATTATTGTGTAAAGATAATATTCATCACCACCTTTAAATATAACAAGCCAGACCTTCCTCAATCTCTGCAGCTGCATATACCAGCTGATCTCTCTATCCCTAAAACAAATACCAGCTATGAAATTCATTAAGTTCAAAGATGTCTTGTTTTGTGGGACATGCCAGGCATTTGTTTCATGAAGTGGCTCCTCCACTTTGTAGACAGATGATCAGGAAGACCATGAAATCTTTGCTCGGGAAAATGCCCTGCTTTAGATACTCTCACAACCCAAGAAATGAAACTTACGACTTCAGGGAGTTAAAGGGTTCCTGCAACCTAAGGTCACCTGTGTTAAAGTCCTGTATGTAAAACATTGAAAGAGGCTAACAAGAAAGTCTGTGAAATCTCTAAGTACAAATGTTTCCTGTTCTGATTTCAGAGGGTTATATCTCTTTTAGAGTTCTTTACAGTTTCTTAGTTTAATAATCACAAAATGAAATAATCACTCTCGAAAGTGCAACTTAAAATCTGTAACTATGGTCTTTGAAATATTTGGGTCTTACACAACATAAATACAAAGATATAAGCTATGAAGAAATTCTACCACTCTATACAGATTGTGCAAAGTATTTGTTAATATAAAATAATAAGCATTGTGATAAATAACTACATGTTACAATTACAAATAGAATTTTAAGCCATATAAATATAGATTGATGGGAATGGAGAAAACATTCATATTGTTATAAAACTGGTATCAATTTTATGTCATATACAGATACTGTGCTTAATACAGCTCAACTTTTTCTATCATGCAAGTAGACCTGTATATCTTAACTTGGCAAGAGAACCAATTAAATGTAAGTTTTTAGTGTATTAATAATGCACTACATTACTCTAACCATTCTTAGGATAACTTCATTTATCTTATCATGGAATATTAGTTTCTAGAAAAAATACTGTTTCTCCCTTATGTTATAGTTTTTCTATGAATCAATTATCCATTCTAGACTGTAAGTTAACTGAAGGCAGATTCTTTTTCACTCCTGTATTATGGTATTTTGCATATAGTAGAATCTCCCTTTCTCTCCTCTCCTTTATTCCTACTCCATCTAGAGAAATCCCATATAACTAGAAGCACAAACACAACAGAAAAAATAAACTAGCTGAGGGGAAAAAAAATAAAGGAGTAAGTAAGTGTGGTGCATAAAATAGAACCTATATACTTTCTGCAAGCAAGTCACAAACATAAGTCTAAGCTTTCTAGCAGATACTGTTAAAAAGGAAACCTGGTCAATTCAATGCCCTGAAGATCACACAAGCAGAATCGGCAGGATAAATACTATTCACTATTTCTGATACTTACACCTGACAGAAATTTCTTGTCTTAAAGTAGATATTGTGAATTTAATGGACAACATTCTCTTTATAGTGAACACAACAATGAGTTTCATTGGAGCCATTTCTTACAGTGACCCTCAAGGTAGTAATTCTATAGAGAAGAGATATACATGGTCAGGAACAGCTCTCTGCTGGTTTAATTCAAGAAGAGATTTTATAATATCTAAAAGAATGGCTTACTGAATAGCAATTCTGACCAGAGACTATTTCTTTCAGGCAAGGTTTTGTAGCTACAGAGAGTTTGAGCTTGTATTCCTGACAATATGTATAATTGCCTGTGTTGCTAATTCTTGAGAAGCCAAATATCTCAGCACCTAGCTATGCTGGGCTTACCGTTGACATGCTCATGGGGAAAATGTGGAGACAAATGACCGGTCTCTGAACACAGTGGAGCTAAGGGAATACTTCCAAGACAGGCTCAAGACTTCCCCAGCATCCTGTATCCCTAGTGTCTAGGATAATGGCTGGCAATGAATTGAATTTTTTATACTATCAATTTTATTTGTGATATTCAAACTACCTCTGTGTACTCACGCAATGATCCTCTCTTTAAAGCAATAGAGCATAATTCTTCCTTAATGAAACTGACATCATTTTTCTATATATGCCACACCTCAACCTCTGAGCCGTTCATATTTATTTAAATAGCTGACAAAAGTGTCTTGTCCCTGGAAAATTCATGATCACTGCTTTGATTCAAATTGCACACAAATATATTTATTATATGTAATAAATATATAATATATAAATGAATAATTCAAATATGCAATATATGAATATATAAATTAAATAAATTTAAATGTGCTTTGAGTCAAAACTGAATAATCATGAGTAACTATATATGTTTATATGCTTATATATATTTATAATTATGTTTATTTGTTTTTGAAATATATAGGCCTGCTATTTGCTACCATTAAAACCTTATTAGGGGTATTCCACTTTGAACAAATCTCATATTCTTTCTATACTAAGAAAATTTCATATAATCCTGGTGCTTTTAGACAGCATTTTACTTTACTATCTTATATATTTTCAAATGTATTTCATTTATGTTTTTGTCTTCTAGAATAGTTATGGCTTCTTGTGGGGGGCAACATTATTTCTATCTTGAAACATTTTGCTTTATCATGTATATCTGGGTTCTTTCCAAATTGTTGAGGTTTTTCTTTGTTTCTCATGAAGAATGCACAACTCTTACACTTGCAGATAGGCATTTTTGTTGTCCTTTATTGCCCTTTCTACTCTTCTCCAGCTTCCAGTGAGTCACTTCATTCAAAGATCATGCCAACAGCTGGAACACCTGTTCTCCTTTCTTTTAACTTTTACTTATTGTCATTCTTCTACTTTTGCTGAAGACTTCAGCAGTTGGAGCCAACTTTCTTACAACTCAAATACTGAGATTATCTTTGATACTTCCACAACCATGGGGCTGTCCCGCCCATCACTTTAGCTTAGAGTTCTCTAACTTCCTTGGAGATTATATCCATAGCTCTGTAATGCAAACTCTTTGGCATACCCTAAATTCTTGTCACCCAAACACGTTCCTTTTCTGAAATTTTAAACCACATTATTTTATTTTCTAACTACCTTTTTTTCCCTCTTACTGCTTTATTTTGTAATCCATTTCCTGGTCTCAATTAAGAGAACTGCTTTCTATATTTCAATGGGTAAATAAAAAACTTTAAGGTGAGAACTGTCTTAACTCTTCCTGCCTATGACCTACATACTTTGTTTTCACAGCCCTTTTCCATTTTCTCCCACTGGACGAGGTTTGTTTCCCCTTCTCTAAGTTCTCTAATGCTTTTATACTTACATTTTTCCATTCACTAGCAAACTTTGTTTTGTTTTCCATTCTATCCTCCATACATACCAAGAATATCATTTCAATTATATTCTGTCTTCAGTATACGTTTTGTCTCTCTTATGTGTTTAGGTCTCATGCAACCCACAAAACTCCAGCTCCCTTCCCCCTCCAAAAAAAAAAAAAAACCCACAAAAAACCCCACAAAAAAAAAAACATCTTTATCAAATTTGAGCTGATAAATGAAACAGAAGAAAATCTCCTGCTGCTAACATTACAAATGTAAGCTATATAAGTGAATTTGTTTGCTTAATAATTCCTCAATATCCTTAGCCAGCTACATCTCTGCTTAAATTTTTCAACACTAAATCTCTTAATAAACCTCTGGCCTCACTTTATAATATTTTCTTTTTAGTTTAAGGATCAAACTCATTCATTCAAAAACTTACCTGCTTTCGCAGCCCTCTTCCTCTCTCATGGAAGATGGCTCTTATATCTAGGGTTAGGGCTGCCACCAGGGCTCTGTGTTTCAAATCCATTCCACATCCTTGGGGACTTATTTTGTGAATCCTCAGCTTCACTTTTATAAGGAGCATTAACATTTCTTCTTCTATTAGTTTTTCCTTATCAGCAAATAAGTATGCTCAAAAGCCCACTGCTAAAAAAAAATTCTTCACTTTTACATTATTTTTATCTATTAACTAATTTACCAGTTTCTGACATAACCTATGTTTTTGAAAGAATAATCTACACTGAATTTTTCTACTCCTCACTTTCTACTTACTCTTCAGCCTACTGAAATTGGCTTCTGCCTTGTCCATTCCATTGAACTTATTAAAGCAGCTATGATCTATTAATTTAGCTCTAGTTTCTTTTACTTTTATGCAATATTTGACATGTTTGACTATCTCTTTTCTGTTGAACCATTCGTTGATGCTCTTTACTTTTATATTACTTGATTCTTAGTTTTCCTTACCTCTTTGGTCACAACTTCTCATATGGTTTTCTGAATATTCAAGCTCATGAAATTTTAGTGCTCCCCAATTAGTGCACATTCTTAGCTACTTGCTCTTACCTCTCACTTCACCTTTCTGTTGACACTTCAATAACACATTCACAGATACTTCTTCAAACTCCAGCACAATTCTTGCTGCTAGGATCCAGAGATGTATATTAATATCTTACATCTCCCTTTGGATGGCACAGGCAACCTAAGCTCAATATTTTTAAAACTGAACTCATGATCCCCTTTCCCCATACCTGCTATTCCTTTGTCTTTGCTCTTGGTAAAAGATAGTCACTTACATACTTTCACAAGCTAGAAGTCAGAGATCTATTTTCCCACTGGTTCCTACAGTTAGTGACCAAGACTTCACCATGTCCCATGAATTTTTCCTCCAAAATTTCTTTCTTTCTTTTTCTTTTCATCCCCATTTTCACTTCTCTTGAAATCTTTATCACTTCAAGACTGGTTTAGTTTAAGAACCGCCTTCCCTGGATTTCTGCCTCCAAATTTTTCCCTGCCACAAACCAATCTTCATACTGCTGCCCAAGTCACCCTCTTTATAAAAAGTCATAGCTATTATACTCACTAGCACCTTAAAACCTTTCACTGGCTTCCCTTTTCTTCCAGGATAATGTTTAAACATAGCTCACAGTGCCATTTGCAGTTCCGCTCTCTACAGTCTCCCTCCCCACTGCCATACACACCTTTCACTTTTGCTGACCTGATCTCGTCAGGAATACACCCTGTTTTCAACAGTGTTGTTTTTTGTCCGTCAAGAAATACTATCCAACTTTCTAACATACACTGTTTTTACATGGGTAGTTCCTACCTATTAAAATGTAGATCAGAATTTAGCTCAGGGCATCTGGTTGGCTCAGTCAGTTAAGCATCTGACTCTTGATTTTGGCTCAGGTTATGATCTCAGAGTCCTGGGATGGAGCCCCGCCTCAGGCTCCATGCTGGGGGTGAAGCCCGCTTGGGATTGTCTCTATCCCTCTCCCCCCCAGCAAAAAAAGAAAAAATTAGCTCAAAGTAATCTTGGGGAAACCCTCCATGGCCTCTACTTTGATATAGGTGCCTCTCTTTGAATTGTTCAATGCTCCCCACCGCACATTTATCACCTTGTACTTGCTGGTTTTCCTCATTCTACTTTTCTGTCCAAACCATAAGCTCAAGGCAGCCAGAGACATAGTTTTAATAATTTATATCCAAGTTTCAGCACAATGTCTGGCACAGGTTAGTCATTCAAGAGATGTTTAATGAATATATCACTTGATGAAATACTAAAGAGCTAAACAACAAAAAAAATGTTTTAAGAAATACATAGCAGCATGGAAAATTACCCACTGCTAAGTGAAAAAAAATGTATAAAATTGTAAGTGCATAATCATTGCAGCTTTGTAAAAATAAAGATGTAGAGGGAAAAAAGTATGAAAACTTATTCAAATGTTAGTGGCTGAGTTATGGGTCTACATTCATTGATGAATTGTCTTTTTTCAAAGTAATTTCAGTAAATAATTTTATTAGTCTTAATTAAAATAAGAATAATAAGCTATGCTTTGTCTCCTTGTTGGCATTATTTGCTTCATAAAATTTCATCTGTATATCATTCCACTTTGTCTTCTATTTTCTGTTATAACACAAAGGAAATATACCCCAAATATGGTTTAATAAAAAAAAAATTGTCTCTATTCCCCCAAAAGTTTTCAACACAGAGGTACAGAGCAATGTTTACCAATCAAATTGTTTATGCAAATAACTGCATCTAGATTGGCTTGTAACTAAGTGCAGTGGAAACTATCATTCACCTCTGATGAGCCAAGCAGATAGCATATGCAAATCTTAGAGCTGCATAATAGCTTTTTCTGGACCTCTAACTTCAGTTTCCTTTCAGAATATTAGTTTTAACACCACTAGTCTACACACTTCATGGGCATTAACTGGACAGATTTTGTTTTTGTTTATTTATTTATTTTTGGTGAGTTTTTCTGGCAGAGATGTTCAGGATGTAAATGATAAATATATTATATGCAAATACCTGTTCTTTATAACACCAAATTATAGGACTTACAGACATTTGCTTAGAGACTATTCAAATCAGTCAATTCTATTTCTTTCGTCTCAGACTATGTATCAAATGATTTTTATACAAAACATTTAAGAATATAACCAAAAAATTTACATTAAAATTTCATTAAATGAGTACACCATTTTACCTTAAAACATCACCTTTTCTGAAAATTAGTAAAATCTTTTATGTATTATTTCATTCTGCTGATTTGCTACCAATGGTTAGATATAAAAACTTTATTCCATATCTTACACAGGTATTTTATTTTTCCTATTTGTATATAACAAAACCTTTCTTTATTTTCCTTTATTCTTAAAGAAGAAAATCTCCCCATACTATTAACTGCATTATGATTACTTGTGATTTTTCACAAATTCAATAGATCAGAAATTTCTATACATTTAATTAGATCCAGTATAATGTATCATAACAACCTAAAAAACTAAGCTAATAATAAAATATAATCTACTCAGTCATACTAAGGTTCTCAAAGTCAATATGAATAACAATAGATTTAAATTAGAAATTACACCTTTTGTCTATTGTATTGCTAGAATATTTTTAAGGAACTATTGTTATTACCCAGAATTATGCATTTCAGTCTCAAACATGTGTCACAGAATGTGACCTACTTTAATTTCTCCTTATATATCAATTATATAAGCTAAATTAATAATATCTTAACCATACATGTAATCATAATACAGTTGGTATATGCAGTTCAGGTACAATTTATATTCTGGTACATAGTTGACTTGCAAATTTCCTTTAACTGTATGAAACCGAGTGAAAACTTAAATGTATTGCTTAAATTGTGAGAGTATAGTGGGGTAATTTCCTTCTACTGTTGGCCAATGCCACTTGTCTATGACAATAGCTTGCTATCAAATTTAAGACCCTTATTCAGGAGGTTAATGCGAGGTAGGAACTCCATTCAATGTTATTTTGGCTTAAGGGCATAATGTCACAATTTGGTGCATCCTCTAATGACTTTTTTTTTCTAAAGGCAGCTTACAGCTTAGACCTAGTTCAGCGAATTTCCGTGTAAGGTCCTTGGAAGACTGGAGGAAAAAAAGTACAATTGATTGCGTGGCCAAATTTCTGTTCATGCCTGCTTACTGATTTTTGTTCATTTCACAAATAAACAAGGCATGAATACATCAACCCACAAACCATAAACAATAAAGAACTTCATCCTGTAAGTTTGCTACGGCCAGCAGTTTACGGCTGAATCTGCTATTTGTCATAAGATAAATGATAAAGTGATTGCCATTTGTCACTGAATACACAAGAGGAGTGCTCAGCTGTGAACCACTCAAATGCAGACAACAGTAAATATTGCCATTCTTATTACTAACTTCCTTTAAAAGGGCCCCTAACACTATGAAAATAAAAGTACATTAGTGTTTTGGGTAAAAATCCATATTCTTTTAATATAAAGAGAAAAATCATAGAAAAAGAGTTAAGCATCTGAACACTCCCAGTTAGAACCTTGTATTTACTGCAACATGGAATGCATGCAAACATAGGCCATCTTTTATAAAGAAAGGTGTTTTATAAAGTTGAGCATTGAATTTAATTTGTATGTATTGTTCCCATTTTTGTACTGTTCAGTGATTTTTAATACAAACTTTTTTATGTTTCTGAGAATCACTGGTGCCTGACGGCTTTCAACTATATTAATAGAGGTTATAACAGTGCCCATACATTAATGAAGTCCGTGTTTTATCTAAACTCTGATTGAATTTAGGGAGTGCCTAAATTCTGTGTTGCTATACTTGCTGCCAACTACATGAAGTTTATTAATTTCTTTGAAAGGCTACCCAACAACAAAATAAAAAAAGATAAAATGCAAATGACATATCATGAAAAAGAAGTGACTACTCATGAAATCCCTAAGCTATAATATTCCTTCGTGGCAAATACCATATGAGATAAGGAGGGGACATTATATTTACAGCACCTAATACTACAATAAAAATGCTCAAAATTTGAAGCTTATATGTAAAATAAGTATAAAAAGTCACAAAATTTGGGGGTTTGTGTCACTGTGACTTACAAGAGAAAAGCAAAAATGCAAAATAGCTGATACATATTGTTTGAGATTTTTAAAAATGTTTATAACTCTGTTTTATCATGGAATATATCACTTTGCACAAGAGAACTCAGATTAAATAACACATAACCTGAAATATCTTTACACCATTAGACACAGTTCTTTCAAGATTAAGGTTGAAATACACTGGTGGAGAAATGTAGGGAAGTATGCACTTTATAGTATCTTTAAATCCAAGCTGAATAACAAGCAGAAAAATACCTATTTAGTGATAGATATTTCCAGAAGCCAATCTTTTAAATTCAAATTATTGTAATATTTATGAAGTATTATAATAAAATCAAATTTTTATAAATCAAATTATAAATTTCTCTTTTTAAGTGCATTCTAATATAACAAATTTCAAAATCTTTATTAAAAATGTTTTTGAAGTAACACTTTTAAAATATTACTCTTATACCTTGTGCTAAAGCACACTGGAAATCTTTCAAATCTTTGGAGCTTTGAGGTTTCCTGACATAAGCTAATACATTTTTCATCAACTGTTAATGGATGAAAGTGATTAGTTAGATCACAGGAATGTATGCGTAAAGTCTCTCACTATAAGTGTCAACACTACATATCAAATTAATTTTATAAATGTTGGTTTAAATAGTTATTCTATTATATATCATTATAGTGTATTAAAAAGTGTAATTCTAAAATCATTTAATATGATTGTTAATTTCTATACATTAAAATGTAAAATTATTAGTAGATACAGATATATACGAATCATAAATATATACTAATGCCTGTTCACATTTGCAATGGGAACATTTGGTTTAATGATCAATTCTCAAATTGGAAAAGCTAATACTATTGTTTTCAAAACTCAAATATAAGCCATATAAATCTCAGTTTACATTACATCATACAAACACTTGTTTCTCATATTTTTTCTCTAAAGAATTCATTTCTATTTATTTCTGCATTATCTACCAGCCACTTTATTTTTCTATCTTGATAAATCCATTTTTTAATGGATTAGGTTATTTCACTGATATATGCATTTTATTGCCTCTACAACATTCAAAATATTGTTTCAGGGGCATTTTTTTTCGGTATACAAACAGAAAACAGAAAAAGGAAAGGCTGACTTTTAGGCTTTTGACAGGAGTCTTGTATAAGTGGAAGACTTTTAATTCTCAAATTGTTTCACTTCAATAACTCTTTTAAAGTTGTTGCGCCAAGATGCCTGGCGGATTAAGCTCCATTGCCTTTTCTTGTTTTGAACTAATGTATTCTTGATCACCGTTTAATGAAACTATATACCACATGGAGATTTCACATTAGATAAGCCATGTGAAACCCTCATCAGACAAGTAGCTCTGGCTGGTGGTAATCCTTCAGATGAAAATTTCAGACTAGCAGGTTTTCCAATTTAAATGAGCCCCTTTAACTATAAAAAATTGGCACGGTATGATTGCTAAAAATTATTTTTAAATTTTTATGTTGCCAAAGTGCCCTGGTGGCTGTGAAAAACAGAAATACTGCCGTAAATACAGAAAACATTAACTGGTCACTGAGGGGATCCAATTTACAACCCATAGAGACAACTCACACAGCTCACTGACACTGGCACTATTGGGTTTGTGATAGGGCATTCAGCTCTGCTCCCCCCACACAGAAGCGAAACTCATCTTAAATATGCAATTAAATAGATTTATTCTACAAGTTTCTCTAGTCAGTGGTTATTACTCACTCTTACTTCATTGCACTCTGATCTATAGAATTTTCATGATGTGTTCAGGTAGCCTTCAGGAAGTAACATAACTTGTTATGAATTTTCAATGAAAAATTACTTTTTTGGTATTAACATGTGCTATTTAATTTTTTATTAAAGTGATTCAGTTTATACTAAAAGACTTATCTTTCCTCAATTTTTATTCTAATCTAGAACCACTATGCTTATTAATATTTCTATAGCTTTAATTATAACTAGCAGAAATAAGTTATTCTCAGCTTAAGTTTGATTTGTGGGTATGGATTTCAAACAAGAAGGAAATGAAATGCTTAGATTCGTTTCCAGTGTATATTATATTTTTTTCAGCCTGTCACAAATGTCAATGACTTGCACAAGCATGGAATATGTTCAGAATTATTCTCTTTTGTTCATGTAGATGATATTAGTAGATATCATTTTGAAAAGAATACTAATGATATGTTTACTTTGGAATACCATTGTTATCTAATTATGAAATATAGTAAAATGTTGCTTTACAAAGTAAAAGGAAAAGTGTTACTCAAAAAACAAAGGTGACTACTTACAAGGACCCAAAAGATATAACTAAATGTTTCAAATATGAGTAATAACCAATGAATCAATAATTCTATGAAAGCAGTGAAGAAAGAACAAGAGATTGGATAAGAAGCTAGTTGAATGAATATATATGCATTTCTTCCATTAATACTGTTATGCACTAATCAGAGAGTGAACAATGTGGTGACTTTAAAATAGAAATTTGCTGTATTCAAAGGAGTTCCGTGTGTCTCTCTTCAAGTACTAGTCTCTCTTTTTTTTTTTTTTTTTTGAGGAGGGAATGCATTTTCACAGACTCAGAATTATATAGGATTCTGTCAAGGGCTTCCATTTAGATTTCCAATATAGATGAACTAGATATAATCAAAGTATATTCTGTAATAATACATTATAGTTTACTAAACAAATTATGGAAAATATGTATAGTTATTAGCATCAAGGATTACAAACTTAAAAAAAATCTTTTAAGGAGCAGTGTGGCCATCATTCAGGTTTACTTAACCTGCTCACAGTTACTTAATGAAATCAGGTCACTGCGGTGTTACTGCCTCTCATAACTAGTTGCATTCAAGTGAGGCAGAACAGAAAGGTTGATTTGCATCTACACCAGACTGCAAAAACCCAAGCAAAGAGCTGGACACAGTCTTTTCTCCCTAAAGTAAGACAACAGCAATCTTGTAAAGATACCCACTAAATCTTCTGGGCTAAATGTGCAGGATGTATGACTCCTTAGCCCCTCCATGCCAGAAAGGCACACTGCAGCTTGAAGAAATCATTTGAGAGGGAGTTGAGAAAGAGTGATTTGCTCATCCTCCATCACAATTACTACAGGAAGGGGAGAGTGGGAAAAACAAAGGGAAACCTGCAAGGATGAATGAGCAGGGAAAACCCCAATCTCTTGCAGAGTAAGCAGTGTGATAGGAAAAGTCTTGCTTAAAAGAACAAATAAGCAAAGAAGTCTATGACAAATAAGGGAATGTAGAAAAGAATATGGATGAAAGGGGTAAGAGTACATTGTACTGATCTGAATCTTTGCAAACATGAAAATAAATAAGTATCCCAAAATATTATATTCCAAAATGTGTGATCTTTTCTACTCTCTGACTTATATTAGCTATAGCATAAAACTATAGTCTGTGGGGAAATAAATCCCCTCCCTTAGAAGTTAAAAAAAAAAAACAACTCCTTTTGAAAATAATAATAAAGCCCAAAAGTGGAAAGTTATTACAAAGGGAGATCCCAGTAAACAAATATAGAAAAGACTCATTATAAATTATAATGTCTCATTATAAATTTTACAACAAGGAGAAATTTAGATATACTTAGTACAGGGAGAAGTTCTGAATCAGTAACCACTTAATTTAAGGAAATCTTGAATACCCTCGGGAAGAAGAGTGAGAACTTAGTGGGCTCTATATTGTGAATTCTGAGGATAATCTTGCATAGAAATTATCATCTTAAAATATCTTTGAATCAGTAGTTCCCAACTTTATTTTCCTGCCCTGATGGTTCACCAGAATGACTATCCCTGGATGGAAAAAGTGAGTAAAGTCTGAAAGAATAAAATCACTGTCAATAGCACCACTACCACCACTAATAACAACAACAAAAATAACAACAAGAACAACAACAACAACAAAAATCCAGGATTATAGAGCTCCTCTTTGACCTTCCACAATGATTCCATCTTTCACATATTCAGTCATGCCTCTACCAAGAATTTATTGATTGCCTAATATGTGTCAAGCACTGTACTAAGTTCAGGCTAAATACATTTATCGTAGTTGAAACCTTTTTCCAAATGCTTAGTACTCTCACATTCACATGTACACAATAAAACTTGGTTTGCCATTCAAATTGTTTAGAATTACATTTCACCCTATTTTTCCATAAGAAATTAGCCTGATTTTCGATCCAAAGAGTTGGCTTAGACTAAGCAAAAGAGCAGATATATATAGTTTTGGCTCTTTATTTTAATCTTAAATAGCAACTTATTTTCATTTAATTCATTTCACTAAATTTCAACTAAGTCATCATATATAGTGACAGCCATTCCTAGCCTACTTCCTCTGTCTGTAGTCCAGATATGTAGGTACTTCACTGACCATAGCATGTGTGTTAGCAATCTGAGAAAGTATTTTCTTACCTGGGTAGTGACCAAACATGATCAAAGGTTTTTTTAAAGTACCAATGTTCTAATTCTGTTAAAAAATAAAATTGAAACTAGAACATAGTAGAGATTAAAGACTATAGATCCATATGATGCTCCATCAAGTAGAAAAACCTCTCCCTGAATTTCTGTCCTTAGCTCCACCATGGGGTATTGAGACTGTTGTTTTTTCTTTCAGCAAACTCTCAAGAGGGAAAGTGAATCTACCTTGTCTATGAAGGAGGAAAACTGCTCAGAGACTAAGATTTGAACCGTCTACTGGACTATGTTATTTTCAGTTTTGTTAACCTGGAAACTGTTTCCCAGAACTCTCTTCCCTGCATAACTCCAGTTTAGGAGTGATTGAAAGAATGGGTGACAGATTTGGAAGGTGGAAGTGAAGTACTGACCATAACTTTTGTTTTTTAAGATTTATTTTGTTTATTTTAGAGAGACAGAGAGAGAGACAGAAGGAGAGAATCCCTAAGCAAACTCTCCGCTGAGTGCAGAACCCGACACAGGGCTCAATCTCACCACCCATGAGATCATGACCTGAGCCAAAACCAAGAGCCAGATGCTTAACCGACTAAGCCACCCAGGTGCCCCTGACCATAACTTTTAGAAGGCTACTGCAGTCAGATGGAAAGAGGATGGGAAGAGTGATGAAAAAACACAGTGATAGACAGACACAGCTTGCCATTCCTCTCCACTGCTCTACATCTAGCTTATCTTCACTAGCAGCCTCCTTTGTCAAGAGAAGCAGTCCTTCCTCTCCTATCCAAAAGGGTTACTTTCTTCTTATATGAAGAACCTGTAATGACCTCTCTTACAGTGCCTTTCAGAGGAATGCTGATTTCCTTAAGACCCACATCTAACATAGCTGATTGCTTCTAGAATTATAACCAGATTCAAGTTCTGGGTTGACTCAGGAGTCAGATACAAAGTATGACCCACGAGTATGTACTACACACATCAGAATGACTGTGGAATTTTGCCAATATTATAAACAAACACATGAGGAACATACATAGGAATGTATTCTAAAGGTATTAGATCAAGGTGGAAAAAACACGCTTGGATTGGGCCAAATTTATTTACACAGTTGCACTAATGAGAAGTTCTGAATTTAAAGTGTTAGCATGAGTAGATGAAGGAAATTCTATTTATTTGGTGGGTCAACTAAAATTAGGACTCAAAGTTGGCCTATACTAAATAAAGTTGAATGCCATAACTTCCTTGGCATACTAAGAAAGGCAGCCAAAGTACTAGAGAAAGTAAATTTATTGTGTGAGACCACTTATCAATATCTACTTATGTTCTCTGGGAGGGTCCAGAAAACACTCCCTTCCCCAGGCTTTGAGAATTACAGTGAAGAAGAAAATGTCAACATTTTTAAAAAGTTCTGGAGTGGTTAGTCCTGGTAAGCCAAGACAACCATGGAAAATAATGCAACTAAAATCAGTTATCTGAATTTACTGGGGATGAAGGTATGTTGAAGTGGCAGGAACCATATAACAGCACTAAACCCACAAAGAAAGTAATAAAATTGTGGACTCAGGTACCAGTTGAGTGTAAACATCATTCAGGATAGGGTAATGTCTTCCAGGACATAGTATATGCTCTAAGTCAGCAATCAATATATGCTACAGGATTTGTGGCTAGAGTAGGCAAAATTTCAAAGATGTTTCTACAATATTCTCATCTCATCAATCAAACACTAATCTGGGTACCTGAGAAAGGACTTTGCAAATGGAATTAAGGATACTAATTGTCTGCCCTTAATAGGGAGATTATCCTGGATTGCCCAAGCAAGCCCAAGGTAATCACACTTTAAAACTTTAAAAGTAGCAGAAGGCAGGAAAGGAAAGCAGGAGTGATGAGTCAGAAGGGGAGGTCAGAGAGATTCCAAAGGTGAAAAGGATTTGGCCCACCTGCTGGTTCTGAGATGGGAGTCATGTGCAAGGACCAGAGCCCAGAGGAGGCCTCTAAGAGCTAAAAGGGGCCTCAGCTGATGGCCAGCAACTAAAGACTTCAGTTTTACCATCACAAGAAACTGAATTCACCCCCAATAAAACACAAACTGAATGAGCTTGGAGGTATACTATCCCTCAGAGTCTCCAGTCAAGAATGCTATCCTGCCAGCACCTTGATATCAGCAGAATTTGCCAGACATTTCATCTATGTAACTGTGAGAAAATAAATGGATGCTATTTTAAGCATCTTAGTCTGTGGTAATTTGTTATGACAGTAATAAAAAAAATAATACAATGTATAAGTATTAAGACGTGGAAATAAGAGAAACTATTTCCCAGAGAATACAATGATGGTTCTGTTAAACTGGAAGTTGAAACTTCCATGTGGTCACGTTGAAATTTTCATGCCAGTGAATCAACAAGGAAAGACTGGCCAGGATAATTATCATGACTCTGAAAAGGAAGCTGACTCATTACTATACAATACAAACAAAGAGGAGTAGACAGAATGCAGGAGTTTCCCTGGGGTGTCACTTAGTACTTCTATGTCCTGTGATAAAAGTAAGTGGAAAATTATAACCAACACAGGCAGAACAGCTAATGATACAAATCCTATAGAAATAAACATTTGGGTCATCCCAGGTGAGATGGGGTGGTTCCTGAGGGCAAAGAATATAAGTAGCAGAAGAACAAAGTTATAAATACCAGCTATGATCATGTTGCAGAAACAAGGAACATAGTAATTTTATTTCTTCTTTGTTTTTATATGAATATATTTGTATATTATATATGCATATATACTTATTTTACATATGTGTACACACACACACACACATACACACATCTTCTTTTTTCTTCCCTATGCATTTCCCTTACTATTTAACATAAGATGTATATTAATGGTCGTTAGCCTTTTTTTGGTATTTAAATAAAAGGATAGTATATAGGGAGTGTTACTTAGCTAAATGTACAAAAACAATGTAAAAAGTGATATGGACTTTGTGCATCCTGTTTTGGCCAAATTATTGGCATGTTTTGGTTGTATGTACGGGGAATAGTTGTACCATGAGAATCAGAAGCATGATTTGTAATTAACTTTGTTTTTTTGTTTTTTAATATCTTTACTGAGATACAATTTATGTGCCATTTTAAAATGGATGATTCAGTGGCTTGCAGTGTATTTACAGAGTTTTGCATCCATCATCACAATTAGTTTTAGAATATTTTCAGTACCCCCCAAAAAACCCACCCCCATTAGCCATCACACTCCCATCCTCCCACTCCAATCCTACCTCCCAGCCCCATACAACCAGTAATCTACTGTTTCTATAGATTTGCCTATAAATGAAATCATACAATATGTGATCCTTTGTGACTGGCTTTTTTTACTTAGCATGATATTTTCAAGGTTCATCCATGTTGTAGCATGTGTCAGTACTTCATTCTTTTTATTGCTGATAAAAGAACTCTGGTCGCATCAGCAGAAGGGCCAGTAAGTCTATGGTTAAAGAACGAGTGTAGAGAGCTCATTTGGGAGCAATGATCATGAATTTATAGTGGAATTATGTTACGTGACTTTCCCCAAATATCCTTATAAATCTTTTTGTTTTGTTTTGAGCAAATGAACCTGTTTTATTTTATTTCTGCATCAAGGGAGTTATTTTATTGAAGTATAATTGAGATACATTATATTAATTTTAGGCATGCAACATAATGATTTGATATTTATATACATTGCAAAATGATCACCACATTGTCTATTTACCATCTGTTACCATACAAACTTACAACATTTTTTTCTTGTGATAAGAACTTTTGACTTATTTTCTTAGCAACTTTCAAATTTGCAATACAATATTATTGACTATAGTATCCATGCTGTACCTTGCCTCCCCAAAGTTACTTTTTTGTTAAGTTTGCACCTCTTGATGTCCTTTACCCATTTTGCTCATCCCCCAACATTCTTCCCCTCTGGCAACCACCAATCTGTTCTCTGTATCTATGAGTTTTGTTTTGTTTAGATTCCAGATATAAGTGCAATCATATGATGACTTATTTCACTTATAATATTCAAGGTCCATCCATGCTGTTGCAACAGCAAGATAACATGTCTTTTTTATCCATTCATCCATTGATAGACATTTAGGTTGTTTCCATATCTTGGCTATTGTAAGTAATGTTGCAATAGGGGTGCATATACCATTCAAATTAGTGTTTTCATTTTTTTTGGATAAATACCCAGAAGTGGAACTGCTGGATCATATATATATATATAATGATATTCTATTATTAATTTTTGAAACCTCCAAAATTGTTGCTGTTTTCCATAGTGACTACATCAATTTTCATTCCTACCAAAACTGCACAAGGATTCCCTTTCCTCCACAGCCTTACCAACATGTTATATTTTGTCTTTTTGATAATAGCCATTCTGACAGGTATGAAGTGGTATCTCATTGTGGTTTTGATTTGCATTTCCCTGATGATTAGTGATCCGGAACATCTTTTCATATGTCTGTTAGCCATCTGTATGTCTTCTTTGGAAAAATATGTATTCATGTCCCCTGCCCATTTTTAATTGGATTGATTTTTTTGCTATTGAGTTATAGGAGTTATTTATATATTTTGAATATTAACCCCTTATTGGATATATGATGTGCAAATATCTTCTCCCATTCAGTAGGTGTTGTTTTATTTTGTTGATGGTTTCCTTCACTATGCAGGAGCTTTTTAGTTTGATATAATTCCATTTGTTTATTTTTGCCCTAGTTGCCATTGATTCTGGAATCATATCCAAAAAACATATTGCTAAGACCAATGTCAACATGCTTACCACCTATGTTTTCTTCTAGAAATTTTATGGCTTCTGGTCTTACATTCAAGTCTTTAATCCATTTTGAGTCAATTTTTATAAATGGTGTAAGACAGTGATCCAGTTTCAATCTTTTGTAAGTGGCTGTCCCGTTTTCCCAACACCATCTATTGAACAGACTTTTTTTCCCCATTACATATTCTTGCCTCCTTTGTCATAAGTTGACAGTATATATGGGGGTTTATTTTTGGGCTCTCTATTCTGTTATATTAATCTATGTGCCTGTTTTTATACCAATAGGATACTGTTTTAATTAGTATAGCTTTGTAATATAGTTTAAAATCAGGGATTGCCTCCAGCTTTGTTCTTTCTCAGGATTGCTTTGGCTATTCAGAATCTTTTATGTTTCCATAAAATTTTAGGATTGTTTGTTCTATTTCTATGAAAAATGTCATTGGAATTTTGATAGGGACTGCACTGAATCTGTAGATTACTTTGAGTATTATTGGTTGGAATACTTTTCCTTCCAGCACTTTGAATACATCATGTCACTCTCTTCTGCCTGCAAAATTTTTGCTGATAAAACTGCTGATAGCTTTATGGGGGTTCTCTTTTTTATAACAAGTTGTTTTACTCTTGCTTTTTTTTTAAGATTTTATTTTTTTAAGTAATCTCTACACCCAGCGTGGGTCTCAAACCCACAACCCCAAGATCAAGAGTTGAATGCTCTACCAAGTGAGCCAGCCAGGCATTCCTCTATTGCTGCTTTAAAGATACTTTTTTTATTCTTAACTTTTGACATTTTAATTATAATGTGTCTTGGCATGGGTCTCTTTGAATTCTTCTTGTTTAGAACTCTCAGGGTGTATTGTACGGATGGAGGTTTCTGTGCTTTGTCCTGCATAACCAACCACCCTGACCTGCACTTACACAGGCAGGCTACAGAATGTTGTTTGTGAGACTTGGGCTGCATAAGTGACTTTGGGAACCTGATTAGTTGACCCTCCAGATCAGAATTAGCCCTTTTGGTCTGGACTCCAAGAGCTCTAAGCTTGCCTTAGATCCCCTCTTAGCTCCAGGCTGGGCTTGCCCCCCAGAATGGAATCTGGGAGGGAAGGCAAGCACACCTAGCCCACACTCCTTGAATATGTAAAGATAACATAGGAATGCAGCTCACTCCAAACTGCATGTAGCCAAACAAATGTTTAACTTCAGACCCTGTCGTTTGCCCTATGAATGAGGCCCTGTGGAGATGGTCAGTTGGAAGTCTCACCTGAGGGGAAGATGCTCCGCCCAGGTCTCTTAATCAGATCTCCAACCTGGCTGATGAGGTTGGATGTTGTAAGTACCCAATTTGATATGACTCTGTCATATTTTCCTTTACTGCTTACTATTGCCCTCATCTATGTGCAGATTTCCCTTTTCTTCTTTGTGTTTCTATTAGATTTTTATAATATCAATAAAGTGTTTTTCTCCTTCGAAACTGAGAATACGGCTTCCGTAAATCTTTTGTTCAGAACACAGGGCTTCTTAGATCTGAATGTCTGTTTCCATTCCCAGATTAGGGAAGTTTTTAGCCACTATTTCTTCAACTTAGTTTTCTGCCTCTTTCTTTTGTTCTCCTTCTGGGACCCCTATAATGTGAATGTTATTCTGCTTAATGTTGTCTAATTGGGCCTTAAGCTATCTTGAATTTTAGTTTTTTTTCTCTTTTTGCTGCACTGTTTTGGGTGAGCCCTCCTGCCCTGTCTTAGTGTTTACTGATCCTTTCTTTGGTTTCTCTAGTCAGCTATTCAATCTTCCTAGTGGATTTCTCAGTTCAGTTATTGTATTCTTCAGTTCTGTGATTTCTGTTCGGTACTTTGTTATATTTGCTATCTGCTTTGTTGAAGGTCTCTCTCATCCATTCTTCTCCTGATTTTGTTTTTTTTAAAAAATTTTATTTATTTATTTGACAGAGAGAGACACAGCGAGAGAGGGAACACAAGCAGGGGGAGTGGGAAAGGGAGAAGCAGGCTTCCCAGCAAGCAGGGAGCCCAATGCAGGGCTCGATCCCAGGACCCTGGGATCATGACCTGAGCCAAAGGCAGATGTTTAACGACTGAGCCACCCAGGCGCCCCTCTTCTCCTATTTTGGTGAGCGTCTATATGACCATGACTTTGAGTTCTTTATTAGATAAATTCATTTATTCATATTCATTTCATTAAGATTTTTTTTTTCTGGGGTTTTATCTTGTTCTTTCATTTGCAACAATTCCTCTTATTTTTCTTAAGTCTCTGTACTTGTTTCTATGTATTAGGCAAAATAGCTATGTCTCCTAGTTTTGCAGGAGTGGCCTTGTATAGGAGATAAACCTTATCATTTCACCTTGTTCTAGCTCATGGTCACCTTTAAACCTTTGTGATTGTCTAAGCAGCCTGATTTTTTCTTGGTAGTTCCATTGTTGAGCTGTGCCAAGACCTATTCCAGAGGAAGGGATTTCAGTCAACACCTAGTTTCAGGCTGACTGAAAGCTATACCCTCAGGCAGCAGCTCTTGTCCTGTGGGACCACAACCTGCTGGCCTCCAAGACCAAGTGATCTGGAGGTGTTCCATTAGTGACAGTTGCAAAATGCTGGGCTCCAGATGGGTGTATGAGCTCCTTTCTAGGATGTACCAGTGAGCTGTAGCAAGGCCAAGTAAGAGCTCAAACATGATATCCGCTGGCCTACATTCTCTGAGAGCACTTCTATAGCTTCTAGATGTATGGTAGCCCACAGGCTGAAGCTCCAGGTCAAGTGGATAGGCCTTTTTCACAGGAAGACTGGGGGGGTGTGTTTCAGTCTGCTGTCTCTGCAGTGCCCCAGAGATGGTAGCCTGGCGAGAACTCTCCAATTGTTTCAGAGCCAGAGGCATCCTTTGTGTGGGCTGTGTACTCTGTGTACCAGCTTTGGTGTGCCCACCTGCAAATTATGGTGCTGTGTTCTCTTACCTCATCACTCCTAACAATATCCCCTTCCCAACATATACAACTTGCCTGTCTCCCATCACACAAATAGTGGTTATGATATTGTAATAGGGAAAAGTTCCTGGTGAATATAAACCTCATTTACTAATAAACACTTAGAGAAAGCCTTGATATGTTTTGTTTGTATTTCGTCTACCTTTCAACTTCAGAAAAACACTTAATTATTCAAGTTACTGTAAGCACAACTGGACTTTAATTTTCTTATTTTATCTTAGGACCCAAAGAACAATGATCACTATAAGGCTACCCAGGACTAGTGATAAGTAGTAATGATATCCTACTGCTTTACTGTTTATGGGGGGGTTTCAGTATATTTGGGGGTAAGGGTACTAGAAACTAGGCTAACCATTTTAATCCAAGATGTGGAACTTAAAAGCTAAGTGATTATGAGAAAGTCTTGCTAATGTCTCTATATTTTAAAGTTCCCCAAATGCAACTGTAAAATTAGAAAAACAAAACCTTTGCTGCCTACCATACTGAATTGCTTTGTCAACAAGATCATCCTTGTACTTGAACCCAGAAAGAGCAACATAGGAGTTGCCAAAGTTGGAAATTAACACATTTATCTTAAAGCTCTTCTATTTCAGAATTCAGTTCTAATCTAAACTTTTGGAAAACAATGCATAAATTTGAGCCAAAAGCTAAAAATATTTTTACTAATTTTTTGTTTTGTTTTGTTCATTCATTGTCTTTTTCTATAAAGGGTGTTTCACATTATAAAAATCAACAAAGGTTATCGAAAAACATTTTCATTATTTTATATAGTACTGAAAATGAACATGACACTGTACACTAGTTTATATATTCCATTTCCTTTCTCTTTATAGCCTATTTCATTTTCTCTCAAACTGTTATTATTATCATGGCACCCAAATTTGAGATATGCAGCTCCCTCAGGAGGTCAGGTATACATGTTTTCTAAAAGCAGATAAATCAGACAGTGGGAGGGCTATTTGGGTAATGTTAACAATGCTCCCCACAGGACACTGTGCAAGTCACATCTGTGATATCTGTCAGAATATCACCTAAGTTTAAGGGAGAGTTCATGGTGCTGATACTTAAAACAGAAAGCCACTAATACCTCACTAAAGACAGAGTGATAGCTAGTCTCTTTCTCTTTCTTCCCCTCTCTCCCCTCCCCACCTGGTCTATCTTCCTGTCTCGATCTCTATCTCCCCTGAAAAGCTTAGAGAAATAGGAACAGACTAGAATCTCTTAGTAACTGAAAAAAATTTCCTGGCTGTGGTGGAGTACTTTAGGCTAAGATCTATCCTTATGAATATTATAACCCTATAGATATCTCATTTATGCAACATTAAATTCATTTTTTCTGAAAGCAAGATGAGGTGACCTTCCTGAAGGTAACAACTGAAGTAAAATTCATACAATTTAAAGGAAAATGGACAGGACAATTGGAGGTTCTTTTAATTATATGTACAACCAAAATAAAAAATAATGTACCATGCTATTCAGTACTGCTTAGCCATTATATAAGTGACACTTTCAAACAAATTCTGGATTATAGACACTAATATATAATTATTTCATATATAATAACTTATAAGATATAATGTACTCTGTTGATGCCTTATTAATGGCATAGGTGGAAACAATACCATATCAAGTCTTAGTGGTTTCATCAATTCACTTTCTCTCTTTAAAAAAAATTTGGTAAGGATAGGAAAGTTGACAATATTGACAGGTTGTATTTTAAGTCTCTCTTCCTTTGATTCTCTCTAGTTAGCAAAACCTGTTAAAATAAAGCTATGATTCTCTCTCCTCTGTGAAGCTGGTATGCTTCTCAGAGTTGAAGACTGTGCTTTATTCCAATAATCCTCAGCATCTAGAATAGTGCATTTTATGTAGGAACTCAATATATACTTAATAATTGTACTGAACCATTATCCCAGTCTAAACCTTTCCAAAGTGAACTCTGGAAGTGCTATTCGTTGGTAAACAAGCCCAGAGTGCACTTCATTCTCATTATCTAATAGTGAATAAAACTGTTTGCATTATCTAAATCTGGGTCTGAATTAAAGAATATTAATTTCTCAAGGTCCTGTATGTTAGAGGGTCTGGTTGTGGTTAGCATAATCCTAGTTTTCCATTATTGCTTCCAAACCATTATTTCTCCATGCTTATGTAAAAATACTCTTTGAGTTTTATATTGATTAAAGAAAGAATATAATCTTTTGTCCTAAAGAATACAATCCTATATCCTAAAGAATATAAAACTTTTACCCTACTGCACTGTCATTTAATGATTTTCTGGTCATTTTCCCACACTAAGGAAAGACTTTAGCCCATGTGACTCAATCTTCTCTCCCTGTCTACCTTTGTTCCACCATGTTTTACTTCAGTATCTATCTGGATAACTTATCCAACATTTTAATCTTAGAGTTTATGGACTTACTCAAATCTAGTTAACTTCAATTCTACGTCCCATTAACAATTCATACCCATGGACACCCTTCTGACTTTGTTATGATCTAGAATGACACCACAGCTGAAGTTTTAAACTCTTATGTCTCACTTTCTGACTATAATCTCTGCCTTTTGCTTCTTTCTTCATATCATAATCATCCAACCAGGAGTGTGTCTTGATCTTTTTTCTCAATATTCTTAGTATTATGAAATATTTCCTGAAGCCTCTGATGCAATGTATATGCTTACAGCTTCTACAACTATACCTTTGTTCAAACTCTTGTTCCTTCAGTTCCAGATTCTTACACTCAGTGGGCACTGGAATCCATGTAGCTCCTTCAAAGGTATCTCAAATTTGATTGAGTCCAGTTTCCAACCTACTCCTCAGTCCCTACTTTTTGATGCTGACATCACTAACCATTCTGTTGTCAAAGTAAAAACTTGATATATATTTTGATCATTTTTCTCACCATCTAACCAAATAGTTATTAAGGTCTTCCTATATTAAAAAAAAAAAATTATCCAGAATTCTTAACCTTAGCTCTAAACCTAATCCTAACCCTAGTTCCTAACCTCTAACCACTAACCCTTAACCTTAACCCTAACCTTAACCCTAACCATAGCCCTAACCCTAAATTAATCTTCCTGGAGAGGTCTCTGAACTGCAGGATAATAGGCACATACCCTCACCCTGGCTCTAAACTGAACCTTAACCCTAGATCTGAGGGGAAAAATTTTTGGTATATATATATAGCATTGTGTGTGTGTGTGTGTGTGTATGTGCGCACACACACACACACACATTGGAATAATCCTCAGCCATATAAAAAATGAATTCTTGCCATTTGCAGGAACTTGGATAGAGCTAAAGAGTATTATTCTAAGTGAAGTCAGTCAGAGAAAGACAAATACCATATGATTTCACTCATGTGGAATTTAAGAAATGGGGAAAATAAAGAGAAAGAAACAGAGAGGCAAACCAAGAAAGACTCTTAACTACAGAGAATACACTGATGGTTACTAAAGGGGAGATGGGTGGGGCGATGGGTTAAATAGGTGATGGGGATTAAGGAGTGCACTTGTGATGAGCATCAGGTGTTGCATGGAAGTACTGAATAACTACATTGTACACCAGAATCTAATATTACACTGTATGTTAACTAACTGGGATTAAAATAAAATTTTTTTTATTAATTAAAAAATATCTGGAATTCAACCTTTCACCTCGCTAGAACCTTGTCATATCACAACCAAATTCTTTTTTTTTTTTCAAATTTTTATTTAAATTCTAGTTAGTTAACATATAGTATAATATTGGTTTCAGGAGTAGAATTCAGTGATTCATCACTTAAATATAACATTCAGTGCTCAACACAACAAGTGCCCTCCTTAATTGTCATCTTCCATTTAGCCCATCCTCTGCCCACCTCCCCTCCATCAACCCTCAGTTTCTTCTCTAGTTAAGAGTCTCTTATGGTTTGCTTCCCTCCCTTTTTCCTTCCCCTATTTTTCCTTCTGTTTTGTTTCTTAAATTCCACATATGAGTGAAATCAAATGGTATTTGTCTTCCTCTGACTTATTTCGCTTAGCATAATTACACTCTAGCTCCATCCACACCATTGCAAATGGCAAGATTTCATTATTTTTGATGGCTGTGTAATATTCCATTGTATATATATACACCACTTCTTTATCCATTCATCAGTCAACGGACATTTGGGCTCCTTCCATAATTTGGCTATTTTTGATAATGCTTCTATAAACATCAGTATTTTTGTATCCTTTGGGTAAATACCTAGTAGTGCAATTGCTGGATCATAGGCTGCCTTTTAGTTTTGTTGATTGTTTCCTTCACTGTGCAGAAGCTTTTTATCTTGATGAAGTCCTAATAGCTCGTTTTTGCTTTTGTTTCCATTGCCTCCAGAGATGTTTCTAGTGTGAAGCTGCTACAGCTGAGGTCAAAGAGGTTGCTGCCTTTGTTCTCCTCTAGGATTTTGATGGTTTCCCATCTCACATTTAGGTCTTTCATCCATTTTGAATTTATTTTTGTGTATGGTGTATGAAAGTGGTTCAGTTTCATTCTTTTTTTTTTTAAAGATTTATTTATTTATTTGAGAGAGAGAGAAAAAGAGTGAGTGTGTGAGTGGGTGGAAGGGCAGAGGAATAGGGAGATAAGCAGACTCCATGCTGAGACCGGAGCCCAACATGGGGCTTGATCCCACAACCCTGAGATCATGACCTGAGCCAAAACCAAGAGTCGGACGCTCAACTGACTGAGCCACCCAGGTGTCCCACAGTTTCATTCTTTTGCATATTCCTGTCCAGTTTTCCCAACACCATTTGTTGAAGAAACTGTCTTACCATCGGATATTCTTTCCTGCTTTGTTGAAGATCAGTTGACTACATAGAGTTGTGGGTCCATTTCTGGGATCTCCATTTGATTCTACTGATCTATGTGTCTGCCAGTACCATACTGTCTTGATGACTACAGCTTGAAGTCCAGAATTGTGATGCCTCCAGCTTTGTTTTTCTTTTTCAAGATTGCTTTGGTTATTCAGGGTCTTTTGTGGTTCTATACAAATTTTAGTATTGTTTGTTCTAGTTCTGTGAAAATTGCTGGTGGTATTTTGATAGGGATTGCACTGAATGTGTAGATTGCATTGGGTAGTATAGACATTTTAACAATATTTGTTCTTCCAATCTCACCACTAAATTCTTAGTTGGTACCACTGCATCCAAAATCACTCATTCTTCTCCAGCTTATTACATGTAGTCAGTGATTGCCAACCATTGTTATACATCATGGAATACAAAGAAAAAGAAATACTCACTTCATCATACTGGGGTAAAAGGCTCTTTGATGGCAGTGTCTTCTGAGCCAGTTTCAGGCACTCTAGGCCTTTCCCAACTCTAACTGCTGACAGGATAAATGTCTCAGTCCAACTTTGGCTCATTAGCACCACACCAAGGTGGACAACAGAGCAGTGGAAATCTCTGCTAATTTTAGTGGGATTTTCCTCAGCTGCTGTAGTACATTTATAATTCTTCTGATCAATTATTCATGACATAAAACCTAAACTGCTTAGTGTGACATTCACAGCTTTCATGATGGTGCTCCTACCAGTAGGTATAGTCTTTTTCCCTCCATCTGATCTCCAAACATAATAAACTACATGCCATTCCATAAATGCATGCTTATTTTTTGATACCTGTCTGCCTTTTCTCCTATTGTTTTCACTACTTGAACTATTCGTTCCTTGACTAACTCATTACCACCCTCCAAGACTTAGTTCTGTTTTTATCACCTTTGCAGGCTGTCTAAGATTTCCTTCAAACTCTTCTTCCTGGGTTCTAGAGAATTCTGTGCTTAATTCAAGAAAAGAAGTTGTTGTACCTTATTTTAACTTGGGCCTCACCATTGCTCAGTGAAGCTAACTGGGAGCAAATGTTACCTTTCATTTAAGATGCTCAGAATCTCACCCATATTCTGACACTCGATACACAACTTCAAAATAAATAAATAAATGAGTGAATGAATGAATGAGAAGCAATTTTCTTTATCCTTGCCAAAGTAAATTAAAACATAAACCTCACTCTTCCACTTCTCTTTTAGGAGTCACATCACTTCATCTGGACTTCAAGTCAGCAAATGTTGAGTACTTATTATGTCCTAGACATCTGATGGACTCTGAAAGTACTCATGTGAGTGAGATAGTGTTCTCTCCCTCAAAAGCATCACCACTTGGAATGGGAACCAAATATTTAAATAAAACTGCATGTGTCAAAAACTAATTATGTACTGTATGGTGACTAACATAACATAAAAAAATAAGTAAGTAAAACTGCATAATACAACATATAATATAATCTCTCCCTCAATCTGATCTCTTTCCCTTTTGCTAGAAAATATACCTGGAACTTGCAATTGGCAAACAAATAAATAGAACTATATAAATTATTTTATTACCAAAGCTCTTGAAAGAGTATTCTAAGGCTGCCTTTTCTAATTTCTTTCAATGCTCTTGCTCCTTTCATTATTACATTTAATCTTCTGCCTTTACCAATCTGATAATACTCTATCACTGATGCTCTCCTAACAGCCAAGTTGTATTCAGGCATAGCTATGGACAGGAACTGCTGCTTTCAGGTGAATACGCATTTCTAGGATAAAGCTGCCAGGACTTGCAAGAAGACAGGAAGCCTACTAGAAGCCAGCAGGAAAGAACACATTTCTTCCTCCTTCAACCTTTCAATCTCCCTCTAATGCCCTATATTTTGCAGAGCCTTAGAGGCATGTGACAAAGAAAGAATGTAGTCTGCGGAGCCCTAGCCCCAGTGGTCACCAAGCTGAATATACAAATGCTGACAGATAATAATGTAACAACTTGCACACTCAGGTTCTGTCTTCAGATATTCTCCAACACTTTTCTTTAAAGCTTTCATGAGCTCCCATGGCTTCAACTATTTTTTTTTTAAGATTTTATTTATTTATTTGACAGTGAGAGAGAGACAGTGAGAGAGGGAACACAAGCAGGGGGAGTGGGAGAGGGAGAAGCAGGCTTTCCGCTGAGCAGGGAGCAGAATGCGGGGCTGGATCCCAGGACCCTGGGATCATGACCTGAGCCAAAGGCAGACACTTAACTACTGAGCCACCCAGGCGCCCCTGGCTTCAACTATTAATGCTGTAGCTGACTCACTGATCTTTTACTCTATCCATTTCTAGTCCTTCTCCCAAACTCTATCTCCACATAGTGATTAGGTGTATGCTTCTACATACATAGTTTCTAACATGTCCAAGATAGATAGATACTTTTCTCAGCAAAGCCAGTCATCAACAGTTCTTTTTACTATAAATGCCACCATAATTTTTCTAGTCAACCAGTATCATACCTCCTTCTACATATTCTGTTCTTTTATTCATTTATCATATGCAATTTGACATTGGTCTCTGTTAAGTCTATAAACCTCATTCCTGCTCCATCAATGTCTTGTCACCTGTCTTTAATTACAAAAGCATTTTTTTTGTAACTTATATCTGTAACTCATGTTTTCATTTCATTTCAATTTGTCCTACATAATGCTGTCTAATTGATCTTGCCTATCTCCGAGCACACTGTACTCCTGGAAAGTTCCTCATGCCTCCCACTACTTTACAAATTAAGTGTAAACTTTTCAAGTGGGTCTTCACGATATAACCCGAACCTATATTCTCAGCTTTATCTCTCAATGTTTATCTGCATTACTAATACATGAACACATTTAGATGGAAATTTGAAAGTGATATAATTAAAATTAGAATGTCTCCACTTTACATTATTAAAAGCAATAAAATCAAACCACAACAGTCAATATGCCAAAAAAATAATAATGGCAAAAGTAGAAAGGTAGTGTCACCATAGAAAGCATTAAGCAAGATGACAGAAGCAAGAACCAATAAAACTAATCATATAAATTACTAAAGCAGAATGGATTGAAAAGCAAAATTATCCTAAATATTGCTCTATAAAGGTTACAAATACACATCTAAAAAATAAGTCAGAATACTTAATAATAAAATGCAAAATTAGGGGTTAGTCTAACAAAAAGACCAGGTATTGATATTAACTCTAAAACAATACATAGGAGAAAACTGTCATTATATTAAAAAATATGATCAAAATGGTCATTTAATAATTGTGAGTCTCTATGCACTGAATAACAGGACCTAGAAATATATAAAGCAAAACCCACAAATTAATTCACGTTGAACTAAACATTTATTTGCTCAGAAATTATCTATGAAGCAAAAGTTGCAGTGATCCTGTTTGATAATTCCATGCAAATTAAACAAAACCTTTTAACAAAAATTCATTTTTCTCTAGCTTTGTTGAAGTTTAGTTGATAAATAAAACTGTATATATTTAAAATGTGCAATGTGATGATTTGATATATGTTTACATAGTGAAATAATTACCACAATCAGGTTAAGTAAAACAACCATCATCTCATGTAATTATCTTTTTGTGTGTGTATATGGTAAGAATGTTTAAGATTTATACTCTCCTAGCAAATTTCAAGTATACAATAAATTATTACCTATAGTTACCATGCAATATATTAGATCCCCAGAACTTACTCATCTTATAACGTAAGGTTTGTACCCTTTCACCAGCATCTCCCCCATTTTACCCATCCCCCTGGCCCCACATAACCACCATTCTACAAGCTCTGAGTTCAACTTTTTTTTTTTTTAGATTCCACAAATAAGTGAGATCACATAGTATTTGTCTTTCTTTGTCTGCCTTATTTCACTTAGCATAGTGTCCCCTAGGTTTATCTATCTTATTGCAAATGGCAAGATTTCATTCTGTCTCATGACTGAAAAATATTGCATTATATATGGAATGAATATTTATCTATCTATCTATTCATAACTTTTTTATCCATTCATACATTGACAGACACTTAGATTGTTTCCGTATGTTGACTACTGTGAATAATGCAGCAATGAACATGACAGTGCAGATATCTCTTTTGGATACTGATTGTCTCCTTCAGATTTATACCTAGAAATGAGATGGCTGAATTAATGGATTTGTTTTTAATTTTTTAAAAAAATCTCCACAGGGGCGCCTGGGTGGCTCAGTCAGTTAAGCGGCTGCCTTTAGCTCAGGTCATGATCCCGGGGTCCTGGGATCGAGCCCCACGTCCAGCTCCCTGCTCAGCGGAGAGCCGGCTTCTCCCTCTCCCTCTGCCTGCCACTCTGCCTACTTGTGCTCTCTGTCAAATAAATAAATAAAATCTTTTAAAAAAAAAAGATTAAAAAAATAAATAAATAAAAAATAAAAAAATCTCCACAATGTTTTCCATATGGCTGTACCAATTCACATTCCCATTAACAATATATAGGGTTCCCTTTCCTTCACATCCTTAGCAATACTTGTTATCCCTTGTGTTTTTGATAAATGCCATCGTAAGAGATGATATGCCAAGGTAAGAGATGATATCTCATTGTGGTTTTAATTTGCATTTTCCTGATGATTTGTGATGTTGAGCACCTTTTCATTTATCTGTTGGCTATATGTATACTTCTTTGGAAAAATGTCTATTCTGGTCCTTTGCCCATTTTTAATTGGATTATTTCTGTTTTTTTTTCTTTTTTTGCCATTGAGTTGTATGAGTTACTTATCTATTTTCAATATTAACCCCTTATCAGAGATAGAGTTTGCAAATATTTTCTACCATTTAGTAGGCTGTCTTTTCAATTTATTCATTATTTCTTTCTCTGTGGAGAAGCTTTTCATTTAGCTGTAGTTCTAATTGTTTATTTTTGCATTTGTTTCATGTGCTTTTGGTGTTCATATGCAAGAGAAATCATTGCCAAGACCAACATCAAAGAGTGCAACATAGTAAAACTGCCAAAATTGCATTCAGAGACTACTTGGTCATTTTTCAAGTTTGCTTTTCATTGTAAGTGAGAAAGAAAAAACTAAAGTATTCAACTCAACTTGCTAAAAAAAAGGAAAAAGAAACAAAATAAAATTATAAAAATCAGTCAAAAAGAATAGTTAACAAAGAAAAAAGCTAAAACTAATGACTTAGAGAACAAAAATGATCATCGTGAATAAATCAGAATTTGTAGTGTGTGGAAAAACAACTATAAGGGAAAAATTTAACAGGGTCAATCAAGGAAAAGAAAAAAAAGTCTGGTGCATGAGAAAAGAATATAACGGCAGAAGCAGAAGAAATGAAAAAATATATATTTCATACAACTTAATGATAATAAATTTGAAAACCTCATTAAAATCATCTTTTCTAGAAAAATATAGCTTTACCACATTGACTCAAGAATTAGAAAACATTAATCATGCAAAAACCAAAGAATAAACTGAATAAATTTTAAAATGTTTTTCTTCAGAAAAGAGTCAAGCGCTCTCTCTCTCTCTCTCTCTCTCTCTATATATATATATATATATATTGGGGGGCATTCACCACCATGTTTATACACTTATGACAACTTTTATCCAGAACCTCCTTTTCAAGATTGCATAGCAAATGTAATGACTTCTGGGGCAAAGGCTGGGCACATTTGCTAGAAGCTTCCATAAAGGGGCTTTCCTACATTCCAAGTTCATCAGCTGCAATAAAAATTCCTTGTGTATGTAGCATCCATCTGACCACTTTCCCATTATCCCAGGAGACCTGGAGCCAAGGTGAACCTATGCAAACATGAAGTTCACACTGCTGTTGTGTAGGACATAATAAAATCTCTGCTTCTCATTCAGGAGTTTCATGCCTTCTCCCAGCATCTGTGAAACTATGGCAGGCTAACTTGTTAGCTTGCAAGTGAGGTAAAATCTCTAACTCCTCACATATCTTGATAGTATCATGGGAGAATTTCTAAAAACTTTAAGGAACTGAAATGTGTTATGCTATTTAACAAAGAAAAAAAAAAAGAAAACCTTCTTATTTCATTTCAAAAACTCTTGTAAATCTCTGATACCAATATCTTGAACAAAGTACAAAATAGAAGAACTATAGACCAATAGATATTCAGCATTAAATGGTTGCAAATTGAATCCAATAATGTATTACAATTTTAATAAAGCATAACCAATTAGGTATACTTAAGAATGCAATCTGATATTTGGAAACTCATACTATAATGACTTTAATTGACTAAAAGAGAATAATCATATATTTATGCTATTACTCTGCAGTGGGGAGGGGAGAGGAATTTCAAAAGTGGCAGTCCCACTAGGAAATTAATGTTACCTGGAAAAAGCATAACATCCAAAGTGTGTTCATAGAGTATTATCGCCATAATGTAAAAAAATACCAATGTACATAAAAACTGAAATGGATTATGGCCAAGTGATTTTAAGAGATGCCTCTAGGTAGTTTGGGGGAAAAAAGCTAAAATGGTGATTGGTTGCTAGTTCAAAAAATAAAAAGCCTATTCAAACTTCATATATAGTGCTTTAATGTAGTGTTAGTAGAAATTCTGGGACATATCTGCAAGATGTAACATGATGCTGGAGAGAGATGCAAAAAGAAGAGAGGCTTCTTCCTTGTTTAACAGATCATGCTCTAAGTAAACATCCAAAATACATTAAATTTATATTTGGGAATCACTTATACCCATGCTACATCTTTTCTTCACATTCTAGTGTTACTCTCTCCTGATTTCTAAGTACCTACGATCATTGTAGCACTGGGTCTGTGCAAAAACTTGAAGGGTTCCCCAGTATAAAACTAGCACACTTTTGCTACCAGTCCTCAGATTAAAATGATCATTCCTCAAAGAGGAATGATTTGAATAAGTTGCTTTAAAAAAGCAATATGATGAACCGAATTAATATTATTACATGTGATTAATGCTTAATCCTATCAGAATTGTTAAAAATATTATGCAAACCATGTTCCTAATTTTTAAAAATTTCATGTTATTTTAAAATCTTTTGGTGGCAAGAAAATTAACATTAAGGCTAATTATTCTTGCCTAGGAGGTTCACTGCTCAGTTCTAAATGTTTCCAGGTTTTTCACACATACATTTCCCACTATTAAGATCACAGAATACGTAATGGCTTTTATTTTATTTTAATCATACCTAATGTATCAGGTCATTGGGCCAGCGACAAAATTTATTGTATGTAATTTGTGCATTGTTACTAAATTCAAGTTTGTTTTTCACATCTTCCATCTTTCTGCTGATTGCATCTTTAAAATTGAGGCTAGGGTTTTGGTCATCCAACACTGAGTGCCCTGAACTAGTTGTGTGAATGAAGTGATGAGTGGACAATAGGAGAATTATTTTTAAAATTGTAATAATCTTTAAAATTAGTTCAGAGATTAAATTTGTTTCTGATTTTTACTATTGCTGTACCTGGCTGTCTAATGAGGCAGTGAATCACTGCCTCTGTATTAAGCTAAGCATTTTCCACATGAAATGGTCAAGAAATGATTTAATAGCCAAATATGGGACTATTATAGGTATTTCCTGAGAGTGAAATATAAATATGAAGCCAAATAAAAACTAATAAATTCTACAAAATATTGGGAGATTGTGTCTTTCAGAACTCAATTTGGAAATTGTTCTGTCTGCCAAAGATCCAATGTAATCCATTATACCCTTCTCATATCATACCCTAAATTATAGGAAGAAGAACAAGGTTATAGAAAGAGCAATAGGGAAAGGCACTGACATAGAAAAGCAGTGGGACTTCTGAGGATGGCTAATAATAGATTAAAATACCTGAAACTCCAGTTTTGTTTGGATCTTTCCAGTAACAAAAAAGGAAGATCAGTAACTAGAGCTATAGTACTTTGATGAATATGCTATACTGAAATTTTAATCTTAATTGCATTTGCAAATTATAGGCAGTTAATAAAAACTCCATTTAACATTTAAAAAATCTTCCATTTAAAGATATCTGATATGGAACTACCTACCAAAAAGGTAGATTTTAACTCCAGAACTACATTGCATGCTATCTGAAGTCTGTATATATTTTTTTCTTAAACCATTTTATTGGCTGTTTGTATTTCTTTTTTTTTTTTTTTTTTTTTAAGATTTTATTTATTTATTTGAGAGAGAGAGAATGAGAGACAGAGAGCACGAGAGGGAAGAGGGTCAGAGGGAGAAGCAGACCCCCCGCTGAGCAGGGAGCCCGACGCGGGACTCGATCCCGGGACTCCAGGATCATGACCTGAGCCGAAGGCAGTTGCTTAACCAACTGAGCCACCCAGGCGCCCCTGCTGCTTGTATTTCTAATTCTATGGCATGTTTTCCTACATCCCCAGTTAATTGTACTGTGGCCTTTATAGTCTTTTATTAAACAATTCCTTCAGATGATCCATAATTGTGATCAATTCCTTTGCCCAGAGGGGACACTCCAGATTAGTAATACCACATCTATAATGATGCCTAATGAAACTTGTTTCTTTATGAGAATGCTTCATATTACATACATATTTACAAATTTTTATCTCATCCAATTTCTAAACAGGGATGAGAATAGTTTTATACGAAAAATCACATTGTCTTTCCACTATTTAATGCCAATAACTGATCATAATCATAAAGAGTGTCACTAATGATGAGATAAATCACATCTAAACTATGCCTGTTCAAACTCTATGCTTCTGGTCACATAGGGTAAATGCATAACAAAGAGCTATCCAAGAGCTGATAAGAGACAATTTCATATAAATTAAAGGTTACTTGAGAAGTATTATTCAGGTATTTAGCAGAATCCTTAATTGCTAGAAAGCAATAGACAATGTAATAATTTTCATCTAGAGAGAACAGACTAGATGGCAAATTTCTCATGTATTATCAAGGAGAGAGGGAGAATGAGAAAGAGAAAGAAAGGGACAGATTCAGCTTTTGCATACAACATAAGTATTCAACTAAAGTATCAGGCTGGTGCAGTATGGAAAGTATCTCTGAAATGCTCCTGCTTTCAGGCATTATCATGCATGTGGGCAGCAAAATTACCAAAAAAGCATATGTTCATCCATTTATTCATTCAGTCATTCAATGACTATTCACTGAGTGCCTCCCTTGTGACAGACACAGTTCTGAGCTTTTAGGATACAAAGAATGTGACAGAAAATCTCCTGTCCTCACTGACAATACGTTAGTATTGCAAGATGCAGGCAGACAACAAACAAGTAAAAACGAATGAGCAAAACAAGATAGAGACTGGTACTACAAAACCATGTGATGTGACAAGTGGCTGGAGGTAAGTACATTTCAGAATGGGATGGCAGAGACAAGATTTTGGATGAAAAAAATACAAATCTCCATTTCTGAGAGGCTAGTTATACAGGATTTTTTCTTTGTCTCTCTCCTGCTGACCATATTTTGCCATTTCACTAATTATTATTGTTCCATTAAAGTGCTGAAATGCCAGTCAATAAATGATTATTGAGATCCCACTGTGTTCTCAGCACCAGTACGATTGGAAAATGTGGTTGAATTCAAACAGCTAATCCTACTGCTGTGATAAAATATGAGGCAGAGAATGATGCTTAAATCAGTAAATAACTTAAGCCTTCCCTTTTTGAGGGGTGCATTTGAGTCTAAGCCTCCCTAGTCCATTCATATGTCACAAATCTTGAGATTTAGCCATCAATGTTTCAGGAACCTCTCCAAGAGGAGGCATCATTTATTGCCACTAGATGGCACCAATTATTTTCATATTTTTAGGCCCCCTCCTCCCAAAATACCCTTTTTCTATGTAATGGCCATATTTAAAATGGAAGAATATTACTTAGCATTATTATTAATAAAATTATTGTTCCTTTATTAATACTTTTCTATAGGAAGGATCACAGAAATAGCACTATAGATGGTATGTTCATTCACTGACACACTTGTTTGTTTAATGTACATTTGCTCCATTTTTTAAAATGAATTAAACAATGTCTTTGAAAATGTAAAAAGGAAGAAAAGTAATTGAGTATATGAATATATATAATAATTGGATATATAAACATCAGGATCAAAAATAGCTTATAAAAATACACTATGATATTACATATATCTTTAAAAGTTTTTAAGTTTTTAGAATTTAAACCTTTGCTACTTCAAGATGAAAAATGAGTGCCTCAGACTAGCTGCTATTTTGACTATCACTATATTTCTTTCATTCTAAGACAGTATAAAAATAATACTCACTTTAATATCTGCCAGAGTTTTTTGCCTCATGGTAATGAGTGTTCGATATCTCTGTTCTTCCTCATAGAGTCTCTCTTCATAGATTTTTTTCTCACTTACGAGATGATCAAATACAGCTTGTGCATGCTCCCTTTTATATCTCATGGTTAAAAATTCATTTCTATGAAGAAAGAATTGTATTTGCAACTAATCAGTTCATATTTTATTTTTTAAAATACATTTGTGATACATTTTAAAAGAGCCAATATTTAAAAGTCTTAGAACTGAATGGCTTTGGAAAAATTCCCCAATCCTTTCCATAGGCCTACCTCCATAGAGCTACTTCTAAATGATCCAGTTGGAAGAAAATCTCTGGAGAAATTTAGTGGATTCTCTTGGTTGCCTACCCAGCGTGCTTCTATTTTGTTGTCATTCTAAAAGAACCCCTCCCTCCATGCAGCATATAACACCAAAGATATATTCCAATTAGATTAAGGCAATTAGCATATGGTTAATTATTTAGGAGTGAACATATATATTAATATAGCCTAATAAGATGAAAGACAAGGGCCTAATTCCATGTAGAAAGACTCAATATCCACTAAATGTGAATGAGTCATGTTTTCAAACTTGATGACAATGGACGTAGTGGAGAGAGAAAAAAATGAGTACCTAGTGTTGAGCTGCTGATTCACTAATATCAACCAACTCTGTAGCTTACCCTACCCAAGGGTTCCTGTTATATAAGAGGACACATTTCCCTTGTTCAGTTTAAGCTGTTGTGTGAATACCTTTGTTTGTGTACATGTGTGTGTATTTTGTCATTTGTAACTAAGTATATACTGACACAGAGGTTAAATCATTTTTATTTAAATAAGGAACAACACTAATAGAAAAAGCATCAAAAAGTGGTTAAAACAATAATGAAAACAAATATGCTTTAGAAATAATTGCTAGAGTTGATCAGTAACACAGAGTGCAGAATAAACAGAGCTGCAAAAACTCAGCACTGTCTTATGTTACCCATATTTGTTTTTATCTCTGCTGGTATAGAAAATTGAGTCATTTGCACAGTTAGCTAAAAAGGCAGCAGGACTAAAGTTTTTGAGGGGCTGAAATGTTAAAGTGCTCAAATATAATATCTCATTTAATACAACAACAACCCTATGGAAGAATAATCATTATAGCAATTTACAGATGAAGAAACTAAACTTCACCATAATTAGCTTATGTAAGCTAATTAGTAAATAACAGAATCAGAATGCAAATCCAGTTTTGTCTTACTCTGTTTGATTCAGCAGCTCAACACTAAATACTCATTTTTTTTCTCTCTTTCTCTACTATGGCTATTATCAGAAATTTGAAAACAACGTTTTTTGTTTACGTTTTTAGATGTGAGGCTCTCCTTCTATTAAATAGGATAAGGTCCTTTCCTTTTATCTATATGTCTTGCCCATGTTTCTTCCACTTCATCATTCATACCAAAAACATCCAAAATTCTTATGTGATATCCTATATAAATATTCACTGATATCAATATTATGGAACATAGAAACCATGAAATTCACATGGGGAACAGCTAGTATGACCAGAGCCAAAAAACTCTCACAGTTGCTCCCAGCAAACATCACTATATCTTGACCACATATACTTTGTTCTCTACACTAAGTATTTTGAGATTGGATTATATTCAACACAGCATTTTTATTAGTTAACTATACACACACATACATTATATAGGCTATATATGCTTTTATGTATATCTATACATGAAAATAGTGTTTCCTTTCTCATAGTGATAAAAAGAATAAACTCTGAAGTCCTATGGGTCTGGGTCTAAATCCTTTCACATCCTAATTAAGAAACAGTTGTAAAAATTAGAGTCAAGGACAACTTTAATTGCTATTATTCTAATCACCATATTTTAATCATTTTGCATATGCAAGTTTGTATTTCTAAAATTATCCTCAGAAACTTGAAGGTACACTTTCCCATTTGTAATTTCTTTGTCCTTCTTGGTGTCTGGCACTAGGCACACTGTGGGTTCTTAATAAATAATGATTAACTTGATATAGTCATCTATTGAAAATACCAGTAGCTTATTACTAATATAGTTTATTTGCAATAATCTTCCTTTCCAATCCTAGTTTAGTGAGTCAATATGCACAGTTTTAAAAGCACACACTGGAACAAGATGGACCTAAACTGGGGCTGGCTCTAACCACTGATTAGCTGTACAAAGACAATCATTTAATTTCCCTGAGCTTCTGTTTCCTCAGTATTCATATTATATAACTTAAGAATTTGCTGTGAGAACTGGATAAGATAAAGTACACAGATTGCCCACAAAGTGCCTGGCACATTAGGAAGTCAATCAATAGTAACTTTAAATATTATTTGACATTATCCATCACCATTGTTAATTAATAGATCTTATTTAAATCAAACTATAATTCCTAAATGTGACCAATGTATATCCTTCCCGTAGTCCTTCAAGCTCTGTTCTCAATGTATTACAAAAATAGAAAAATAAGAACCAAAAGGAACAAAGGAAGAGAATGTAAGTTCTAAGTGAGAGTCTTATGGAAACACTAGAGGTCTTAGAGTATGATCATTCTCTGAGTGAAAGACCTTACTAACCCTTGTTAGGTATGTCCCTGATTAATAAAGGGACTGAATAAGAGCTTTCTGAAGACAATAAATATGAACAAATTACATAAGGTTTTGTAGAATATCTATTTCTAAAGGATTACCTCAAAACTTATCAAAAAAGTTTGGGTGAAAAACCATATATTATTAACCATGTCACGTGAGTGAGAAATACTGAAATGAGTTGGAAAGATTATTAATTTCATAATTAATAAGAGTTCTTATACTTGGAAAAGAATAAACATTCCCAGTTATTCAAATAAGAATAAACCCAGGGGAATAATAAAAAATGAATGCAATTTATGTTTGTTTGTTTTTTATGTAGGCTCCAAGCCAGGTGGAGCCCAATGTGAGGCTTAACCCTGAGATCAAGAGCTGAGCCCAAGAGCCACCCAGGTGCCCCCACAATTTATGTTTTTAAATCAAAATTATCAAATATCACATGTGTACTCCACATCAAATAATGATGGAAAATAATGGACCATTTTAAGAATAAACCTTAAAGAAATTTGGTCTTATCTCTTTTATAAATAATATATCGAACATTTAATATTTTGATAAAATTTAAGTACTTACTTTAAATTCCCAAGTGTCTGAGCAAAAGTAATATTTTCTTTCTCTTTTTCTTTTAAGTTCTTATTCAACTGATTTATTTTTGCATGATAAATAATTGTTTTACTTTTAGTGTTCTCTATTTCTCTAAAAGTTATTGAGCATTTTTCCTGGAAAATAAATTCAAGGATGTTTTATTTTAAATACTAGAATTTTCAAATCCTTGCAACTTAAGGACACAATTACATTTGGCCATGTAAACAATTAAAAGCAAACAGTAACTTATTATCAGTGTAAGTAACAACTTAGATTTATGTTCTTTCTCTTCTCCATAGTTATATCTGATGAGATTGTCTAAAAAATGGTTTAGAACTATATAGTCTCTCTTCCCACAGCTCTCTTCCTCTTTCCCTTTTCCCCTCTCTCCCCTGCACTGTCTTCCCCTCCACATGCCCCCATACAAGCACACCTTAAAGGCATGTCCTTTCAAAATATAAACATGTGGATGGGGCGCCTGGGTGGCTCAGTTGGTTAAGCGTCGCCTTCAGCTCAGATCATGATCTCAGAGTCCTGCGATCAAGTCCCACATCGGGTTCCCTGCTCAGTGGAGAAGTCTGCTTCTCCCTCTACCCCCTCCCTGCTCATGATCTCTCTCTCACTCTCAAATAAATAAAATCTTAAAAATATATATAAACATTTGGTTACTGGTTTTCAAACACGCACATTGAAGGTGGGCAAGGATATACATTGTCCTGATCTTTCAAACAAAAGAAATTAATATTTAATACCAGTACACTTTCCCAAGGCTGACCTATGCAATTCCAAACTGAAGATTTGATTTTGCATCTAGTTTTTGCATGATCCTTTCATGACTGTTGATGTTTATATTGACTGAATGATTTACTGATTGGATGACTGACTTACTGAATGCTGTTCCCCACATTGGCATTGCTTCTAATTAGTGCTACTCTCCCAAATGATTTCAGATATCAACTGCTCCCTTTGCTCCTATTTTCTTCCACTTCCCCCCATATGCTCTCTGATTCTTTCTCTACTCTTACAGATTTCAAGAAGAAAGGCTAATCTTTTATATTTATTTTCCTATAAAAATCTGCTATTTGTCCACGACTTTCAACACTGGGTACTGTATTTGGATTTTCATACCCTCCCTTTGTTTCTTTCTTTTTCTGAAAGTTCTAGAATTCGTCTACTGATAAATGAGGGTTTTTTGGTTTGCTTGTTTTTAATACCTCGATGTAGTTGAAAGATGGCTGACTAGGATTCTTCAGTGTGACCAATAGGATATTATATTATTACTGGGAGAAAAGTCAGTCCCCCCAAAAAGTGTGAAGAGGTACAAGTATGGAATAAAGTAAGTAGGTAGGAGTCAAAGAGATGGGCAACTCTGGGTACAGCATGCTATCACCGAACTTGAATTTTAAGTCAGATTCCATAATTCATGCCTTAATCTTGAATGAAGATTCTCACAGCAAAGTCAAAAGACATCAGAAGCAATAGTATCAACAACTTAGACCAGACCAGCCAATTCAGCAGTTCTAAAGGTGGTGTCAAAACATCTACACTAAACGAAAGAAAGAGACAGTGTGCTTCCTACAGACAGCAATGAAACGCAAAAAATGGTATTTTGCCACTCTAGTAGGTACCATCAGTGAGGCTTTGGTAAATGTGAACAGCATAACCCCTTCCATGGCATCAAAAATATCAGAAACATCATTATGGTCAGCTGAGTCTAGAGAGAAGCTGTTAGATGTTGTATGTCAATCAGGAGTACAAATCTGCACATCTGCAGTGAGCAAAAGACTGGGGACCCCCCCAATAGCCATTTATAAGTCTTTTGATAAATGCTGAAGGGCCACCACAGCAAATGGGAATAGAGGCAGATTTATTTATTTAAGATTTATTTATAATCTGACCATTCTTTGGCTTATTTTTTCTCTAGCCCTGGGGGACACAGGCATCAGTAATTTGGAGGCTTTCCAACCCAAGGGTACTTTCATGTCCAGACCTGGAAGAATCTAAAAATCTGAATTGCAGTTAATTAATGTTTTAGTATACAACATTTTTCATCATTTCCTTATCCCCCAAACTTTCAAGTCACATATTTAAAAAATATTAGGTAATAAAGATTATATTCAGATTCTAAATTATTAATTTCAAATTATATTTTTAATTTTATTTAAGATTTTTTAAAGATTTTAGATTAAGAATTTAAGATTTTAAGATTTTTATTTAAGATTTAATTTTTAAATTATCTAAACATAATAAGTTTAGAATCTATGCCTAAGATTTAAATTGGGGTTAGAAATAGTAAAAATTCAGTAATGGCCCATGTTTAACTTGGCCCATGTTTATTTTGGCCCATGATTGAAATGCTTATGCACAGTAAAAGATAAAATTATTTGTCTTAAAAATTATTTGTCTGAGAACTTAAGTTCTTAGAAGACAGAAATAGGGTCTATAGTATGGCTTGTACACCTATCAGCATAAAAGTACTTAATAAATGCTATTAATGATATTTGACATTACAACAGTTTGGTGTTCAACAGCATGGCGCATGAGGCATTTCTTCATCTGTGTATTGCCCATCTCACTAGCTTCATCTCTTTTCACTCTTTTTTTTTTAAAGATTTTATTTATTTATTTGACAGAGAGAGACACAGCGAGAGAGAGAACACAAACAGGGGGAGTGGGAGAGGGAGAAGGGAGCCCAATGTGGGGCTTGATCCCAGGACCCTGGGATCACGACCTGAGCCGAAGGCAGACGCTTAACGACTGAGCCACCCAGGCGCCCTCTTTTCACACTTAAAATAGGTGCCCTGCTCTCTGGTCATACCAAACTACTTGCAATTCCACACACAGCATTATTTCATGATACCTTTGCTTTGCAAACAGCACCTGTTTCTAAAATGCCCTTACTTCATTTCTTCATCAATTTAAAAATTATATAATGATAATGATGATGATGATGATGATGATAAGTACCTTCAGTGACAATAATTTTTTAAGGCTTTTTGTATATCATCTCTATTCTCCACAACATCATGGCAATGTAAGTATTTTAACCTTCATTTACTCCATTAGTAATTCTCATTTTTAGATATAACCTCCTCTGAAAAACCTACCCCAATTCCCTCAGTTCAGTCAGGTGTCCTCCTCCATGACACTCTTCCACCTCATTATACTGCTGTCATGGCTTTGCTCACAGTGTATTAATGCTCTGTGTCCTTGTCTGCTCCCCAACAAGATAATGTGCTTCTTGAGTGAACAAAGTTCTCCTTTTACTTCCCCAATTCCAGCAAATTCTAACAATGTTTAATATATCTCAAGTGCTTAATAGTAATTGAAAAGACAAACTTATTTGAAGGACAAATAAAAGAAAATTAACCCTTCTTTTCTAGCCCTTCAACTCCTAGTACCTTCTACAATACTGAGCACACACACAAAGGAAGTGTTCAGCCATATTCTTCATTGAAATTTGTTATATTTATTAGACATACCACCTTTGGCAATTTTTAGTTAATATTTTTTGAAACTAGTATTCAGATGTGGACATGAGTAACCAGGTGGTTTTCCACTGCCATGTTCAACACATATGCTTTACCTTTGTGACATGTGTTAACAGTAATTTGTTATCAAAAACAGTAGTATGCTGAGTAGTAGGAGCTTGTCTGAATGTTTTTGTTCCTGATTTTAATGGAAATAATTTTAATGTTTCTGCCATTAAGTATAACGTTTGCTGGAAAGTACTGGTAGACACATTATCAAGGTAAGGATGTTTTCATTCTATTTCTAGATGGTTAAAAGTGTTTTTGAAAATCATTAGTGGCTATAGTGTTTTATTAAATATTTTAGGTTAATTGTCTTTCATTTCTGTAAATGTACTGAATTATATTAGTACAGCTGATCCTTGAACAACACAGGTTGGAACTGTGCAGTTCCTCTTACAGGCAGATTTTTAACAGCACACCACTGTAAATGTATTTTTTCTTCCTTTTGATTTTTCTAATAACATTTTCTTTTGTCTAGCTTCCTTTAATATAAGGATATAGTATATAATATCTATAGCATATAAAATATTTGTTAATCAACTATTTGTAATCAGTAAAGCTTCCAGTAAACAGTAGGCTATTAGTAGTTAAGTTTTAGGGGAGTCAAAAGTTACACGTAGATTTTCGACTACGTGAAGGCTGGTACTGCCTAAACCCTGCATTGTTCCAGTGTCAGCTGTACATTTGTTTATGTTGACTCATCTTCACATTCTTCAAAGGAATCTTACTTTGCATAATACATGCTTTTTAATCACATTTTAAAAACTCAATTCACTGATATATTTAAGAGTTTGTCATCTGTGTTCATAAGTGAGGTCACCTAAAGATTTCTTTTTCAAGCTAGTATTTTTCAGTTACAATTTCAGAATTATATTATTACAGAATAAATTTAGAAGCTTTCCATACTTTCTTATGGTCTGTATCTGGTCTTTGTAAGGAGGCCTATAAAGTATCTGGGCTTGTTTTTTTTTTTTTTTAATTAATTTTTTTTCTTTTAGGGAGAGAGAGAGAGAGAGAACGCACACATGCAAGCTGGGAGAGAGGGGCAGAAGGAGAGGGAGAAAGAGAATCTCAAGTAGGCTCCATGCCCAGCATGGAGCCCAATGTGGGGCTCAATCTCACGACCCTGAAGTCATGACCTGAGCTGAAATCAAGAATTGGAGGCTTAACTGACTGAACCACCCAGGCACCCCTGTGTTTGTTCTTGTGGTTAGTGGTATAGACAAATTACATTTATTCTATAATTTTTATTCTACTGTTGTTGTGATTTTCCCTCTTTACCCAGTTTTCATTATTTGTATTTTAATAAATAGTATAATAATTTGTATATAAATTGTATACTTCATCTAAATTTTAAAACAAAGTTCTATGCAAAATAGCATTCTTTCTTCCACTACTATATATAATTATGTCTCTTTTAATTTTTCCCATGGCTGTTTTTATCTTCTTTTTGTCCTTATAGATATGCTAAGTACTTTACATTTTTCTTACCAAAATGATTTATTGGTAACACTAACGTATTACCTTGGCCTGTTCCATAAATTTTGCTGTATAGTTTATCATCAATAATTTATAAATAATTTGTGCTTCTACATATTCCTTAACACAGAACAAATAATGAAAAAATGTAATTTAAAAAATATTTCCAGTAATGTCTTCTTTTTGCTCTATTTTTTTGTTACTGAGTTCTGATTTTGCTTCATTGTATTCAACAAAAGTAACCTGTATGATCTGACCAGAATAACATAATGGTTAAGAGCACAGACTCTAATGTCAGTGCCAGATTTAGTGAATCTCAACTCCACCATTAATGAGCTGTGTGAAACTGAACAAGTTAATTCAAAAACAAGGCATTAGATTCTTCAACTGTAGAATGGGGATAAAAATAGCACAATCTTCACAGAGTTATTATGAAGTTGAAATGAGTTAATATGTCTGAGCACTTAAAATAATGCCTGGTATACAGAGAACATGCAAAATATCAGTATCTGTTGTTGTTATTAGTATTACTATTTTCCTTGATAATTTTTAATCTTTTGTGGCCTAGTACAAACTTTTAAAAAATGATATTATTACACCTCTATTTCATAGCCAACATGCTGTCCACCAACAAATCCAATTGGTGCGACCTTTAAAGTATATCCAGAGGATACCAAGTTAAAGACAACGGACTATCTCCACCCTCCATATCCAGTGATTCTCTAAAGACAAAATATTAGAGAAAAAGATTCTCAGGGAGCAAGTATTTCTAATTTGGAAAAAGCCCTGAAGCCCTTTGATATATGACCATTTGTTCATGCTGCCTATACACCAGCTTGAGGGTAAAACTGAGATGTCAGATATTAACAGATGTTTCAGTCTGTATATGGGTCTCATCTGGATAAACATGGTACTATTTTTAGTACAATACAAATCCCCACCTCTACTTTGTAGGACAGGTTAACAGGAGGATTCACTAGTACAATGGGAAAAACACCGCAAGAGAAAAAAATGAAGATACAGAGACTGTGTGTGTGTGCATGTGTGTGTGTGCGTGTGTGTGTGTGTGTATGTGTATAGAAACTACTTAGTGCAACCAATTAGAAATGAGAGGCATCAACCTAAAATAAATTTGCTTGAATAGTTTTCATTGACATAAAGAAGTTGTAAATTCATAATTATTTTTTATGTTAAATTTCTTACCTCAGTTTCTGTTATTGCCTCACGGGTTTTCTTCCCCCTTCTTCGTAATTTTTGCTTAGTTCTTTCCACATTTCTTTTAACATCGTCTCTCCTCTCAGTTATATCATTTAATATCTAGAAGACATTCAGAAATTAAGATGTGCAGCATTTGCAATCCAATTATCCTGGTTTAGACCAAATAGTTCTCAAGTGACTATTTTAATAATAACAATATATATTTTGGTATAAAGGAAAAGGACCAACAAACATGAATTACAAAAACATACTATGATATCCACATCCCAATATTCCATTTGAATTATTGGAGAAAACCAAAATCTAACCAATTTTAGCTAAGTAACAAAAACTAAGAAACTCACATAGAAATCATAAGTTTTCACCATGATATTTAAAATATCTTAACCAAAATTAAAATTCCAGATACAAACTGTCAGCAATCATTACCAAAAGTACATAAAAACTTATTGTTTTCAAGAGTTTGTGTTAAATTGATAGTTCTTATAACTTATAAACTATTAAAATATAATAAAAACAAAAATGATTACTGAACTAAAAGATGAGATAAAACAATGGCTATTATAAAATAAGGGGGAATAAAAGTCATTAATCTTTTCAGGAATTCATTATACTCAGATGATTATACTGAGGCTTTTGAAGCAATTAATAAATTTCCATCACTAATGTAAGGAGGAGCCATTATTAAAATCATTTATCTCACTAGGTGTTAGTACTGGTTATATATTCATTACATGAGCTCTAGGATAAGCAATTAAGAGCCCTGAGTATAGTAGTATACTCAGAATTTGTTGTTGCCGTGTTTTATGGCCTTGTACAAGTTGCTTCATGCATTTAGGCCCAAGTTTTCTTAAGGCTATGATCCAGATAAACTCTGTCTTGTCTACTTCATAGGGAGACTTTGGAGATCAAAATAAACTCTCATAATGGGAACATCTTATAAATCATAAAGTTTTTTAAATTAAAAAAACACTGAAAATTATTAAAGACTAAGAATATAAAATTACATCATCATTTACAAAGAAAAAAAATCCTGTTGCCAAAATGGCCCAAATGAATATATGTATGTCCTCCCTGCATCTAAGGACAAGAATATATAACTCTTACCACACCCTCCACTTTTCCAAAAGACTAATGACATGATGCATACATATTTTTCTACTAAATTTTTCTTTGGGAAGGGCTAGCAATATCAGTTACTGCCATAAACTTGTTGTTTTGAAAATATTTTATCGACATTTGCTTTATTTTTCATCCTAGGTGTCTTAACTTCTTCTACATACATCAAATATTTGCCATAAAAATGCCAAGATGCATTATATTTTATATTTGAGCAAACACAGCCTTAGCATTTTATTAACAAGCAGCGAAGACTTTGAATTAAATTTAACATAGTGGGCAATCACATCAGATAAATCACTACTCATTTATTTGAAAACTGCTTTTCCTAAGTACACTCTAATATAGAGTATGGGGTTCCAGGTAATAGCATTAGTAGTCTTGCTATATAGTTTCACTATAGATCAGTTGTGTGGCCATAATATATGTATTTTGTTCATGCTTTTATGTCTTACTATGTGAAATCATAATATTCCAAGTAATAATGTAAAATCATATACATGATTTGACTTAAATATTCCTGGAAATCAGCTTCTGGATTAATTATACTTACATCAGAATGCTCTTTGTGGATAGTTCTGATTCTTATAGCGTCTTCTTCTAGTTCAAGCAGAGATGTCTCTAGTTCTGCCAGTGCTAGGGCACACATTGCTTTCTTTTCCAAAAGTTCCCGCCTCTCAAGTATCTGTTCTTCTTGAATGGTATACAGTCTTTTCTGCCAGCAAAGATTTTAAATAATTCATTCAGTTATTAATTACCTAAACATAGGTATTAAGGAGTGCACTTGTAAGGGTGATGTATGGAATTGCTGAATCACTATATTGTACATCTGAAACTAATATTTCACTGTATGTTAACTAACTGGAATTAAAAACTTAAAAAAAAATAAACATTTATTGAGTCTCAATCCTGAGCCAGGAAGTAATGTTTGTTGTTATTTGAAAATTAAAAATAAATTATGCCACCATAAAAAGCAACAGGTATGAATATAGCATATTTATACAATGCATAGTTATTATTAGAAAAAATGAGAGAAAAATTTAATATAGACAATAAAAATGAAACATTCTTTTTTAAAATTTTCTTATTAACATATAATGTGTTATTTGTTTCAGGGGTACAGGTCTGTGATTCATCAGTCTTACACAATTCACAGCACTTACCATAGTACATACCCTACCCAATGCCCATCACCCAGAAAATGAAACATTTTTAAGTAAGTATTGGAACATAATAGGGTTAAAAAGCACACTAACAACAAATATTGAAATATATGCAATTCCTGTAATCTAAGATCCAATAAAACCAATGAACAAGAAGTTAATGACAAAATATTAAGCAGAAACAGCTAGAAGATTATGGGATTATTGAACATATATACTCATAGAAAAATAAATCAGAAAATTTGGCATTTTCAGCATATAGAAGTAAAGAAACACTGCTTTAATATATTTGAAAATGCCAAATTTCCTAACAGAAGAAATCACAATTTGTGTTTATTTAAAAGAAGACCAGAGGTCCAGATAATCTCAAATAAGTGTATAAAATAACACTGTTTTGGACTGTTTTGCCTCTTGATTTTACTTTTATAATTTTAAATATTTATGTATTTCTGAAAGGGAGGCATTCTAGAAACATGCCAAGGATGAAAACACCCAACCCTGGTTCCAAAGGATATGCAGGTGGTAGATAAAGATAAAAAAAATTAAAATTGATTTTGCTAGCTATAATAATTTAATTTCAAAATCCTTATATAGAAATACCATATTTTTCTTTCAGTGTTAAATAAAGAAATTCCATTGAAAGGCACTAAAAGTAAAGAAAACATAACATCATCACAAAGCAAACTAAAGAGACACTTAGGAATAAGATCTCACTGCCCTTTTACTAGACTGGCAGAAATCCCCATTAAGCCACAAAATAAGATATGTGTCTGGGAGGTCAGTTTCTTTATGCACGATCAGATACTGCTAGTTGTACGCAGAGGGCAACTGTCATCAGCTGAGGAGAGAAAACTGCTGGCTTGCAAACCAAGGAGTGAAAAGATGCCTCATTATAGGCAGATTTAAAATGCTAAGTAAAATGCAAATTAAAGGAAGAATAAAATATTGAAACCAAATTAGGATTACCTGAATCATCATTCCATTAGCCACTTCTCCTCGTGTGAGTTTTTTCAAGAATTCTTCTCTACCCTATAAATTATCAAATTTTTAGAAAAGGAGGTTTTATTTATAGAATATCAGAAAACATTATTAAGGACAATTGCTAACACAAGATACATTTTACTTATATTATAATAAAGAGTAAACTATTCATTAAAAACTGAGTATTATAAAAAAACAAAAACCAACCAACCAACCAAACTCCTGATGTTATTTGAAGCAAAGTTAGTAAGTGATACAACCCCAAGAAAAAGAATATAGAATTTCAGTTCAGTTCAGTTTGTACTTTATAACCCTGAACTAAAATATTAAAGTAACCAATAACCAGTCTTCAACTCCTCTTTTTAAAAACTATCAGTTTGTTTTTAATATTACTTTACAGAAGGCACACATTCAATTTTGAAAACAAGATAGACACAATTCAAGTTTGAAGTTTGTAAAATGTGATCAGGTTCTCCATTTGACTAGAATAAATTTTTTTCTTTAAAAAAAAATTATTCCTTGAAAGTTGGTGGGCAAAAAATATGTGGATAGATTTAAACTCTCCATAGTTATACTTGACATTACCACACAATCAGAGATACTGCCTTTTAATTATGCAATATGAATTATGTAGCTGCTAAAAACAATATCAGGATTAAATGGATACATAATACTGTAGACAACATGAGACAGAGTGTGGTCTTCTTAGTAAAATACCAATTGAATTATTATTGAAAATGTTCAAGAAGAGAGGCTGGAGAATGACAGAGTTATACAGTAGTTGTAAAAACATTTCCTAAATAAATAATTTGTTGAATAAATGCATTAACAAATAACAAACAAACTGCTTTTGGTCCCTAGGTTGGGTAATTAAACTGTAAAAGTTTTAGGTTCTTTCAAACTCAAAAATGTGTCTTTAAAAAATCTCTTTATATAATGAGAAACCCAAGATCCATTAAAATATCACAGTCACACATATTCTTATTTATAAACAGCATGTTAAGGATGGAGAGTGAAACCAGGCCTACAAGATGTTTTCCTGAGACTTGGGTAAACAGGTGAAGTGGCAGGAAATGCAGAGATAAGTGCCTGAATCAGAACTGGAAGAAGACTGCCACTTTTACCAATATGGCCTGCAACCCAGCTTGTGCCAGACTTTTCTGTTCTCACTGCCAGTTCATTGTAGAGGGAATGAAAGCCCACAATAATTGCCATTTCACAACTATTACAACAATGGATTCAACCAAGAATTACCAATAGATGCTAAATTGAAGTGCTTTTTTTTTTCTTTTGGAAACAAAGACAATTGCATGTTCTTAAAATATTGCTCAATTGAGTACTTATTAATTACAGCAGGAAAATGAATACATCTGTTGGTCATAACTTTACCCAAATGATCAAACTTACTTTCACTAGTACTGAGACAAACTTATACCATGTACTTTGTGATATTTCACTGAGACAATATTATAACTGTGTAATATTCCTGCCAAAAGTGTTTAACCTGAATCTAATCATGAGTAAACAAAAAATAAATCCATAGTGAGAGATGTTCCACAAAGTAACAGGCCTAGACTCTTCAACAAATGTCAGTGTAATGAAAGACAATTTTTTTTTTTAAATGTAGGAGACTCTAAGATGAAAGGAGACTCAAAAGTTATGAGATAAATGCAATGCATGGTGCTATGTTACATACAGAAATCAACTGAATTAGAGAAATTCGCATGTGAACTACGTATTTGTGCCAGTTATCTAATTATTGCCTCTTAGTTCTAAATCCACTCTTTTAACTCTAATTTGAGATACTGGAGCTGTATGTGTAAACAGTTTTCTTTTGCCAGCTGGAGTTAAGTTAGGCTTTGTCAGTAGAGGGCAGTGGAGGGGCTTACAAGGCTGCAGCAAGGCACTTCACATCCTTGTTCTGATTCCAGTTATTTTCTTCTTCTTTCTGCAGAACTGCTGCCAGCTGGTATGCGGAAAACCAATGGTGCTTACCCTCCAGCCAAGTTCTCTACCCAGAAACTCCATTCAAACTCCATTTAACCTCCATCAAATTCTCTGGCATCTGGCAAGCGGCTGCTTATGGTCATCCACTGAGACACAGCCACACTCTCTCCAGTAAGACCTTACTCTGCTTTGGGGGAAGGCAGCCTCTTCCATACTTATTACTTCTTTGGGCACTTTCTTCATCCGTAAAGGCTGTGGCTGCCCCCTATACTTGGCTATTTTTATATTCTTTAGAGCAGAGGTCAACAAGCTTTCTCTGTAAAAAGTTAGTAAAAAATTTTGGCTTTGGGGACATAAGGTCTCTGTAACAACTAGTTAATTCCGGTTTTGGAGAATAAAATATATCAAAAGATCACTTTGAAGAGATCGAAAGAAGCCAAAGAAAAGGGGGAGCATTCTCTGATGCTGGGAAGAGCCCACACTAAAATGGTCACCTTTGACCTGCTGCCTGGCTTTAGCAGCCAAAAACCAGAAGGTGGCAGCAAAGAGCTATTCTACTGGAAGAGACTTCTATGCTAGGACAAAGAACTGAAGAGCAATGTAAGGATGCTATGTGTCCAGAAAAGCACTTTTAAAGAGAAAAGAGAAGTAAATACTAAATATAAATAGATATAAGCTCAGAATCAAGGAAGTAGCATCAGTCTGCTTTCCAGTGATGGAGGGGAGCTAAGACAAAAGTTGGAGAATTCAAATAATTATAAAAGGTCTGAGACCAGGACAGAAATAAATAGACTTTAAAATTTAGAGCTATAGTCAGAAAGAAAAATTTAGTATTTCTGCAAATAACTGAGTTGGACTGAATCAGTGGGACAGAGCAGCTCCGGCTCTACATTGTGAGAGTACTGTTTAGTGGCCAGGATCCTAACAAAAAGTCCAGGTAGCAGCCCAAACTGATTCTTTCTAAAAATAAACACAAAGGTACTATTTTATCTTTCTTTTTCTATGAAAAAAACATAGGTTTTTTTTTTTTTTTTGTAGAAGCATTTTTAAATTACAAAAAGTAAAATTAAAATAACCTGAATCCACAAACCCAAAGATATGCATTGTGACTTTTTGGTGTATTCCATTTTAGGTCCAGGCACTAAAGTTGTTATGTTTGGTAGAGTCAGCCTAGTAAGATCTTTCTGAGCCACTAAAAAAAAGTCCCATTTTTTAAAATTAAAAACTGAATTTACAATTTATCCCTGTACTCACATATTTTAACAACTATTCTATTACTGTAAAATTTGTGTATTGTTTTCCCATTATATGTTAACTATGTATTCATGCTTTCCATAAACATTTATTGAGTACCTACTTTGTTTTAAGCACTGTTCTAGGCATTGAGATGCCCCAGTGTACAAAACAAACAATCCTTGTCCTCTTGGAGCATATTTTCTTATTGCTATTTTGTAACTATTATAAACATACTTAACATGTATCTTTGTACCCTTTGTTCATTTTTATTATCTAGTGATTTTCTTTAAGCCTTGTTTTTAGAAATAATGTTAATTAACTATAGATTACAATTGTATTTAAAGTTCTCTACATATACTGGTTTAATATCCACAAATCAGTCAACATGATACATGACATTCACAAAATGGAGGATAAAAACTATTTGATCATCTCAACAGATGCAGAAAAAAACATCTGACAAAATCCAACATCTGTTCATGATTAAAAACTCTCAACAAAATGGGTTTAGAGGGAACATACCTCAACATAATAATAAATACATGACAAACCAATAGCTAACATCATACTCAATGGTGAAAAATTGAAATCTTTCCTTTATATCAGGAACAAGACAAGGATGCCCACTCTCACCACTCTTATTCAACATAGTACTGAGAGTCCTAGCTGCAGCAATCAGACAAGAAAAAAATAATAAAAAGTATTCAAATTGGTTAAAGAAGATGTAAAACTATCATTATTTGCAGATGACATAATACTATATATAGAAAACCCTAAAGACTACCAAAAAATTATTACAACTAATAAATGAAGTCAGTAAAGTTGCAGGATACAAAATAATACATAGAAATCTGTTATATTTCTATACATTAATAATAAAGTAGCAGAAGGAGAAATTAAGAAAACAATCTCATTTAAAATTGTAGCAAAAACAATAAAATATCAGAAATATATTTAACCAAGGAAGTAAAAGACCTATACTCTGAAAATTGTATGACATTGATGAAAGAAAGTGAAGACAACACAAATGAAATGATATACCTTGCTCATGAATTGGAAAAATTAATATTGTTAAAATATCTATACTACACAAAGTGACTAATCCACAGATTCAATGCAATCCCTATCAAAATACCAACAGTATTTTTCACAGAACTAGGGAAGAATCTTAGTAAATTAAAAACACCGAAACAAAAGTAAAAGAGTACATGATCAAAGCTGTTAATATGGAACACAGAAAGAAATAAAGAAGAGTGACTGTGCTTGCAATCTATAGCATAAATGATTGAGTTTCTGAGCTGCTTAAGCCAGAAGGAAACATGAAACATTAGAGACTGCCGATTATTAAGAGAGAAGGAATATAATTTTATCAAGAAAAGTTTTTTCTTAGTTCTGAAATCTAACATAAATTAAGTGCATAGGTTTTTGACTTGAACAATATGACTACCTCTTTCATTAATTTAAAAAATCAAGCAGCAATAATCCATTTTGACCATTACTTTCACCAACTTCTGTTAAAAGTCAAGGATGTAATATCAACTTATAATTCAATAAAAGCTACTGTACATGGGTCAAGAGTAATACACTTTATATTTTACTAATAGGTATAAATCCTCAAGAATCAAAATAAATAAATTATTAGAATTTCCATTTTCTAACCATTTTAAAATATCATCAGTCTCAATCAGAATCATGATAGAAGCTGTATAGTACACAAATCACATTTTGGCTTATTAAAGCTATTTTACTGTTAATTGAACTGGACATTCTCTAAGAAGGCCTGAAGTGGTAAAATTTATGACCTCTGAGAATGTTTTTTAGAAGGTTTTGGTTTTTACTTTGCTCAGACGAAGGTCCTATATAAGCTTTATCTCGGAGATTAACAGATAGTATTTGAGGGGAGGGCCAAGATTTTTCTCTAAAGAAGAGTTAAGGGTTGTTATAAATATTTGAAAAAGAACTCAAGCAAAATCATAACCTTCTAAAGTATAAAGTTATAGATCAGATTACTGTGCCCTAGAACACTGTAAGGACATAACACATTGTCTTTTTCTAGCATTAAAAGTAATCCCTAAACACCTAAATGAAGTTTAAAGGCTAGAAATCATACAATGTTTGCTCTTAGACCACAATGGAATTAAACTAGAAATCAATTAATAGAAAGTTTATTGGAAAAATCCCAAAATATATAGAGACTAAACAACATATTTCTAAAAAACATATGGCTAAGGAATAAATCTTAAAAAAAATTTATAAATATTTTGAACTAAATAAAAACAAAAACACAATTTATCAAAATTTGTGGGATACAGCAAAAGCAGTGCTTAAAGAGAAATTTATAGCATTGAATGCATATATTAGAAAAGAAGAAAGACCTAATACCAATAATCTAGATTTCAACCTTAAAAAACTGGAAAAAGGAGAGAAAATTAAATCAAAACTAAGCTGAAGAAAAGAAATAGTAATAATTAAGAGCAAAGATCAATGAAATTGGAAACAGAAAATCATAGGGAAAAAAATCAATGAAACCAAAATGTGGTTCTTTGAAAAGATCAATAAAATTGATCAGCCTGAAGCCAGATAAACTAAGAAAAAAAGAGACAGGACACAAATTACTAATATCAGAAATGAAAGCAGCGATCACTACAGATCCTTTGGATATTGAAAGAACAGTAAAGGAATACTATGAAAAACTCTATTTTGAAAAACTGGATACACTTGATGAAATGGAACAATTTCTTAAAAGACATAATCTGCCAAAACTCATATAAAAAGAGGTAGATCATCTAAATATGCTGCTATTAAGGAAATGAAATTAATAATTAATTACCTTCCAAAACAGAAAGCACCAGTCCCACACGGGTTCACTAGTAAATTCTATCAAACATTTAAGGAAGAAATTACACTAAATCTCTATAATCTCAGAGGATAGAAGCAGAGGGATGCTTCCTAACTCATTCTGTAAGACCAGCATTACTGAAGCTAAAATGTGTGTGTGGGAGGGAGGGGGTTGGGATATTTACAAAAAATCTACAGCTAACATAAAAGTTTATGGTGAGAAACTAAAGCTTTTCCAGTAGGATCAGGTATAGGCAAGGATGATTCATCTCAACATTCCTTTTCAATATTGAACTGGAAAGCCTTGAAAATACATTGATAAAAAAAGTAAGTAAAAAATATACAGATTTGGAAGGAATAAATAAATCTGCCTTAGTTCACAGATGACACGATTGTATATTTAAAAATCCAAAAGAATTAACAAAAGTACCCCTGGAAATAATAAGCAATTATGTACAGGTGCAGGACACAATGTGAATAAACAATCTTCCATTGTTTTCCTATATGCTAGCAATGAACAAGTAAAATTATAAATTAAAAACAATGATTATTCATATCAGTTCCCCCCAAAATGAAATAATTAACTCTAAATCTAATAAAATATGCATAAGATCTATATAAGGAAAACTCTAAAACTCTGATGAATGATAAAAAAAACTAGAGAAATGTTGAGATATTCTATGTTAACAATAGGAAGACTCAATATTGTCAAGAAGTCACTTCATTCTAACACAATGTGTAGATTCAATTCAATCACTACCAATATCCTAGCAAGTTATTATGTGGCTATTGACAAAGTGATTCTAAAATTTATAAGGAGAGGCAAAAGACCCAGAATAGCCAACACAATATTGACAAAGAAAAAAGGAAGAGGCATAAGCACATTTAACGTGAAAACATACTATAAAGCTACATTATTCAAGACAGTGCAGCATTGGTAAAAGAATAGACAAATAGACCCACAGAAATACAATCAATTGATCTTTGACAAGAAAGCAATGACAACACAATGGAGCAAAGACAATATTTCCAACAAATGATGCCAGAACAACCAGACATCCACATGCAAAAAGAAATGAAGCTAGATGTACTTTATACCTTTCACAAATATTAACTCAAAATGGATCATAAACCTACATGTACATCAAAAAAAAAAAACAACTGTAAAACTCCTAGAAGATAACAAAAGAAAACCTAGATGATCTTGGGTATGGCAATAACATTTTAGATACACCACCAAAGGTACGATCTGTGAAAAAAAAATAATAATCGATAAGCTGGGTTCATTAAAATTAAAACCTTTAGCTCTATGAAAGCCACAGTCAAGAGAATGAGAAGACAAACCACAAACTGGGAGTAAATACTTGCAAAAGACAAATATGACAAAGACCTGTTATCCAAAATATACAAAGTACTCTGAAAACTCAACAGTAAGAAAACAATACGTTAAAAAGGGGGTCAAAGATGTTGGGGCACCTAGCTGGCTCAGTCAGTAGAACATGGACTCTTGATTTGGGGGCTGTGAGTTCAAGCCCCATGTTGGGTGTAGAGAGTACTTTAAAGGGGGGGGTAATGAACTTAACATGCAACTCACCAAATAAGATATACAATGGCAAATAAGCATATGAAAAGATGCTATACATCATCTGTCATCAGGGGAATGTAAATTAAAAAACAACAATGAAATATCACTACATGGCTATTACAATGGCCAAAATCCTGATCACTGACAACATCAACTATTGGTAAGGATTTATGCATTGCTGGTAGGAATGCAAAATGGTACAGTAACTTTGTAAGACACTTTGGCAGTTTCTTATAAAACTAAATATATACTAAGATCCAGCAACCATGTTCCTTCACTCATACCCAAAGGAGATGAAAAGTTATGTCCGCATAAAAACCTGTATACGGATACTTATAGTGGCTTTATTTATAACTGCCAAAACTTGGAAGAAACCAAGATGCTCTTCAATAGGTGAATACATAAACTATGGCAATCCAGATATAGAATATTATTCAGTGCTAAAAAGAAACGAACTATCAAGCCATGAAAAGACATGAAGGAATCCTGAATGCATATTAGTTAAGTGAAACAATCTAATCTGACAAGGCTATATACTATATGATTCCAACTATATGATATTTTGGAAAAGGCAAAACTATGGAGACAGTAAAATGCCAGTGGTTGCCATAGTTGCCATCAGAGGGAGAAGGGATGAACAGGTAGAGCACCAAGGACTTTTAGGGCAGTGAAAATACTCTGTATGATACTATTATGATGGATACATATTGTTATATATTTGTTCAAAATCTAGGCATGTACACACCACCACCAAGAGTGAACTGTGATGTAAACTATAAATTTTAGGTAATTACCATTATCCAATGTAGGTTAATCCTTGGTAAAAAATGTCCCACTCTGGTGGGGGATGTTGACAATGGCGGAGGCTACATGCATGTGCGGGGGCCAGGGGTATATGGGGAATCTCTGTATCTTCTCTCAATTTTGTGGGGACCCTAATACTAAAAAATAAAGTCTAAAAGGTGATCCTAATATGGTTATTTTGAAATTTTGAGCCTGAATGAATCTTTTTTGGTTGGAGTACATATCTCCTTAGTGTCTGACTGACTAGTTTAGATCAACTCCAGCATCAGAAAACCTTGTCCCCAAATTCTACACAGCTACCTAAAAACTATGCTACTTTGGGCAAATCATTTCACCCCAAAATGAACAAACTAATAACACCACAGTATTATGAACAGTGAATTAACATGTATAGAGTAGCCTACAGTAGGCTTGCAGAAAACTGTCTTCCTTTCTACTTCCTTTCTTCTTTTCTACTAAGTTTCCACTTAGTTCTAGTACTATGATTTTTAACCTAGAACCAGAGTGGCCTGATGTTCTTCTTTTCCACCAAAATTCTAGTATGTTAAAAAAACCCTCCAAATTCCTGCAGCTTGCACAAAAACCTTCTATTTAAACGTTGAGAAGTACTTAATATCTGATAAGCTTTCAAGATTTTTCTTGTTACGATATTACATTCTTCAGACAACACTGAATGATTTTCTGTTCATTCCATCAATACCATAATTGAATACATATTACCCTTTTATTGACTTATCTCCTATCCCTGTGGATAATTTTATCCTGGGACTTAGCTAACCGTGTCTTTTCTGAATAGGTGAGTTATCGGGATTGAAGGTATGAAAAAATTGGTACAAATTATCTGTAATAGCTGGAAAATTCCAGAAACGGCCAAATATCTTGATTGTTCATGGTTGCTTCTAGTCTAAGACTGCCTAAGTCTTACTGAGCATTGTACAGGTACATTAATTTGAGGAAACATAACTCAGAAATTTTACCTCTAAGGTTTCAAAATGTTATTTCTCAAAGCTAGCTCAGATGTGGTAATGCTATAATTTCTAGAAGACATGAATTAAGGGCAGAATCAACAAATATACAAAGTTACCTGCAAGAAAAACATGATGCCAAGACTCAGAAAATTAAATAGATTTTTATTACTTAGTCAATGAGAGACAGTGGGGTCATTACAAAGGCAAAACTACAAACCTGAATTACTCCAAACCTGAATTACCTAAGGACTATCTAGAAATTTATTTTTAATTCATTACCACTCTGACACAGATACACATGTGTACATCAAAGAAAATTAATGCCCTATATATTCAGCTCAGAGATTAGTGGAAGTGTTTAGTAATGGGGAATTACTTCCTAAAATGCATAATTTCTTTCTGTTGCTTCTTTCTGTGTCTTAGCTACTAAAGGGTAGGGAAAGGACCTGATTAATACTTTCTTCAATTTTGCTTGAATAAAACCAGGGGGACACTTACACTTTGCCTTAGGTTGGTAAAGCAAGAACAGTGGAGTTACATCAAATTTGCACTCAACCTATAAACTGTATTTTATGGCATCAGGAAAACTTAGGAAAAAAAATAAACAATTCAATATAACACCCTTCTTAATAGATGAGTGACTTGGGCTAGTGAAGCCATATAGCTGAAGAACTGAAGGCAGGTTGTGACAGCTATGAGATAAATATGTGAACAAAGGTTTCCTGTCAATTGAAAAAATTAAGAAACATTGTTAAGTGACCAAATCAGGGGTTGATGTCTTCACTGATATCCTCAGTGGAGAAAAAAAATTAATTACTGGCCATTGAGAAACACAGACTAACGAAAAATTAAAGAAAATTATAAAACAACATCTACTGTGTTATTATATATGCTAAACCATATGTATAATCACATGCTTTATATTTTTAAAATAACTTTGAGGCGGGGGCACCTGGGTGGCTCAGTCGTTAAGCGTCTGCCTTCGGCTCAGGTCATGATCCCAGGGTCCTGGGATCGAGCCCCCCATCAGGCTCCCTGTTCGGCAGGAAGCCTGCTTCTCCCTCTCCCACTCCCCCTGCTTGTATTCCCTCTCTCATTGTCTCTCTCTCTGTCAAATAAATAAAATCTTAAAAAAAATAAAAATAAAAAAATGAAATAACTTTGAGGTTAATTTTTACTATACATATAGTTTCTATCTTACTAATTTTGGAACATATATGGCATAAAAAACCCATTGAGTAATCCATGGGAAGGGATAGAGGTAAAATACACAAGTCCATCAAACAGCTGGATTCAATGTGGGAACAAAATCCTAGTCTCTCAGGTATAGAAACATTTATTGGAAGACAATCTAAGTGTCCTAAATTTAGAAAGCACAAGAGAAAGTCTTCACTGAACACAGAACACAGATTCTGAATTTTACAAATAATTGTATGATAATAAGTATTCAATAAGTAAATGCTAAAGATGGGAGGAGTGTAAATATGATGTGTGAGGGACAGAAGTAGCCTGTTAAAGTGGTCCTTTATGTGTGGCAAAATGGAGTTGACTTTGCTAGCATCTATACCAAATGACAGGGGGTGGCTATTCATCATGTTTCTCACTTAGGAATAGATTTGAGGCCTACGAGCAGTTGTTTCTGTGGAAACACCGTGGTCTACTAAGCATTGCTTGGTGCTCAGGAATCCAGTAACTTGCAGGCCTGATGTAGGTAATCCCTTTTCTTCTATTAGTAAGGTGCAAGGGCACTTCCCAGCAACCCTTCTTCCTACCATAGGCTGGAACTATTATTATACATTAGATACACAGGATGAGTTTAAACCAAGCACCATTATTCTGGTGATCCAGGTAGTTTATGGTCAGTAATACCAAAAGGCAGACGTTAAGTGTTGATTAGCTACACTGAGCCCCATTCCTCTTCTATTCATGCTGGGCAGCTGAAGAGAAATGATTTTATTCAGATTTATTAGAAGGAGTAATTATTTTAAAAGGCTATTATAACTTAAATTAAAATCAAACTATCATCAACAAATCAATAAAACTGAGGTTAATTACCGTTTTTTACAACTAAGCAGAACACAGAGGTACAAACCTTGAATTTTCTTCTCACTTCTGCTATTTTCTCTTCTAATTCCTCTGTTTTAAATTTGGTTAGGTGGAAAACAGCACCAAGCTGATAAGCTTCCCTGTATAATTGTTTAAGAAATTCATCATTTTTTGACCTTAGTTTCATCAAAGATTGGATTTCAGACTCAAGCTCTGCTTTTTTCTTTATACTGTAAAAAACAAAACAAAAAGATTGATATGATTATTTCAAAAGAGTATATATTGAGGCAAATATATTTAATAATAGTAAAAAAGGAACAAGGTCATGTTTTAAATGTTGCCAAAAATATAAAATAACCAGATACTTAACTAAAACTTGAATACAAAGAATATGACCCAAAATTCTATTTATTTTCCTGCTTTTCCTGTTGGCTACTCTTAATTGTCAAGCTGTGCTCCACCTCAGAAGGATATCAATAAAAAAGGCTTGGAGACCTCAAATGCTCAGCTTTCAGAGCATTCATTCCTTCTATATCAATCCATCCCTTCTAATCCTATATAACATTGCTATTAAGAATAATCAAATAGGAGAAAAATGCAGTCCATGAAAAAGAGAAACAAAACTTAACAAAAGAAAACTAGTAAGTAAAACAAAATTTTCAAAAAGAAAACCAGGGGTGCCTGGGTGGCTCAGTTGGTTAAGCGTCTGCCTTTGGCTCAGGTCATGAACTCAGGGTCCTGGGATTGAGCCCTATCTTGGGGCTCTCTGCTCAGCGGGGAGTCTGCTTCTCCCTCTGCTCCTCCCTGCCGTTCGTGCTTTCTTTTTCAGATAAATAAATTAAATCTTTAAAAAACAAACAAACAAAAAACCAAAAAGAAAACCAATAGCTAAGGAGAAAGAGTTAATAGAGGGAAAAAGTAAGACATTAGATTGGATACCACCTTTTTCCAGATACATACCATTGAGGCATACAAGATAATAAGAAAATAAAAATAAGACATAGCTACATTCACAAATGAGGTAACCATCTCTATGGAATAGAAATAAAACTGGAAAGCAAAATAAAAGTGGAGGAGAACCAGCCAGAAACTAGCTGAAGGTATGTGTTACCTGGGCAAGGTTCACTGCATCACAGCAGGGGTTTCTATCAGTTGTACTTGTTTGTGAAAGAACCAACTTACTGATGAAGGCTATAGGTTTATAGAAAGCTACAGCATTGGGAAGAAAAGACCCAGAGACCAAGAACTCAACCAATGGGTAAAGAAAAAATGAAAAAAAAAATTGAAACACAACATACAAAAAGCAGTTCTAAAAGGGAAATTGATAATAATAAGTGCCTACATTAAAAAAAAAAAAGACAGATCTCAAACCACCTAACTTTACATCTCAAAGAACTAGAAAAGTAAGAACAAACTAAGCCCAAAGTTAGAAGAAAAGAAATGATAACAATCAGAGCAGAAACAAGTGCAATAAACCAAAAGCTATAGAAAAGATCACCAACAAAAAAATATTTTTTAAAAAAATATGTAAAAACTGACAAACCTTTAACTACATTAAAAAGAGAGAGAGAAAAAGAAAACTCAAATAAATAAAATCAGAAATGAAAGGGCTACATTACAACTGGTAACATAGAAATATAAATGATCAAAGAAACTACTATTATGAACAATTGTATGCTAACCAGTTGGATACCCCAGAAGAAATGCATTCCTAGAAACACACAATCTACCAAGACTGAATCATGAAAAAATAGACAATCTGAACAGATCACTGATGAATAAGAAAACTGAACCAGTAATCAAAAACTCCTAATTAAAAAAAGACCCAACCTGACGGCTTTACTGGTGAATTCTACCAAACATTTAAAGAGGAATTAATGCCTAGTGTTCTCAAACTCTTCTAAAAAATCTAAGAGGAGGGAAAGCTTCCAAACTCAATCTATGAGGCCAGCACTACCTTGACACCAAAGCCAGACAAGGAGATTACAAGAAAAGAAAATTACAGGCCAATATCCCTGATCAATATAGATGCAAAAATCTTCAACAAAACCCTAGGAATCTGAATTCAACAACAAATTAATAGGATCTTACATCATTATCAAGTGGGCTTTATCTCTGGAATGCTAGGATGGTTCAAATATGCAAATCAGTAAATGTGATACACCACTTTAGTGGAATTAAGGATAAAAATATGACCATGTCAATAGAAGAAGAAAAGAATTTGACAAAATTCAACATCCATTTATGATAAAAACTCTCAAAATATTGTATATAGAGGTAATGTATTTCAACATTATAAAGGCCACGTATGACAAGCCTACAGTTAACATCACATTCAGTGTAAAAAGCGGAAGGTTTTTCCTCTAAGATCAGGAACAAGCCAAAGGTGCCCACTCTTATCGTATCTTTTTCAACACGGTACTGGAAGTCTTAGAGTATTTAAGCAAGAAAAAGAAGTAAAATGTATCCAAATTAGAAAGGAAGAGTTAAAATTTTCTGTTTGCAGATAACATGATCTTATATAAAGAGAACCCTAAAAAACTCCACCAAAAAGCTGTTAGAACTAATACATAAATTCAGTAAAGTTGTAGAATACAAAATCAATATACAAAAATCTGTTGCATTTCTATATATAAACAATGAACTATCTGAAAAAAGTGAAACAATCTCATTTACAATGGCATCAAAAAATAATAAAATATGTAGGATAAAATTTAACTAAGGATATGAAAGATCTACATACTGACATTGTACATAAGACACTGATGAAAGAAACTGAGGAAGACAAAGATATGGAAAGATATCCTGTGTTTATGGATTGGGATATTTAATAATGTTAAAATGTCTATACTACCCAAAGCAAACTAGAGATTCAATGAATCTCTATTAAAATTCCAGTGGCATTTTTCACAGATATAGAAAAAAAAAATCCTAACATTTGCACAAAGCGACGAAAGACCCCAAATAGTCAAAGCAATCTGGAAAAATAAGAACAAAGCTGGAGGTATCACATTTCCTTATTTCAAACAATATTATAAAGCCATAGTATTCAAAGCAGTATGACACTGGCATAAAAAACAGACACATATACAAATAAAACAGAATGAAGAGCCCAGAAAAAAACTTTTGACAAGGATGTCAGCAACACACATGGGGGAAAAAATCATCTCTTCAACAAATGGTGTTAGGAAAACTGGACAGCCACATGCAAAAGAATTAAATTGGCTGGACCCCTATCTTACACCACTTACAAAATTAAATTGAAATGGATTAAGGACTTAAATGCAAGAACTAAAACTATAAAACTCCCAGAAGAAATATAGGGAAGATTCTCCTTGACACTGGTCTTGGCATTTTTTTTTTTTTTTACACATGACACCAAAAGCACAGGAAACAAAGTAAAAAATCAAGTGGGACTATGTTAAATTAAAAGGCTTCTGTACAGCAAACAAAACAAAACAAAAACTCAATAATTTGAAAAGCCAACCTACTTAATGAGAGAAAATCTATTTCAGACCATTTATGTGATAACCACTAATGTGATAAGACGTTAATATCCAAAATATATAAGGAATTTCTGTAACTCGGAAGGTAAAAACCAAATGATGTAAACTTTAAGTATATATAATTTTTTAAAAACTAAATAAAAGAAATCATGAAAATACTTTTAAATTGATAAGAAAAAATGACTTTGGATCTAGACTATATGATACTTAGATAATCCTTGTATGAATGGATTGAATAGAAAACGGAATGTGAGTTCATGGAAACAGGAATGTGCACTTAAGATTTGCTATGAAGAATAGGAGGGCAGAGCTGGAAGCTAGGGCTCTATTTTATCTTGTGTTTTCTTCTTTTCTAAGATGAGCAATATTATGCAATGTTCATATGCTATTAAAGTAGAGAGAAATAATGATAATTCATGGGAAAGAGGAGATAATTGTAGTTGCAAAGCCCCTAAATGTGTAAGAGTAAATGGCATCCAGGGGTGCCTGGGTGTCTCAGTTGGTTAAGTGTCTGCCTTTTGGCTCAGGTCATGATGTCAATGTCTTGGGATCACTTCTCCCTCTCCCTCTGCAGCACTCCCCCATGCTCTTTCTCCCTCTCTCAAATAAATAAATAAAATCTTCTTCAAAAAAGAGTAAATGGCATCCGTTTGGCAAGTGTGTGGGTGATGGGAACTCCTATGTAAGAGCTGCTTCCGTTATTATATGTTAATAGAGAGGAACACAGAGTATGTAAAGACAGACGCAAATAGGCTAGCAAGAGAAAGAGGTAATTTTCATTTGATTGCTTCTATGTCCTCTATTAATTATTTGGGAAGATTATTAGCTTTAAAATGAGGATGATGTGGGTATTAGGAATGAAGAGTGGTAAGATGTGAAATAGTTCTCAGAAAAACTGAATTGTCTAAAAATTTTTTGGTAGTGGTGAATGTGACTTGAGATTTATAGTCATAGAATTTAAGTTCTACTCAGCAGTAAATTTACTGCAGTACTAATGAAGCTTAAATATGAGGGCCTCTAACTGACCCCAACCCCTTGTAAAGTCTTTTGAGTGTCTCTAACAGTGTTTTCAAATGGTCATACATTTTTTATAGAGTTTGTAAAAATAAGATATTTTAACCAAAATTTATTAAGACTATTTTCTTTTTCTGACATAATTTATCCTTGTCAAGTGGCACTGAATTGGTTGTGGGAATTCTATATTCATAACCTTGTATTCTTCATGAAGAGATCTCACATTCTATAACACTTAGGGCTCTACTAATTATTTATATCCCATCTTCTTGTCCTTTAGGGCCCACCAAAACATGATCCACCCAAGGTGAAATTAATTAACACAGCTGTGTTTTACTTTAGCCACATTCAGTTGTTGGGATCCTGCTTTAGTTAAATGATAGGGCTTTTCAAGTCACAGAAATAAAATTTGAAGGTTATTTAAATGAATGCTTATTTTGGTCAGATATTAACTAGGTTCTGTATAAAAAAGAAGGAAGGACAAAAAGGTGGGATATAAAAAATTAGTAGGGATAATAGACTGGTCATCTTAAAGTGTCAAATACTTGTTGGAAGGTAATAGTAGAGTAAGTAAGCTGGAAAGAAAGGTATCAGTTGTGAGAGAGTGGATTCTTAAAATTGAAACCAGGAGGTGACTCCATTAATGGAAATGGTAAGATGTGAGGGTAAAACTATAAGAGAAGGTGGTTGGTATGAGATGGAAGAAAAGACTGTTGGGAATGTGGAGGTCTAAAAATTGAGAATCCAAGTTCTTGCATGTACTAAATACAGACCAAATTCAGGTTTTGATTGCCTCTGCACAGACACAGAGAGAATGGAAACGGGAAGAGCAATTTATTTGTAATATTTTAATTCCTTAAAAAATGTCTAAAATAGGCTAAAATATTGGTGAGTAGTTAATTTTGAATGGTGCATATAGCATTTTCTCTTTCAATAGCTGAAAAAGTAAAAAATAAAATAAAAGCAAAATAGTTTAAGAATATTCATTGAAAAATGTGCTGGTAAATGCTGAAAAAATCATATTCTATAATCCTGTGAAGTAACTCAAATTAATAGGCTGGTAAGATATAGCTAAGCGAGTATGAAAAACACAGTACCCTGTGGATTCATTCTAAGTATTCCAGGCTATTTAACAACTTCAATAATATTCTAATTGCTATCTCTACAAATAAATCACTATCCCGTTAACTCTTGATAAACACATTTCATAAAATATACCAGTATGTCTTTATGGTGTTCAATAGCTTTTTTGCTCATTTCCCTCGATTATCAACCCCATCTTTGGATCACTGCAGTTACAATGGCATTGTCTTGCTTGAGGTACAGTAGAGCATTAGGAGTAGATATTTTACAGAGCTTGAAAGTAAGAAAATGGCTATATAGAAATTCATACCACACAGTTAACTTCAAGCAAACTAAATACAAATTAATCAATTTCAAGTCATCTTAAACAAGTTCATTTTCCTTGACTTAGGTTACTGAAGCCTGCCTATCATGTGAATAAGCAATCAAGTAAAGTTGCTTGCTCAAGTCAAATGTCCCAAATGTAAAAGGTCCATTTCTAAAGGATGCTGGCTTATCTGAAAGACAAAATTACTAATTACACATTGTACTATAAGGTAAACAATGATGTATCATTATCATCACCAAAAGGGCTTGCAAATATTTGTATGCATAGTCATGAACAAAGATCTGTTAAGAAATATGACATCTATCTTTCAATGTTGCCATTTTTAAAATGAACTATATATGAACAATAGATCATATACTGAATTAATTATGTAATTCATTCAAATAGTGTAACAGTTGGAAATGACCTCAAATAGTGAGATGGTATTCTAGTGGAATCTTAGAATATATGTATCAGTCAAAATTTGGGGAATTTTCATGAGGGCATTCAATAGATGTATGAGCATGAGTGATTTGCTTAAAAAGTTATTATTATTTTTAGACTTAAGGAAAAAAGAAGCTGGGATTAGGGGAAGGTGATTCAGGTAAATGGAAGAATAAAAAATAAAAAATAAAGAAAAGAGTAAGAAGAACAGAGCTCTCTTGAGAAAGCAGTGGTATAGCCAAATAGAGATGGAGAATTAAATAAAGTAATAGGCTTTTGATTTTTTTTTTTTTTTTTGGAAGTAGTAAATGTCATGTCCACAGTTTGCTATAACATGTCAGAAATAGGAATCAAGACTTGCCAGTGGAGATAGAGAGGCAGTATTTCTGAGAAAGAACATAAATTTTGGATTCAGATACACCCACAATCAAATTCTAATTGTTCTTTATGTAATATGGGGGGATGGTTTCATACACAATTCCCCTATCTGCGAAATTTGGGTAATAAAACCTACCATTAAGGTTGTTACAAAGATTAGGTTTAAATACATTGAGAATAATATATACACTGTACTTATACACACTGAATAACATACACAAATGATTTAATAAGTCATTTTTTGTTAATCAGAAAGTATCAACAGCATGGATCTTTATTACAGTGCCATCTGGTTTAATGAAATGGAAGACAATGGGAAAAAGAAAGACAAGTAAAAAAGGTAAATAATCATTAACATTACTTTGGAGAAAAATGAGATATCACAGGTGACATCAGAACAAACATACAGCAGAGTGAATAGAAGCACAGAGATACTGAAGCAAAGAAAGAAGTAAGGACAACAAATTTTTATATTCAGCTTTCATTAGTTCATTATGTGATTTATTTAACACCTACTGAGAACACAGACAAGCACACAGACACACACAAACACACACAATGCCTAAAAGCAAGGAGCTTAGCTGAGAGGAAACATAAACAAACCATCAGTAACCGTACACAGTGAGACAAGTCCTGGGCAAAAAGTATATGAAATCAGAGGAGGTTAGTTAAATGAATACTTATGAGCATTGATTGCATATCAAATGCTATGCTAGGTGACTGGGATACAAAGATGAATTAAAACTAAGCTTCCCAATTTATATGCTCACGAAGGAAAAAAGACACTCAATATAACAGATCTTGGTGCAATCATTAGTACAATAATAGAAAAAAACAGAAGAAGCATTTAATACCACCTTGTTTGGGGAATAGGGGAAAATAAATTACCAACAGGGAAAGCACCTGGGAAGAGTTAATGTCTGACCTATTGCATGAATGATCAATTAATCATATATATATATTTTATAAGCCAGAAAAAGAGGAAAAGGGGGAGGGGAAGGAAAAGGAAGGAAATTTCAATAAGATGAATACCACAGACAAAGATTAAAGCTTAAAACAATATAAGTTTGGATATATTAGCATTTTAATAGGCTAGAGTATTGAGATCATGGAAAGAGGTGGTACAAGAGGAGTCTGAAGTTTTACAAGTAACAAAGTGTCTAATGTAACAGTCTGGGAGCTTAGACTTTATGCTATAGTCGGGAGGGAGACTCTGAAACTTTTATTTGGAGTAAGGCAGACGAGTTGGAAGCCTATTTTAATATTCCAATTAAGAGACAATTAGGGCATGATTTATTTCATTGGTAATTAAAACAGACAGAAAGAAAAGCACCATTTAAAAGACAGACTTAAAGAAGCTGGTAAGATGTTGGCTGTAAGCAGGTAGAGAGGCTTATAGGATGATGCCTCAAACAAGTAACTTGATGGGTAATGGTGTCAAGATGTGATGTTGGGGGAGAGAGGAGATAGTCAAAAAGATACTATCAGGAGAAATAAAGATGTGGATAGAGATTAAAAAGTAAAGAAAAGTATGACAGATGTTAAGATAATGAGAGTAGATAAAATCTCTGGAATTGAAAGTAGACCAAGGACGTAAATGGGCTGCGGATAGAACCCTGAGCTAATCTATTAGAGACAGGCAGAGATAAATGAGCCACTGTAGCATTCCTAGAGAGAAGAGCTTCATAGACTTAAAGGGAGAACCAAGGGAGTGACATGCTGAATCTCAAAAAGGGATAGCATCAGAGAAAGCATAGACACAAATGCTTGGTTCACCATGGAGGAAAAAAGACATACAATAACACTAAAAGCATCCAGTGGATTTAGAAAGGGAGAAGTTTGTTGTTGCTGTTATTGTTGTTTTTAACTTCAGTGAGATAAATTTTGGTAGCATGGGAGTTTCAAAAGCCAGACTGCTGTGTGTCAAAAAGTGATTAATAGTCAAGCAAATACTGTTAATAATCTAGCATATATTGCTAATTATGTGAAAATTTTAATGGGAATGTAAGGGAAATACTGCATGACTGCTGAAAATACAACTAGAACAAAGGCAAGGCTTTCATTTTAGCTTGGAAGAGGGTTAATGATGAATATAGGCTGAAGGAAAAAAGTAATGAAAATGTCAGAAATAGAAGTGATAAGAATAACACTACATCCTGAGCAGGGCAAAAGGGATTAAGATCAAGAGCAGAGAAAGAGGTGTTGGCCTTAAAGGGGAAGTACCATTTACCACTTAAATGTAAAGAGGCAGGAAAGTGGTTTGCAGATATTATCACAGTAGAATACATTTGTTTGATAAAATACATCATGTTTTCAACTTTTCCTTCCAATATGAGCAACCTATAGTATAAAGAAAATTAAAGTTTTCTTTCTGAGTTTATCTTGTTTGGGATTTATTATGATGTCTGAATCTAAGGATTCATACTTTAAAGAATTACGGACTGTTACCTGCCATTGTCTCTTTGAATATTGCTTTCCCATTTTCTCATTTATTTACCATTCTCTTCTCCATAATTCTTAACATTTCTTCCATATGTTTTGTCTCTTTTGCTCTCCGTGCTGCATTCTGGGTTCCTTTTCACGTTTCCAAGTGTACTGATTCTTTTCCCTCCCAACTGCATTTGCTATTTAATTAATAAAATCTTTAATCAAAATGAATCCAATTTTGGTGAGTTCTTTTTCAAACCTTCCTGAACTGTTCTGATAGTGTTCTATTAGTTTGTTTTGTTCCCTTTAACCATTTTAAACTTATTAGGCAGAGTTATTCTAATACTATCATTTGAAATTATTGGGGGTGTAAATATACTGCTGATTATTTCTGCTAACTCTCATTCATGTTGGAATTTTCCCTATTGTTTTATATTTTGTGAGCTCATCTTTAAAAGCTTTACTTTATCTGAGAAAATCTTGTGTGGCCTCAGCCAATTTATTTTTCTAGAGAATATTTATCAAAGTAAGATAATTTCTTAAAATGATAATTTCTTAGTTAAGACCACCTAGATGGTATATATAAATGAAGATATCAAAGAATTGTGAAAAAAAGCCAGACTGTTCTCACTTGTTTTTCCCTATCCAGGTTTCAGGCTTAGGCAAACACACTTTCTTGTCTCTGCCTTTGCTTGTGGGTATATTTTTTTCTGCTCTCCCCATTCAAATGCCTTACTTTATCCAGCTCCCTTACTTGCTCAGATTCATAGCCCATGGCCTATATCTGAAGACACTAAAATTTAATTACCCTGTTTACCAAGATCAGCAAAGTTATTCTCCAATTCATATTTTCAGAGCAGCCAAATATCAACTAAAAATTTAACTTGAAGTTGTTAAGTTTTCTTTGCATTGGTCCCTGAGGGTTTCCTTTACCTTCCCATAAGCACAACATGAGATTTAAAGAATGTATATCCTATTTATGCTCCATTTATAAGTGTCTTACATTCTCTATTATCAACATTGCAGGAAATGTAAATTCTCATTACTTTTTTATCTACTTACTCTTTTTAGACATTTCATCCTGTCCTTTTGTTTAATTTTATGAATCAAAATTTATGTCTTCCTCACCTTTATGCTATAGACCTATGTATCTAATTTTTACTTTTCATTTCCATTTGAAGAGCTAATAAGAATCTGAAATTTAATATGGCCCAAAGAGACATAATTATATCTTCTCCAAAATCCTCCTCACACTTTCCTCAAGTCCTTGTTACCTCAGCAAACAGCCTGACCGTTTTTTCCCCTCACATTTATATTCCATCTATCAAAAGATTTGGTTGGCACTTCCTCTGAAATATATCTGAAATTAGCTATTACCATTTTTATTGAAAAAAAACCTTGATCTATGTCATCATTATTATAATTTTTCTGAATTACCAAAAAAGCCGTCATCCTTCCTATATGCACTAAAGTCCATCCTTCACTAAGCTGCTCAACAGATCTTTCTAAAATAAAATGTAAGATACTTTAAATGCATTCAATGTTTTCATCTATATTCCTTTATCACAGCCCACTTACGGGCTTGCAGTATCTGGGCCCTGTCTGCTTTGCCAACATTTGTCTCCTTAAATTACTCTATCCACATATAATTTTCCGGAAACACTGACCTCCATTCTGTTTTCAGAACACATAGGATCTTTATCCATCACTGGGCTTTTGCATGTTTCTTCCCCAGATCAGCTCAAAGCTGGCATGTCTTCTTCATTCAAGTCTCAATTCAAATGTTACCTTCTTAGAGACAGGTGTTCCTAAAGGTCCTTGCTAAAGCCGAACTCCCAATCTTTCCCTGGCCCTGTCACTCAAGCACATTATCCATTTTTTTCTTCCTCACAAGAGTATCAGTGACTGAATTTTAAAAAAATTATCGTTTCACATGTTTATTATCTATTTAGGAGAATATACATTTAAATGATATCCCCAGCACTTAAACAGCATTTCATATAAAGCAAGTATTCAGGACACACACACACACATGCACAAACACATACACACTCTCACAAACACACATTTGATATTCAGGTCTACATTTTCTTTACGTATAAACCTTGATTATAAAGTTAGTCATAAGCATAAAGTTATAATATTAGTCTACTGGCCATAACTATGAGATTATAAAATCACTACATAAAGTAAAAATAAAGATACATGAAACTATTTCTGATGTTAACCATGAAATAATGAAAACAATTGACCTTTATATTATTTTTTGTATCTCTTATAATGTATAGTGTGTAACAAATGAATATTTTCTACCAAAAATGCCATTCAACAAATATTTAATGCACATCAACAATGTGTCTGTAGATTAGTGACTAGATTAGTCCTTGAGGATTCAATAATAGGGGGAAATACAGACAGGTCCTACCTGCAAGCATTTATAAGGCAGTGGGTGTGCAGCCATGCAAAAAGTGTACATTTTATCTTTTTTTTTACTTTATGTAAAAAAAACATTACCAAGGCTATCCTATTTCTAAGAGGAAAAATAATTAAATAAATTTGAGATCATCATAGAAGGCAGAATACTTCTAGAAAAGCACAGAAATGAATGGGGAAAGAAATCACAGGTAATAAGTCACTAATGGCTAAAATGAGCTGCAGCTCCAAAATTTCCTGCTAGCTAAAGCCATTCCTGCCTTTCTAATCATATTTATTAGGCTGCTAAGAAAGTTTAGCTTCTGTAATAATTATTACCTTGGGGGTTCATTGAAAGCAGGAACTTTCCCTTTTATATATATATATGTATATATAGAAACTTTATGCATGTAATATGAATTCAATAATAGATTAATAAATTATTGAATGTATTTTTTGTTGGACTGAATTAACAATTTATGTAATTTAATCTCTGTTTTTAAACATAACATTTTATTGAAGTAGAACTTTTATAAAGAAGAGTATGCAAATCAAAGAATACACCTTATTACATTTCACTGTGAACGGACCAGTAATGCCTTCATTCAGACAGAAAAAACTGAACACTGTCAGCAGAAATTCCTATGTGTGCTCTCCCAGTGACTGCCATCCAATAGGAGCTGCAATCCTGATGTCTATCACCATCATGAAAATTTGTTAGTTTTTGAACAGGATCACATTGTATATACTATTACTGTGTCTTCTTTTGCTCAATATTATGATTACAAGATTCACCCAAGTTGTTCTATGTAGCTGAATTCTGTTCATTTGGCTCTTGATTTTGGCTCAGGTCATAATCTCAGGGTCGTGAGATCAAGCCCCACGTTGGGCTCTGTACTGCGCATGGCGCCTGCTTAGCATTCTCCCTCACCCTCTCCCTCTGCTCCCTACCACTTGCTCTATCAAAAGAAAAATTTAAAGTCTTACTTCTTATTAACTACTGTTAATATCTAGTAATGTTTCAATTATCTAGCTATCTATATTTTGGTTAGCACTACACAGTTTAATGATTATTTAATCTTTTTGTTTAAATATATCATAGAGCTGTTTATGATCATGAATCACCTAAAAATTATGCTTACTTTCACCTGATAATCATTTTATTAAATTATAAAACAATATTACATTAGGAAATGAGTTATAATCACAATAGAAATTTTGATTTATTTCATTAGAACTTGATTTTTTCTCATTATTGAATATTCAAAAATTTTATATAATCCTACGTTTATTCATTTTAAAAATATATTTTTTCAAGACTTACTATAAAGCTATAGTAATCAAGACAGTGGGGCTTATTAGTGAAAGAACAGGCAAATATATCAATGCAACAGAACAGAGAGCCCAAAAATAGACCCACAGAAATACAGTCAAATGATCTTTGACAAAGAAGCAAAGGCAATAAAGTGGAGCAAAGATCACCTTTTCAACAAATGGTGTTGGAACAACTGAACATCCATGTACAAAAAAATGAAGCTAGACACAGACCTTACACCTTCCATAAAAATTAACTAAAAATGCATCATAGACCTAAATGTAAAATGCAAACTATAAAATCCCTGAAGATAACATAAGAGAAAAACTAGATGAGTTTGGGTATGGCAATGATCTTTTAGATACAATACCAAGGCACAATCCATGAAAGAAATAAGCTGGTAAGCTGGACTTCATTAAAATTAAAACCTTTGGCTTTGTGAAACCCAAGGTCAAAAATTTGAGAAGACAAGCCACAAACTGAGAGAAAATATTTGTAAAAGACACATCTGGTAAAGACCTGTTATCCAAAGCATACAAAATACTCTGAAAAGTCAACAGTAAGAAAAAAAATTAAAAAATAGGTCAAAGACTTTAATGGACACCTCACCAAAGAAGATAAGTATATGAGCAATATCAAATAAGTATATGAAAATATGCTTCATATCATATGCCATTAGGGAAATGCAAATCAAAACAACAATAAGGTATTACTACATACCTATTAAAATGGCCAAAATCCAGAACATTGACAATACCAAATGCTGGTGAGGATGTGGATCAACACGAACTTTCATTCATTGATATTGGGAATGCAAAATAATATAGCCCCTTTGGAAGATAGTTTGGCAATTTCCTACAAAACTAAACATATTCTTATCATATGATCCAGCAATTGTGTTTATTGGTATTTACCCAAAGGAGCTGAAACTTTTATCCACACAAAAATCTGCACATCAATACTTATAGCAGCTTTATCTATAATTGCCAAAACTTGGAAGCAACCAAGATGATCTTCAGTAGGTAAACGGATAAATAAACTATGATACATCCAGATATGGATAGTACTCAGTACTAAAAAGAAATGAGCTATCAAGCCATGAATGACATGGAGGAACTTTAAATGCATATTAGTAAGTGAAAAAATCCAATTGAAAAGGCTACATACTATATGATTCCAACTATATGTCATTCGGGAAAGGGCAAAATTATGAAGACAATAAAAAGATCAGTGGTTGTCAGAGTTTGGATGGGAGGGATGGGGGAATGAGTAGACAGGATACAGAGGACTAGGGCAATGAAAATACTCTGTATAATACCATTATTGTAGATACATATCATTGTACATTTGTCCAAACCTATAGAATGTAAAACACCAAGAGTTAACCATGATGTAAACTATGGACTTCGGGTGATTATGTTCTGTCAGTGTAGGTTCATCAATTGTACCAACTGTACCACTGTGGTGAACGATGTTGATGATGGGAGAGGCTGTGCATGTGTGGGAGCAGGGGGTATATGGGAAGTCTCTGTATCTTCTCCTCAATTTTTTTTTTTTAAGATTTTATTTATTTATTTATTAGAGAGCGAGCGAGAGAGAAACAGCATGAGAGAGGAGAGGGTCAGAGGGAGAAGCAGGCTCCCCGCTGAGCCGGGAGCCCGATGCGGAACTCGATCCCAGGACCCTGGGATCATGACCTGAGCCGAAGGCAGTCGCTTAACCAACTGAGCCACCCAGGCGCCCTCTTCTCCTCAATTTTGCTGTGACCCTACCGGCTCTTAAGAAATAAAGTCTTAATTAAAGACCCAACAGTTGTACACCTTAAATATATACAATTTTTATTTCTCAATTATACTTCACTAAATCTGGAAAAATATTTTTAAAAATAAATAATAAAATACATTTTAAAAAATGTTAAACATATTTGGTGTTTTCTTCATAGAAGTTTCCTATTTTATATTTGTCTTTTTAGTTGAACTTAGGTTTCATTTTCTAATGAATGAGAAAGCCATTTTTGTTAGTGTATAGAGTCTATAGAGGCCATTAATAATATTTCTTGATTCTGACCTATCAGGTATTGACCTATCTTACCTTATATTTATATACGGTTTGGTGTTATAATTTATCCCACAAAATTTCTACCTTATGAAAATTCTAATTTCTAAAAGTAAATGAAGTGGCAAACATAAAAATGTTTGCTTGCCAATTTAAAGCACTTCTGCATTTAACATCTAGCTTCCGTCTCCATGAACATCTTCCCTCAATTTCAGACCTATGCATCAAAGTGATATCTAGACACTTATATTTGAATCATGCCATACACAATTCCAAACCAAACATATCGACATCTTTCCTCCAAACGTTCTTTTTTACCTCCATACATTTTTCATTATTCAAATCTTAACTCATCCAATTACTACCAAAGTGATATCTTTTAAAAGAGAAATCTGACCATATAGCTTCTTTAGTGGATTTCCATAGTCTTCATCAGAGTCTAAATCCTTTGGAATGATTCATTATCTAACACTTAGTTCCCTACCCTCAATGTTTGTCCCTACCTGACTGCCACATAAAAATATGTGTGTGTGTGTGTGTGTGCATGTGCACACACACACACACACACGCACAGAGAGACAGACATAGAAGTTAGATCAAGCACTTGCTCTACGCTCTAGCCACAAAGTCAAAGTGCAAACTCACAACAGTCTTACTTGTACCCTAAGAGAATTGCCATTTTAACATTAAGACTACTATTTGGGATTGTTATTATTGGACTAATATGTCAAGTATATTTGAACATCCACTAAACATCAGTTAAACTGAAGTCATATTAAATTACAAAAAAAAATTACATAAGGTAAAAAATCCTGAATCTGAATATAGAAAATCAGGTTTCAAATGCCAGTGGTGTTAAAGCTGTAGTAATTTAGAAAAGGTACTTTGCCTCTCTGGATCCTAAGTTCTTTATTTCTTCCTTGAGAGCCCCCACAAGAATTCTCTAGAAAAAGCAGAATTTAAGAGAGGATGTATGAATATTCCACCTCATTAGTGATCAAAGAAATGGAGTTTGAAGCAATATTGAGAATATATTTTTTCACTTATCAAACTGGAACAGATTTTTTAAAAACCTTAGCACTCAGTGTTAACACAGGTACATCACAGAACAAGCTTATGTATTGCTCAGCTTCAATAAATTATAGTCTTTCTGGAAAATAGGTTTAGAAAGTTATTAGGAAAAAAATACAGTTATTAGGAATTTATTTTATTTTTTTAAAGATAATAGGAATTTAAAAGTATTATAGCCAATCTACTTTTATAAATCTACTTTAAATTCTAAAAAGCAATGATGCTAACAGAGATTTCTGAAAAAAAATCAACACAACAGTATTTATAAGTCATAAAAATAAAAACAACCTAAACATAAACTTCAGAGTAACTGTGAAAAAATCATGGCTTACCCATATAATAGACTTTTGTACAGATATTTAAATAATATATTTGAAATTTGTATAACATTGCAACAAAAATTCTATTAATATCATGTTGGGAATAAAAGCAGGACATATAATTATTTTCATTACGAATGAAAAAATCAGTAATATATTAATATGATTACCTCTATTTACTGAAATGATTTTAGGTTTTTTGTACTTTTTTGTATTTTCTTTTCTACAATAAATATACACTATAACCAGAGTCCAAAAAGATCAGACAAGATGTGGAAATGTTGATAAAATGGAGCTGTGAATATCATGGCTTGGGAAATGAAAAAAAGTCTTGGGCATATCCAAGGACAAAAAAAAAAAACAAAACTCTCATAAATATAAGGTTGCAAATGATTAACTCAATTTTATCTTAGGACTCAAAGATTTCCCACAAATAGTTTCCAGAAGAAAATGGACAATGCACAATAAAAATAACCAAGAGCAGCACAAGGAAAAAAGACAGCAAAAGCATCAGCTAGGAGAATAAAATGCAAAAGTAGATTACAAACACTACACATATTTAAATTATTACATGTAGATAAAATAATAACTAAAATAAAATAACTATTTGTACTATGTTGAAGAAGCAAAAGATAAGCTGTAAATAACTACATCAAAATATCTACATCAAACAGGGAATCATAAAATGACTTAGAAGATTTGGAAGAAAAGCAAATAAAGTTTGGAAATGAATAATTACGTTTGCATCCATCTATGTATCTATGTATCTATGTATCTATCTATCTATCTATCTATCTACCTACCTATATCTACTGAGAGTGTGAGACCAGTTAAAAACAAGAATGTAAGAAATGTTTGCCATATATGAATGATGATTATCTCCTCAAATATTACCTCTGTATTTTTTTAAATCTTCTTTTCCTTTGGAACATCACTTAAAAATGTGGTAGACCTGACTCTTTCTTGCCTGTATATCCCTTCATTTCTCTTTCATTTCACTAATCTTTCATTCATTCTCTGTTGAGCACTACATAATCTGCTATTAAAATCATCCATTTATTTTTTTAATTTCAAGTAAAAATTTGAAGGAAAAGTTAAGTAATTAAATGAATCTAAGGTATTAACTGGACAAGTGCAATGTATATGATGGAAATCCTTTCCTATAACCAGGGCTACATTCCCTCTACATGTGATAAATTGTATTAGTGTTCTCAATTATGCATGGTCTCTCTTTTTAAGAGGATTAGACTTACCATCCTGTTGACATCAGGCTTGGCCATATGACTTGCTTTGTTCAATGGAGTGTGAGCAGAAGAAACACTTATCATCTTCTGGTGGAAACTGGGTAAGAGCTATCGAGTGATCTCACTAATGAATTTGTGCTTACCACAGCAATGTGCCCTAGAAGGATCTGATCCTTCACCCTGAATCTCAGAAGTAAAAAAAAAAACATGAAGCATAGACATAGCTAAGTTGCAATGCTAGTGAGAGATTAACTTTTATACTTGTATACCACTAAGATGGGGTGGTTGCTTGTTACTGTGGTGTAATCTAATAAATGCTAACCTCACACTCTCTTCTTTTCTTCCAGAGGAGTCTTCTCATTAGCTTCAAATTTTTTCTCTCCTCTGGTTCTCTTAATAAAATGTAGTAATATTAACAAGTACAATTTTAAGTTATCTTTTGGCAAACAATGTTCCTCTTTTAAAAAGCAGAGGACCGTAGGGGAAGGGAGGGAAAACTGAATGGAAAGAAATCAGAGAGGCAGACAAGCCATGAGAGACTTTGGACTCAGAGAAACAAACTGAGGGTTACAAAAGGGAGGGGGTTGGGGGGGTGGGGTAACCGGGTGATGGGTATTAAGGAGGGCACGTGTTGTGATGAGCACTGCATATTAAATGCAACTAATGAATTGTTGAACACTACATCAAAAACTAATGATGTACTACATGTTGGCTAATTAAACATAATAATAAAAATAATAAAAGTATTTTCAACATACAGATAAATCTTACAAATATTTCATTCTATCATTTCCAAAGACAAAATGATCACTAAGAAATTTTAACAATCTTCCTATATAATCATCAAATATCATCATTACTCCTTCCCTTCTTTCCTCTTTCCCTCCCTTCAATAATTAACTTTGGATAGCATAGTATGCGTCAGGTACTATTTTTGATGAAGAAAATATGGCCATGGCCTATGTCGCCCTCATAGATCTTCTTATTTTTTGAGGGGAGTGAACAAGAGTCAAATATTCACACAAACAAAATTCCAAATATGGCAAGAGATATGAAGAAGAAAAGTAGGTGTGCCAGACACACACATAATAGAGAAATTGGATTTAACTGGACAGCCAATGAAAGCTTCTCAGAACTGACTCTTAAACTGTCTTAAGGATAAATGCTGGGAAGAAGGAACAGGAAAAATACTATAGGAAAAAGAAATAGCATAAAAATGCCATATGGGCTGAGGAAAATATAGCAAATAGGAGAGGATGAAGTAAGGCCATTGTATTTGAACCAAATAATAAGGGTAAACCAATCTGAAGGGGTATGTGCACCCCAATGTTTATAGCAGCAATGTCCACACTAGCCAAACTATAGAAAGAGCCAAGATGTCCATCAACAGATGAATGGATAAAGAAGATGTGGTGTATATATATATATATATATACACACACACACACACACACAATGGAATATTATGCAGTCATCAAAAAAAAAACCTCCGAAATCTTGCCATTTGCAACGATGTGGATGGAACTAGAGGGTATTATGCTAAGCAAAATAAGTCAATCAGAGAAAGATATGTATCATATGATCTCACTGATATGAGGAATTCTTAATCTCAGGAAACAA